>NC_143130.1:86589846-87189846 GCF_059928025.1 Delphinapterus leucas
GGTCTTCCAGGGGACCACCAGACATGTAAAACAATGACAGTTCTTTGGGAATGAGTCTTTTTGAAGGACCTCCCAGACCATGCTGCTCCTTCTGATACCAGGGATGTGGGCTGTTTTTCAAGGCTACCACTGGCATGGAGAGCAAAGGTCAAGGACAAGTTCAAGCAACACAGATCTCATTGTTCTTACAGAAATTAATTTGTTTTCCTTGAATAAATTGCTCCCCACTGTGTTGCGAGCCTGTTGGTTAAATTTCCAGAGTTCAGAAGAAGTTGATTCTGACCATTTTTGCCAGTTTTGTTGTTGTTGTTATTGTTATTGTTGCTTCTATGGAGGGATGAATTTTTAGATGTCCTTCCTCCATCATTTTATTACTGATTTTCCTGCAATGTTTTTTAAAATCTCTAAAGTCTCAATGACCATAGGCTAATTAAATATTTATTATGGGAGATGATGAAGGAAAAAATAAATAAAAAGAAAAATAAATAAAAAGAGAAAATATAATTCTCATAGAGGCTTTCCCAGATGGGTAGATGAAGTTTGAAAAGGTATTTCTATATTTAGTGCTCTCCAAATTAAGGTTAAAATGAGAGATATTTTAAAAACCCCCCTTTATTTTTCTCATTCATGTTAAACACAGGCTTTAGAGTCAGAACTGAGTTCAAATTCCAGCTCTGCTTCTTACTAATTTGATGACTTAGGACAAGTTATGTAACTTCTCTGTGCCTCTGTTTCCTCATTTGTACAATGGGGTAATATATCTATCACATAAGGTTACTGTGAGGATTAAATGTTAAATGCTGATCACAGATCCCTGGCAACCCAAAAGATATTAGTTTTGATGATTATCTTTACAATATTCTGCAAAAGTACACTAGTAATCCTTGAGTAGAATTAACCTAAAGTCATATATTCTTTTCTTTCTTCCTGTTTCTTTTGGGTTTTTTTTTCCCTTATTTGTTTTACAGAGCAAAGGAAGAAGAAAAAAAAAGAATGAACTAAGAAGAAAATCTATTCCAGCATTTTGGAATAAAATTTTGTTCCCCCAAATTAATTTGTTTATTTTATTGATATATAAACAAAATGTTATTTATTTATTCAGCAAAGATTTATTAAATACCTAGTAAATATATAGCCACTATGTCAGGCACAGTAATAATAATGACAATAAAGTGTGGTCCCTGCTCTGAAGTTGCTGACAATCTAGGACACTGACAAGTAAACCAGTGATTACATACACAGTAACAAAGGCTATGATACTAGAATACACATGGACTATGTGATGGTAGTATGGCTTTCACCAGTTCCTCTCGGATTTATCTCTTCTTGGCTCCAGAACCAAGGAATTAGACCTATTTTTGTCTTTAATTAGGTAGTTTAAATCATGAAATTTTCAAAAAATTTGTAGAGATGAAAGAAATCACCTTGAATTATGGAGGACACTAGAAATAGTACTTTTTTACAGAGCAAGGGCTTCCTACCAGTATAGTCACTTCGAGGGTTTTGAGCCTGAAAAGTTCTTTGGCATATTTTTTCTATGCTAGCCACTTTTTTTCTATTTTTTTGTTTGTTTCTCTTCTCTACTTTATCGTCTAGAGACCTGCCTAGTTCCCAATGAAAGGGTGTTTTACAAATTCTAATGGTGATTTATAGGTAAAGTGAGAAAATGGTTTTTTTTTGACCTTCAAGTTCCATACCAAAAAAAATGAATATAAGCTTTCATGGAAGTAATTGAAAATGCAGATAATTTTAATTCCATTCCATTTTTCAGAATTCTCAATTGTAAACCTTTGACAACAGTTGAAGATTCTTATCTTTTTACATTGCCAGCATTAAAATATTTGTAAGTATTGCAACAGTTTCATGGCTCATGAGATAATTTCTGCTCCTTTCTTTCGTCAAAGATTGAGTACTTTGGCTAAAAAGTCGTAATTTAGATTTTAACTGGGTTATTGAAAATAAGAGTTATTGGCAAAGAAAAGGATTAAGAAAGAACATATACGGGTAAGACAGCCAGCAGAGAATGAGGACAGTGTTGAAGAACACATATAGTTATGAAGATGTAGATGCGTGTAGGAATATTATTTATCCCAGAAAGCAAAAAGGAATAAGGGGTACATTATTTTTTTAAAAAAGAGTGATCAAAGAGGTAGATGCAATTGAAAATGAAAAGTTAGGATAATAAACAATGATTCTGCTGTTCAGCACCAAGGTCATTCATTTGATGATGCAAATGTAAATTTCTTCAGAGAAGAAACTTAACTTCTTTGGAGTTATCATCTATGGCAAGTAAGAAGCCAGAATTGAAGTAATCACATGTTAAGTATCTTTTTAAGTGTAGAATTTTTGTCTTTGGGTTTTATATCATGCATGTTTGGGCTTCTCCTTCAAAGACATGGGAACAACACAAGTGTCACAGCAATTGAAAGCATCCTCATGATGACCCTTGAATTGGAAAAACTGTAAGTTGATTTTTCTTACATTTATTTTCACTCATTTGTTTTTTTTATGTTTGTTTTATTATTTTCTTAAGTCAGGTTTACTAATGTACAATTTTCACTTCACAAAATTCACTGTTTTTAAATATACAGTGTGATGTGTTTTGACAAACGTATAGTTAGTTCTGTAGCCACCACCACATTTGAGGTAAAGAACATTTCTGTACTCCCAAAAGACCTCTCATGTCCCTTTGTAGTCAATCCATCCTCCTCCCACTACCAGCCCCTGGCAAAAACCAGTCTGATTTTTGTCCATGTAATGTTGCCTTTTCCAGAAAGTCTTATAACAAATCATGTGGAATGTAACCTTTTGTTTTTGGCTTCTTTCACTTAGCCAATCTCTTTGGAGATTTATCTGTATTGTTGCACCTGTCAGTATTTCATTCCTTTTTATTGCTGAGCAGTATTCTAGTTGAGTGGATACATAGTTTGTTTACGCATTCAGTGACTGATGAACATTTGAGGTTTTTCTAGTTTTTTGGCAGTTTTGAACAAAGCCTCTGAAAACACACGTGTGTGTGAACATATGTTTTGTGCGAGCATATGTTTTCATTTCTTTGGGGTAAAATACTTAAGGGTGGGATTGCTTCATTATATGCTAAGCGCATATTTAACTTTTTAAGAAACTGCTAAACTGTTTTCTAAAGTGCCTGTGCCTTTTTGCTTTCCCACTAGCAGTTTATGCGAGCTTCAGTTGCTCCACATCATCACCTGATCCTTATATGTGGTTTTTAAAAAAATTTAGCCTTTCTTGTAGGTGTGTAGTTGCATCTCGTGGTTTTTGCCACATTTTGCATTTCTGTAATAGCTGATGATGTTGAGTATCTGTTCATGTGCAAGTATCTTTTTAAAGAAGTGTCTGTTCAAATCCATTTTTTAATTGGATATTTATATTGAGTTTTAAGAGTGCTTTATATAAAAAGCAATGGAAAAAGTCCTTTCTCTCAGATATGTGTTTAGTAAATATCTTCTCCCAGATTGTGACGTATCTTCATTGTATTACAGTGTCTCTGAAGACTAGAAGTTTTAAATTTTTGATGATCTCTAATTTAGCAATTTTTCTTGTTTTTCATATTTATTTATTTGGCTGTTCTGGGTCTTAGTTGCGGCAGATGGACTCCTTAGTTGCAGCTCATGGGCTTCTTAGTTGTGGCATGCGAACTCTTAGTTGCGGCATGCATGTGGGAACTACTTCCCTGACCAGGGATCGAACCCGGGTCCCTGCATTGGGAACTCAGAGCCTTAACCACCAGGGAAGTCCCTTAGCAATTTTTCTTAGATGGTTTGTGCTTTTCTGTGTCTTATCTAAGAAATCTTTGTCTGAGACCCCATTGTCTAACCCAAAATCACAAAGATTTTCTCCTGTTTTCTTCCAGAAGTTGTATAGTTCCATTTAGGTCTATGATTCATTTTGAGTTAATTTTCATATATGTTGTGAGGGAAGGGTCAAGTTTCATTTTTTTGCAGTTTAAAAACTATTTCTGTAGGACCCTATTGGGACAGTTTATTACACAACTTACTGCACTTTAAACTGTACCATCCCCCCTCCAATACGGCAAGCTAATAGAAACTTTCTGTTATGCCAAGGCTAGGTGAGGGGATTGCATGAGATTAGTATGCAGAAAGGGCACTGTATTTAGCAGTCTGTTCCAACCGTCTTTGTCAGGTCAGCTGACAAATCAGTGTCTTCACCACGCCATCACACATTGGTCACTGCTCTAGCCTCATCTTCCTCAGCCTCCAACAGCATCTGCCACAATTGCGATCCCTCTCTTGTCAGCTAGATGCCTTCCTCTCTGGATATTAAAAATTATTTCCCTATGTGACTACAATACTGTTAACACACAGTATTGAAGAAATTAAATTCCTACACAATGATATTACCTTATAAGAAGTTTCTATTCAGATTTCCCCAATTGTCTCTCTCATATAACATCATTTCTTTTAACAGCTTTTTGAGGTATAATTGACATACAATAATCTGTGTTCACACACACGCATATATAAACACCATGAAGACATCACCAAAATCAAAATGTCCATCTCCTCAGAAAGTTTCTTAACGTCTCTTTGTAATTCTTCCTTCCCATTGTTCCTGCCCTTCCCAATCACCATGCAACCATTGCTCTGCTTTCTGTTTGCATTTTCTAGAATTGTATGTAGATGGAATCATACAGTGTATACTTTCTTCTAACTGGTTTCTAACTCAGCATGATTATTTTAATTTTCATCCATATTGTTATATATATCAGTAATTCATTTCTGTTTATTGCTGAATAGTATTGCATTATATTGATGAACCACAATTTATCTATTCACCACTGATGAACATTTGAGTTGTTTCAGACTTTGTCTATTACAGATAAAGTTGCTATGAATATTTGTGTACAAGTCTTTGTATGGATGTATACTTCCATTTCCCTTGGGCAAATACCTGCAAGTAGAATGGCTGGATCATTGGTAAGTGTATGTTTAAGTTTTTAAAAAATACCTATTTTCTATAGTGGTTTGATCATTTTACATCTCTACCAGCAGTGTATGAGAATTGCATTTTCTTCACGTTGCGGCCAGCACTTGCTATGCTCAGTATTTTTAATTTCAGGTAGTTTAATAGGTGTGTAGTTGTATCTCACCGTAGCATCCCTAATGATTAATCATGTCAAACGTCTTTTCATATGCTTATTTTCCATCTGTGTATCTTTTAATCTTTTATCTATATTTTTCTGGAGTTTTGAGAGTTCTTTATGTATTCTGGAAATTACTCCTTTATCCAATATGTAAGTTGCTAAGTATTTTCTCCCATTCTGTGACTCATCTTTCTGTTCTCTCAGTAGTGTCTTTTGCAGGGCAGAAATTCTTAATTTAGATAGTGTCTAATTTATCTATTTTTTTCTTTCATGGATTATGCTTTTGGTGTTGTATCTAAGAAATCTTGCCTAACTCAAGGTCATAAAATTTTTCACCTGTTTTGTTCTAGAAGTTTTATACTTTTATGTTTTACATTTAGATCTTTGAACCAATTTGAGTTCCTTTCTGTATACGGTTTGGATGGAAGTTCTTTTTTTTTGTTTGGTTTTTGCACCTGTATATTCAATTGTTCCAGCATCATTTGGTGAAAAGACTATCATCTCTCCACTTAAATGCCTTTGAACCTGAAAGTCAGTTGTTCACATCTCTCTACTTCTGAACATTCTATTCTCTTCCTTTGATCCTTTTGTCTATCTTTACACTACTATCACAATGTCTTGAAAGTGTTACTTCATAAGCCTTGAAATCAGTTACTCTTAGTTCTTCAACTTTGTTCTTTTTCAACGTTGTTTTAGTTATTCTAAATTTTATTTCCACATGAATTTTAGAATTAGGTTTTCAATTTCTATAGAAAAGCCTACTGGTATTTTGATCTATAAATCAGTTTGGGGAGAAATGATGTCTTAACAATATTGAATCTTCTGATCCATGATTACATTTTATCTCTTCATTTATTTAGGTCTTCCTTAATTTTAAACTGCACACCCAATTTCTTTAATATCTGTATTCTTGAATAAACTTTGGTAGTGCATGTGTTTCAAGGAATTTGTCCATTTCATCTTGAATTTATTGGTATAAAGTATTCTATATATTCTCTTATTATCCTTTTAATATCAATAGCATTTTTCTGTTTTCCATTTTATTTATTTCTACTTTGATCTTTATTGTGTTCTTTCTTCTCTTACTCTGTGATTAATTTGCTCTCGTTTTTCCAGTTTATGGTGGAAGTTGAGGAAGCTGAGTACCGCATTAGCAATAACCCACATGTTGACATATTATGTTTTCAGTTTCAGTGAGTTCAAAATAGTTTCTGATTTCCCTTTTGATTTCTTCTTTGACCACAAAGTTACTCAGAAGAGTGTTGTTTAGTTTCCAAATATTTGGAGCTTTTTCAGATTTGTTAATTTCTAATTTAATTCCATTGTGGTCAGAGACATATATTGAATGAGTAAAATCCTTTCAAAATTTTTTTAAGTATTGTTCTTTAATTAATTTTTTTCTGCGTTGGGTCTTTATTGCTTCGCCTGGGCTTTCTCTAGTTGCGGTAAGCAGGGGCTGCTCTTCGTTGCAGTGCATTGGCTTCTCATTGGATGACTTCTCTTGTTGCAGAGCACAGGCTCTAACTGCATGGCCTTCAGTAGTCGTGGCACACAGGCTGTAGAGTGCAGGCTCAGTAGATGTGGCACACGGGCTTAGTTGCTCTGCGGCATGTGGGATCTTCCAGTACCAGGGATCAAACCCGTGTCCCCTGCACTGGCAGGCGGACTCTTAACAACTGTGCCACCAGGGAAGTCCCAAGCTTGACAAACTTTGGTCAGATGTAACATAAAGGAGGCTTCATCATCCTCATCACTCCCAAACTGCCTATTCAGAACTCCTTCAGATTCCAGAAAATGGTTAAAATATTCTTTAATGCATTGTAGAAACTTTATTCCATATCAACATGCCATTCAATTTTACTTTCCCAGAATTAACATTTCATTATTTACCTCCATTCAGCCACCATTCCTTTTTCAAGGACCTTTTCAATTCCTCTGAATAAGTTAGTGAGGCTTAGATTTCCCAGACCTTTCTCTTTATAATTGTGTGTCTTCTCTGATTGGCTTCTTGTTCTGGCTACTTCCTACTGACCTTGCTGCCTATTTTCACCCATATTTCTTTACTCACTAATTTCACCTTTATTGAATCTGAGAACTCTCCTCAGATGTGACTCCAGGTACACTACCTGCCACTTCTTTACCCTGTTTAACACCCTGACAGTACTTCAATCCTGGCAGTACTCCCTGGGATTGAAATGATTTTGTGTCAGACATTCTTTAATTTGCAGACCCTGCAACCATTTCACATAACCACTCAGATATTACAGATGGTCCTGGAAAGATTATGAAACAGTTACTTGGTATCAGTTGTGAGTAATGAGTTCTTTTCTTATATTGGACATTAAGACAATTCCATAAGTGTAGGTTGTGAAATTTTCACAGCATGAAGCCCGTCACTGATAGAGTTATGAAGAAAATGTTCTCCAAGTCACTATAGAGTTGAGAGGAAAGGGCATCCATATTAGATTTCTTTATTTAATGCAGAGCCTTAGTTTAGTACCCACAACCCCGAAATTTTCCCCTACTTTACTTATGCGTTCTTTTTCAATTTTATTTATTTATTTGGTTGCACCAGGTCTCAGTTGCAGCAGGCGGGCTCCTTAGTTGCGGCTCAAGGGCTCCCCAGTTGTGGCATGTGGGCTCCCCATTTGCAGTAGGCAGGCTCCTTTTTTTGTGGCTCACAGGCTCCTGAAATGTGGCGTGCAAACTCTTCGTTGGAGCATACATGTGAGACCTAGTTCCCTGACCAGGGATCGAACCCAGGACCCCGCATTGGGAGCATGGAGGCTTAACCACTGCACCAGCACGGAAGTTCCAATTACGTGTTCTTTTATTCATTGGCAGGTATACATACTTCTTATCTTACTTCCCCTCTGTTTTTTATAAATACAGAAAAGAGAATAACATCTTAAAATAAAATGAAGGAAAGGCCTAACGTATCTGAGTTTTTCTCAGTAGCACGAAGGGAAAGGTTTGCCAGGAAGAATTGTGGCAAGCTTATCCCAGATGTCAGCTGTCTCTACTACCCAGGGGCTCAGAGCCCTCCTGAAGATTCCTAATTGTCCTGGCCAGATCTATTATGACTCACCATACAGGGCCTAGCATCCCATGCGACACTCAACATTTAAAAATTAATCTTCATTTCTCCATCCCAGCAGGCAGCTTCAATTGGAGAAAGTAATTTCATTTTCTTATGTACTCATTCCTTCACTCAGTCAACAGACCATCACTCCTCTATTGTATGCCAAGATCTATGCTTGTTTCTGGTAACAAGGAAAGAATAATGTATGGTTCCTTCAAGCACTTAAGGAGCTCATAAACTAGTGACAGAGGAAGATGCACAAACAAATCAATAAAGAATTAACAATGCTTTGACTTTATTTGTATTATTTGAATTTTTATGACTATATTTATACACTACACCCTGTTCAAAATGGAAATGGACCTTTAAGAAAGAACTAGTGATATAAAAACTCCACAGTAATATGTACGTGCTTTAGAGAGTTAAGAATGGAAATATTTGCACTCTCAAAGAAACCTGTTAATGCAGATGAACCTCTAATTCTTTTGGTTGCTTTATTAACATTCATAGAGGTATATGTATTCCCTCTTCTAAGAGGGGTTAGTAACTTGGGGAGGGGGTGCTACAGATTAAGGTCCTAATTCAGTGGCAGGTCCATCATGTCTCCTCTTCAGGTCATATTCTCAAGCAGGAGCTACAGGATGAGACGAGTAAAACAGTTCACTTCCTTTGCTTACCCCCAGCCCCATAATAGGCTTCTGCCGGGCTTCCTTTGTTCTTTCATCATCACTTTCACCACCAGAGGTCAGGGAACCTTCCGGTTAATCAGGGGTCCTGGAAATGATGCAGAAAAGTACTGACTTAAAAATACTAAATAACATTTATTTAGGGATCACTGTGAACTCATTGCTAAAAATTTCCTACTTAATCTTCACAACCACTCTGTAAAATTGGTATTGATAAATCTCAGGTATTTCCAAAATGAGTCTCTATGTAGGGTTGTGATATTTTTAGGTCTTTTATGTCTTTAGGTTCATCTCGGCACCAGACCTAAGGCGGTTCAACATAATACGCTTGCCCTAAAGAGCTCCAGATGCCAAGAATTGGCAAATTACAACTTTGGTTTCCGTGGGTGGTCAAAAAGGATCATCAAGGTAAACTCTGTAGATTTTCTTTGACTAACCAGACTCCTTTCAACATTGAACTCCTAGACTTTAGAGAGCAGAACAGAACAGGGCTATGGGGAGGAGATGTGAGAGACTTCCACATGAAAGTATCTGAGCATTGGCCTGCCACCTAGAATTAGTGATAATCTCAATGACTTGGATGGTGGTGTCCATAATTTTCTCCAGTATTTGTATGGTATATCATAAAAAAAAATACTTGTCCATATCTAGTCATTCATTTGCAAGCCTCAGTTGATTTTGAAGGGATAGCATACCTAAACTATTACCTGGGATTGCTGGAGTTTAGTTTTTATTTCTAACAACAGAATATGTTGAAGTCTAGCCTTTAATTCAAAATCCTAACAGCTTCAGGATCTTTCTAACCTTGAAAAAAGGGAAAATACAGATATTGTGACACCACTTCAGAAGCAAAGCCTGAAGTTCTCTGCTTTAGAGGTGGTGTTGCCCTCCCACGAGTGCAGGAGTCCTGGAGTTGGCATGGCTGAGGAACCTTTGGATAAGTTGGAGGAAGGTCTGCTTTCCAGTATGTGTGTGTGTGGGGAGGTGAGGGAGTGGGATTTCTCTTTTTTCCTTTCTTTCTGAAACTCAACTTTTCAGATACATCATCACCTTTTCTAAGCAACTAAAGCCCTGGGCAGAATTGTTCTGCCCGACAATATAGGTTTTTGTTTTAGGCAATACCTGACAGCACCTTAACCTTTAGAATTTTAGAACTGACCGCCTGTCAAGAATCTTAGGAGGAGGGAAAATTAGTTAGGAATTTTTTTTTTTGGTTAATAATTATTTTTGTGCTAAAATAGTCCTTCAAATACAGATGTCTTCTGTCCTTCAGTTATCCTAACAAAATCATTGTCTAAAGATTGAAATAAACTCTTGTGTAAATGTTCAGTCCTTTGCCTCCTATAAAAGGGCCTGAGCAGAATAGGTAAATGTAGATCCCTAGAAAGGGGATTCTGATTGGTACTCAGTTTTTTCCTAGAATCCATGGCACTTGGGCTTAGGGTTTTAAGTCAGAGGCAGGGCTGTTAGCGAATGGGGTGGAGGAGGCTCCACCATCCACCTGAGTGGGTGATGGTTGAGTAGAGTCCAGATCATCTGCACTACAACCAAATCTATCTCACTGTATGAGTCCAGCGCTTTACGCACGGGAGAGCAGGGTCTGTAGCAGTGTAGCCTCAGCTTGTCCATTTGAAATCTGTGAGTAATATGAGATTTGTGCCACGTTTTTGGTTTACATTTCCCGTGTAGTATTTTAGGAACTTCCAGAATAGATCTGAGCAGTAAAAATACGCCATGCCAGGGTATACCTGCAACGGAGACATTCACCCGTACCCCAGTGTTGTGCCTGCCCTTAATCACTAAGGTAATGATCTAAGAATCACAGATGCATTTTTAGTTTTAAACATATAACCTAGAAATCAGTTATTCATATAGGCATTTAAAATTCATCTGTTTTGGTTGGATTTAGGGTCATTTTCATTCCTTATGGGAAGGAAGGTAACCCAGAAGCTTGCTATTCAGAAAGCTATGACAGATGCATTCCAGAAATTGCTGAATGTGGTTTTAGGTAAGACCTTTTTGATTGTCCTTGAAGTACTTCAGTTTTAGTGAGCAAATAAACTTATGTGAAAAGTGAATTGGATGAAAATAATGGTTATCTAAAACATTACATATTCTTTCATTCACCAGATGCTTTCACAGCAGCAGTCTTACATTTGTTCTTTGCGGCATTTATGAGAAATACGACAGCACATATTATTGTCCCCAGTGTTTAGATGTAGAATGACTGGCCTCAGTTCATACAGAAAGTGTTTGATCCAGTTCTTCCTCAATTGCTTGCTTCTCATACAGAATAGTGTAGTGATTATAAGCCTTGGACACCTGTGTTTGAGTCCTACCATTGTCTCATAGATTTTGTTGTTGTTGCAATTTTAGATTTTTGTAGCCAGAGACATTTGTAGGTATTTAATGTCTCTAAGCTGCAATTTCTTTATCTGCAAATAGGGTTTGTAATTCAGCTTACCACCAAATGGGGGATATTGGAAGAGTAAATGGGATCATGAATCTAAAAAGCTTAGAGCTATGCCTGAAACATAGTAAGCAGACACAATATATTGACTATTAATATTACTGCTGTTTTCTTGTTGAAGAGTTTATTAGATTATGTTTTCGGAATCAGTTTAATTTCAGTTTTCATTTCTGATGTATTGGGTGAATATGATTCTTATATAAAAATCGGCTACGTTTTTGTAAACCTTGAAAGTGGTCATGCGATTGAATAGGATTGTTTTTGTTCCCTATCGAGTTATGCAGCGGTGAGAATGGCACAGGCTGTGCCCAAACGAAACTTTATGATTAGTAGATTCCCGGAAGAGAACCGCTCCCCTGCTTCACAGCCCTGCAGGCTTAGAGACTGAGGAATCATAGCTAAGTTGTCAGAGACCTTATTTGCTTGTTAAGAGTTGACCCTGGATTGGTCTTGGCTTTACAGCCTGGGCAATCCTTCCAGTGAAGTGTGATTTTCCTGGTCATAACGCAGAATCTCCATCAGCTGTCAACTCTGGGTAACAACCTTTAAGAAGCAAACTAAATGACTGGGTTGTTTGTGCCTAATATGCCAAGGTACTCCTTATATGTACCCAAAACTCCTTAGACCAAAAAGCGTGGTGGCCTAGCTTGCCTTGAGGAAAACTGTATTGTCCAGAATGTACATGGGTCAGTTTCTGCCAGTAGAGTGTTCAAATGCTCTCTCTCTCTGTCTCTGTCTCTAAAGCTATGTTCATTGTGTCTCGTAGAATTTTGGTCCCAAGGAGTAGGCACTTGCTTTGCTTCTAATAGGAAGTATCTATTATAGTCCAGTTGTATCTATCCCAGGTTTGAACTCACTTTGACTCCCACCTAATGCCTTCCTATTTAATTGTATTGTGATTGAACATTTTTGTTTCCACAGCTTTTAATTTCTATGTCCTTATCCCTTAATTCTTATTTCTAAGTTCATAAAGTTTTTGAACCAAAGTTGATACTTCTTATATATGATTTCACAAATAATTATGATAAAAACTGAAGTGTCAGATGAGGGAACTTCTAGGAAAATGCTCTTATTTTCTGCTTTTAGAAGTCAAAAGAATGTCTAATTATTCGGTGCTACCATTGTATACAGGAAGTTTTAGAACAAAGAAACTTCTGAATTGATCCTTGTTAACTTTATTACAGAAAGTGGTAAAACAGCTGTGGCATATAGACCCTGTGAAGATGTCACAGATGCTAGAACCGAAGAGGAACTACAGGATTTAATTCAAGTATGTGGAGATAAAAGCTCAAGGGGTACACAGCCAGTGTAGCCATAATTTGAAACAACCAGCAGGATTTGGAAGACTTCAGCATATCTACTCATCTCTGTCTTCCTTAGGAAAAGGTGAAACTCTGAAACTGGTTTTGAGGCAGGGAATTTCTAGGACTTTTCCAAGTTCCGAGCCTTGTCTCTGGCCCGTTATTTGAAGTTTGGAGAGCAGGATGGAGGGCCATCAGTGTACGTCTATGGTTGCAAACACAGGAGAAGACACAGGCCCTTTAGAACTCCCCTCAATTAGAATTGCAGGGATTTGGGAACAAAGTAACTATGGTCTTAAGTGTGATTATGCTACACTGTTTAAAAACTATTCATGCCTTTCAAGTAAGTTGTATTACCCAGATCTCTTATATATCTTGTGTTAAATCTTTTTGCCAAAGAACCTTTCTGTAAACCAGTTATATGGATACCTCGAATTAGGGATTGTCAACGTAATTTCTAAAAGAAAAAATTAATGTATTGCATATAGGATTTTTATTTAAAAGGAACAAAAAATGTGTTTCATGCCATTGAGAGCTTAATTTGGGGCTAGATTTCTGATTATTTAAATCACCCCAATGTTGCAAAGTTTGTTTTGAAGGGAAGAAAGTAGAGAAAGAAAAGGTGGTTACGTTCTGAAAAATGAAAAAATTTTGAAAGTTTTTCCTGTACAAAATAATTATTTCAGTTCAGTTTTAATCAGTCAAGGACACTTCAAACGTATCCATGTTTGGGCTTTAAGAAGTCTATCTTCCTGTGAAATGTGAGAGGAAAGGATTCCGTATTGATACTAAAGATTTTGGAAACCTGATTATAACAACAGATCCACTCCTAAATGAGGCCAATCTTGGAATCAGTTCCATTTAGAAACCATCATGTGCTAGGCACTGGAAATAGGATGAAGCTCCTTCTCTCTTGGAGTTTAGGTGTTAAAAGTGTATCAGACAATTAAAAAGGACTAAAATTAAATAGATTATAAAAAGGACTGTGAAGAAAGCAAACTGGGTGCTAGTTAGAGTATTTCAAGAACATTACTTAACATGCTGACTTTAACATTCTAAGTGTGTTCTCCATATGTGCACACAGGGTAGACCTCTGAAAAGTGACACTGTAGTTTTTTCTAGATTAATGGCTCTGTTGGGACAAGTTGGGATGGCGGAAGTCTTCCCATGCTAATGTAAAGGGCCATTCACTTGGTTTTAGGCTCTCTTTCCCAGAATGAATTGCTCACCTGCCCCAAACCCCTCCTGCAGAAGTTCTGGAGTCATCACTGATTCAGTGGTGACCCCTAATAAGAGAGTGGTGTATGAATAATGAGACGTGAATACTGAGAGTTTGGAGGAAATTGCAACATTTTCGCATAATTGTAAGGTGTGTTCCCCTCCCGCCACCCTAACTGGTGCTCATTTTGCAGGTCAGCTACTTTTCTTGTCAGCCGTGTGGCCAAAGGGAGGAAGAATGTCTCTCAGACTTCAGCTTTGTGGAGAAAGAGTTCAGATTGCCAGAACTGGACTAGCACTTTTGAATTTCCCAGAATGCCAGGTCCTTTGGTTTCCACGGGAAGCTCTGCATCCTTCCCAACCCCCCTGCACCCCTGGGCTGCTGGAGTTTGGGGCCACTCGGGTCTGCAGCCCAAATCCCGCCTCATTGTTTGGGGCCAGGGAGGGCAGGGTGGGGTTGGGAAGAGGGCCCAGCAGGAGGTAATTGTTGCCTTTGCAAGGGGAAGGATGGCTTGCACCCTGGAGACTCTGGGAAAAAGGCCCACTCTGGTGGCGCGGATTGGATCTCCGCAGGAGCCTAATACTGTGGCGCAACTAAAGATGTCATAAATAACAGGAGGGACGTTAGGCGGGGCCGGGGCCCGCGGTTGCTAACGTGAGCCCTCGCGTCCCGGTGCTGGCAGAGCAGTTAGGTTTGGCTCTGAAGGAGGATGAGGCTCTGGCTCCTCACTGGCCTGGGTCGCTGGGCCTGGGAGCCGCCGCATGTTATGTCGTGGCTGCGCCTCTGTGTCGTGGCTGCGCCCCACGGCTCTTCCTCACATGGCAAGGACTGTGGTTTCTAGTTCAGGCAGTTGAGCCTCTGGAGTGGGCCATGGGCCCCGTGCAGGTGACCCCCAACCCCGCACGTCTGACCGAGGCTTTGTATTCACACGTCTCAGAACCTCTCCCAAATTGCCCCATGCCCTTACATCCCTGGCAGAAGCCGGGGTCTTTAATTACTTGATGTCCTTGTCTCCAGTCCAGATGTTGGCCCCACCTCATCAGGAGTTGACTGAGACTGAGGTTCCATACCTGGACACGGATTCGGTTGGAGAGATGCCTACAGGGCCAGATCAGTTTGCTGTTCCACATCAGGATCTGAATAACAAGCAAACCCAATATCAAAAGTTCCCAGAGGCAGTTCCAGTGCAAAAGCTCCCAGAGGCAGTTCCAGTTCTAGACTAGGATCAGAATTAGCCCTTGTTTCTGCCTTCTGGACACAAAAGTAAGACTAAAGACATAGGTCTAGATCAGGCTGAAGATCATCAATTGTTTGAAATACTTGTTCCACCTCTAGGTAGTAAGAGCTCAAAACCAGTGAAGTTTATGGTTTCACCCCCAAACCTGAAGAAAGATCTAGTTCAGCATCAACGGCTTGCCAAAGTTGTTGTTGGAACTACAGGCCAATTTCAAAAAAACACACTCAGGGTCTAGAACAACAGTTGGAGGGTGATTATTTAGACCCCATTATGGATGCCATTTAACCTGAGGAGAGCATACCTAGGGATTTTTTTGGGATCCCAGATAAAACTATGGAGCCCGCAGAGGAGGCTGAAACTTCTCCATCCCAGCAGGAGGCCCAACCTCGTCATCCAGAGCTTAATGAGGAGGCTAAAACTTTACCCCAGCAGGAGCCCCCTGCTCAGCATCCACAAAGCCCTGAGGAGGTTGAATCTTTTTCACTCTTTCAATCTTTTGAAGTTCTGCCGCTTTTCCTGTGCTTTAAGGGAGACTCCAATCTATCTCTTGAAACCTGTTTCCTGCAATTCTCCCTTGGTTTCAAATCCTCTTCTATACCTTACGTCAATATATTTTTTGACGATAGTTCTCCTTTATAACTCTGCAGGTTTCTGAACTGCAGTGCCCCTGAGTTCCATTTCTCAACTGGCATTTTTGTGAGCCGGCCGCAAAACCACATGATTGCTTTAGGGCCTATTCTGGTTCCGGGGCGGCAGGCTAAGCCTTTGGTTCATTCTTCCTCCTGAAGGGAAATTAGCGTAACATGTGCCCGTCCAAACACCAACAGCTATTCTCTCACTGGTTCCCCCTCATCCCGTTCATCCTCCGCACTAATTGCAGACTGTGCGAATCAGGATATTTAAGGCGCTGACTCCCCAAATGGGGAGATTGTTAGTAAAGCGGCTGAAATGGTGAACCCGAGCACCAGGAGAGAAAAATGAGATACGTTTTAGAAATCTTTCCCGATCACATGGTGTACCATCCTCTGGGTTTCCCATGCATGTTTTAGCTCTAGGAAGATTCCCTTAAACCTGGAGAGTTGGGACCCGTGGAATGGGTAGCGCGCAGTACTGCTTTAAAGGGTCTGCCTTTGCTCACCCAACCTCACCAATCCTCTCAGCCCCAACTGTCCAGCCTTATGTCTCATCCAGCTGTGGGAGTAGATAAGGTCAATCCAGGGTGCATCACAGCCCCTGGACGAATTCTGTAAGAATTTCTCTCTGTTTCACTCTATCTGTGTTTTTTTCTTTTTTGAAGTTTATTTTTATAATGGGCTTCAGCTGATTTTCATTGCAGTGTTTCTGCTGCTCTACACACACTTGATTCCCTTACGGAGTCATATCAATACACAGGTTTTAAGATTCTTACTACTCACATATATTCCTCTGCGGTTCATAGGGTGTGTTGAGTCCAGTTCACTGAGCAAAGAGTTGGTCTTGCCTATTACATATTTTGTTTATGGAAAGGTATCTGTGCTAATTTCAAACTCTGGTTTTATGCATCACCCCATCTCACCTTTCCCCTTACGCAGGCATAAGTTCGTTTTCTAAATGTGTGACTGTGTTCTGTGTTGTAAATCAGCTCATGTCTAGCCATGTTTACATTCCGTCTATGAGTGATATCTTATGATATGTTTCTTTTTTATGTGTGACTACTTTCACTTAGAATCATAGTACCTAAATCCACTCATTATGCTGCTGCTGGCCGTATGATATTGATATCATGGCTGAGGGATATTCCATTGTACATAAGTACCGCAAATTCTTTACCTATTTTTCTCTTTCCTGGGATATTTAAGGTGTACCGAAGTCGAGGATTTTGTAAACAGAAGAGCCCGAAACTTTGGGGTGGCTGTGTCTTGTCGGTTTTTAGTTTTCCCAAGATACATGCCCATGAGTGGAAGTGCCCTATTCTGTGTAGCTCTCTTTTTTACATGTTATAGGAAACACCATAATCTTCTCCAGAGTGGCTGTTGGCAATCTACATCCCGCCCATCAGGGTAACAAGGCTACATGTTCTCCATGGCCTGTCCTGCCTCTGTCGTTTTTACACTTTTTTCGGATGGCCCTTTGGACCGGTGGGAACAGAGGCCTCCTAGTTGTGGAGATTTGCATTGCCCGCTTCCTTGGTTGGCCAAAAAGCGCGTATGTCTTTTTTCCTGAATATATTCAGGAAAAAACGCATACGCCCTTTTTGGCCAATTGCATCATTGTTGAACTTTGGCAGCTTTTGATGTGCTTTCAAGGAGACCCCAATCTAATTGGTGAAACCTGTTTCCTGCAATTCTGCATTGGTTTCAACTCCTCTTCGTTGCCTTACCTCAATATATTTTCCAGCGAAAGTTGTCCTTTTTAACTCTGCAGGTTTGTGACTTGCAGTGCTCCTGAGGTCCATTTTTCAACTCGCTTTTTTGTGAACTGGCCGCAAAACCGCAGGATTGCTTCAGGCCCTATTCTGGTTCCGGGGCGGCAGGCTGAGCCTTTGGTTAATTCTTCCTCCTGATGGGAAATTAGCGTAATATGTGCCCGTCCAAACATCTACAGCTATTCTCTCTTTGGTTCCCCCTCATCCCGTTCATCCTCCGCAGTAATTGCAGACTGTGCGAAACAGTAGTTTTAAGGCGCTGACTCTCCAAATGGGGAGATTGTTAGAAAAGCGGCTGGAATGGCGAACCCGAGCACCAGGAGAGGAAAAATGAGGTACGTTTTAGAAATCTTTCCCGATCACATGGTGTACCATCCTCTGGGTTTCCCATGCATGTTTTAGCTCTAGGAAGATTCCCTTAAACCTGGAGAGTTGGGACCCGTGGAATGGGTAACGCGCAGTACTGCTTTAAAGGGTCTGCCTTTGCTCACCCAACCTCACCAATCCTCTCAGCCCCAACTGTCCAGCCTTATGTCTCATCCAGCTGTGGGAGTAGATAAGGTCAATCCAGGGTGCATCACAGCCCCTGGACGAAGTCTGTAAGAATTTCTCTCTCTTTCACTCTCTCAGTGTTTTTTTGTTTTTTGAAATTTATTATTATAATGGGCTTCAACTGATTTTCATTGCAGTGTTTCTGCCACTCTACACACACTTGATTCCAGTACGGAGACATATCAATACATAGATTTTAAGATTCTTACTACTCACGTATATTTCTCTGCGGTGCATAGGGTGTGCTGAGTCCAGTTCATTGAGCAAAGTGTAGGTCTTGTCTATTACATATTTGGTTTATGGAACGGTATGTGTGGTAACTTCAAACTCTGGTTGTATGCATCACCCCACCTCACCTGTTCCCTTAAGCAGGCATAAGTGCGATTTCTAAATGAGTGTGTTTTGTTTTGTAATTCAGCGCATGTATAGCCATGTTTACATTCTCTCTATAAGTGATATCTTATGATTAGTTTCTTTTTCTGCATGACTTTTTTCACTTTGAATCATCGTACCTAAATCTACTCGTTATGCTGCTGCTGGCCTTAAGACATTGATTTCATGGCTCAGTGATATTCCATTGTACTTAAGTAACACGACCTCTTTATCCATTGTTCTGTTTCCTGGGATATTTAAGTTGAACCGAAATCTAGTTTCTTGAACACAGAGCAGACCTATACTTTGTGGTGCCTGTGTCTTTTTTATTTTTAGTCTTCCCATGATATTCGCCCGTGAGTGGAAGTGCCCTATGCTCTGTCTGTCGCTCTGTTGTTTAAATGTTTTTGGAAACACCATCCACTTCTCCCGAGTGAGTCTCGGCATTTTGCACCGCGCACATCCCCGTAATTAGGCTCCCTGTTCTCCATGGCCTGTCCTGCATTTCTGTTTTTTACACATTGTTCGGATGGCCCATTTGCGTGGTGGGAAGTGAGATTTTTTTGTTGTGCGGATTTGGTTTGCCCGCTTTCTTGGTTGGCCCAAAAGCGCGTATGCGTTTTTTTCTGAATATATTCAGGAAAAAACGCATACACCCTTTTTGGCCAACTGCATCATTGTCGAAGTTCTGACGCTTTTCATGTGCTTTAAAGGCTAGACCAATCTACCTCTTGAAATCCGTTTCCTGCAATTCTGCCTTGCATTCAGAGCCTCTTCGTTGCCTTACCTCAATATATTTTTCGACGTTAGGTGTCATTTATAACTCTTCAGCTTTGTGAATTGCGCTGCCCCTGAGCTCCATTTTCCAACTCTCTTTTTTGTGAGCTGGCCGCAAAACCGCAGGATTGCTTCAGGCCCTATTCTGGTTCTGGGGCGGCAGGCTGAGCCTTTGGTTAATTCTTCTTCACGATGGGAAATTAGACTGACATGTGCCTGTTGAAACACCCACAGCTAGTGTCTCATCGGTTCCCCTTATTTCTGTTTATCCTCTGTACAAATTGCAAACTGTGCGAAACAGGAGGTTAAAGGCTCTGATTCTCCAAGTGGGGAGATTTTTAGTAAAGTGGCTGGAATGGCGAACCCGAACACCAGGAGATGAATAATGAGGTGCATTTTAGACACATTTCCCATTCACACGGTGTACAGTCCTCTGGATTTCCCATGCATGTTGTACCTGTAGGCAGTTCCCTTGAACCTGCAGATTTGGGACCCATGGAATGGGTACCAGGCAGTATTACTTAAAGGGTCTGCATTTCCTCCCCCAACCTCACTGATTCTGTTAGCGTGAACAGTTTCCAGCCTTATGTCTCATCCTGTTGTGGGTCTATATGTGTTCAATCCATGTTGATTAACAGTCCCTGAGGAAAAGGTGTAAGAGTTTTTCTGTCTCACTGTCTTTTTTTAAAATTTATTATTATATTGGTTACAGCGGATTTTCAATGGTCTGTTTCTCGCTGCTGTACATGCACTCGATTCACCTATAGAGAGACAGCAATAAATTCTTCTTCAGATTCTTACCAGTCGTATATATTCTTTTCCGGTGACTTGAGTGTGCTGAGTGCAGTTCTTTGAGGTACCGTGTAGGCCTTTTCAATTATCAATTTGGTATTTGGAAACGGATATTTTCTAATTTCAACCTCCTGGATAATGCCTCATCCCTCCCTACCTTTCCCCTTTAGCAGCCTTATGTGTGTTTTCTACATATTTGACTATGTTTATCTTTTGTAATTTATTTCATGTGTAACCATTTTTGATTCCACCTTTAAGTGATATCTTATGTGTCTTTTTCTTTTTGACTTATGTCACTTAGAATGATCGTACGTAACTCCTTTGGAGTTGTTGCAACTGGCCTTATTTCATTGATTTCCGGGCTGCGTAATATTCCACTCTACATAAGTACCACATCTCTTTTATCCATTTTTTCCTTCCAGGGACATTTAGGTTATATCGAAGTCGAGGCTGTTTTAAACAGAGAGGCGGTAAACGTTGAGGTGCCCGTGTCCTGTCGATTTTTGTTTTTCCCAAGATATACGCCCATGGGTGCAAGTGCCCTATGCTCTGTAGCTCATTCTTTAGATGTTTTAGTAAACACAATACACTTCTCCAGAGTGGCCGTTGGCAACTTACATTTCCACTATCAGCCTCACAGGGCTCCCTTTTCTCCTCGCCCTGTCCTGCATTTCTGGTGTTTACACTTTATGAGGATGGCTCTTCTGACTGATGCGAAGTGATACCTTTTGTAGTATTGATTTCCAGTGCCCGTTTGGTTGGCTCAAAAGGGCGTATGCCCTTTTCTCGAATACACTCAGAAAAAACGCATACGCCTTTTTTGGCCAACTGCATCGTTGGCGATGTTCAGCCCCTTTTCTTGTGCTTTAATGGCGAGTCCTTTCTACCTCTTCAAATCCCTTTCCTGCCATTCTCCCTTGCTTACAAGTCCTTTTCGGTGACTTACCTCAAGACGTTTTTCGACGATAGGTATTTTCAGCTCTTCAGTTTTGTGAATTTTAGTGCCCCTTAGTTCCATTTTTCAACTTGTGTTTTTGGGAACTGGCCACAAAACAGCGGGATTTCCTCAAGCCCTATTCTGTTTCTGTGGGTAATCTTAGCCTTTGGTCAATACGTCTTCCTGATTGGAAATTAGAGTGACATGTGCCTGTCCGAACACCTAGGACTTGTCTCTCATTGTTTCTCATCCTTCTGCTTCATCCTCTGGACAAATTCCAAACTGTGTGCAACAGGATGTTGACGGTGCTGACATCCCCAAGTGGGGAGATTGTTAGGAAAGACGCTGGAGGGGTGAACCCGAGTACCAAGAGATGAGCAGATGAGATGCCTTTTCTAAACTCTTCCCGATCAGACGGTGTACCATCCTCTGGGTGTGACAGGCATATTTTAGCAGTAGCAAGGGTCCCGTGCATGTAAGGAGAACACCAGGGATTTTTTCAAATCAGTGTCTCCCCGAACCCCAAACTGGGGAATTTTTAAGCTACGGCTACACGTATGTTCATTAAGGGCCTTGGGAAGTAAGCAGAGTCTGAACTTTAGATGATTGAAGTCTTCAGGGTCAGAAGCGCTCACCATCGGCTTCCCTTAGGTTACATTTTATCTGTCGTTGATAGATGATGTCGATAAAAATGTCTATTCTTTTTCAGATTATTTTCCCGTATAGGTTATTGCAAAATATTGAGTGTAGTTCCCTGTGCTATACAGTAGTTCTTTGTTGATGATCTATTTTAGACATAGCAGCGTGTATGTGTTAATCCCAAACTGTTAATTTATCCCTCCTCCCACCTTTCCCTTTTGGTAATAATAAATTATAAGATTTTATACTTCTCAGAAATGGGGGAGCTGAAAGAGAGGTAGCACTTTCAATGGAAAAGCATCCAAAACAAGATTGAAGCTTCAGCCAAGATTATTAGATGCACATCCTTGGAAAGAAATCACTTCATTTCTCTAATGTTGACCTGACAAATAGGACAAACATCTTCACTGAACTTGCTTATAATAAAGTGATGGAAATATCCAATGGAAGTGTTAGAAACATCTTATTTTACCCGAGCCTTATACACTGCTCTATGTTAATTACAGTTTGGCTCACACATCTGTTCACTGAAGTTACAATGTTCTCAATTTCGGTTACTGATCCTCCAGAGTGGGCCCCAACAAGGGTCACCCTGCCCAGTGTCATTGGAGCCAACAGATCGAGACTGAGTTTGGTTCAGAAGCAAAGGAAACTTTATATTTTGATCAGAGAATGGAGAGGTGAGAGTGAACGCTCCCCCACGGGCTGTGGGTCCGGCTGCTGTGTAGGGATCCCGGCAGCGTCAGTGGGAGGGAGGGGGCGGAGCTCTCGAGGGCCGGGTTGGCTGCAGCTCAGGCTCTATGTTGCGGAGTCTGCATGGGGCCCCGCGAGCTGAGGTGTCGGCCCATCCATTCTGCACTAGGAAATCGGGTCTGAAGTGCCGGGTGTGGGACCTCTGCATGCGGAACCCTAGGAGCACGTGAAATTAGACAAAGCACAAAGGAAAAAAAGGTTAGACTTTATTTTATTGCCCAGATTTTATTTTTATGTCCCAGGAATTTTTAATGGGCTTTGCCGGTGAGAAACCCCTCCTCTGCCTTTTGTCCCGTTCCTCATTCTTGGGGTGCTGAGGGTGCAGACCCCTCTTCTGTAACTGCTTCGTGCTGAGTTGGGAGTCCTCATACCCGGGGGGGAGGGGCAGAACTTCTCCCCAGCAGCCTCCAGGTGAGGTTGATTGTCCCCAGGCCTCCTGCCTCACTGCTCGTCCGCCTGAGCACCAGCATTGGAAGCGTTATAGATTCCAATGACCTTTAAGGGTCCAGGAAAGAGATGCGCAGAGACGCTGGGGGGGCCGGTTTTACTCCGCCCAACATTTGTTCGGCCACCTTAGGCTGACGGTTTCTGCCAGCCTAGATGCTCTGACCAGTAGTCTGCGCTTTCTTCAATTAGGCCCCTGAATTAACGTACAAAGAGCACCAGGCGTCAGAGCCCTGCCCGCTCAACTCCAGAGAGTCCAGGGTCGGTGGTGATCCAGGACCATGACGGCCACTGAGTCAACGGCCTTTTGAAGTAGCCAGGAGTCCAGCCGGTCTTATTGGCCGCCATCACCGCGGTGTCTGTAGGCTCTTCTATGGTGACAGCGTGATATACGGTTCCCCCGCCAAGCTTATTAGCTCCCGTCTGGGTGCAGTAAGTCCTGCAAGCAGTAGTCTGCTCTTTTGGGGCACACTCTTGTTGTTTTCTGAGAGAAGCTCCAGGTCAAGTGATGGTCACACGATTCGTCATGGGGGCCCGTTGCCCCCGGTTGTCCCTCTGAGGGTTGGAGTTGGAGGGCCTCCTCACTCGAGGTCAGTGTGCCCACGGAGCGACACCTGCAACTTCAGGGCATGGTAGGTGGTTAGGATCACCACGTGGGGTCCTTTTCCCTTAGGAGGGAGCTGGCCTTGCGGGCTGCTGATTTCCAGGTTTTTAGATACCCCCAGTATCCTGGCCGGATGGGGCGGCTGGCCAAGCCCTTGGTGACCGTAGCTTATCCTACCTGGAGGGCGTTCTTGCGTTGTTCCATTTCAAGTGGTCCCAGTTTTTGCACTAATACTCCAAGGGCGATTCACCTTTGACCGGAAATGTAAAGGTCAAAGGGTTTAGCTAAATTAGGGAGGTCCAGGGCAAGGGTCTGCATTGACTGCTCTTTCCATTCTTGAAAGGCCGCTTCTGGATTCTATACAAAAGGATCATCATCTTTTCCTTTCAGTGTTTCATATAGAGGCCCAGCTATTAGACTGTAGTTAGGGATCCAGATGCAGCAAACCCCGGCCTCCCCAGGAACCCCTAAGCTGTCTTCTAGTTTTAGAAGGGGTAAGGCTGCAAATGGCTTCTTCCCTTTCCTGGGACGGGCTTCTCCGACTTTCTGTGAGAATGAAGCCCAGGCAGGTCACCTTAGTCTGTGATATTTGAGCCTTTTTCTTGGACACCTTCTATCCTTTATTGGCTTGGTAGTTCAGAGGCCTCCTTAATAGGGCTGGCGATCAGAATGTCGTCTGCATATGGAAGGAGGGTTCCCTTTTCCAGAGGTAGAACTTTTAGGTCTTTAGCTAACGTTTCCCCAAAGATGGTGTGGGAATTTTTGAACCCTTGGGGCAGGACGGCCCAACAGTATTGTTTTTGTTGTATGTTGAGTCCTGCCACTCACAAGCCAAAATTTCTTGTGACTCTGGGACTAATGGAATACAGAAGAAGGCATCATTGAAGTCTAATACAGAATACCATGTCCTGCTGGATGGTAGCATGACCAGCAGGGTGTAGGAATTAGGAACTACTGAATGTATATCCTCGTTGGCTTCACTGACTGTCCTGACATCCATTACCGGGTCCCCAGCAGCCCATGGGGCTCTCGTGGTCAGTCCCCTCCCAGGATATGGAACTCACCTGGGCAGGTACCCAGCAGCCACCGAGGCTCTCCAGGTCACGCCCCTGCCAGGATATGGAGCTCACCTGGGCAGGTCCCCAGCAGCCCATGGGGCTCTCGTGGTCAGGCCCCTACCAGGTTATGGAGCTCACCTGTGCAGCTACCCAGCAGCCCACGGGGCTCTCGTGGTCAGGCCCCTCCCAGGATACGGAGCTCCCCTGGGCAGGTACCGCGGCAGGGCTGGGCACACAGGAACCGTGCACATAGCTCTCATTGCAGAGCAGCCCCAGCTCACCTGTTGGTCAGAGCTGACACAGAGCACCTCAGAGCAGGACTTGAACTAACAAACAGCAGCTCCGACAGGTCTGTGACACTGGGCATCACTCTGTGCGGCCCCCCTCTGCCAGGTCTTCCAGAGACTTCCACTGCACCCGGGGCACCAGACCTCTGTCTCCACCCATCACCCCTCCTCTCCCTGACTCCTGGGTACCTCTCATTAGGAGAGGGTCTTCTTGAAATTGTCTTCCACTCATGGGCCTGATAAAATGATTCAAAAACAAGACGGAGCTGCAGCCCCTTGTCTATCCTGACTCTCAGGAGCCCACACCTGTTCCTTGGACCTGGCTGGTTCAGCAAGGTCCAATTTCTGCAATGTGAGCCCCTGAGGGGTGAGAATTGGCTGACCTGGGCAGCCTGACCCTGCCGGCCAGCCCTCCCCAGGTGTGCCTGGGTTGAGGTCAATATAAACACCGCTCCAGGCAGCAAGAGCTCCTGCAGCTGTGCCTGACGCCATATTCTCTGCCCCGTCAGCAGTCTCGGGGCTGGGCTGGTGGGAGGGAGTGAGGGGCCACGGCCTTGTGGGTGGCCCGGTGTGAGTGGGGCTCTGCTGGACTTTCTGCAGGAGTTGCCAGGCTGCCACCTGTTAAAGAAGAGGATGTGTCACCCATACCTGCCGCTGGAATTTCTCCCCAGGCAGAGGTGAGGAAGGAAAAAAGCACTGGGGGCTGGGACAGGAGGGGTATCTCAGGCAGAGAAATGGAAAGCTTCCAGAAGAGCGCCCGGGGCCAGGACCATCCTGGCTGGCCTGCAGGCACCAAGTCGGCCTGCGTGCTGTCACTGGTGTGGCTCCACGGCCCTTCCTCTAGGCTTTCAAGTCCTTGCACACATTCAGGTGTTTTACCTGGCAAGGGTGGGAACAGTTCAGCAGCAGCTGGCCTGGGGCTCAGCTCACGTTTACTCACAGACGCCTCGGCATGGTCCCCCAGCTTTGCAATGAGGACGCTCCTTGCGGGGGGGGGCTGCTGGCTGCATGGGAGACGATTCCCCACCTCTGACCAACTTCAGAATTGTTTACCACTGGAGCAAGTGCCCTGATAGGGTTTTCCTCTGTATAACTGGTGGGTTCTGGGTTTGTTTGTTTTTTTTCTTTTCTGGTTCAAGGTAGATTTTATTCCTCTTTTTTGTATCTATAGATATAAGCATGGAAATAATTCATTCATATAAATACACCTATGGGAAGGGAAGAACTTTTCTTTCTGTTTTATTTTTTTAATTGTTGAATTTTATTTATTTTTTTATACAGCAGGTTCTTATTGGTTATCTATTTTATACATATAAATGTATACATGTCAATCCCAATCTCCCAACTCATCCCACCACCACCAACCCCCCCACGGGTTTCTCCCCTTGGTGTCCATACGTTTGTTCTCTACATCTGTGTCTCTGTTTCTGCCCTGCAAAACCGGTTCATCTGTACCATTTTTCTAGATTCCACATATATGCATTAACATACAATATTTGTTTTTCTCTTTCTGACTTACTTCACTCTGTATGACAGTCTCTAGATCCATCGACGTCTCTACAAATGACCCAATTTCATTCCTTTATATGGCTGAGTAATATTCCATTTTATCTATGTACCACATCTTTATCCATTCGTCTGTCTGTGGGCATTTAGGTTGCTTCCATTACCTGGCTATTGTAAATAGTGCTGCAATGAGCATTGTGGTAAATGTGTCCTTTTGATTTATGATTTTCTCTGGGTATATGCCCAGTAGTGGGATTGCTGGATCATATTATAATTCTATTTTTAGGTTTTTAAGGAACCTCCATACTGTTCTCCATAGTGACTGTATCAATTTACATTCCCACCAATAGTGGAAGAGGGTTCCTTTTCTCCATACTCTCTCCAGCATTTGTTGTTTGTAGATTTTCTGATGACGCCCATTCTAACAGGTGTGAGGTGATATCTCATTCTAGTTTTGATTTGCATTTCTCTAATAATTAGTCATGTTGAAAAGTTTTTCATGTGTGTCTTGGCCATCTCTATGTCTTCTTGGAAGAAATGTCTGTTTAGATCTTCTGCCCATTTTTGTATTGTGCTGTTTGTTTTTTTAATATTGAGCTGCATGAGCTGTTTATATATATTGGAGATTAAACCTTTGTCCATTGATTCGTTTGCAAATATTTTCGCCTATTCTGAGGGTTGTCTTTTAGTCTTGTTTGTAGTTTCCTTTTCTTTGCAAAAGCTTTTACGTTTCATTAGGTCCCATTTGTTTAGTTTTCTTTTTTATTGCATTACTCTAGGAGGTGGATCAAAAAAGATCTTGCTGTGATTTATGTCAGAGTATTCTTCCTATGTTTTCCTCTAAGAGTTTTATACTGTCTGGTTTTACATTAAGGTCTGTAATCCATTTTGAATTTATTTTTGTGTATGGTGTGAAGGAGTGTTCTATTTTCATTCTTTTACATGTAGCTGTCCATTTCTCCCAGAAACACTGATTGAAGAGACTGTCTTTACTCCATTGTATAGTCTTGTCTCCTTTGTCATAGATCAGTTGACCATAGGTGTGTAGGTTTATCTCTGGGCTTTCTTTTTTTTTTTTTTTTTCCTTTTACGCCTTTATTGGAGTATAATTGCTTTACAATGGAGTGTTAGTTTCTGCTGTATAACAAAGTCAACCAGCTATACATATATCACCATATCCCCTCCCTGTTGCATCTCCCTCCCACCCTCTGTATCCCACCCCTTTAGGTGGTCACAGAGCACCAAGCTGATCTCCCTGTGCTATGTGACTGCTTTGCAGTAGCTATTGATGTTACATGTGGTAATGTATATACGTCCATGCCTCTCTCTCACTTCGTCCCAGCTTACACTTCCCCCTCCCCGTGTCCTCAAGTCCTTTATCTACGTCTGTGTCCTTAATCCTGTCCTGCCCCTAGGTTCTTCATAAACTTTTTTTTCCTTTAGATTCCATATATCTCTGTTAGCATACGGTATTTGTTTTTCTCTTTCTGACTTACTTCACTGTGTAGGACTGACTAAGTCCATCCACCTCACTACAAATAACTCAGTTTTGTTTCTTTTTATGGCTGAGTAATATTCCATTTTATATATGGACCAGATCTTCTTTATCCATTCATCTGTCGATGGACACTTAGGTTGCTTCCATGTCCTGGCTATTGTAAATAGAGCTGCAAAGAACATTGTTGTACATAACTCTCTTTGAATTATGGTTTTCTCAGGATAAATGCCCAGTAGTTGGATTGCTGGGTCGTATGGTACTTCTATTTTTAGCTTTTTAAGGAACCTCCATCCTGTTCTCCCTAGTGAGAGAGAGGCTATATCAATTTGCATTCCCACCAACAGTGCAAGAACGTTCCCTTTTCTCCAATAAATGCCTCTCCAGCATTTATTGCTTGTAGATTTTTTGATGATTGCCATTCTGACTGCTGTGAGGTGATACCTCACTGTAGTTTTGATTTGCATTTCTCTAATGATTAGTGATGTTCAGCATCCTTTCATGTGTTTGTTGGCAATCTGTATATCTTCTTTGGAGAAATGTCTATTTAGGTCCTCTGCCCATTTTTGGATTGGTTTGTTTTTGTGATATTGAGCTACATGAGCTGCTTGTAAATTTTGGAGATTCATCCTTTGTCATTTGCTTCATTTGAAACTATTTTCTCCCATTCTGAGGGTTGTCTTTTCCTCTTTATTATGTTTTCCTTTGCTATGCAAAAGCTTTTAAGTTTCATTAGGTCCCATTTGTTTATTTTTGTTTTTATTTCCATTTCTCTAGGAGGTGGGTCAAAAAGGATCTTGCTGTGATTTATGTCATAGAATGATCTGCCTATGTTTTCCTCTAAGAGTTTTATAGTGTCTGGTCTTACATTTAGATCTCGAATCCATTTTGAGTTTATTTTTGTGTATGGTGTTGTGGAGTGTTCTAATTTCATTCTTTTACGTGTAGCTGTCCAGTTTTCCCAGCACCACTTACTGAAGAGACTGTCTTTTCTCCATTGTATATCCTTGCCTCCTTTGTCATAGATGAGTTAGCCATAGGTATGTAGGTATATCTCTGGGCTTTCTATCCTGTTCCATTGATCTATATTTCTGTTTTTGTGCCAGTACCATATAGTCTTGATTGCTGTAGCTTTGTAGTATAGTCTGAAGTCAGGAAGTCTGATTCCTCCAGCTCTTTTAATTTCCCTCAAGACTGCTTTGGCTATTCGGGGTCTTTTGTGTCTCCATACAAATTTTAAGATTTTTTTTCTTCTAGTTCTGTAGAAAATGCCACTGGTAATTTGATAGGGATTGCATTGAATCTGTAGATTGCTTTGGGTAGTATAGTCATTTTCACAATATTGATTCTTCTAATCCAAGAACATGGTTTATACCTCCATCTGTTTATATCATCTTTGATTTCTTTCAGCAGTGTCTTATAGTTTTCTGAGTGCAGGTCTTTTACCTCCTTAGGTAGGTTCATTCCTACGTATTTTATTCTTTTTGTTGCAATGGTTAATGGGATTGTTTCCTTAATTTCTCTTTCTGATTTTTCATTGTTAGTGTAGGGGAATGCAAGAGATTTCTCTTCATTAATTTTGTATCCTGGAACTTTACCAAATTCATTGATTAGCTCTAGTAGTTTTCTGGTGGCATCTTTAGGATTCACTACATGTAGTATCGTGTCATTTGCAAACAGTGACAATTTTACTTCTTCTTTTCCAATGTGTATTCCTTTTATTTCTTTTTCTTCTCTGATTGATGTGTCTAGGACTTCCAAAACTATGTTGAATAATAGTGGTGAGAGTGGGCATCCTTGTCTTGTTCCTGATCTTAGAGGAAATGTTTTTAGTTTTTCACCATTGAGAATGATGTTTGCTGTGGGTTTGTCGTATACAGCCTTTATTATGTTGAGGTAGATTCCCGCTATGCCCACTTTTTGGGGACTTTTTATCATAAATGGGTGTTGAATTTTGTGAAAAGCTTTTCCTGTATCTATTGGGATGATCATATTCTTTTTCTACAATTTGTTAATATGGTGTATCACATTGATTGATTTGTGTATATTGAAGAATCCTTGCATCCCTGGGATAAACCCCACCTGATCATGGCATATGATCCTTTTAATGTGTTGTTCAATTCTGTTTCCTAGTATTTTGTTGAGGATTATTACATCTATATTCATCAGTGATATTGGTCTCTAATTTTCTTTTTCTGTAGTATCTTTGTCTGGTTTTGGTATCAGGGTGATGGTGGCCTCATAGAATGAGTTTGGGAGTGTTCCTTCCCCTGAAAATTTCTGAATAGTTTGAGAAGGTTGGGTGTTAGCTCTTGTCTAAATGTTTGATAGAATTCACCTCTGATGCCATCTGGTTCTCGACTTTTGTTTGTTGGAAGATTTTTAATCACAGTTTCAATTTCATTACTTGTGATTGGTCTGTACATATTTTCTATTTCTTCCTGGTTCAGTCTTTGAAGGTTATACCTTTCTAAGAATTTGTCCATTTCTTCCAGGTTGTCCATTTTATTGGCATAGAGTTGCTTGTAGTAGTCTCTTAGGATGCTTTGTATTTCTGTGGTGTCTGATACAACTTCTCCTTTTTCATTTCTAATTTTATTGATTTGACTCCTCTCCCTCTTTTTCTTGAGTCTGGCTAAAGGTTTATCATTTTTGTTTATCTTCTCAAAGAACCAACTTTTAATTGTATTGATCTTTGCTACTGCTTTTATTTCATTTATTTCTGCTCTGATCTTTATGATTTCTTTCCTTCTACTAACTTTGGGTTTTGTTCTTCTTTCTCTAGTTCCTTTAGGTGTAAGGTTAGATTGTTTATTTGAGAATTTTCTTGTTTCTTGAGGTAGGCTTGTATTGCTATAAACTTCCCTCTTAGAACTGCTTTTGCTGCATCCCATAGGTTTTGGATCACCATGTTTTTGTTGTCGTTTGTCTCTAGGTAGTTTTTGATTTCCTCTTTTATTTCTTCAGTGATCTCTTGGTTATTTAGTAACGTATTGTTTAGCCTCCATGTGTTTGTGTTTTTTACGTTTTTCTCCCTGTAATTGATTTCTAATCTCATAGCATTGTGGTCGGAAAAGCTGCTTGGTATGATTTCAGTTTTCTTAAATTTACTGAGGCTTTATTTGCGACCCAAGATGTGATCTATCCCGGAGAATATTCTGTGTGCCATTGAGAAGAAACATGTAATCTGCTGTTTTTGGATGGAATGTCCTATAAATATCCATTAAATCTATCTGGTCTCGTGTGTCATTTAAAGCTCGTGTTTCCTTATTAATTTTCTGTCTGGATGATCTCCATTGGTGTAAGTGTGGTGTTAAAGTGCCCCGCTATTATTGTGTTACTGTCGATTTCCTCTCTTACAGCTGTTAGCAGTTGCCTTATATATTGAGGTGCTCCTATGTTGGGTACATATATATTTATAATTGTTATATCTTCTTGGATTGATCCCTTGATCATTATGTAGTGTCCTTCCTTGTCTCTTGTAACAATCGTTATTTTAGAATCTATTTTATCTGATATGAGTATTGCTACTCCAGCTTTCTTTTGATTTTCATTTGCATGGAATATATTTTTCCATCCCCTCACATTCAGTCTGTATGTGTCACTAGGTCTGAAATGGGTCTCTTGTAGACAGCATATATATGGGTCTTGTTTTTGTATCCATTCAGTGAGCCTGTGTCTTTTGGTTGGAGCATTTGATCCATTCACGTTTAAGGTAATTATCGACATGTATGTTCCTCTTACTATTTTCTTAATTGTTGTGGGTTTGTCTTGGTGGGTCCTTTTCTTCTCTTGTGTTTCCCACTTAGAGAAGTTCCTTTAGCATTTGTTGTAGAGCTGGTTTCGTGGTGCTGAATTCTCTTAGCTTTTGCTTGTCTGTAAAGCTTTTGATTTCTCCGTCCAATCTGAATGAGATCCTTGCTGGGTGGAGTACTCTTGGTGGTAGGTTCTTCCCTTTCATCACTTTAAATGTATCATGCCACTCCCTTCTGGCTTGTAGATTTTCTGCTGAGAAATCAGCTGTTAACCTTATGGGAGTTCCATTGTATGTTATTTGTCATTTTTCCCTTGTTGCTTTCAATAATTTTTCTTTGTCTTTAATTTTTGTCAGTTGGATTACTGTGTGTCTCAGCATTTTTCTCCTTTAGTTTATCCTGCGTGGGACTCTCTGCGCTCCGTGGACTTTGGTGGCTATTTCTTTTCCCATGCTAGGGAAGTTTTCGACTATAATCTCTTCAAATATTTTCTTGGGTCCTTTCTCTCGCTCTTCTCCATCTGGGACCCCTATAATGTGAATGTTGTTGCGTTTAATGTTGTCCCTGAGGTCTCTTAGTGTGTCTTCATTTACTTTCATTCTTTTTCTTTATTCTGTTCCATGGCAGTGATTTCCACCTTTCTGTCTTCCAGGTCACTTATCCGTTCTTCTGCCACAGTTATTCTGCTACTGATTCCTTTTAGTGTATTTTTCATTTCAGTTATTGTATTGTTCATCTCTGTTTGTATGTTCTTTAATTCTTCTAGGTGTTTGTTCCTTAATTCTTCTAGGTCTTTGTTAAGCATTTCTTGCATCTTCTCGATCTTTGCCTCCATTCTTTTCCCAAGGTCTTGGATCATCTTCACTATCATTATTCTGAATTCTTTTACTGGAAGGTTGCCTATCCCCACCTCATTTCGTTGTTTTTCTGGGGATTTATCTTGTTCCTTGATCTGGTATAAAGTCCTCCGCCTTTTCATTTTCTCTGTCTTTCTGTGAATGTGGTTTTCCATCCACAGGCTGCAGAACTGTAGTTCTTCTTGCTTCTGCTGTCTGCTCTCTGGTGATTGAGTCTATCTTAGAGGCTTGTGCAAGCTTCCTTATGGGAGGGACTGGTGGTGGGTAGAGCTGCGTGTTGCTCTGGTGGGCAGAGCTTTAATCTGCTTGTCTGTGGATTAAATAAAAGTTTAATCCGCCTGTCTGCTGAAGCATGGGGCTTGGTTCCCTCCCTGTTGGTTGTTTGGCCTGAGGCGACCCAGCACTGGAGCCTACCTTGCTCTTGGTGGGGCTAATGGTGGACTCTGGGAGGGCTCACGCCAAGGAGTATTTCCCAGAACTTCTGCTGCCAGTGTCGTTGTCCCCATGGTGATCCACAGCCACTCCCCACCGCTGCAGGAGACCCTCTAACACTAGCAGTTAGGTATGGTCATTCACCTATTGGGGTGACTGCTCCTTCCCCTAGGTCCTGATGTTCACACTACTTTGTGTGTGCCCTCCAAGAGTGGAGTCTCTGTTGAGACTCTTGAGTCTCTGAATGCAGTTGAGACTCTGAGACTCATAGTGGAGTCGCACAGACTCTGGGTCCTGTGAAGCTTCGATGCTTTGTGGTTCTAGAAATCCTATAGGAGACGGTCCACAGCAGGTGAAGCTAATGCTGTCAGTAGAGGTGGTGAAGCCAAAGATCTGCAGTTCCGACGAGAGGTGCCGATGTACATACAGGACAAAATCATCTCGTGTGAATGTAGTTCAGGCACGTTTAAGATGAATGCAGTCATGTTAATGCCTAACATCTTCTATCTTGTGCCTTTCCTCAGGGACCCCCTCCTCAGTTCCTGAGGCTCCTGTAAGTCATGTACAGGGGAATGGAGAGTGGGCTCTGTCCAGTCTGAGCCCTGAGTTACCCTGTGTGTATCTTAGGATACTTTGTATTTCTGTGGTGGCTGTTGTAACGTCATCTCTTTCATTTCTGATTTATTTGGGCCCTCTCTTTTTAACAAAACATACTACTGTTGTCTTTTATTCTTTACAGAAGTTTAATAAGTGTTTGATCTACCACCCTTACTCTATGTATACTTTTTGCAGTGAGATTTTTACTTCTGTTTGTTTTCTTGTTACTATCAATAATTAGTGAGACTTCTTTTAAGCTACCTTCAACATTGCTTATAAAGCTGCTTTATTAGTGATGACACAGCTTTAATGGAAGTCATGTTCCGGTTGTAAATTAGAATGCAATGTGCCAGCAAAAAGCTCCTTAAGTTTATGTCTCATTACTTCTTCTTTTTTTAATTTAATTTTTATGTTTTATCAGAGTAGATTTGATTAAAATGTTTTGTTTGTTCTAGGTGTGCAAGATGTGGTTCTTTTACACATATACACGTATCTATACTTCTTCAGATCGTTTTCTCATGTAGCTTATGACACAGTGTTGAGTAGTCTTCTCTTGGTATTCCCTAGGTCTCTGGTGATTATATATTTCACATGTGTTTCTATATCTATGTTAACCCCAATATCGTAATGTATCCAATCCTCACACCTTTCCGTTTGGTGAACCATAACTTTGTTTAATGAATCTGTGATTGCCTTTCTCTGTGGAAATATCTTCACTGGTATCCATTTTTAGGTAACACCTATAAGTGATATCATAGGATATGTGTCTTTCGCTTTCTCACTTACTACAAGTTGTGTGATTACCTCGACTCATGTATGGTGCTGCAAATGGCATTGTGCTATTTTTGTCCTTGGCTAATATTCCATCTGTACGTGTACCAGTTCTTCTTTGTCCACTCACCTCTTGGTGGACTTTTTGGTTGCCTCCATGTCTTGGCTATTGTAATACTGCTGCAGTGCACATTTGCCTGCCTGTGTCTTTCCACTTCTGTCTTCTTATATTATAGGCCCAGGAGTGGGCCTCCTGTATCATATCGTATCTCAGGGTTTACCTTTTAAATGCACCACGATTCTGTTCTCATTAGTGGCTCTTTCCAGGTTACATCCCACTTAAAGTTGAGGGTATGCATTTCTCCACAACACCTTCAGCATTTATTGTTTGTAGTTTTCTTGCTGATGGATATTCTGACTGGTGTGAGCTGATACATCTTTGTGGTTGAATTTGCATGAGACTCATAAGGCATGTCCTTTTTATTTTTCAAACTGTGATTACAGCTTAGTTCTTCAAAGTGTTTTCTTAAAGTTTGTGTCACATTTTGAAATTTATTGGCCATTACATCCCTCAAGACATTTTGAGGGAAGGTTTCACTTACAGCCCTGCAGTACTTGTTCACAAGAAGTGACCATTAGCACAGGCTTTAAAGCTTCTTTTGCAGGTAACAGCCAGAGTGCGGCAGCCTTTCTTCATTCCCCATGCTGGTACTAGGGAAACAGACCTTCTGGCCAGTGGTCTTCCTCGGTTATAAATTAGAGTGGAATGTGCCCGGATAAACCCCGAAAAGTTGATGTCTGCTTAATTTTGCTTGTTTTTTAAATTTAATTTATATTTCTATTGGAGTAATATTGCATTGTGTATATGGACCACTTCTTGATGCATTCCTCTGTTGATGGACATTTTTGTTGCTTCCAAGTGTTGGCTATATTAAATATTGCTGGAGTGAAGGATTGCCAGCCTGTGACTTTTTTTTTTTTTTTTTTCTGCGGTACGCGGGCCTCTCACTGTTGTGGCCTCTCCCGTTGTGGAGCACAGGCTCCGGACGCGCAGGCTCCGCGGCATGTGAGACCTTCCCGGACCGGGGCACGAACACGTCTCCCCTGCATCGGCAGGGGGACTCTCAACCACTGCGCCACCAGGGAAGCCCTCCTGTGACTTTTTGATTCTCATTTTCTCAGGTGACAGGCCCAGCAGTGGGTGTGACTGATTGACTAGTAGCTCAGTGTTTACATTTTCAAAGCACCTCCATTGTGTTTTCATTAGTGGCTCTTACCACGTCCCCCTTAGAACCAAGGGTACGAATTTGTCCACAATCCCTTCAGCATTTATTGTTTGCAGCATTTTTACTAATGCCCATTCTGACTGCTGTGACCTGATAGGTTTTTGTAATTTGGGTTTGCATGTCTTTAAAAATTCCTAAAATTCATGATTTTTCCATACCTTTTTTTTCTGTTAAAAAAAAAAGTGTGAGTACAATATATCTCTTGAAATTTTCTTCTTGGAAGGTTGTCCTCTTTTGAATTTTTGGTCGATATTCGACCCCAGGATCTTTTTGGAGGGCAGGTGTCATTACAGAACTGCAAGTTTGGTGAATATTTAGTGACCATTAGCACTGGGTTTAAAGCTGCTGTTGTGGGAAATGGCCACAAGGAGGCAGCATTTCTCCATTCCCAAATCTGGGTACTAGGGCAGCAGAGCCTTTCTGGAAGTCGTGTTCCTAGGTTGTAAGTTAGAATGGAATGTGCCAGGAGAAATGCCCATAAGTTTATGTCTCATTACTTCTTCTTGGTTTTTAAAATTTATTTAATCCGGGTAATGATTAGATATTGTTTGTCCAGGTGTACACAGTCTGGTTCATTTGTACAATATATATGTCTATTCATGTTCAGATCCTCTTCCCATGTAAAATATTACAGAGTGTTCCCTAGACCTCCCTTGCTCTACGGTCGGTCTTTTTGATATATGTTTATAATATGTATTTGTATACGTATGGTAACGCTAATCCTAATTTATCCATTCCGCCCACCTTTCCTTTTAGATAAGCATACTTAATATCTAAGTCTGTGAGTGTCTTCCTCTGTGGAAATATGTTCATTTGTGTCAGTTATTAGATAACGCCTATAAGTGATATCATAGGATATAGATCTTTTGCTTTCTGACTTACCTCATGTTCTGTGATTATCTCCAAGCTCATCTATGGTGCCTCAAATAGCAGTGTTTCATTGTTTCCCATGGCTAATATTCTACTGTGTACATGGAACACTTCTTCTTTATCCATTCATCTGCTGATGGACATTTTGGTTGCTTCACTGTCTTGGCTATTGTGAATAAGGCTGCAGTGCAGCTTTTGCAGCCCGGGTCTTCTCGATTCTGGTCTTCTCAGGTGAGAGGCCCAGTGGTGTGACTGCTGGATTGAATGGTACCTCAATTTTTACTTTTAATCGCAGCTCCTTTCTGTTCTCATTATTGGCTGTTACCACTTTACATCTCACCAGCAGCTAGAGGGTACACAGTTCTCTAAAAGCCCTTCGGAATTTATTGTTTGTAGACTTTTTGTTGATGGTCAGTCGACCTGTGTGAGTTGAAACCTTTTTGTAGATTAGATTTGCATGAGTCTAATAATTCCTGAGGTTGAGCTTTTACCCATTTTCCTTTTTCTTTTTTAAAAAGAGTGAGTCAAACTTACCTCTTCATACTATCTTCTTGAAAATTTTGCCAGTTTTGAATTTTATTGCCCATTCCCTACCTCTGCACAATTGTTTAGGGCAGGTGTCCTTTACAGCCCTGAGTCCTTGTGAATGTTAAGAGACCATTAGCTGTGGGCTTAAAGCCGCTCTTGCGGGAAATGGCCACAAGGTGGCAGAATTTCTACATTTCTAACTGGGTTTTTTGGCAGCAGAGCCTTCCTGGAAATCGTGTTAGTAGGCTGCAAATTAGAGTGGAATGTGCCAGGGCACATCCCCAAGAGATTATATCTCCTTACTTCTTGTTTGTTCTTTTAAATTTCATTTTTATTAATTATCAGAGCAAATTTGATAAAAAATGTTGTGTTTGTTGTAGGTGTAGAGAATCTGGTTCATCATATCAATGTATCTGTCTATGCCTCTTTGGCTCCTTTCCCGTGTATGTTATTATAGAGTGTTGAGTAGACATCTCTTGGTATTCCATAGGTATTTTGTGATTATATATTTCATATGTATTGGTACATGCCTGTTAACCCCCATATCCTAATTCATACATTCCTTACACTGTTCCATTTGGTTAAACATAATTTTTTTTTCTTAATCCATGATTTTCCTTCTCTTGGAAATAAGTTCATGAGTATCAATTTTTAGGTAACACCTATAAGTGATGTCATAGGATATCTGTCTTTCAGTTTCTTTCTTACTTCAAGTTGGGTGATTATCTCTAGGTCCTTATATGGTGGTGCAAACAGCACTGTTTCAATGCTTTCCATAGCTAATATTCCATTGTTTACATGGACCACTTCCTCTTCGTGCATTTTTCTGTTGATGGACACTTTGGTTTCTTCCAAGTCTTGGCTATGTTAAATGTTCCTGCAGTGCAGGATTGCCAGCCTGTGTCTTTTCCATTCTGCTCTGCTCAGGTGACAGGCGCATGAAAGGACCTACCAGATCACATGGTAGCTCAATTTTTACCCTTAATCGCACCTCCATTATGTTCTCACTACTTTCTGTTACCAGCTTATATCCCCCCAGCAGCTAGAGGGTACACAGTTCTCTGAAACCCCATTCAGCATTTATTCTTTGTAGACTTTTTTTCTGAAGAACATTCTGACGGCTGTGAGGTGAACATTTCTGTAATTGGATTTGCATGGCTTTATTAATTGCAGATGCTGCGCATTTTTCAATTCCCTTTTATTTTAAAGAAAAAAAAGACAAAATGTGCGTAAAATATGCCTCTTGAAATTGTCTTCTTGAAATGTTGACATCTTTTGAATTTTCTGGTCGATTTACGACCCCAGGATTTTTTTTGATGGCAGGTGTCATTTACAGGCCTGCAATTATTTTGAATATTAAGTGACCATTAGTGTTGTTGTGTGAAATGGCCAGAAGGCGGCAGCACTTCTCCTTGCCAAATCTGCTTAATAGGGCAACAGAGCCATAATGGAAGTTGTGGTGTAGGTTGCATATTAGAATGGAATGTGCCAGGAAAAGCCCCTTAAGATTATATCTCATTACTTCTTGTTCGTTAATTTAATTTTTATTCTTTATCACAGCAAATTAGATTACAATGTTTTGTTTGTTCTAGGTGTGCAAGATGTGGTTCTTTTACACACACACATATATCTATTCTTCTTCAGATCCTTTTCCTATGTAAGTTATGACACAATGTTGAGTAGTCTTCTCTTGGAATGCCGTAGGTTTTTAGTGATTATATATTTCACATGTGTTTGTATATCTCTGTTAACCCCAATATCGTAATGTATCTAATCCTCACACCTTTCCATTTGGTGAACCATAAGTTTGTTTAATGAATCTGTGGTTGCCTTTCTCTCTGGAAATATCTTCATAGGTATCAATTTTTAGGTAACACCCATAAGTGATATGATAGGATATGTGTCTTTCACTTTCTCACTTACTACCAGTTGCATGATTAACCCTAGGCTCCTCTGTGGTGCTGCAAATGACATTGTTTCATTTTTTTTCCTTGGCTAATATTCCATCTGTACATGTACCAGTTCTTCTTTGTCCACTCATCTCTTGATGGACGTTTAGGTTGCTTCCATGTCTTGGCTATTGTAATACTTCTACAGTGCAGATTTGCCTGCCTGTCTTTCCAATTCTGTCTTCTTAGGATATAGCCCGAGAAGTGGGCCTGCTGGAACATATAGTAGCTCAAGGTTTACCTTTTGAAGGCACATCCATTCTATTCCCATTAGTGGCTCTTAGCAGGTTACGTCCCACTGCAAATTGAGGGTATGCAGTTCTCCAAAACCTCTTCAGCATTGATCGTTTGTAGTTTTCTTTGCTGATGGTTATTCTGAGTGGTGTGATCTGATACCTCTTTGTGGTTGGATTTGCATGTCTCACACACCCTTGAAATTGAGCTTTCAGGCATGTCCTTTTATTTCTCAAACTGTTATTACAGCTGACTTCTTCAAATTGTTTTCTTGAAGTAGGTGCCACATTTTGAAATTTTTTGGCCTTTACCTGCATCAAGACTTTTTAAGGGCTGGTTTCATTTGCAGCCCTGCAGTACTTGTGTATATGAAGTGCCCATTAGCACAGATTTCAAAGCTGCTGTTGCAGGTATAGGCCAGAGGATGGCAGCATTTCTACGTTCCCCACTCTGGTACCTAGAGAAAGACTTTCCTGCCAGTGGTGTTCCTCAGTTATAAATTAGAGTGCAATGTGCCCTGGTATACCCCCAAAAGCTTACGTATCCTTACTTATGTTTGCTTTTTAAATTTAATTTATATTTTTCAGTGGAGTAATATTCCATTCTGTACATGGGCCATTTCTTCTTTGTGCATTCCTCTGTTGATGGACATTTTTGTTGCTTCCAAGTGTTGCCTCTGGTCAATATTGCTGGAGTGCAGTATTACCAGCCTGTGACTTTTGATTCTCATTTTCTCAGGTGATAGGCCCAACAGTGTGTATGATTCATTGACTGGTAGCTCAATGTTGACCTTTTCAAGACACCTGCATTGTGTTTTCATTAGTGGCTCTTACCACGTCCCAATTAACACCGAGGGTACACATTTTTCCACAACCCCTTCAGCATCTGTTGTTTGCAGAATGTTTGCTCATGGCCATTCTGACTGGTGTGAGCTGATAGGTTTTTGTAATTTGGATCTGCATGTCTTTAATAATTCCTAATATTCAGCATTTTCCCACACCTTTCTCTTTTATTTAGAAAAAAGAAGCGTGAGTACAATATACCTCTTGAAATTGTCTTCTTGGAAGGTTGCCCTCTTTTGAATTTTGTGGTTGATTTTCGACCCCAGGGTTTTTTTTGAGAGCAGGTGTCATTTACATGCCTGCAATGATTGTGAATATTTAGTGACCATTAGCACTGGGTTTAAAGCTGGTGTTGTGGGAAACGGCCACAAGGTGACAACATCTCTCCATTCGCAAATCTGGTTACTAGGGCAGCAGAGCCTTTCTGGGAGTCGTGTTCCTAGATTGTAAATTAGAATGGAATGTGCCAGGAAAAAGCCCCTGAAGTTTATGGCTCATTACTTCTTGTTCGTTGTTTTAGTTGTTTTAATCGGGGTAATGATTAGAATATAGTTTGTCCTAGGTGTACACAATCTGGTTCATTCGTACATCATATATATCTATTCATGTACAGACCCTTTTCCCATGTAGAGGATTACAGAGTGTTCTGTAGACCTCCCTCGCTATGTGGTCGGGCTTTTTGATATATGTACTTAATCTGCATTTGTATAGGTATGGTAAACCTAATCTTAATTTATCCATTGCCACCACCTTTCCTTTTAGATATGTATAGTTTGTTTTTTTAAGTCTGTGTGTGTCTTTCTCTGTGGAAATGTGTCCATTTTTGTCAGTTGTTAGGTAACACCTATAAGAGGTATCATAGGATATATGTCTTTTGCTTTCCAACTTACCTCATGTTCTGTGCTTATCTCTAGGCTCATCTATGATACCTCAAAGAGCAGTGTTTCATTGTTTCCCATGGCTAATATTCCATTGTGTACATGGACCACTTATTCTTTATCCGTTCATCTGTTGATGGACATTTAGGTTGCTTCCATGTCTTGGCTATTGTGAATAAGGCTGCAGTGCAGGTTTTGCAGCCTCTGTCTTCTGGATGCTGGTCTTCTCAGGTGAGAGGCACAGCGGTGTGCCTGCTGCATCGAATGGCAGCTCAATTTTTACGTTTAAATGCAGCTCCTTTCTGTTCTCATTATTGGCTGTTACCATTTTACATCTCACCAGCAGCTAGAGGGTACACAGTTCTCAAAAACCACTTCAACATTTATTATTTGTAGACTTTTTGTTGATGGTCAGTCGACCTGTGTGAGTTGAAACCTTTTTGTAGATTAGATTTGCATGAGTGTAATAATTCCTGAGTTTGAGCTTTTATCCATTTTCCTTTTTTTTTAAAGACAGTGAGTAAAACTTACGTCTTCATACTATCTTCTTGAAAAATGTGCCTGTTTTGAATTATGTTGGCCATCCCCTACCTCAGCACAATTTTTTAGGGCCGGTGTCCTTTACAGACCTGAGTCCTTGTGAATGTTAAGTGACCATTAGCTGTGGGTTTAAGGCCGCTCTCGTGGGAAACGGCCACAAGGCGGCAGAATTTCTACATTTCCAACTCTGGGATTTTGGGCAACAGAGCATTCCTGGAAATCGTGTTAGTAGGCTTCAAATTAGAGTGGAATGTGCCAGCGCAAACCCCCAAGAGCTTGTATCTCCTTGTTTGTTTTTTAAATTTAATTTTTATTAGGTATCAGAGCAAATTTGATAAAAATGTTGTTTCTCCTAGGTGTACAGAATCTGGTTCATCATATCAATGTATCTGTCTATTCATCTTTGGATCCTTTCCCGTGTAGGTTATTACAGAGTGTTGAGTAGATATCTCTTGGTATTCCATACGTATTTTGTGATTATATATTTCATATGTGTTAGTACATGTCTGTTTACCCCCATATCGTAATTCATTTATTCCTTACACCTTTCCATTTGGTTAAACATAATTTTATTTTCTTAGTCCATGCTTTTCCTTCTCTTGGAAATAAGTTCATGGGTATCAATTTTTAGGTAACACCTACAATTGATGTCATAGGATATCTGTCTTTCAGTTTCTTTCTTACTTCAAGTTGGGTGATTATCTCTAGGTCCTTATATGGTGGTGCAAACGGCACTGTTTCATTGTTTTCCGTGGCTAAGCTAATTTTCCATTGTGTACGTGGACCACTTCTTCTTTGTGCATTTTTCTGTTCATGGACATTTTGGTTTATTCCAAGTCTTGGCTATGTTAAATGTTCCTGCACTGCAGGATTGCCAGCCTGTGTCTTTTTCATTCTGGTCTGCTCAGGTGATAGGCGCATCAAAGGACCTACGAGATCACATGGTAGCTCCATTTTTACCGTTAAACACACCTCCATTATGTTCTCACTACTGACAGTTACCAGTTTACATCCCGCCAGCAGCTAGAGAGTACACAGTTCTCTCAAACCACTTCGGCATTTATTCTTTGGAGACTTTTTGCTGATGGTCAGTCGACTGTTGTGAGTTGAAACCTTGTTGTAGATTAGATTTGCATGAGTCTAATAATTCCTGAGGTTGAGCTTCTATCCATTTTCCATTTTTTAACAGGAGAGTAAGTCAAACTTACCGCTTCATACTACCTTCTTGAAAATTTTGCCTTTTTTGAATTTTTTTGGCCATTCCTCACCTCAGGACATTTTTTGAGGGTAGGTGTCCTTTACAGCCCTGAGTTCTTGTGAATGTTAAGTGACCATTACTTGTTGGTTTAAAGCCGCTCTTGTGGGAAACAGCCACAAGGTGGCAGCATTTCTACATTTCCAACTCTGGGTTTTTGGGCAACAGAGCCTTCCTGGAAATCGTGTTAGTAGGCTGCAAATTAGAGTGGATTGTGCCAGGGCACACCCCCAAGAGCGTATATCTCCTTACCTCTTGTTTGTTTTTTAAATTTAATTTTTATTTATTATCTGAGCAAATTTGATAAAAATGTTGTGTTTGTTCTAGGTGTACAGAATCTGGTTCATTATATCTATGTATCTATCTATTAATCTTTGGTTCCTCTCCCGTGTAGGTTATTACAGAGCGATGAGCTCAATTTTTAACTTTAAACGCACCGCCATTCTCATCTCACTACTGGCTGTTACCAGTTTACGTCCCAGCAGCAGCTTGAGGGTACACAGTGCCCTAAAACCCTTTCAGCACTCATGTTTTGTAGACTATTTTGCTGATGATCATTCTGACGGTGGTAAGGTGAACGTTTTTGTAGATTGGATTTGCATGGATTTATTAGTTCCTGATATTGTGCATTATTCCATGCATTTCTTGAAACAAAAAGAAAGAAAAGACAAAATGTGCGCAAAATATGCCTCTTGACATTGTCCTTTTGAAATGTTGACGTCTTTTGAATGTTCGGGTCGATTTACGACCCCAGGAATTTTTTGAGGCCCGGTGTCCTTTACAGTCCTGCCCATATTTTGAGTATTAAGTGATCATTAGCGCTTGGTTTAAAGCTGCTGTTGTGTGAAACAGCCACAAGGCGGCAGCATTTCTCCTTTACCAAATCTGGTTACCAGGGCAACAGAGCCTTAACGGAAGTCCTGTTCTAGGTTGAAAATTAGAATGGAATGTGCCAGGAAAAAGCCCCTTAAGTTTATGTCTCACTACTTCTTGTTCGTTTTTTTAATTTAATTTTTTATCACAGCAAATTTGATTACAATGTTTTGTTTGTTCTAGGTGTGCAAGATGTGGTTCTTTCACACATATACATATATCTACTTCGGATCCTTTTTTTTTTAAACATCTTTATTGGGGTATAATTGCTTTACAATGGTGTGTTAGTTTCTGCTTTGTAACAAAGTGAATCAGTTATACATATACATATCTTCCCATATCTCTTCCCTCTTGCGTCTCCCTCCCTCCCACCCTCCCCTTCCCACCCCTCCAGGCGGTCACAAAGCACTGAGCTGATATCCCTGTGCTATGCCGCTGCTTCCCACTAGCTATCTACCTTATGTTTGTTAGTGTATATATGTCCATGTCTCTCTCTCGCTTTGTCACAGCTCACCCTTCCCCCTCCCCACATCCTCAAGTCTGTTCTCCAGTAGGTCTGTGTCTTTATTTTCATTCCTGTCTTACCCCTAGGTTCTTCATGACATTTTTTTTCTTAAATTCCATATATACGTGTTAACATACGGTATTTGTCTTTCTCTTTCTGACTTTTCACTCTGTATGACAGACTCTAGGTCTATCCACCTCATTACAAATAGCTCAATTTCGTTTCTTTTTATGGCTGAGTAATATTCCATTGTATATATGTGCCACATCTTCTTTATCCATTCATCTGATGATGGGCACTTATGTTGTTTCCATCTCCAGGCTATTGTAAATAGAGCTGCAATGAACATTTTGGTACATGACTCTTTTTGAATTTTGGTTTTCTCAGGGTATATGCCCAGTAGTGGCATTGCTGGGTCATCTGGTAATTCTATTTGTAGATTTTTAAGGAACTTCCATACTGTTCTCCATAGTGGCTGAACCAATTCACATTCCCACCAGCACTGCAAGAGTGTTCCCTTTTCTCCACACCCTCTCCAGCATTTATTGCTTCTAGATTTTTTGATGATGGCCATTCTGACTGGTGTGAGATGATATCTCATTGTAGTTTTGATTTGCATTTCTCTAATGATTAATGATGTTGAGCATTGTTTCATGTGCTCGTTGGCAGTCTGTATATCTTCTTTGGGGAAATGTCTATTTAGGTCTTCTGCCCATTTCTGGATTGGGTTGTTTGTTTTTTTGTTATTGAGCTGCATGAGCTGCTTGTAAATTTTGGAAATTAATCCTTTGTCAGTTGCTTCATTTGCAAATATTTTCTCCCATTCTCAGGGTTGTCTTTTGGTCTTGTTTATGGTTTCCTTTGCTGTGCAAAAGCTTTGACGTTTCATTAGGTCCCATTTGTTTATTTTTGTTTTTATTCCCATTTCTCTAGGAGGTGGGTCAAAAAGGATATTGCTGTGCAAAAAGGATATTGCTGTGATTTATGTCATGGAGTGTTCTGCCTATGTTTTCCTCTAAGAGTTTGATAGTTTCTGGCCTTACATTTAGGTCTTTAATCCATTTTGAGCTCATTTTTGTGTATGGTGTTAGGGAGTGATCTAATCTCATACTTTTACGTGTACCTGTCCAGTTTTCCCAGCACCACTTATTGAAGAGGCTGTCCTTTCTCCACTGTACATTCCTGCCTCCTTTATCAAAGATAAGGTGACCATATGTGCGTGGGTTTATCTCTGGGCTTTCTATCCTGTTCCATTGATCTATCTTTCTGTTTTTGTGCCAGTACCATACTGTCTTGATTACTGTAGCTTTGTAGTATAGTCTGAAGTCAGGGAGCCTGATTCCTCCAGCTCCGTTTTTCATTCTCAAGATTGCTTTGGCTATCCGGGGTCTTTTGTGTTTCCATACAAATTGTGAAATTTTTTGTTCTAGTTCTGTGAGAAATGCCAGTGGTAGTTTGATAGGGGTTGCATTGAATCTGCAGATTGCTTTGGGTAGTAGAGTCATTTTCACAATGTTGATTCTTCCAATCCAAGAACATGGTATATCTCTCCATCTATTTGTATCATCTTTAATTTCTTTCATCAGTGTCTTGTAATTTTCTGCATACAGGTCTTTTGTCTCCTTAGGTAGGTTTATTCCTAGATATTTTATTCTTTTGTTGCAATGGTAAATGGGAGTGTTTTCTTGAATTCAATTTCGGATTTTTCATCATAGTGTATAGGAATGCAAGAGATTTCTGTGCATTAATTTTGTATCCTGCAACTTTACCAAATTCATTGATTAGCTCTAGTAGTTTTCTGGTAGCATCTTTAGGATTCTCTATGTATAGTATCATGTCATCTGCAAACAGTGACAGCTTTACCTCTTCTTTTCCAATTTGGATTCCTTTTGTTTCCTTTTCTTCTCTGATTGCTGTGGCTAAAACTTCCAAAACTATATTGAATAAGAGTGGTGAGAGTGGGCAACGTTGTCTTGTTCCCGGTCTTAGTGGAAATGCTTTCAGTTTTTCACCATTGTGGATGACGTTGGCTGTGGGCTTGTCATATATGGCCTTTATTATGTTGTGGAAAGTTCCCTCTATGCCTACTTTCTGCAGGGTTTTTATCATAAATGGGTGTTGAATTTTGTCAAAAGCTTTCTCTGCATCTATTGAGATGATCATATGGTCTTTCTCCTTCAATTTGTTAATATGGTTTATCACATTGATTGATTTGCGTATATTGAAGAATCCTTGCATTCCTGGAATAAACCCCACTTGATCATCGTGTACGATCCTTTTAATGTGCTGTTGGATTCTGTTTGCTAGTATTTTGTTGAGGATTTTTGCATCTATGTTCATCAGTGATTTGGCCTGTAGTTTTCTTTCTTTGTGACATCCTTGTCTGGTTTTGGTATCAAGGTGATGGTGGCCTCGTAGAATGAATTTGGGAGTGTTCCTCCCTCTGCTATATTTTGGAAGAGTTTGAGAAGGATAGGTCTTAGCTCTTCTCTAAATGTTTGATAGAAATCGCCTGTGAAGCCATCTGGTCCTGGGCTTTTGTTTGTTGGAAGATTTTTAATCACAGTTTCAATTTCGGTGCTTCTGATTGGTCTGTTCATGTTTTCTATTTCTTCCTGATTCAGTCTTGGCAGGTTGTGCATTTCTAAGAATTTGTCCATTTCTTCCAGGTTGTCCATTTTATTGGCATAGAGTTGCTTGTAGTAATCTCTCATGATCCTTTGTATTTCTGCAGTGTCAGTTCTCCGTTTTCATTTCTAATTCTATTGATTTGAGTCTTCTCCCTTTTTTTCTTGATCAGTCTGGCTAATGGTTTATCTATTTTGTTTTTCTTCTCAAAGAACCAGCTTTTAGTTTTATTGGTCTTTGCTGTCGTTTCCTTCGTTTCTTTTTCATTTATTTCTGATCTGATTTTTATGATTTCTTTCCTTCTGCTAACTTTGGGGTTTTTTTGGTTCTTCTTTCTCTAATTGCTTTAGGTGCAAGGTTAGGTTGTTTATTCGAGATGTCTCGTGTTTCTTAAGGTGGGCTTTATTGCTATAAACTTCCCTCTTAGAACTGCTTTTGCTGCATCCCATAGGTTTTGGGTTGTCATGTCTCCACTGTCATTTGTTTCTAGGTATTTTTTTAATTTCCTCTTTGATTTCTTCAGTGATCACTTCGTTATTAAGTAGTGTATTGTTTAGCCTCCATGTGTTTGTATTTTTTACAGATCTTTTCCTGTAATTGATATCTAGTCTTATGGCGTTGTGGTCGGAAAAGATACTTGACACAATTTCAATTTTCTTAAATTTACCAAGGCTTGATTTGTGACCCAAGATATGATCTATCCTGGAGAATGTTCCATGAGCACTTGAGAAAAATGTGTATTCTGTTGTTTTTGGATGGAGTGTCCTGTAAATATCAATTAAGCCCATCTTGTTTAATGTATCGTTTAAAGCTTGTGTTTCCTTATTTATTTTCATTTCGGATGATCTGTCCATTGGTGACAGTGGGGTGTTAAAGTCCCCTACTATGAATGTGTTACTGTCGCTTTCCCCTTTTATGGCTGTTAGTATTTGCCTTAGGTATCAAGGTGCTCCTATGTTGGGTGCATAAATATTTATGATTGTTATATCTTCTTCTTGGATCAATCCCTTGATCATTACGTAGTGTCCTTCTTTGTCTCTTCTAATAGTCTTTATTTTAAAGTCTATTTTGTCTGATATGAGAATTGCTACTCCAGCTTTCTTTTGGTTTCCATTTGCATGGAATATCTTTTTCCATCCCCTTACTTTCTGTCTGTATGTGTCTCTAGGTCTGAAGTGGATCTCTTTTAGACAGCATATATATGGGTCCTGTTTTTGTATCCATTCAGCCAATCTGTGTCTTTTGGTGGGAGCATTTAGTCCATTTACATTTAAGGTAATTATCGATATGTATGTTCCGTATTCCCATTTTCTAAATTGTTTTGGGTTCGTTATTGTAGGTCTTTTCCTTCTCTTGTGTTTCTTGCCTAGAGAAGTTCCTTTAGCATTTGGTGTAAAGCTGGTTTGGTGGTGCTGAACTCTCTCAGCTTTTGCTTGTCTGTAAAGGTTTTAATTTCTCCATGAAATCTGAATGAGATCCTTGCTGGGCAGAGTAATCTTGGTTGCAGGTTTTTCTCCTTCATCACTTTCAGTATGTCCTGCCACTCCCTTCTGGCTTGCAGAGTTTCTGCTGAGAGATCAGCTGTTAAGCTTATGGGGATTCCCTTGTGTGTTATTTGTTGTTTTTCCCTTGCTGCTTTTAATATGCTTTCTTTGTATTTAGTTTTTGACAGTTTGATTAATATGTGTCTTGGCGTATTTCTCCTTGGATTTATCCTGTATGGGACTCTCTGTGCTTCCTGGACTTGATTAACTATTTCCTTTCCCATATTAGGGAAGGTTTCAACCATAATCTCTTCTATTCAAATATTTTCTCAGTCCCTTTCTTTTTCTCTTCTTCTTCTGGAACCCCTATAATTCGAAGGTTGGTGCGTTTAATGTTGTCCCAGAAGTCTCTGAGACTGTCCTCAGTTCTTTTCATTCTTTTTTCTTTATTCTGCTCTGCAGTAGTTATTTCCACTATTTTATCTTCCAGGTCACTTATCCGTCCTTCTGCCTCAGTTATTCTGCTATTGATCCCAACTAGAGTATTTTTCATTTCATTCATTGTGTTGTTCATCATTGTTTGTTTCATCTTTAGTTCTTCTAGGTCCTTGTTAAATGTTTCTTGCATTTTGTCTATTCTATTTCCAAGATTTTGGATCATCTTTACTATCATTATTCTGAATTCTTTTTCAGGTAGACTGCCTATTTCCTCTTCATTTGTTAGGTCTGGTGCGTTTTTATCTTGCTCCTTCATCTGCTGTGTGTTTTTCTGTCTTCTCATTTTGCTTATCTTACTGTGTTTGGGGTCTCCTCTTTGCAGGCTGCAGGTTCGTAGTTCCCGTTGTTTTGGATGTCTGTCCCCAGTGGCTAAGGTTGGTTCAGTGGGTTGTGTACGCTTCCTGGTGGAGGGGACTAGTGCCTGTGTTCTGGGGGATGGGGCTGGATCTTGTCTCTCTGGTGGGCAGGTCCACGTCTGGTGGTGTGTTTTGGGGTGTCTGTGGACTTATTATGATTTTAGGCAGCCTCTCTGCTAATGGGTGGGGTCGTGTTCCTGTTTTGCTCGTTGTTTGGCATAGGGTGTCCAGCACTGTAGCTTGCTGGTCGTTGAGTGAAGCTGGTTGCTGGCATTGAGATGGAGATCTCTGGGAGATTTTCACTGTTTTATATTATGTGGAGCTGGGAGGTCTCTCGTTGACCAGTGTCCTGAAGTTGGCTCTCCCACCTCAGAGGCAGAGCATTGACTCCTGGCTGCAGCACCAAGAGCCTTTCATCCACACGGCTCAGAATAAAAGGGAGAAAAAGTAGAGAGAGAGAATTAGTAGAAGTAGGAAGAAAGAAAGAAGAAAGGAGGCAAGGAAGGAAGGAAGGAAGAAAGAAAGAAGAAAGGAGGCAAGGAAGGAAGGAAGAAAGAAAGAAAAGAAAAGAAGGAAAGAAAGAAAGGAGGGAGGAGGGAGGGCGGACGATGGGAGGAAGGAAGGAAGGAACGAAGGAGGGAAGGAAGGGAAAAAGAAAGAAAGAAAACAATGTAAAATATAAAGTTATTAAATTAAAAAATAATTATTAAGAGAAAAAATTTAAAAACAAACAAAGAAGAAATGGATGGATAGAACCTTAGGACAAATGGTGGAAGCAAAGCCATACAGACAAAATCTCACACAGAAGCATACACATACATACACACTCACAAAAAGAGGAAAAGGTGAAAAAATCATAAATATTGCTCTCAAGTCCACCTCCTCAATTTGGGATGATTTGTTGTCTGAAGGAGGGAGGGAGGGAGGGAGGGAGGGAAGGAAGGAAGGAAAAAGAGAAAGAAAGAAAGAAGATAAAGTAAAATAAAATAAAGTTATTAAAATTATTAAGAAAAAAAAACAAGAAAAAAAAAACGGACGGATAGAACCCTAGGACAAATGGTGGAAGCAAAGCTATACAGACAAAATCTCACACAGAAGCATACACATACACACTCACAAAAAGTGGAAAAGGGGAAAAAATCATAAATCTTTTTCTCAAAGTCCACCTCCTCAATTTGGGATGATTCGTTGTCTATTCATGTATTCCACAGACGCAGGGTACATCAAGTTGATTGTGGAGCTTTAATCCGCTGCTTCTGAGGCTGCTGGGAGAGATTTCCCTTTCTCTTCTGTGTTCTCACAGCTCCCAGTGGCTCAGATTAGGATTTCGCCCCGCCTCTGCGTGTAGGTCGCTGGAGGGCTTCTGTTTTTTGCTCAGACAGGACGGGGTTAAAGGAGCCGCTGATTCGGGGGCTCTGGCTCACTCAGGCTGGGGGGAGGGAGGGGCGCGGAGTGCAGGGCGAGCCTGCGATGGCAGAGGCCAGCGTGACGTTGCACCAGCCTGAGGCACGCCATGCGTTCTCCCGGGGAAGTTGTCCCTGGATCCCGGGAACCTGGCAGTGGTGGGCTGCACAGGCTTCCCGGAAGAGGGGTGCGGATAGTGACCTGTGCTCGCACACAGGCTACTTGGTGGCAGCAGCCTTAGCGTCTCCCGCCCGTCTCTGGGGTCCATGCTTTTAGCTGTCGCTCGCGCCCATCTCTGGGGTCCGCACTTTTAGCCGTGGCTCGCACCCGTCTCTGGGGTCTACGATTCTAGCCATGGCTTGCGCCCGTCTCTGGGGTCCGCACTTTTAGCCACAGCTCGCACCCGTCTCTGGAGTTCCTTTAAGCAGCGCTCTTAAACCCCTCTACTCGTGCACCAGGAAACAGGGAAGAAAAAGTCTCTTGCCTCTTTGGTAGCTCCAGACCTCTTCCCGTACTCCCTCCCAGCTAGCCATGGTGCACTAAACCCTTCAGGCTGTGTTCACACAGCCAACCCCAGTCCTCTCCCTGCGCTCCGACCAAAGCCTGAGCCTCAGTTCGCAGCCCGCCTGCCTCGGCGGGTGAGCAGACAAGCCTCTCGGGCTGGTGAGTGCCGGTCAGCACCGATACTCTGTGCGGGAATCTCCCCACTTTGCCCTCCGCACCCCTGTTGCTGTGCTCTCCTCCGCGGCTCTGAAGCTACCCCCTCCGCCTCCCGCAGTCTCCGCCCACAAAGGGGCTTCCTAGTGTGTGGAAACCTTTCCTCCTTCACAGCTCCCTCCCACTGGTGCAGGTCCCGTCACTATTCTTTTGTCTCTGTTTTTTCTTTTTTTCTTCTGCCCTACCCAGGTACATGGGGAGTTTCTTGCCTTTTGGGAGGTCTGAGGTCTTCTGCCAGCATTCAGTAGGTGTTCTGTAGGAGTTGTTCCACGTGTAGATGTATTTCTGGTGTATCTGTGGGGAGGAAGGTGATCTCCGAGTCTTACTCTTCCGCCATCTTCCCCTCCGCTCTAGCGCTGTTTAAAGCTGCTGTTTGGAGAAATGGTCACAAGGTGGCAGCAGTTCTCCTTTACAAAATCTGGTTACTAGGGCAACAGAGCCTCAATGGAAGTCTTGTTGTAGGTTGTAAATTAGAATGCAGTGTGCCAGGAAAAAGCCCCTTAAGTTTATGTCTCACTACTACTCCTGTGGTCCCACACACACCTGTGAACTCCCCCGGAGAGGAGCCAGCACCAAGGAAGAACACCAAGAGCCAGTGTAGATCAAAAGTATATTAGTAATAGGCGTTTATTAAGCACAGAAACACAAACCGATCGATCGGGGCCTCTCCCAAAAGAAGGATGAGACCCCGAGCCTTCACACGGGTGCTGTTTTATACCCCAGGGTAAACAGGATGTTCCTGCTAATCTTAACATCTCGGGTCGGCCACCTGGAACTCAGAACTATCCTGTTCACAATATGCTTGGCAAGCAAAGCTCAATTTTCCCAGAGGCTAAGTCATGCGGTTAGCAATAAAAGCAGTTTCAGTACAAACAGTTTCAAATCAAAGCATTCCATCATTGATTCCAGGAATTACAATCTAAACTATAAGTTCTGGGACAATGTGTCTCACCACACTACTTGTTCCTTTTCTTAATTTTTATTTTTTATCACAGCAACTTTGATTACAATGTTTTGCTTGTGCTAGGTGTGCGAGATGTGGTCCTTTTACATATATACATATATCTATTCTTCTTCGGATCCTTTTCCCATGTAGGTTATGACACAATGTTGTGTAGTGTTCTCGGTGTTCCATAGCTCTTTGGTGATTATATATTTCACCTGTGTTTGTATATCTCTGTTAAACCCAATATCCTAATGTATACAATCCTAATGTATACAATCTCACATCTTTCCATTGGTAAACGATAAGTTTGTTTAATGAATCTGTGATTGCCTTCTCTGTGGAAATATCTTCACTGGTATCAATTTTTAGTTAACACCTCTAAGTGATATCATAGGATATGTGTCTTTTGCTTTATGACTTACTACAAGTTGCTTGATGCCCTCTAGACTCATGTATGGTGCTGCAAATGGCATTGTGCTATTTTTTTCCTTGGCTAACATTCCATCAGTACATGTACCAGTTCTTTGTCCACTCATCTGTTGATGGACGTTTTGTTTACTTCCATGTCTTGGCTATTGTAATACTGCTGCAATGTAGATTTGCCCTCCTGTGTCTTTCTAATTCTGTCTTATTATGTTATAGGCCCAGGACTGGACCTCCTGGATCATATTGTAGCTCAATGTTTACCTTGTAACGGCACCTCTATTCTGTTGTCATTAGTGGCTCTTACCAGGTTAAGTCCCACTTAAATTTGAGGCTATGCACTTCTCCACAATCACTTCAGCATTTATTGTTTGTAGTTTTTTTGCTGATGGTTATTCTGATTGGTGTGAGCTGATACCTCTTTGTAGTTGGACTTGCATGCATCTCATAATCCCCTGAAAGTGAACTTTCAGGCATGTCCTTTTTTTCTTCAAACTGTGAGTACAGCTTACGTCTTCAAATTGTTTTCTTGAAGTATGTGCCACATTTTGAAGTATTTTGGCCATTACACCCCTCAAGACATTTTGAGGGCAGGTTTCATTTACAGCCCTCCAGTACTTGTGTATATGAAGTGGCCATTAGTACAGGTTTTAATGCTGCTGTTACAGGTAACGGCCAGAGGGTGGCAGCATTTCTGCTTTCCCCACTCTGGTAACTAGGGAAACAGACCTTCCTGCCAGTGGTGTTCCTTTGTTATAAATTAAAGTGGAGTGTCCCCACATAAATCCCCCAAAGCTGATGTCTCCTTACTTCTGTTTGTTTTTTAAATTGAATTTATAGTTTTTATTGGAGTAATATTCCATTGTGTACATGGACCACTACTTCTTTGTGCATTCCTCTGTTGATGGACATTTTCGTTGCTTCCAACTGTTGGCAATGGTAAATATGGATGGAGTGCAGGATTGCCAGCCTGTGTCTTTTTGATTCTCATTCTCTCAGGCGATAGGCCCAGCAGTGGGTATGCTTGATTGAATGGTAGCTCAATGTGTACCCTTTCGAGGCACCTGCATTGTGTTTTCATTAGTGGCTCTTACCACGTCCTACTTAGAACCGAGGATACGCATTTCTCCACAACCCCTTCAGCATTTATTGTTTGCAGAACTTTTGCTGATGGCCATTCTGACTGGTGTGAGATGGTAATATTTTGTAATTTGGATTTGCATGTCTTTAATAATTCCTAATGTTCAGCTTTTTTCCACGCCTTTTTTTATTCTGTTAAACAAAAACAGAAAAAAACTGTGAGTACAATAAACGTCTTGAAATTTTCTTGGAAAGTTGCCCTCTTGATTTTTTTGGCCGATTTTCGATGCCAGGATTTTTTTTGAGGGCAGGTGTCATTTACAGGCCTGCAATGAGTGTGAATATTTCGTGACCCTTAGCACTGGTTTTCAAGCTGCTGTTGTGGGAAACGGCCACAAGACGGCAGCATTTCTCCATCCCCAAATCGATTTACTAGGGCAGCAGAACCTTTCTGGAAGTCATGTTCCCAGGTTGTAAATTAAATGCAATGTGCCAGGAGAAAACCCCATAAGTCTATGTCATATTACTTCTTGTTCGTTGTGTTAATTTTTTAATCAGGGTAATGATTAGAATATTGTTTGTCCTAGGTGACACAATCTCGTTCATTTGTACATTATATTTATATATATGTATATATAGATAGATAGATATAGATATAGATGTACAGATCCTCCTTCCATGTAAATTATTGAAGAGTGTCCCGTAGACCTCTGTTTCTCTATGGTCGGTATTTTTGACATATGTATTTAATATGCATTTGTACACGTATGGTAAACCTGATCTTAATTTATCCATTCCCTCCACCTTTCCTTTTAGATAAGCATAATTTGTTTTCTAAGTCTGTGAGTGTCTTTCTCTGTGGAAATATGTTCATTTGGGTCAGTTTTTAGATAATGCCTGTAAGTGATATCATAGGATATGTATTTTGCTTTCCGACTTACCTCATGTTCTGTGATTATCTCTAGGCTCGTCTATCGTGCCACAAAGAGCAGTGTTTCATTGTTTTCCAAGGCTAATATTCCATTGTGTACATGGACCACTTCTTCTTTATCCATTCATCTGTTGATGGACATTTTGGTTGCTTCCGTATCTTGGCTATTGTGAAAGTGGCTGCAGTGCAGCTTTTGCATCCTCTGTCTTCTGGATGCTGGTCTTCTCAGTTGAGAGGCTCAGCGTTGGGCATGCTGGATGCAATGGTGGCTCGGTTTTACTTTTTTTTTTTTTTTTTTGCAGTATGATGGTCTCTCACTGTTGCGACCTCTCCAGTTGCAGAGCACAAGCTCTGGACGTGCACACTCTGGCCATGCCTCACGGGCCTAGTTGCTCCATGGCATGTGGGATCTTCCCAGACTGGGGCACGAACCCGTGTCCCCTGCATCGGAAGGTGGACTCTCAACCACTGCACCACCAGGGAAGCCCCAGTTTTTACTTTTAAACGCAGCTCCTTTCTGTTCTCATTATTGGCTGTAACCAATTTACATCTCACCAGCAGCTACAGGGTACACAGTTCTCTAAAACCCTTTCAGCATGTATTGTTTGTAGACTTTCTGCTGATGGTAGTTGACGTGTGTGAGTTGAAACCTTTTTGTAGATTAGATTTGCATGAGTCTAATAATTCCTGATGTTGAGCTTTTATCCATTTTCCTTTCTTTTGAAGAAGAGTGTGTAAACTTATCTCTTCATACTATCTCCTTTAAACATTTGCATGTCTTGAATATTTTTGGTCATTCCCTAGCTCAGGACATTTTTTGAGGGCAGGTGTCCTTTACAGCCCTGAGTCTTTGTGAATGTTAAGTGACCATTAGCAGTGGGTATAAAGCCGCTCTTGCCGCAAACGGCCACAAGGCGGCAGCATTTCTCCATTTCCAACTCTGGGTTTTGAGCAACAGAGCCTTCCTGGAAATCCTGTTAGTAGGCTGCAAATTAGGGTGGAATGTGCCAGGGCAAACCCCCAAGAGCTTATATCTCCTTACTCCTTGTTGGATTTTTAAATTTAATTTTTATTTAGTATCAGAGTAAATTTGATAAAAATGTTGTGTGTGTTCTAGGTACACAGAGTCTGGTTCATTTTATGTAGGTATCGATCTATTCATCTTTGGATACTTTCCCGTGTAGGTTATTACAGAATGTTGAGTAGACCGCTCTTGGTATTCCATAGGTATTTTGTGATTATATGTTTCATATGTATTACTACATGTCTGTTAACCCCCATATCCTAAATCATACCTCCCTTACACCTTTCCATTTGGTTAAACATAATTTGGTTTTCTGAATCTATGCGTGTCCTTCTCTTGGAAAGTATGTCATGGGTATCAATTTTTAGGTTACACGTATAAGTGATGTCATAGGATATCTGTCTTTTGGTTTCTTTCTTACTTCAAGTTGGGTGATTATCTCTAGCTCCTTCTATGGTGGTGCCAACGGCACTGTTCCATGCTTTTCCATGGCTAATATTCCATTGTGTACATGGACCACTTCTTGGTGCATTTTTCTGTTGATGGACCTTTTCGTTTCTTCCAGGTCTTGGCTGTGGTACATGTCGCTGCAGTGCAGGATTGCCAGCCTGTGTCTTTTTTATTCTGGTCTACTCAGATGATAGGCCCATCAGTGAGCCTACCAGATCACATGGGAGCTCAATTTTTACCTTTAAACACACCTCCATTCTGTTTTCAGTACTGGCTGTTACCAGGTTACATCCCACCAGCAGCTAGAGGGTAAACAGTTCTCTAAAACCCCTTCAGCATTTATACTTTGTAGACTTTTTTGCTGATGATCATTCTGACGGCTGTGAGGTGAACGTTTTTGTAGACTGGATTTGCATGGCTTTATTAATTCCTGATGTTGAGCATTTTTCCTTGCCCTTTTTTTAACAAACAAAAAGAAAGAAAAAGAACACAAAATGTGCGTAAAATATGCCTCTTTAAATTCTTGTTTTGAAATATGCACGTCTTTTGAGATTTTTGCTCGATTTAGTAACCACGGATTTGTTGAGAGGGCAGGTGTCATTTACAGGCCTGGAATTATTTTGAATATCAAGTAACCATTATCGCTGGGTTTAGAGCTGCTGTTGTGTGAAACGGCCACAAGGTGGCAGCAGTTCTCCTTTAACAAATCTGGTTATTAGGGCAACAGAGCCTTAATGGAAGTCGTGTTCTAGGTTGTAAATTAGAATGGAATGTGCCAGGAAAAAGCCCCTTAAGTTTATATCTCACTACTTCTTGTTCGTTTTTTAAATTTAATTTTTTTATCACAGCAAGTGTGATTACAATGTTTTGCTTGTTCTAGGTGTGCAAGATGGGGTTGTTTTACACATATACATATATCTATTGTTCTTTGGATCCTTTTCCCATGTAGGCTATGACACAATGTTCAGTAGTCTTCTCTTGGTATTCTGTAGGTCTTTGGTGATTATATACTTCACCTGTGTTTGTATATCTCTGTTAACCCCGACATCCTAATGTATCCAATCCTCACACCTTTCCATTGGTGAACCATAAGTTTGTTTAATAAATCTGTGATTGCCTTTCTCTGTGGAAATATCTTCACTGGTGTCAATATTTAGGTAACACCTATAAGTGATATCATAGGATATGTGTCTTTCACTTTCTGACTTACGACAAGTTGTGTGATTACTTCTAGACTCATCTATGGTGTTGCAAATGGCATTGCGTCATTTTTTTCCTTGGCTAATATTCTATCTGTACATGTACCGGTTCTTCTTTGTCCACTCATCTGTTGATGGACTTTTTGGTTGCTTCCATGTCTTGGCTATTGTAATACTGCTGCAATGCACATTTGCCTGCCTGTGTCTTTCCAATTCTGTCGTCTTCGTTTACAGGCCAAGGTGTGGGCCTGCTGGATCATATGGTAGCCAAATGTTTACCTTGTAAAGGCACCTCCATTCTGTTCCATTAGTGGCTCTTACCAGGTTACATCCCACTTAAAGTTGAGGGTAGCAGTTCTCAATAACCCCTTCAGCATTTATTGTTTGTAGTTTTTCTACTAATTTTTATTCTGACTGCTCTGAGCTGATACCTCTTTGTGGATGGACTTGCATGCGTCTCGTAATGCCTTGAAATTGGGCTTTCAGGCATGTCCTTTTTGTCTTCAAACTGTGAGTAGAGCTTACCTCTTCAAATGGTTTTCTTGAAGTATGTGCCACATTGTGAAATATTTTGGCCATTACCTCTCTGAAGACATTTTGAGGGCAGGTTTCATTTATAGCCCTCCAGTACTTGTGCATATGAAGTGATGATTAGCACAGGTTTTAAAGCTGCTGTTGCAGGTAACGGCCATTGGGCAGCAGCATTTCTGCTTTCCCCATTCTGGTAACCAGGGAAACAGACCTTCCTGCCAGTGGTGTTCCTCGTTTATACATTAGAGGTGAATGTGCCCGGATAAACCCCCAAACGCTGATGTTGTCATACACTAAACTGTAACCTAAACCGTACCCGTTCCCTAACCGTAACCCTAACCCTAATCCTTACACTAACCGTGCCCTAATAATAACCCGTACACTAACAATAACACATACCCTAACCCTAACTCTAAACCTTACACTCACCCTAGCCCTAATCGTAACCCATACACTAACAGTAACCCTGACACTAACAGGTACCCTAACACGTTGTCGTACCCTAACCTGTGCCCTAATCCATACCTTTCCCTAACCCTAAACCGTACCCTAACCCACAACCTAATCCTAACCCATACACTAACACTAACCCACACCCTAACATGTACTCTAACCAAACCTGCTGTCGTACACTAACCGGTACCCTAAACCATACCCATTCCCTAACGCTAACCATAACCATAACCCTAAACCATACCCTAACCCATATCCTAACCCGTACCTTAACACATACCCTAACCCCTAACCCGTTGTCATACCCTAACCTGTACCCTAAACCTTACACTAACCTGAAACCTAATCCTAACCCATACACTAAACCATACCCTAACACATGCCCTCAACCGTTGTCATACCCTAATCTGTACTCTAAACCGTACCCATTCCGTAACCCTAACCCTTACCCTAAGCTTTCCTAATCTGTACCCTAAACCGTACCCATACCCTAACCCTAACCTTAAACCTTACCCTAAGCTTTACCCAAATCTGTACCCTAACCCTTACCCTCACCCTAAACCTTACCGTAACCGTACCCTAATCCTAACCCATACACTAACACTAACCCATACCCTAACACATACCCTAACCCTAATCCGTTGTCGTACCCTAAACTGTACCCTAAACCGTACCCGTTCCCTATCCCGTACCCATTCTCCCTATCCCTAAACCTAACCCTTATCCGAAACCTTACCCTAACCCGTACCCTAATCCTAACCCATACCCTAACACTAACCTGTACCCTAACATGTACGCTAACCTGAAACCATTGTCGTACCCTAACCTGTACCCTAAACTGTCCCTGTTCCGTAACCCTAACCCTTACCCGAAAGCTTACCCTAACCCGAACACTAACAGTAACCCGTACCTTAACTCTAACCCATTGTCATATGCTAACCTCTACCCTAAACCGTACCCGTTCCCTAACGCTAACCCTAACCCAAACCCCTACCCTAACAACCTAACCCGTATCCTATGCCTTACCCTAACCCGTACCCTAATCCTAACCCATACACTAACACTAATCTGTACCCTAACACATACCCTAAACCTAACCAGTTGTAGTAACCTAACCTGTACACTAACACTAACCCATACCCTAACCCTAACCCGTTGTTGTATCCTAATGTGTACCCTAAACCGTACCCTTTCCCTAACCCTAACCCGTATTCTAAACCTAACCCGCACATTAACACTGATCCATACCCTAACTTGTACTCTAAACCATGCCCGTGCCCTAACCGTAAACGTAACCCTTACCCTAAGCCTTACCCTGTCCCGTACCCTAGTCCTAACCTGTACACTAACACTAACGTGTACCCTAAACCATACCCTAACCTGTATCCTAAACCCTAATCCTTATCCGTAAGTTAATTTTCTTTTTTTTGTATTTTAAAAAATATTTTTCTCTGGTTAAAAAGAATTAGCAGAACAACAAAATAAAACAAAGTATCCTGAGTATCCCTCAAAAAGCTAAGTCTGAGATAGTCGCTACTTCTGTTCTATGGACTGTTATGCAGCCTATAAAAAGTGTGAGAGCTAAATCTGTTCTTCTACAGGGAGAAACATGATGTTCCAGATGTATAGAACACCTGGATAAAATGAGAAATCTACACATTATGCTGGTCGTTTCAGTAAATGGGAAGAGATGGCAAGTGGTAAAATATTATCTTTTCCTTTAATCTTTTTAAATTTCACTTGTTACTAAGAACTTGAATTATAATTGTACTTTCAAAAAGTAACAATGGAAATTTAAAAGAAAAAATATATATTGTGTTCAATTACATTTCATAGAATTATGAAACGCTGCCACGCTCTGGCCGTTACCAGAAAAAGCAGCTTTAAAACCTATGCTAATGGTCACTTCATATGGACAAGTACTGCAGGGCTGTAAAGGAAACCTGCCCTCATCATGTCTTGAGGGAGGTAAAGGCCAAAATATTTCAAACTGTGGCACATATTTCAAGAAAACCATTTGAAGAAGTAAGCTGTAATAACAGTTTGAAAAATAAAAGGACATGCCTGAAAGCTCAATTTCAAGGGATTATGAGACACATGCAAATCCAACCACACAGAGGTATCAGCTCACACCATTCAGAATAACCATCAGGAAAGAAATTACAAACGATCAATGCTGAAGAGGTTGTGGAGAAACGCATACCCTTAATTTGAAGTAGGACGTAACCTGGTAAGAGCCACTAATGGGAACAGAATGGAGGTACCTTTAAAAGGTAAACATTGAGCTACTATATGATCCAGGAGGCCCACTCCTGGGCCTATAACCTAAGAAGACAGAATTGGAAAGACACAGGCAGGAAAATCTGCATTGCAACAGTATTCCAATAGCCAAGACATGGAAGCAACCAAAACGTCCATCAACAGATGAGTGGACAAAGAACTGGTACATGTATAGATGGAATATTAGCCAAGGATAAAAATAGCACAATGCCATTTGCAGCACCATACATGAGTCTAGAGATAACCATGCAACTTGTAGTAAGTGAGAAAGCCATATATCTTATCATATCACTTATAGGTGTCACCTAAAAATTGATAACAATGAAGATATTTCCACAGAGAAAGGCAATCACAGATTCATTAAACAGACTTATGGTTCCCCAAATGGAAAGGTGTGAGGATTGCATACATTACGATATTGGGGTTAATGGAGATATACAAACACATGTGAAATATATAACCACCAAAGAACTGTGGAATACCAAGAGAAGACTACTGAACATTGTGTCATAACCTACATGAGAAAAGGATCCGGGTGGAGGGGAAGAAGACAGGGAGATCACCTTCCTCCCCACAGATACACCAGAAATACATCTACACCTGGAACAACTCCTACAGAACACCTACTGAATGCTGGCAGAAGACCTCAGACCTCCCCAAAGTCAAGAAACTCCCCACGTACCTGAGTAGGGCAGAAGAAAAAAGGAAAAAACAGAGACAAAAGAATAGGGACGGGACCTGCACCAGTGGGAGGGAGCTGTGAAGGAGGAAAGGTTTCCACACACTAGGAAGCCCCTTCATGGGTGGAGACTGCGGGAGGTGGAGGGGGGAGCTTCAGAGCCACAGAAGAGAGCACAGCAACAGGGGTGTGGAAGGCAAAGTGGGGAGATTCCCGCACAGAGGATCGGTGCCGACCAGCACTCACCAGCCTGAGAAGCTTGTCTGCTCACCCGCCGGGGCGGGCGGGGCTGCGAGCTGAGGCTCGGGCTTTGATCGGAGCGCAGGGAGAGGACTGGGGTTGGCTGTGTGAACACAGTCTGAAGGGTTTAGTGCACCACGGCTAGCCGGGAGGGAGTCCGGGAAAAGTTCTGGAGCTGCAGAAGAGGCAAGAGACTTTTTCTTCCCTCTTTGTTTCCTGGTGCACGAGTAGAGGGGTTTAAGAGCGCTGCTTAAAGGAACTGCAGAGATGGGCGTGAGCCACGGCTAAAAGCGCGGACCCCAGAGATGGGCAGGAGACGCTAAGTCTGCTGCTGCCACCACCAAGGGGCCTATGTGCGAGCACAGGTCACTATCCACTCCCCTCTTCTGGGGAGGCTGTGCAGCCTGCCACTGCCAGGTTCCTGGGATCCAGAGACAACATCCCTGGGAGAACGCACGGTGTGCCTCAGGCTGGTGCAACATCATGCCGGCCTCTGCCACTGCAGGCTCGCCCTGCACTCTGCGCCCCTCCCTCCCCCTGGCCTGAGTGAGCCAGAGCCTACGAATCAGCGGCTCCTTTAACCCCGTCCTTCTGAGCAAAAAAGAGACACTCTCCTGCGACCTACATGCAGAGGCGGTGCGAAATCCAAAGCTGAGCCCCTGGGAGCTGTGAGAACAAAGAAGAGAAAGGGAAATCTCTCCCAGCAGCCTCAGAAGCAGTGGATTAAAGCTCCACAATCAACTTGATGTACCCTGCATCTGTGGAATACATGAATAGACAACGAATCATCCCAAATTGAGCAGGTGGACTTTGAGAGCAAGACTTATGATTTTTTTCCCCTTTTCCTCTTTTTGTGACGGTGTATGTGTATGCTTCTGTGTGAGATTTTGTCTGTATAGCTTTGCCTCCACCATTTGTCCTAAGGTTCTATCTGTCCGTTTTTTTGTTTCTCTGGTCTATTTTTTAATTTTTTTTCTTAATAATTAATTTAATAAATTTATTATATTTTACTTTATCTTTTTTTTCCTTCCTTTCCTCCTTCCTTCCTTCCTCCTACTGGCCGTCCCTCTCTGCCTCCCTCCTTTCTTTCTTTCCTTTTCTTCTTTCTTTCTTTCTTCCTTCCTTCCTTCCCTCCTACCATCCCTCCTTTCTTTCTTACTTTCTCCCTACTTCTACTAATTCTCTCTCTCTACTTTTTCTCCCTTTTATTCTGAGCCGTGTGGATGAAAGGCTCTTGGTGCTGCAGCCAGGAGTCAATGCTCTGCCTCTGAGGTGGGAGAGCCAACTTCAGGACACTGGTCAACGAGAGACCTCCCAGCTCCACATAATATAAAACAGTGAAAATCTCCCAGAGATCTCCATCTCAATGCCAGCAACCAGCTTCACTCAACGACCAGCAAGCTACAGTGCTGGACACCCTATGCCAAACAACGAGCAAAACAGGAACACGACCCCACCCATTAGCAGAGAGGCTGCCTAAAATCATAATAAGTCCACAGACACCCCAAAACACACCACCAGACGTGGACCTGCCCACCAGAGAGACAAGATCCAGCCCCATCCCCCAGAACACAGGCACTAGTCCCCTCCACCAGGAAGCGTACACAACCCACTGAACCAACCTTAGCCACTGGGGACAGACATCCAAAACAACGGGAACTACGAACCTGCAGCCTGCAAAGAGGAGACCCCAAACACAGTAAGATAAGCAAAATGAGAAGACAGAAAAACACACAGCAGATGAAGGAGCAAGATAAAAACGCACCAGACCTAACAAATGAAGAGGAAATAGGCAGTCTACCTGAAAAAGAATTCAGAATAATGATAGTAAAGATGATCCAAAATCTTGGAAATAGAATAGACAAAATGCAAGAAACATTTAACAAGGACCTAGAAGAACTAAAGATGAAACAAACAATGATGAACAACACAATGAATGAAATGAAAAATACTCTAGTTGGGATCAATAGCAGAATAACTGAGGCAGAAGGACGGATAAGTGACCTGGAAGATAAAATAGTGGAAATAACTACTGCAGAGCAGAATAAAGAAAAAAGAATGAAAAGAACTGAGGACAGTCTCAGAGACTTCTGGGACAACATTAAACGCACCAACCTTCGAATTATAGGGGTTCCAGAAGAAGAAGAGAAAAAGAAAGGGACTGAGAAAATATTTGAATAGAAGAGATTATGGTTGAAACCTTCCCTAATATGGGAAAGGAAATAGTTAATCAAGTCCAGGAAGCACAGAGAGTCCCATACAGGATAAATCCAAGGAGAAATACGCCAAGACACATATTAATCAAACTGTCAAAAACTAAATACAAAGAAAGCATATTAAAAGCAGCAAGGGAAAAACAACAAATAACACACAAGGGAATCCCCATAAGCTTAACAGCTGATCTCTCAGCAGAAACTCTGCAAGCCAGAAGGGAGTGGCAGGACATACTGAAAGTGATGAAGGAGAAAAACCTGCAACCAAGATTACTCTGCCCAGCAAGGATCTCATTCAGATTTCATGGAGAAATTAAAACCTTTACAGACAAGCAAAAGCTGAGAGAGTTCAGCACCACCAAACCAGCTTTACACCAAATGCTAAAGGAACTTCTCTAGGCAAGAAACACAAGAGAAGGAAAAGACCTACAATAACGAACCCAAAACAATTTAGAAAATGGGAATACGGAACATACATATCGATAATTACCTTAAATGTAAATGGACTAAATGCTCCCACCAAAAGACACAGATTGGCTGAATGGATACAAAAACAGGACCCATATATATGCTGTCTAAAAGAGATCCACTTCAGACCTAGAGACACATACAGACAGAAAGTAAGGGGATGGAAAAAGATATTCCATGCAAATGGAAACCAAAAGAAAGCTGGAGTAGCAATTCTCATATCAGACAAAATAGACTTTAAAATAAAGACTATTAGAAGAGACAAAGAAGGACACTACGTAATGATCAAGGGATTGATCCAAGAAGAAGATATAACAATCATAAATATTTATGCACCCAACATAGGAGCACCTTGATACCTAAGGCAAATACTAACAGCCATAAAAGGGGAAAGCGACAGTAACACATTCATAGTAGGGGACTTTAACACCCCACTGTCACCAATGGACAGATCATCCGAAATGAAAATAAATAAGGAAACACAAGCTTTAAACGATACATTAAACAAGATGGGCTTAATTGATATTTACAGGACACTCCATCCAAAAACAACAGAATACACATTTTTCTCAAGTGCTCATGGAACATTCTCCAGGATAGATCATATCTTGGGTCACAAATCAAGCCTTGGTAAATTTAAGAAAATTGAAATTGTGTCAAGTATCTTTTCCGACCACAACGCCATAAGACTAGATATCAATTACAGGAAAAGATCTGTAAAAAATACAAACACATGGAGGCTAAACAATACACTACTTAATAACGAAGTGATCACTGAAGAAATCAAAGAGGAAATTAAAAAAATACCTAGAAACAAATGACAGTGGAGACATGACAACCCAAAACCTATGGGATGCAGCAAAAGCAGTTCTAAGAGGGAAGTTTATAGCAATAAAGCCCACCTTAAGAAACACGAGACATCTCGAATAAACAACCTAACCTTGCACCTAAAGCAATTAGAGAAAGAAGAACCAAAAAAACCCCAAAGTTAGCAGAAGGAAAGAAATCATAAAAATCAGATCAGAAATAAATGAAAAAGAAACGAAGGAAACGACAGCAAAGACCAATAAAACTAAAAGCTGGTTCTTTGAGAAGAAAAACAAAATAGATAAACCATTAGCCAGACTGATCAAGAAAAAAAGGGAGAAGACTCAAATCAATAGAATTAGAAATGAAAACGGAGAACTGACACTGCAGAAATACAAAGGATCATGAGAGATTACTACAAGCAACTCTATGCCAATAAAATGGACAACCTGGAAGAAATGGACAAATTCTTAGAAATGCACAACCTGCCAAGACTGAATCAGGAAGAAATAGAAAACATGAACAGACCAATCAGAAGCACCGAAATTGAAACTGTGATTAAAAATCTTCCAACAAACAAAAGCCCAGGACCAGATGGCTTCACAGGCGATTTCTATCAAACATTTAGAGAAGAGCTAAGACCTATCCTTCTCAAACTCTTCCAAAATATAGCAGAGGGAGGAACACTCCCAAATTCATTCTACGAGGCCACCATCACCTTGATACCAAAACCAGACAAGGATGTCACAAAGAAAGAAAACTACAGGCCAAATCACTGATGAACATAGATGCAAAAATCCTCAACAAAATACTAGCAAACAGAATCCAACAGCACATTAAAAGGATCGTACACGATGATCAAGTGGGGTTTATTCCAGGAATGCAAGGATTCTTCAATATACGCAAATCAATCAATGTGATAAACCATATTAACAAATTGAAGGAGAAAGACCATATGATCATCTCAATAGATGCAGAGAAAGCTTTTGACAAAATTCAACACCCATTTATGATAAAAACCCTGCAGAAAGTAGGCATAGAGGGAACTTTCCACAACATAATAAAGGCCATATATGACAAGCCCACAGCCAACGTCATCCACAATGGTGAAAAACTGAAAGCATTTCCACTAAGACCGGGAACAAGACAACGTTGCCCACTCTCACCACTCTTATTCAATATAGTTTTGGAAGTTTTAGCCACAGCAATCAGAGAAGAAAAGGAAACAAAAGGAATCCAAATTGGAAAAGAAGAGGTAAAGCTGTCACTGTTTGCAGATGACATGATACTATACATAGAGAATCCTAAAGATGCTACCAGAAAACTACTAGAGCTAATCAATGAATTTGGTAAAGTTGCAGGATACAAAATTAATGCACAGAAATCTCTTGCATTCCTATACACTATGATGAAAAATCCGAAATTGAATTCAAGAAAACACTCCCATTTACCATTGCAACAAAAGAATAAAATATCTAGGAATAAACCTACCTAAGGAGACAAAAGACCTGTATGCAGAAAATTACAAGACACTGATGAAAGAAATTAAAGATGATACAAATAGATGGAGAGATATACCATGTTCTTGGATTGGAAGAATCAACATTGTGAAAATGACTCTACTACCCAAAGCAATCTGCAGATTCAATGCAACCCCTATCAAACTACCACTGGCATTTCTCACAGAACTAGAACAAAAAATTTCACAATTTGTATGGAAACACAAAAGACCCCGGATAGCCAAAGCAATCTTGAGAATGAAAAACGGAGCTGGAGGAATCAGGCTCCCTGACTTCAGACTATACTACAAAGCTACAGTAATCAAGACAGTATGGTACTGGCACAAAAACAGAAAGATAGATCAATGGAACAGGATAGAAAGCCCAGAGATAAACCCACGCACATATGGTCACCTTATCTTTGATAAAGGAGGCAGGAATGTACAGTGGAGAAAGGACAGCCTCTTCAATAAGTGGTGCTGGGAAAACTGGACAGGTACACGTAAAAGTATGAGATTAGATCACTCCCTAACACCATACACAAAAATGAGCTCAAAATGGATTAAAGACCTAAATGTAAGGCCAGAAACTATCAAACTCTTAGAGGAAAACATAGGCAGAACACTCCATGACATAAATCACAGCAATATCCTTTTTGCACAGCAATATCCTTTTTGACCCACCTCCTAGAGAAATGGGAATAAAAACAAAAATAAACAAATGGGACCTAATGAAACGTCAAAGCTTTTGCACAGCAAAGGAAACCATAAACAAGACCAAAAGACAACCCTGAGAATGGGAGAAAATATTTGCAAATGAAGCAACTGACAAAGGATTAATTTCCAAAATTTACAAGCAGCTCATGCAGCTCAATAACAAAAAAACAAACAACCCAATCCAGAAATGGGCAGAAGACCTAAATAGACATTTCCCCAAAGAAGATATACAGACTGCCAACGAGCACATGAAACAATGCTCAACATCATTAATCATTAGAGAAATGCAAATCAAAACTACAATGAGATATCATCTCACACCAGTCAGAATGGCCATCATCAAAAAATCTAGAAGCAATAAATGCTGGAGAGGGTGTGGAGAAAAGGGAACACTCTTGCAGTGCTGGTGGGAATGTGAATTGGTTCAGCCACTATGGAGAACAGTATGGAAGTTCCTTAAAAATCTACAAATAGAATTACCAGATGACCCAGCAATGCCACTACTGGGCATATACCCTGAGAAAACCAAAATTCAAAAAGAGTCATGTACCAAAATGTTCATTGCAGCTCTATTTACAATAGCCTGGAGATGGAAACAACATAAGTGCCCATCATCAGATGAATGGATAAAGAAGATGTGGCACATATATACAATGGAATATTACTCAGCCATAAAAAGAAACGAAATTGAGCTATTTGTAATGAGGTGGATAGACCTAGAGTCTGTCATACAGAGTGAAAAGTCAGAAAGAGAAAGACAAATACCGTATGTTAACACGTATATATGGAATTTAAGAAAAAAAATGTCATGAAGAACCTAGGGGTAAGACAGGAATAAAAATAAAGACACAGACCTACTGGAGAACAGACTTGAGGATGTGGGGAGGGGGAAGGGTGAGCTGTGACAAAGCGAGAGAGAGACATGGACATATATACACTAACAAACATAAGGTAGATAGCTAGTGGGAAGCAGCGGCATAGCACAGGGATATCAGCTCAGTGCTTTGTGACCGCCTGGAGGGGTGGGAAGGGGAGGGTGGGAGGGAGGGAGACGCAAGAGGGAAGAGATATGGGAAGATATGTATATGTATAACTGATTCACTTTGTTACAAAGCAGAAACTAACACACCATTGTAAAGCAATTATACCCCAATAAAGATGTTTAAAAAAAAAAGGATCCGAAGTAGATATATGTATATGTGTGAAAGAACCACATCTTGCACACCTAGAACAAACAAAACATTGTAATCAAATTTGCTGTGATAAAAAATTAAATTAAAAAAACGAACAAGAAGTAGTGAGACATAAACTTAAGGGGCTTTTTCCTGGCACATTCCATTCTAATTTTCAACCTAGAACAGGACTTCCGTTAAGGCTCTGTTGCCCTGGTAACCAGATTTGGTAAAGGAGAAATGCTGCCGCCTTGTGGCTGTTTCACACAACAGCAGCTTTAAACCAAGCGCTAATGATCACTTAATACTCAAAATATGGGCAGGACTGTAAAGGACACCGGGCCTCAAAAAATTCCTGGGGTCGTAAATCGACCCGAACATTCAAAAGACGTCAACATTTCAAAAGGACAATGTCAAGAGGCATATTTTGCGCACATTTTGTCTTTTCTTTCTTTTTGTTTCAAGAAATGCATGGAATAATGCACAATATCAGGAACTAATAAATCCATGCAAATCCAATCTACAAAAACGTTCACCTTACCACCGTCAGAATGATCATCAGCAAAATAGTCTACAAAACATGAGTGCTGAAAGGGTTTTAGGGCACTGTGTACCCTCAAGCTGCTGCTGGGACGTAAACTGGTAACAGCCAGTAGTGAGATGAGAATGGCGGTGCGTTTAAAGTTAAAAATTGAGCTCATCGCTCTGTAATAACCTACACGGGAGAGGAACCAAAGATTAATAGATAGATACATAGATATAATGAACCAGATTCTGTACACCTAGAACAAACACAACATTTTTATCAAATTTGCTCAGATAATAAATAAAAATTAAATTTAAAAAACAAACAAGAGGTAAGGAGATATACGCTCTTGGGGGTGTGCCCTGGCACAATCCACTCTAATTTGCAGCCTACTAACACGATTTCCAGGAAGGCTCTGTTGCCCAAAAACCCAGAGTTGGAAATGTAGAAATGCTGCCACCTTGTGGCTGTTTCCCACAAGAGCGGCTTTAAACCAACAAGTAATGGTCACTTAACATTCACAAGAACTCAGGGCTGTAAAGGACACCTACCCTCAAAAAATGTCCTGAGGTGAGGAATGGCCAAAAAAATTCAAAAAAGGCAAAATTTTCAAGAAGGTAGTATGAAGCGGTAAGTTTGACTTACTCTCCTGTTAAAAAATGGAAAATGGATAGAAGCTCAACCTCAGGAATTATTAGACTCATGCAAATCTAATCTACAACAAGGTTTCAACTCACAACAGTCGACTGACCATCAGCAAAAAGTCTCCAAAGAATAAATGCCGAAGTGGTTTGAGAGAACTGTGTACTCTCTAGCTGCTGGCGGGATGTAAACTGGTAACTGTCAGTAGTGAGAACATAATGGAGGTGTGTTTAACGGTAAAAATGGAGCTACCATGTGATCTCGTAGGTCCTTTGATGCGCCTATCACCTGAGCAGACCAGAATGAAAAAGACACAGGCTGGCAATCCTGCAGTGCAGGAACATTTAACATAGCCAAGACTTGGAATAAACCAAAATGTCCATGAACAGAAAAATGCACAAAGAAGAAGTGGTCCACGTACACAATGGAAAATTAGCTTAGCCACGGAAAACAATGAAACAGTGCCGTTTGCACCACCATATAAGGACCTAGAGATAATCACCCAACTTGAAGTAAGAAAGAAACTGAAAGACAGATATCCTATGACATCAATTGTAGGTGTTACCTAAAAATTGATACCCATGAACTTATTTCCAAGAGAAGGAAAAGCATGGACTAAGAAAATAAAATTATGTTTAACCAAATGGAAAGGTGTAAGGAATAAATGAATTACGATATGGGGGTAAACAGACATGTACTAACACATATGAAATATATAATCACAAAATACGTATGGAATACCAAGAGATATCTACTCAACACTCTGTAATAACCTACACGGGAAAGGATCCAAAGATGAATAGACAGATACATTGATATGATGAACCAGATTCTGTACACCTAGGAGAAACAACATTTTTATCAAATTTGCTCTGATACCTAATAAAAATTAAATTTAAAAAACAAACAAGGAGATACAAGCTCTTGGGGGTTTGCGCTGGCACATTCCACTCTAATTTGAAGCCTACTAACACGATTTCCAGGAATGCTCTGTTGCCCAAAATCCCAGAGTTGGAAATGTAGAAATTCTGCCGCCTTGTGGCCGTTTCCCACGAGAGCGGCCTTAAACCCACAGCTAATGGTCACTTAACATTCACAAGGACTCAGGTCTGTAAAGGACACCGGCCCTAAAAAATTGTGCTGAGGTAGGGGATGGCCAACATAATTCAAAACAGGCACATTTTTCAAGAAGATAGTATGAAGACGTAAGTTTTACTCACTGTCTTTAAAAAAAAAGGAAAATGGATAAAAGCTCAAACTCAGGAATTATTACACTCATGCAAATCTAATCTACAAAAAGGTTTCAACTCACACAGGTCGACTGACCATCAACAAAAAGTCTACAAATAATAAATGTTGAAGTGGTTTTTGAGAACTGTGTACCCTCTAGCTGCTGGTGAGATGTAAAATGGTAACAGCCAATAATGAGAACAGAAAGGAGCTGCATTTAAACGTAAAAATTGAGCTGCCATTCGATGCAGCAGGCACACCGCTGTGCCTCTCACCTGAGAAGACCAGCATCCAGAAGACAGAGGCTGCAAAACCTGCACTGCAGCCTTATTCACAATAGCCAAGACATGGAAGCAACCTAAATGTCCATCAACAGATGAACGGATAAAGAATAAGTGGTCCATGTACACAATGGAATATTAGCCATGGGAAACAATGAAACACTGCTCTTTGAGGTATCATAGATGAGCCTAGAGATAAGCACAGAACATGAGGTAAGTTGGAAAGCAAAAGACATATATCCTATGATACCTCTTATAGGTGTTACCTAACAACTGACAAAAATGGACACATTTCCACAGAGAAAGACACACACAGACTTAAAAAAACAAACTATACATATCTAAAAGGAAAGGTGGTGGCAATGGATAAATTAAGATTAGGTTTACCATACCTATACAAATGCAGATTAAGTACATATATCAAAAAGCCCGACCACATAGCGAGGGAGGTCTACAGAACACTCTGTAATCCTCTACATGGGAAAAGGGTCTGTACATGAATAGATATATATGATGTACGAATGAACCAGATTGTGTACACCTAGGACAAACTATATTCTAATCATTACCCCGATTAAAACAACTAAAACAACGAACAAGAAGTAATGAGCCATAAACTTCAGGGGCTTTTTCCTGGCACATTCCATTCTAATTTACAATCTAGGAACACGACTCCCAGAAAGGCTCTGCTGCCCTAGTAACCAGATTTGCGAATGGAGAGATGTTGTCACCTTGTGGCCGTTTCCCACAACACCAGCTTTAAACCCAGTGCTAATGGTCACTAAATATTCACAATCATTGCAGGCATGTAAATGACACCTGCTCTCAAAAAAAACCCTGGGGTCGAAAATCAACCACAAAATTCAAAAGAGGGCAACCTTCCAAGAAGACAATTTCAAGAGGTATATTGTACTCACGCTTCTTTTTTCTAAATAAAAGAGAAAGGTGTGGGAAAATGCTGAATATTAGGAATTATTAAAGACATGCAGATCCAAATTACAAAAACCTATCAGCTCACACCAGTCAGAATGGCCATGAGCAAACATTCTGCAAACAACAGATGCTGAAGGGGTTGTGGAAAAATGTGTACCCTCGGTGTTAATTGGGACGTGGTAAGAGCCACTAATGAAAACACAATGCAGGTGTCTTGAAAAGGTCAACATTGAGCTACCAGTCAATGAATCATACACACTGTTGGGCCTATCACCTGAGAAAATGAGAATCAAAAGTCACAGGCTGGTAATACTGCACTCCAGCAATATTGACCAGAGGCAACACTTGGAAGCAACAAAAATGTCCATCAACAGAGGAATGCACAAAGAAGAAATGGCCCATGTACAGAATGGAATATTACTCCACTGAAAAATATAAATTAAATTTAAAAAGCAAACATAAGTAAGGATACGTAAGCTTTTGGGGGTATACCAGGGCACATTGCACTCTAATTTATAACTGAGGAACACCACTGGCAGGAAAGTCTTTCTCTAGGTACCAGAGTGGGGAACGTAGAAATGCTGCCATCCTCTGGCCTATACCTGCAACAGCAGCTTTGAAATCTGTGCTAATGGGCACTTCATATACACAAGTACTGCAGGGCTGCAAATGAAACCAGCCCTTAAAAAGTCTTGATGCAGGTAAAGGCCAAAAAATTTCAAAATGTGGCACCTACTTCAAGAAAACAATTTGAAGAAGTCAGCTGTAATAACAGTTTGAGAAATAAAAGGACATGCCTGAAAGCTCAATTTCAAGGGTGTGTGAGACATGCAAATCCAACCACAAAGAGGTATCAGATCACACCACTCAGAATAACCATCAGCAAAGAAAACTACAAACGATCAATGCTGAAGAGGTTTTGGAGAACTGCATACCCTCAATTTGCAGTGGGACGTAACCTGCTAAGAGCCACTAATGGGAATAGAATGGATGTGCCTTCAAAAGGTAAACCTTGAGCTACTATATGTTCCAGCAGGCCCACTTCTCGGGCTATATCCTAAGAAGACAGAATTGGAAAGACAGGCAGGCAAATCTGCACTGTAGAAGTATTACAATAGCCAAGACATGGAAGCAACCTAAACGTCCATCAAGAGATGAGTGGACAAAGAAGAACTGGTACATGTACAGATGGAATATTAGCCAAGGAAAAAAAATGAAACAATGTCATTTGCAGCACCACAGAGGAGCCTAGGGTTAATCATGCAACTGGTAGTAAGTGAGAAAGTGAAAGACACATATCCTATCATATCACTTATGGGTGTTACCTAAAAATTGATACCTATGAAGATATTTCCAGAGAGAAAGGCAACCACAGATTCATTAAACAAACTTATGGTTCACCAAATGGAAAGGTGTGAGGATTAGATACATTACGATATTGGGGTTAACAGAGATATACAAACACATGTGAAATATATAATCACTAAAAACCTACGGCATTCCAAGAGAAGACTACTCAACATTGTGTCATAACTTACATAGGAAAAGGATCTGAAGAAGAATAGATATATGTGTGTGTGTAAAAGAACCACATCTTGCACACCTAGAACAAACAAAACATTGTAATCTAATTTGCTGTGATAAAGAATAAAAATTAAATTAACGAACAAGAAGTAATGAGATATAATCTTAAGGGGCTTTTCCTGGCACATTCCATTCTAATATGCAACCTACACCACAACTTCCATTATGGCTCTGTTGCCCTATTAAGCAGATTTGGCAAGGAGAAGTGCTGCCGCCTTCTGGCCATTTCACACAACAACACTAATGGTCACTTAATATTCAAAATAATTGCAGGCCTGTAAATGACACCTGCCATCAAAAAAAATCCTGGGGTCGTAAATCGACCAGAAAATTCAAAAGATGTCAACATTTCAAGAAGACAATTTCAAGAGGCATATTTTACGCACATTTTGTCTTTTTTTTCTTTAAAATAAAAGGGAATTGAAAAATGCGCAGCATCTGCAATTAATAAAGCCATGCAAATCCAATTACAGAAATGTTCACCTCACAGCCGTCAGAATGTTCTTCAGAAAAAAAGTCTACAAAGAATAAATGCTGAATGGGGTTTCAGAGAACTGTGTACCCTCTAGCTGCTGGGGGGATATAAGCTGGTAACAGAAAGTAGTGAGAACATAATGGAGGTGCGATTAAGGGTAAAAATTGAGCTACCATGTGATCTGGTAGGTCCTTTCATGCGCCTGTCACCTGAGCAGAGCAGAATGGAAAAGACACAGGCTGGCAATCCTGCACTGCAGGAACATTTAACATAGCCAAGACTTGGAAGAAACCAAAGTGTCCATCAACAGAAAAATGCACGAAGAGGAAGTGGTCCATGTAAACAATGGAATATTAGCTATGGAAAACATTGAAACAGTGCTGTTTGCACCACCATATAAGGACCTAGAGATAATCACCCAACTTGAAGTAAGAAAGAAACTGAAAGACAGATATCCTATGACATCACTTATAGGTGTTACCTAAAAATTGATACTCATGAACTTATTTCCAAGAGAAGGAAAATCATGGATTAAGAAAAAAAAATTATGTTTAACCAAATGGAACAGTGTAAGGAATGTATGAATTAGGATATGGGGGTTAACAGGCATGTACCAATACATATGAAATATATAATCACAAAATACCTATGGAATACCAAGAGATGTCTACTCAACACTCTATAATAACATACACGGGAAAGGAGCCAAAGAGGCATAGACAGATACATTGATATGATGAACCAGATTCTCTACACCTACAACAAACACAACATTTTTTATCAAATTTGCTCTGATAATTAATAAAAATGAAATTTAAAAGAACAAACAAGAAGTAAGGAGATATAATCTCTTGGGGATGTGCCCTGGCACATTCCACTCTAATTTGCAGCCTACTAACACGATTTCCAGGAAGGCTCTGCTGCCAAAAAACCCAGTTAGAAATGTAGAAATTCTGCCACCTTGTGGCCATTTCCCGCAAGAGCGGCTTTAAGCCCACAGCTAATGGTCTCTTAACATTCACAAGGACTCAGGGCTGTAAAGGACACCTGCCCTAAACAATTGTGCAGAGGTAGGGAATGGGCAATAAAATTCAAAACTGGCAAATTTTTCAAGAAGATAGTATGAAGAGGTAAGTTTGACTCACTCTTTTTAAAAAAGAAAAAGGAAAATGGGTAAAAGCTCAACCTCAGGAATTATTAGACTCATGCAAATCTAATCTACAAAAAGGTTTCAACTCACACAGGTCGACTGACCATCAACAAAAAGTCTACAAACAATAAATTCCGAAGGGCTTTTAGAGAACTGTGTACCCTCTAGCTGCTGGTGAGATGTAAAGTGGTAACAGCCAATAATGAGAACAGAAAGGAGCTGCGATTAAAAGTAAAAATTGAGGTACCATTCAATCCAGCAGTCACACCACTGGGCCTCTCACCTGAGAAGACCAGAATCGAGAAGACCCGGGCTGCAAAAGCTGCACTGCAGCCTTATTCACAATAGCCAAGACAGTGAAGCAACCAAAATGTCCATCAGCAGATGAATGGATAAAGAAGAAGTGTTCCATGTACACAGTAGAATATTAGCCATGGGAAACAATGAAACACTGCTATTTGAGGCACCATAGATGAGCTTGGAGATAATCACAGAACATGAGGTAAGTCAGAAAGCAAAAGATCTATATCCTATGATATCACTTATAGGCGTTATCTAATAACTGACACAAATGAACATATTTCCACAGAGGAAGACACTCACAGACTTAGATATTAAGTATGCTTATCTAAAAGGAAAGGTGGGCGGAATGGATAAATTAGGATTAGCGTTACCATACGTATACAAATACATATTATAAACATATATCAAAAAGACCGACCGTAGAGCAAGGGAGGTCTAGGGAACACTCTGTAATATTTTACATGGGAAGAGGATCTGAACATGAATAGACATATATATTGTACAAATGAACCAGACTGTGTACACCTGGACAAACAATATCTAATCATTACCCGGATTAAATAAATTTTAAAAACCAAGAAGAAGTAATGAGACATAAACTTATGGGCATTTCTCCTGGCACATTCCATTCTAACTTACAACCTAGGAACACGACTTCCAGAAAGGCTCTGCTGCCCTAGTACCCAGATTTGGGAATGGAGAAATGCTGCCTCCTTGTGGCCATTTCCCACAACAGCAGCTTTAAACCCAGTGCTAATGGTCACTAAATATTCACCAAACTTGCAGTTCTGTAATGACATCTGCCCTCCAAAAAGATCCTGGGGTCGAATATCGACCAAAAATTCAAAAGAGGACAACCTTCCAAGAAGAAAATTTCAAGAGATATATTGTACTCACACTTTTTTTTTTAACAGAAAAAAAAAGGTATGGAAAAATCATGAATTTTAGGAATTTTTAAAGACATGCAAACCCAAATTACAAAAACCTATCAGGTCACAGCAGTCAGAATGGGCATTAGTAAAAATGCTGCAAACAATAAATGCTGAAGGGATTGTGGACAAATTCGTACCCTTGGTTCTAAGGGGGACGTGGTAAGAGCCACTAATGAAAACACAATGGAGGTGCTTTGAAAATGTAAACACTGAGCTACTAGTCAATCAGTCACACCCACTGCTGGGCCTGTCACCTGAGAAAATGAGAATCAAAAAGTCACAGGAGGGCTTCCCTGGTGGCGCAGTGGTTGAGAGTCCCCCTGCCGATGCAGGGGAGACGTGTTCGTGCCCCGGTCCGGGAAGGTCTCACATGCCGCGGAGCCTGCGCGTCCGGAGCCTGTGCTCCACAACGGGAGAGGCCACAACAGTGAGAGGCCCGCGTACCGCAGAAAAAAAAAAAAAAAAAGTCACAGGCTGGCAATCCTTCACTCCAGCAATATTTAATATAGCCAACACTTGGAAGCAACAAAAATGTCCATCAACAGAGGAATGCATCAAGAAGTGGTCCATATACACAATGCAATATTACTCCAATAGAAATATAAATTAAATTTAAAAAACAAGCAAAATTAAGCAGACATCAACTTTTCGGGGTTTATCCGGGCACATTCCACTCTAATTTATAACCGAGGAAGACCACTGGCCAGAAGGTCTGTTTCCCTAGTACCAGCATGGGGAATGAAGAAAGGCTGCCGCACTCTGGCTGTTACCTGCAAAAGAAGCTTTAAAGCCTGTGCTAATGGTCACTTCTTGTGAACAAGTACTGCAGGGCTGTAAGTGAAACCTTCCCTCAAAATGTCTTGAGGGATGTAATGGCCAATAAATTTCAAAATGTGACACAAACTTTAAGAAAACACTTTGAAGAACTAAGCTGTAATCACAGTTTGAAAAATAAAAAGGACATGCCTTATGAGTCTCATGCAAATTCAACCACAAAGATGTATCAGCTCACACCAGTCAGAATATCCATCAGCAAGAAAACTACAAACAATAAATGCTGAAGGTGTTGTGGAGAAATGCATACCCTCAACTTTAAGTGGGATGTAACCTGGAAAGAGCCACTAATGAGAACAGAATCGTGGTGCATTTAAAAGGTAAACCCTGAGATACGATATGATACAGGAGGCCCACTCCTGGGCCTATAATATAAGAAGACAGAAGTGGAAAGACACAGGCAGGCAAATGTGCACTGCAGCAGTATTACAATAGCCAAGACATGGAGGCAACCAAAAAGTCCACCAAGAGGTGAGTGGACAAAGAAGAACTGGTACACGTACAGATGGAATATTAGCCAAGGACAAAAATAGCACAATGCCATTTGCAGCACCATACATGAGTCGAGGTAATCACACAACTTGTAGTAAGTGAGAAAGCGAAAGACACATATCCTATGATATCACTTATAGGTGTTACCTAAAAATGGATACCAGTGAAGATATTTCCACAGAGAAAGGCAATCACAGATTCATTAAACAAAGTTATGGTTCACCAAACGGAAAGGTGTGAGGATTGGATACATTACGATATTGGGGTTAACATAGATATAGAAACACATGTGAAATATATAATCACCAGAGACCTAGGGAATACCAAGAGAAGACTACTCAACACTGTGTCATAAGCTACATGAGAAAACGATCTGAAGAAGTATAGATACGTGTATATGTGTAAAAGAACCACATCTTGCACACCTAGAACAAACAAAACATTTTAATCAAATCTACTCTGATAAAACATAAAAATTAAATTAAAAAAAGAAGAAGTAATGAGACATAAACTTAAGGAGCTTTTTGCTGGCACATTGCATTCTAATTTACAACCGGAACATGACTTCCATTAAAGCTGTGTCATCACTAATAAAGCAGCTTTATAAGCAATGTTGAAGGTAGCTTAAAAGAAGTCTCACTAATTATTGATAGTAACAAGAAAACAAACAGAAGTAAAAATCTCACTGCAAAAAGTATACATAGAGTAAGGGTGGTAGATCAAACACTTATTAAACTTCTGTAAAGAATAAAAGACAACAGTAGTATGTTTTGTTAAAAAGAGAGGGCCCAAATAAATCAGAAATGAAAGAGATGACGTTACAACAGCCACCACAGAAATACAAAGTATCCTAAGATACACACAGGGTAACTCAGGGCTCAGACTGGACAGAGCCCACTCTCCATTCCCCTGTACATGACTTACAGGAGCCTCAGGAACTGAGGAGGGGGTCCCTGAGGAAAGGCACAAGATAGAAGATGTTAGGCATTAACATGACTGCATTCATCTTAAACGTGCCTGAACTACATTCACACGAGATGATTTTGTCCTGTATGTACATCGGCACCTCTCGTCGGAACTGCAGATCTTTGGCTTCACCACCTCTACTGACAGCATTAGCTTCACCTGCTGTGGACCGTCTCCTATAGGATTTCTAGAACCACAAAGCATCGAAGCTTCACAGGACCCAGAGTCTGTGCGACTCCACTATGAGTCTCAGAGTCTCAACTGCATTCAGAGACTCAAGAGTCTCAACAGAGACTCCACTCTTGGAGGGCACACACAAAGTAGTGTGAACATCAGGACCTAGGGGAAGGAGCAGTCACCCCAATAGGTGAATGACCATACCTAACTGCTAGTGTTAGAGGGTCTCCTGCAGCGGTGGGGAGTGGCTGTGGATCACCATGGGGACAACGACACTGGCAGCAGAAGTTCTGGGAAATACTCCTTGGCGTGAGCCCTCCCAGAGTCCACCATTAGCCCCACCAAGAGCAAGGTAGGCTCCAGTGCTGGGTCGCCTCAGGCCAAACAACCAACAGGGAGGGAACCAAGCCCCATGCTTCAGCAGACAGGCGGATTAAACTTTTATTTAATCCACAGACAAGCAGATTAAAGCTCTGCCCACCAGAGCAACACGCAGCTCTACCCACCACCAGTCCCTCCCATAAGGAAGCTTGCACAAGCCTCTAAGATAGACTCAATCACCAGAGAGCAGACAGCAGAAGCAAGAAGAACTACAGTTCTGCAGCCTGTGGATGGAAAACCACATTCACAGAAAGACAGAGAAAATGAAAAGGCGGAGGACTTTATACCAGATCAAGGAACAAGATAAATCCCCAGAAAAACAACGAAATGAGGTGGGGATAGGCAACCTTCCAGTAAAAGAATTCAGAATAATGATAGTGAAGATGATCCAAGACCTTGGGAAAAGAATGGAGGCAAAGATCGAGAAGATGCAAGAAATGCTTAACAAAGACCTAGAAGAATTAAGGAACAAACACCTAGAAGAATTAAAGAACATACAAACAGAGATGAACAATACAATAACTGAAATGAAAAATACACTAAAAGGAATCAGTAGCAGAATAACTGTGGCAGAAGAACGGATAAGTGACCTGGAAGACAGAAAGGTGGAAATCACTGCCATGGAACAGAATAAAGAAAAAGAATGAAAGTAAATGAAGACACACTAAGAGACCTCAGGGACAACATTAAACGCAACAACATTCACATTATAGGGGTCCCAGATGGAGAAGAGCGAGAGAAAGGACCCAAGAAAATATTTGAAGAGATTATAGTCGAAAACTTCCCTAGCATGGGAAAAGAAATAGCCACCAAAGTCCACGGAGCGCAGAGAGTCCCACGCAGGATAAACTAAAGGAGAAAAATGCTGAGACACACAGTAATCCAACTGACAAAAATTAAAGACAAAGAAAAATTATTGAAAGCAACAAGGGAAAAATGACAAATAACATACAATGGAACTCCCATAAGGTTAACAGCTGATTTCTCAGCAGAAAATCTACAAGCCAGAAGGGAGTGGCATGATACATTTAAAGTGATGAAAGGGAAGAACCTACCACCAAGAGTACTCCACCCAGCAAGGATCTCATTCAGATTGGACGGAGAAATCAAAAGCTTTACAGACAAGCAAAAGCTAAGAGAATTCAGCACCACGAAACCAGCTCTACAACAAATGCTAAAGGAACTTCTCTAAGTGGGAAACACAAGAGAAGAAAAGGACCCACCAAGACAAACCCACAACAATTAAGAAAATAGTAAGAGGAACATACATGTCGATAATTACCTTAAACGTGAATGGATCAAATGCTCCAACCAAAAGACACAGGCTCACTGAATGGATACAAAAACAAGACCCATATATATGCTGTCTACAAGAGACCCATTTCAGACCTAGTGACACATACAGACTGAATGTGAGGGGATGGAAAAATATATTCCATGCAAATGAAAATCAAAAGAAAGCTGGAGTAGCAATACTCATATCAGATAAAATAGATTCTAAAATAACGATTGTTACAAGAGACAAGGAAGGACACTACATAATGATCAAGGGATCAATCCAAGAAGATATAACAATTATAAATATATATGTACCCAACATAGGAGCACCTCAATATATAAGGCAACTGCTAACAGCTGTAAGAGAGGAAATCGACAGTAACACAATAATAGCGGGGCACTTTAACACCACACTTACACCAATGGAGATCATCCAGACAGAAAATTAATAAGGAAACACGAGCTTTAAATGACACACGAGACCAGATAGATTTAATGGATATTTATAGGACATTCCATCCAAAAACAGCAGATTACATGTTTCTTCTCAATGGCACACAGAATATTCTCCGGGATAGATCACATCTTGGGTCGCAAATAAAGCCTCAGTAAATTTAAGAAAACTGAAATCATACCAAGCAGCTTTTCTGACCACAATGCTATGAGATTAGAAATCAATTACAGGGAGAAAAACGTAAAAAACACAAACACATGGAGGCTAAACAATACGTTACTAAATAACCAAGAGATCACTGAAGAAATAAAAGAGGAAATCAAAAACTACCTAGAGACAAACGACAACAAAAACATGGTGATCCAAAACCTATGGGATGCAGCAAAAGCAGTTCTAAGAGGGAAGTTTATAGCAATACAAGCCTACCTCAAGAAACAAGAAAATTCTCAAATAAACAATCTAACCTTACACCTAAAGGAACTAGAGAAAGAAGAACAAAACCCAAAGTTAGTAGAAGGAAAGAAATCATAAAGATCAGAGCAGAAATAAATGAAATAAAAGCAGTAGCAAAGATCAATAAAATTAAAAGCTGGTTCTTTGAGAAGATAAACAAAAATGATAAACCTTTAGCCAGACTCAAGGAAAAGAGGGAAAGGAGTCAAATCAATAAAATTAGAAATGAAAAAGCAGAAGTTGTATCAGACACCACAGAAATACAAAGCATCCTAAGAGATTACTACAAGCAACTCTATGCCAATAAAATGGACAACCTGGAAGAAATGGACAAATTCTTAGGAAGGTATAACCTTCAAAGACTGAACCAGGAAGAAATAGAAAATATGTACAGACCAATCCCAAGTAATGAAATTGAAACTGTGATTTAAAATCTTCCAACAAACAAAAGTCCAGAACCAGATGGCATCAGAGGTGAATTCTATCAAACATTTAGACAAGAGCTAACACCCAACCTTCTCAAACTATTCAGAAATTTTCAGGGGAAGAAACACTCCCAAACTCATTCTATGAGGCCACCATCACCCTGATACCAAAACCAGACAAAGATACTACAGAAAAAGAAAATTAGAGACCAATATCACTGATGAATATAGATGTAATAATCCTCAACAAAATACTAGGAAACGGAATTGAACAACACATTAAAAGGATCATACGCCATGATCAGGTGGGGTTTATCCCAGGGATGCAAGGATTCTTCAATATACACAAATCAATCAATGTGATACACCACATTAACAAATTGTAGAATAAAAATATGATCATCCCAATAGATACCGGGAAAGCTTTTCACAAAATTCAACACCCATTTATGATAAAAAGTCCCCCAAAAGTGGGCATAGCGGGAATCTACCTCAACATAATAAAGGTCGTATATGACAAACCCACAGCAACCATCATTCTCAATGGTGAAAAACTAAAAACATTTCCTCTAAGATCAGGAACAAGACAAGGATGCCCACTCTCACCACTATTATTCAACATAGTTTTGGAAGTCCTAGACACATCAGTCAGAGAAGAAAAAGAAATAAAAGGAATACAGATTGGAAAAGAAGTAAAATTGTCACTGTTTGCAAATGACACGATACTACACATAGTGAATCCTAAAGATGCCACCAGAAAACTACTAGAGCTAATCAATGAATTTGGGAAAGTTTCAGGATACAAAATTAATGAAGAGAAATCTCTTGCATTCCCCTACACTAACAATGAAAAACCAGAAAGAGAAATTAAGGAAACAATCCCATTAACCATTGCAACAAAAAGAATAAAATACGTAGGAATGAACCTACCTAAGGAGGTAAAAGACCTGCACTCAGAAAACTATAAGACACTGCTGAAAGAAATCAAAGATGATATAAACAGATGGAGGTATAAACCATGTTCTTGGATTAGAAGAATCAATATTGTGAAAATGACTATAGTACCCAAAGCAATCTACAGATTCAATGCAATCCCTATCAAATTACCAGTGGCATTTTCTACAGAACTAGAAGAAAAAAAATCTTAAAATTTGTATGGAGACACAAAAGACCCCGAATAGCCAAAGCAGTCTTGAGGGAAATTAAAAGAGCTGGAGGAATCAGACTTCCTGACTTCAGACTATACTACAAAGCTAGAGCAATCAAGACTATATGGTACTGGCACAAAAACAGAAATATAGATCAATGGAACAGGATAGAAAGCCCAGAGATAAACCTACGTACCTATGGCTAACTCATCTATGACAAAGGAGGCAAGGATATACAATGGAGAAAAGACAGTCTCTTCAGTAAGTGGTGCTGGGAAAACTGGACAGCTACATGTAAAAGAATGAAATTAGAACACTCCACAACACCATACACAAAAATAAACTCAAAATGAATTCGAGATCTAAATGTAAGATCAGGCACTATAAAACTCTTAGAGGAAAACATAGGCAGATCATTCTATGACATAAATCACAGCAAGATCCTTTTTGACCCACCTCCTAGAGAAATGGAAATAAAAACAAAAATAAACAAATGGGACCTAATGAAACTTAAAAGCTTTTGCATAACAAAGGAAAACATAATAAAGAGGAAAAGACAACCCTCAGAATGGGAGAAAATAGTTTCAAATGAAGCAAATGACAAAGGATGAATCTCCAAAATTTACAAGCAGCTCATGTAGCTCAATATCACAAAAACAAACAAACCAATCCAAAAATGGGCAGAGAACCTAAATAGACATTTCTCCAAAGAAGATATACAGATTGCCAACAAACACATGAAAGGATGCTGAACATCACTAATCATTAGAGAAATGCAAATCAAAACTACAGTGAGGTATCACCTCACAGCAGTCAGAATGGCAATCATCAAAAAATCTACAAGCAATAAATGCTGGAGAGGCATTTATTGGAGAAAAGGGAACGCTCTTGCACTGTTGGTGGGAATGTAAATTGATATAGCCTCTCTCTCACTAGGGAGAACAGGATGGAGGTTCCTTAACAAACTAAAAATAGAAGTACCATACGACCCAGCAATCCAACTACTGGGCATTTATCCTGAGAAAACCATAATTCAAAGAGAGTTATGTACAACAATGTTCTTTGCAGCTCTATTTACAATAGCCAGGACATGGAAGCAACCTAAGTGTCCATCGACAGATGAATGGATAAAGAAGATCTGGTCCATATATAAAATGGAATATTACTCAGCCATAAAAAGAAACAAAACTGAGTTATTTGTAGTGAGGTGGATGGACTTAGAATCAGTCCTACACAGTGAAGTAAGTCAGAAAGAGAGAAACAAATACCATATGCTAACAGAGATATATGGAATCTAAAGGAAAAAAAAAGTTTATGAAGAACCTAGGGGCAGGACAGGATTAAGGACACAGACGTAGATAAAGGACTTGAGGACACGGAGAGGGGGAAGTGTAAGCTGGGACGAAGTGAGAGAGAGGCATGGACATATATACATTACCAAATGTAACATCAATAGCTACTGCAAAGCAGCCACATAGCACAGGGAGATCAGCTTGGTGCTCTGTGACCAACTAAAGGGGTGGGATACACAGGGTGGGAGGGAGATGCAAGAGGGAGGGGATATGGTGATATATGTATAGGTATAGCTGGTTCACTTTGTTATACAGCAGAAACTAACACTCCATTGTAAAGGAATTATACTCCAATAAAGGTGTAAAAGGAAAGAAAAAAAAAAAAGCCCAGAGATAACCCTACACACTTATGGTCAACTGATCTATGACAAAGGAGACAAGACTATACAATGGAGTAAAGACAGTCTCTTCAATCAGTGTTTCTGGGAGAAATGGACAGCTACATGTAAAAGAATGAAAATAGAACACTCCTTCACACCATACACAAAAATAAATTCAAAATGGATTACAGACCTTAATGTAAAACCAGACAGTATAAAACTCTTAGAGGAAAATATAGGAAGAATACTCTGACATAAATCACAGCAAGATCTTTTTTGATCCACCTCCTAGAGTAATGCAATAAAAAAGAAAATTAAACAAATGGGACCTAATGAAACGTAAAAGCTTTTGCAAAGAAAAGGAAACTACAAACAAGACTAAAAGACAACCCTCAGAATAGGCGAAAATATTTGCAAACGAATCAATGGACAAAGGTTTAATCTCCAATATATATAAACAGCTCATGCAGCTCAATATTAAAAAAACAAACAGCACAATACAAAAATGGGCAGAAGATCTAAACAGACATTTCTTGCAAGAAGACATAGAGATGGCCAAAACACACATGAAAAGCTTTTCAACATGACTAATTATTAGAGAAATGCAAATCAAAACTAGAATGAGGTATCACCTCACACCTGTTAGAATGGGCGTCATCAGAAAATCTACAAACAACAAATGCTGGAGAGAGTATGGAGAAAAGGAACCCTCTTCCACTATTAGTGGGAATGTAAATTGATACAGTCACTATGGAGAACAGTGTGGAGGTTCCTTAAAAAACTAAAAATAGAATTATCATATGATCCAGCAATCCCACTACTGGGCATATACCCAGAGAAAACCATAAATTAAAAGGACATATTTACCACAATGCTCATTGCAGCACTATTTACAATAGCCAGGTAATGGAAGCAACCTAAATGCCCACAGACAGACGAATGGATAAAGATGTGGTACATAGATAAAATGGAATATTACTCAGCCATATAAAGGAATGAAATTGGGTCATTTGTAGAGACGTCGATGGATCTAGAGACTGTCATACAGAGTGAAGTAAGTCAGAAAGAGAAAAACAAATATTGAATATTAATGCATATATGTGGAACCTAGAAAAATGGTACAGATGAACCGGTTTTGCAGGGCAGAAACAGAGACACAGATGTAGAGAACAAACGTATGGACACCAAGGGGAGAAACCCGTGGGTGGGGGGGTGGTGTGATGAGTTGGGAGATTGGGATTGACATGTATACATTTATATGTATATAATAGATAACCAATTAGAACCTGCTGCATAAAAAAATAAGTAAAATTAAAAAATTAAAAAAATAAATAAAATTAAAAAAATAAAACAGAAAGTTCTTCCCTTCCCATAGGTGTATTTATATGAATGAATTATTTCCATGTTTATATTTATAAATACAAAAAAGAGGAATAAAATCTACCTTGAACCAAAAAAGAAAAAAAAAGACAAACCCAGAACCCACCAGTTATACAGAGGAAATCCCTATCAGGGCACTTGCTCCAGTGGTAAACAATTCTGAAGTTGGTCAGAGGTGGGGAATCGTCTCCCATGCAGCCAGCCGCCCCCCCCCGCAAGGAGCGTCCTCATTGCAAAGCTGGGGGACCATGCCGAGGCGTCTGTGAGTAAACGTGAGCTGAGCCCCAGGCCAGCTGCTGCTGAACTGTTCCCACCCTTGGCAGGTAAAACACCTGAATAGGTACAAGGACTTGAAAGCCTAGAGGAAGGGCCGTGGAGCCACACCAGTGACAGCGCGCAGGCCGATTTGGTGCCTGCAGGCCAGCCAGGATGGTCCTGGCCCCGGGTGCTCTTCTGGAAGCTTTCCATTTCCCTGCCTGAGATACCCCTGCTGTCCCGGCCCCCAGTGCTTTTTTCCTTCCTCACCTCTGCCTGGGGAGAAATTCCAGCGGCAGGTATGGGTGACACATCCTCTTGTTTAGCAAGTGGCAGCCTGGCAACTCCTGCAGAAAGTCCAGCAGAGCCCCACTCACACCGGGCCACCCACAAGGCCGTGGCCCCTCACTCCCTCCCACCAGCCCAGCCCCGAGACTGCTGACGGGGCAGAGAATATGGCGTCAGGCACAGCTGCAGGAGCTCTTGCTGCCTGGAGCGGTGTTTATATTGACCTCAACCCAGGCACACCTGGGGAGGGCTGGCCGGCAGGGTCAGGCTGCCCAGGTCAGCCAATTCTCACCCCTCAGCGGCTCACATTGCAGAAATTGGACCTTGCTGAACCAGCCACGTCCAAGGAACAGGTGTGGCCTCCTGAGAGTCAGGATAGACAAGGGGCTGCAGCTCCGTCTTGTTTTCTAATCATTTTATCAGGCCCATGAGTGGGAGACAACTTCAAGAAGACCCTCTCCTAATGAGAGGTACCCAGGAGTCAGGGAGAGGAGGGGTGATGGGTGGAGACAGAGGTCTGGTGCCCCGGGTGCAGTGGAAGTCTCTGGAAGACCAGGCAGAGGGGGGCCGCACAGAGTGATGCCCAGTGTCACAGACCTGTCGGAGCTGCTGTCTGTTAGTTCAAGTCCTGCTCTGAGGTGCTCTGTGTCAGCTCTGACCGACAGGTGAGCTGGGGCTGCTCTGCAATGAGAGCTATGTGCACGGTTCCTGTGTGCCCAGCCCTGCCGGGGTACCTGCCCAGGGGAGCTCCGTATCCTGGGAGGGGCCTGACCACGAGAGACCCGTGGGCTGCTGGGTAGCTGCACAGGTGAGCTCCATAACCTGGGAGGGACCTGACCACGAGAGCCCCATGGGCTGCTGGGGACCTGCCCAGGTGAATTCCATATCCTGGGAGGGGACTGACCACGAGAGCTCCATGGGCTGCTGGGGACCGGGTAATGGATGTCAGGACAGTCAGTGAAGCCAACGAGGATATACATTCAGTAGGTCCTAATTCCTACACCCTGCTGGTCATGCTACCATCCAGCAGGACATGGTATTCTGTATTAGACTTCAATGATGCCTTCTTCTGTATTCCATTAGTCCCAGAGTCACAAGAAATTTTGGCTTGTGAGTGGCAGGACTCAACATACAACAAAAACAGTACTGTTGGGCCGTCCTGCCCCAAGGGTTCAAAAATTCCCACACCATCTTTGGGGAAACGTTAGCTAAAGACCTAAAAGTTCTACCTCTGGAAAAGGGAACCCTCCTTCCATATGCAGACGACATTCTGATCGCCAGCCCTACTAAGGAGGCCTCTGAACTACCTATCCAATAAAGGATAGAAGGTGTCCAAGAAAAAGGCTCAAATATCACAGACTAAGGTGACCTGCCTGGGCTTCATTCTCACAGAAGGTCGGAGAAGCCCATCCCAGGAAAGGGAAGAAGCCATTTGCAGCCTTACCCCTTCTAAAACTAGAAGACAGCTTAGGGGTTCCTGGGGAGGCCGGGGTTTGCTGCATCTGGATCCCTAACTACAGTCTAATAGCTGGGCCTCTATATGAAACACTGAAAGGAAAAGATGATGATCCTTTTGTATAGAATCCAGAAGCGGCCTTTCAAGAATGGAAAGAGCAGTCAATGCAGACCCTTGCCCTGGACCTCCGTAATTTAGCTAAACCCTTTGACCTTTACATTTCCGGTCAAAGGTGAATCGCCCTTGGAGTATTAGTGCAAAAACTGGGACCACTTGAAATGGAACAACGCAAGAACGCCCTCCAGGTAGGATAAGCTACGGTCACCAAGGGCTTGGCCAGCCGCCCCATCCGGCCGGGATACTGGGGGTATCTAAAAACCTGGAAATCAGCAGCCCGCAAGGCCAGCTCCCTCCTAAGGGAAAAGGACCCCACGTGGTGATCCTAACCACCTACCATGCCCTGAAGTTGCAGGTGTCGCTCCGTGGGCACACTGACCTCGAGTGAGGAGGCCCTCCAACTCCAACCCTCAGAGGGACAACCGGGGGCAACGGGCCCCCATGACGAATCGTGTGACCATCACTTGACCTGGAGCTTCTCTCAGAAAACAACAGTGCCCCAAAAGAGCAGACTACTGCTTGCAGGACTTACTGCACCCAGAGGGGAGCTAATAAGCTTGGCGGGGGAACCGTATATCACGCTGTCACCATAGAAAAGCCTACAGACACCGCGGTGGTGGCAGCCAATAAGACCGGCTGGACTCCTGGCTACTTCAAAAGGCCGTTGACTCAGTGGCCATCATGGTCCTGGATCACCACCGACCCTGGACTCTCTGGGAGTTGAGCGGGCAGGGCTCTGACACCTGGTGCTCCTTGTACGTTAATTCAGGGGCCTAATTGAAGAAAGCGCAGACTACTGGTCAGAGCATCTAGGCTGGCAGAAACCGTCAGCCTAAGGTGGCCGAACAAATGTTGGGCGGAGTAAAACCGGCCCCCCCAGCGTCTCTGCGCATCTCTTTCCTGGACCCTTAAAGGTCATTAGAATCTATAACGCTTCCAATGCTGGTGCTCAGGCGGACGAGCAGTGAGGCAGGAGGCCTGGGGACAATCAACCTCACCTGGAGGCTGCTGGGGAGAAGTTCTGCCCCTCCCCCCCGGGTATGAGGACTCCCAACTCAGCACGAAGCAGTTACAGAAGAGGGGTCTGCACCCTCAGCACCCCAAGAATGAGGAACGGGACAAAAGGCAGAGGAGAGGTTTCTCACCGGCAAAGCCCATTAAAAATTCCTGGGGCATAAAAATAAAATCTGGGCAATAAAATAAAGTCTAACCTTTTTTTCCTTTGTGCTTTGTCTAATTTCACGTGCTCCTAGGGTTCCGCATGCAGAGGTCCCACACCCGGCACTTCAGACCCGATTTCCTAGTGCAGAATGGATGGGCCGACACCTCAGCTCGCGGGGCCCCATGCAGACTCCGCAACATAGAGCCTGAGCTGCAGCCAACCCGGCCCTCGAGAGCTCCGCCCCCTCCCTCCCACTGACGCTGCCGGGATCCCTACACAGCAGCCGGACCCACAGCCCGTGGGGGAGCGCTCACTCTCACCTCTCCATTCTCTGATCAAAATATAAAGTTTCCTTTGCTCCTGAACCAAACTCAGTCTCGATCTGTTGGCTCCAATGACACTGGGCAGGGTGACCCTTGTTGGGGCCCACCCTCGAGGATCAGTAACCGAAATTGAGAACATTGTAACTTCAGTGAACAGATGTGTGAGCCAAACTGTAATTAACATAGAGCAGTGTATAAGGCTCGGGTAAAATAAGATGTTTCTAACACTTCCATTGGATATTTCCATCACTTTATTATAAGCAAGTTCAGTGAAGATGTTTGTCCTATTTGTCAGGTCAACATTAGAGAAATGAAGTGATTTCTTTCCAAGGATGTGCATCTAATAATCTTGGCTGAAGCTTCAATCTTGTTTTGGGTGCTTTTCCATTGAAAGTGCTACCTCTCTTTCAGCTCCCCTATTTCTGAGAAGTATAAAATCTTATAATTTATTATTACCAAAGGGGAAAGGTGGGAGGAGGGATAAATTAACAGTTTGGGATTAACACATACACACTGCTATGTCTAAAATAGATCATCAACAAGGAACTACTGTATAGCACAGGGAACTACACTCAATATTTTGCAATAACCTATAAGGGAAAATAATCTGAAAAGAATAGACATTTTTATCGACATCATCTATCAACGACAGATAAAATGTAACCTAAGGGAAGCCGATGGTGAGCACTTCTGACCCTGAAGAGTTCAATCATCTAAAGTTCGGACTCTGCCTACTTCCCAAGGCCCTTAATGAACATACGTGTAGCCGTAGCTTAAAAATTCCCCAGTTTGGGGTTCGGGGAGACACTGATTTGAAAAAATCCCTGGTGTTCTCCTTACATGCACGGGACCCTTGCTACTGCTAAAATATGCCTGTCACACCCAGAGGATGGTACACCGTCTGATCGGGAAGAGTTTAGAAAAGACATCTCATCTGCTCATCTCTTGGTACTCGGGTTCACCCCTCCAGCGTCTTTCCTAACAATCTCCCCACTTGGGGATGTCAGCACCGTCAACATCCTGTTGCACACAGTTTGGAATTTGTCCAGAGGATGAAGCAGAAGGATGAGAAACAATGAGAGACAAGTCCTAGGTGTTCGGACAGGCACATGTCACTCTAATTTCCAATCAGGAAGATGTATTGACCAAAGGCTAAGATTACCCACGGAAACAGAATAGGGCTTGAGGAAATCCCGCTGTTTTGTGGCCAGTTCCCAAAAACACAAGTTGAAAAATGGAACTCAGGGGCACTAAAATTCACGAAACTGAAGAGCTGAAAATATCTATCGTCGAAAAACGTCTTGAGGTAAGTCACCGAAAAGGACTTGTAAGCAAGGGAGAATGGCAGGAAAGGGATTTGAAGAGGTAGAAAGGACTCGCCATTAAAGCACAAGAAAAGGGGCTGAACATCGCCAACGATGCAGTTGGCCAAAAAAGGCGTATGCGTTTTTTCTGAGTATATTCAAGAAAAGGGCATACGCCCTTTTGAGCCAACCAAACGGGCACTGGAAATCAATACTACAAAAGGTATCACTTCGCATCAGTTAGAAGAGCCATCCTCATAAAGTGTAAACACCAGAAATGCAGGACAGGGCGAGGAGAAAAGGGAGCCCTGTGAGGCTGATAGTGGAAATGTAAGTTGCCAACGGCCACTCTGGAGAAGTGTATTGTGTTTACTAAAACATCTAAAAAATGAGCTACAGAGCATAGGGCACTTGCACCCATGGGCGTATATCTTGGGAAAAACAAAAATCGACAGGACACGGGCACCTCAACGTTTACCGCCTCTCTGTTTAAAAGAGCCTCGACTTCGATACAACCTAAATGTCCCTGGAAGGAAAAAATGGATAAAAGAGATGTGGTACTTATGTAGAGTGGAATATTACTCAGCCCGGAAATCAATGAAATAAGGCCAGTTGCAACAACTCCAAAGGAGTTACGTACGATCATTCTAAGTGACATAAGTCAAAAAGAGAAAGACACATCTCATAAGATATCACTTAAAGGTGGAATCAAAAATGGTTACACATGAAATAAATTACAAAAGATAAACATAGTCAAATATGTAGAAAACACACATAAGGCTGCTAAAGGGGAAAGGTAGGGAGGGGTGAGGCATTATCCAGGAGGTTGAAATTAGAAAATATACCGTTTCCAAATACCAAATTGATAATCGAAAAGGCCTACACGGTACCTCAAAGAACTGCACTCAGCACACTCAAGTCACCGGAAAAGAATATATACGACTGGTAAGAATCTGAAGAAGAATTTATTGCTGTCTCTCTATAGGTGAATCGAGTGCATGTACAGCAGCGAGAAACAGACCATTGAAAATCCGCTGTAACCAATATAATAATAAATTTTAAAAAAAGACAGTGAGACAGAAAAACTCTTACACCTTTTCCTCAGGGACTGTTAATCAACATGGATTGAACACATATAGACCCACAACAGGATGAGACATAAGGCTGGAAACTGTTCACGCTAACAGAATCAGTGAGGTTGGGGGAGGAAATGCAGACCCTTTAAGTAATACTGCCTGGTACCCATTCCATGGGTCCCAAATCTGCAGGTTCAAGGGAACTGCCTACAGGTACAACATGCATGGGAAATCCAGAGGACTGTACACCGTGTGAACGGGAAATGTGTCTAACATGCACCTCATTATTCATCTCCTGGTGTTCGGGTTCGCCATTCCAGCCACTTTACTAAAAATCTCCCCACTTGGAGAATCAGAGCCTTTAACCTCCTGTTTCGCACAGTTTGCAATTTGTACAGAGGATAAACAGAAATAAGGGGAACCGATGAGACACTAGCTGTGGGTGTTTCAACAGGCACATGTCAGTCTAATTTCCCATCGTGAAGAAGAATTAACCAAAGGCTCAGCCTGCCGCCCCGGAACCAGAATAGGGCCTGAAGCAATCCTGCGGTTTTGCGGCCAGCTCACAAAAAAGCGAGTTGGAAAATGGAGCTCAGGGGCAGCGCAATTCACAAAGCTGAAGAGTTATAAATGACACCTAACGTCGAAAAATATATTGAGGTAAGGCAACGAAGAGGCTCTGAATGCAAGGCAGAACTGCAGGAAACGGATTTCAAGAGGTAAATTGGTCTAGCCTTTAAAGCACATGAAAAGTGTCAGAACTTCGACAATGATGCAGTTGGCCAAAAAGGGCGTATGCGTTTTTTCCTGAATATATTCAGGAAAAAACGCATACGCGCTTTTTGGCCAACCAAGCAAGCGGGCAAACCAAATCCGCACAACAAATAAATCTCACTTCCCACCACTCAAATGGGCCATCCGAAAAATGTGTAAAAAACAGAAATGCGGGACAGGCCATGGAGAACAGGGAGCCTAAACGGGGATGTGCGCGGTGTAAAATGCCGAGACTCACTCGGGAGAAGTGGATGGTGTTTCTAAAAACATTTAAACAACAGAGTGACAGAGCATAGGGCACTTCCACTCACGGGCGAATATCATGGGAGGAATAAAAATAAACAAGACACAGGCACCACAAAGTATAGGGCTGCTCTGTGTTCAAGAAACTAGATTTCGGTTCAACTTAAATATCCCAGGAAACAGAACAATGGATAAAGAGGTCGTGGTACTTATGTACAATGGAATATCACTCAGCCATGAAATCAATGTCTTAAGGCCAGCAGCAGCATAACGAGTGGATTTAGGTACGATGATTCAAAGTGAAAAAAGTCACGCAGAAAAAGAAACTAATCATATCACTTATAGAGAGAATGTAAACATGGCTACACATGAGCTGAATTACAAAACAAAACAGAGTCTCTCATTTACAAATCGCACTTATGCCTGCCTAAGGGAACAGGTAAGGTGGGGTGATGCATAAAACCAGAGTTTGAAGTTACCACAGATACCGTTCCATAAATCAAATATGTAATACACAAGACCTACACTTTGCTCAATGAACTGGACTCAACACCCTCTATGCATCGCAGAGGAATATATCTGATTAGTAAGAATATCAAAACCTATGTATTGATATATCTCCATAAGGGAATCAAGTGAGTGTACAGTGGCAGAAACACTGCAGTGAAATTCAGCTAAACACCATTATAAAAAAAATTTCAAAAAACAAAAAACACAAAGAGAGTGAAAGAGAGAGAAATTCTTAAAAAATTCATCCAGGGGCTGTGATGCACCCAGTATTCACCTTAACTACACACACAGCTTGAGGAGACATAAGGCCGGACACTTGGGGCTGAGAGGACTGGTGAGGTCGGGTGAGCCAAAGCAGACCCTTTAAAGCAGTACTGCGCAATACCCATTCCATGGGTCCAAACTCTCCACGATTAAGGGACTCGTCCTACAGCTAAAACATGCATGGGAAACCCAGAGGATGGTACACCATGTGATCGGGAAAGATTTCTAAAACGTACCTCATTTTTCCTCTCCTGCTGCTCGGGTTCGCCATTCCAGCCGCTTTACTAACAATCTCCGCATTTGGAGATTCAGCGCCTTAAATATCCTGTTTCGCACAGTCTGCAACTGGTGCGGAGGATGAACGGGATGAGGGGGAACCAATGAGAGAATAGCTGTAGGTGTTTGGAAGGGCACATGTTACGCTAATTTCCCATCAGGAGGAAGAATTAAACAAAGGCTCAGCCTGCAGCCTCTGAACCATAATAGGGCCTGAAGCAATCCTGCGGTTTTGCGGCCAGTTCACCAAAAAGCAAGTTGAAAAATGGAACTCAGGAGCACTGCAAGTCACAAACCTGCAGAGTTAAAAAGGACAACTTTCGCTGAAAAATATATTGAGGTAAGGCAAAGAAGAGGAGTTGAAACCAATGCAGAATTGCTGGAAACAGGTTTCACCAATTAGATTGGAGTCTCCTTGAAAGCACATCAAAAGAGGCCGAAGTTCGACAATGAGGCAGTTGGCAATATACGGCACATGCCTTTTTTCCTGAATATATTCAGGAAAAAGGACATACGCGCTTTTTGGCCAACCAAGGAAGCGGGCAATGCAAATCCCCACAACTAGGAGGCCTCTGTTCCCACCGGTTCAAAGGGCCATCCGAATAAAGTGTAAAAACGACAGAGGCAGGCCAGGCCATGGAGAACAGGTAGCCTTGTTACCCTGATGGGCGGGATGTAGATTGCCAACAGCCACTCTGGAGAAGTTTATGGTGTTTCCTGAAACATGTAAAAAAGAGAGCTACACAGAATAGGGCACTTCCACTCATGGGCATATATCTTGGGAAAACTAAAAATCGACAAGACACAGCCACCCCAAACTTTCGGGCTCTTCTGTTTACAAAATCCTCGACTTCGGTACAACTTAAATATCCCAGGAAAGAGAAAAATAGGTAAAGAATTTGCGGTACTTATGTACAATGGAATATCCCTCAGCCATGATATCAATGTCATAAGGCCAGCAGCAGCATAATGAGTGGATTTAGGTACTATGGTTCTAAGTGAAAGTAGTCACACATAAAAAAGAAACTTTTCATAAGATATCACTCATAGACGGAATGTAAACATGGCTACACACGAGCTGAATTACAAAAGAGAACACAGTCACACATTTAGAAAACGAACTTATGCCTGCGTAAGGGGAAAGGTGAGATGGGGTGATGCATAAAACCAGAGTTTGAAATTAGCACAGATACCATTCCATAAACAAATTATGTAATAGGCAAGACCTACTCTTTGCTCAGTGAACTGGACTCAACACACCCTATGAACCGCAGAGGAATATACGTGACTAGTAAGAATCTTAAAATCTATGTATTGATATGTGTCCGTAATGGAATCAAGTGTGTGTAGAGCAGCAGAAACACTGCAGTGAAACTCACCTGAAGCCCTTTATATAAATAAATTTCAAAAAACGAAAAAACACAAACAGAGTGAAAGAGAGAGAAATTGTTACAAAATTCATTCAGGGGCTGTGATGCGGCCTGGATTGACCATATCTACACCCACAGCTGGATGAGAAATAAGGCTGGAGGCTTGGGGCTGAGAGGATTGGTGAAGTTGGGTGAGCGAATGCATACCCTTTAAAGCAATACTGCGTGCTCCCCATTCCATGGTTCCCAGCTCTCCAGGTTTAAGGGAATATTCCTACAGCTAAGAGATGCATGGGAAACCCAGAGGATGGTACACCGTGTGATCGGGAAAGGTTTCTAAAACGCACCTCGTTTTTCCTCTCCTGCTGCTCAGGTTCGCCATTCCAGCCTCTTTACAAACAATTTCCTCATTTGGAGAGTCAGCGCCTTTAACCTCCTGTTTTGCACAGTCTGCAATTAGTGCAGAGGATAAACCGGATGAGGGGGAACCAATGAGAGAATGCTGTAGGTGTTTGGACGGGCATATGTCACTCTAATTTCCCATCATGAGAAGAATTAACCAAAGGCTCAGCCTGCCGCCCCGGAACCAGAATAGGCCCTAAAGCAATCATATGGTTTTGCGGCCGGCTCACAAAAATGCCAGTTGAGAAATGGAACTCAGGGGCACTGCAGTTCAGAAACCTGCAGAGTTATAAAGGAGAACTATCGTCGAAAAATATATTGAGGTAAGGCATAGAAGAGGATTTGAAACCAAGGGATAATTGCAGGAAACAGGTTTCAAGAGATAGATTGGAGTCTCCCTTAAAGCACAGGAAAAGCGGCAGAACTTCAAAAGATTGAAAGAGTGAAAAAGATTCAATCTCCTCAGGGCTTTGTGGATGCTGAGCAGGGGGCTCCTGCTGGGGTAAAGTTTTAGCCTCCTCATTAAGCTCTGGATGACGAGGTTGGGCCTCCTGCTGGGATGGAGAAGTTTCAGCTTCCTCTGGGGGCTCCATAGTTTTATCTGGGCTCCCAAAAAAATCCCTAGGTATGCTCTCCTCAGGTTAAATGGCATCCATAATGGGATCTAAATAATCACCCTCCAACTGTTGTTCTAGACCCTGAGTGTGTTTTTTTGAAATTGGCCTGTAGTTCCAACAACTTTGGCAAGCCGTTGATGCAGAACTAGATCTTTCTTCAGGTTTGGGGGTGAAACCATAAACTTCATTGGTTTTGAGCTCTTACTACCTAGAGGTGGAACAAGTATTTCAAACGATTGATGATCTTCAGCCTGATCTAGACCTATGTCTTTAGTCTTACTTTTGTGTCCAGAAGGCAGAAACAAGGGCTAATTCTGATCCCAGTCTAGAACTGGAACTGCCTCTGGGAGCTTTTGCACTGGAACTGCCTCTGGGAACTTTTGATGTTGGGTTTGCTTGTTATTCAGATCCTGATGTGGAACAGCAAACTGATCTGGCCCTGTAGGCATCTCTCCAACCGAATCCGTGTCCGGGTATGGAACCTCAGTCTCAGTCAACTCTTGATGAGGTGGGGCCAACATCTGGACTGGAGACAAAGACATCAAGTAATTAAAGACCCCGGCTTCTGCCAGGGATGTAAGGGCATGGGGCAATTTGGGAGAGGTTCTGAGACGTGTGAATACAAAGCCTCGGTCAGACGTGCGGGGTTGGGGGTCACCTGCACGGGGCCCATGGCCCACTCCGGAGGCTGAACTGCCTGGAGTAGAAACCACAGTCCTTGCCATGTGAGGAAGAGCCGTGGGGCGCAGCCACGACACAGAGGCGCAGCCGCGACATAACATGCGGCGGCTCCCAGGCCCAGCGAACCAGGCCAGTGAGGAGGCGGAGCCTCATCCTCCTTCAGAGCCAAACGTAACTGCTCTGCCAGCACCGCAACGCGAGGGCTCACGTTAGCAACTGCGGGCCCGGGCCCCGCCTAACGTCCCACACATTATTTATGACATCTTTAGTTGCGCCACAGTTATTAGGTTCGTGCGCCACCAGAGTGGGCCTTTTTCCCAGAGTCCCCAGGGTGCAAGCCACCCTTCCCCTTGCAAAGGCAACAATTACCTCCTGCTGGGCCCTCTTCCCAACCCCGCCCTGCCCTCCCTGGCCCCAAACAATGAGGCGGGATTTGGGCTGCAGACCCGAGTGGCCCCAAACTCCAGCAGCCCAGGGGTGGAGGGGGGGTGGGAAGGATGCAGAGTTTCCCGTGGAAACCAAAGGACCTGGCATTCTGGGAAATTCAAAAGTGCTAGTCCAGTTCTGGCAATCTGAACTCTTCCTCCACAAAGCTGAAGTCTGAGAGACATTCTTGCTCGCTTTGGCCACACGGCTGACAAGAAAAGTAGCTGACCTGCAAAATGAGCACCAGTTAGGGTGGCGAGAGGGGAGCACACCTTACAATTATGCGAAAATGTTGCCATTTCCTCCAAACTCTCAATATTCACGTCTCATTATTCATACACCACTCTGTTATTAGGGGTCACCACTGAATCAGTGATGACTCCAGAACTTCTGTAGGAGGGGTTTGGGGCAGGTGAGCAATTCATTCTGGGAAAGAGAGCCTAAAACCAAGTGAATGGCCCTTTACATTAGCATGGGAAGACTTCCCCCATCCCAACTTGTCCCAACAGAGCCATTAATCTAGAAAAAACTACAGTGTCACTTTTCAGAGGTCTACCCTCTGTGCACATATGGAGAACACACTTAGAATGTTAAAGTCAGCATGTTAAGTAATGTTCTTAAAATACTGTAACTACCACCCAGTTTGCTTTCTTCACAGTCCTTTTTATAATCTATTTAATTTTAGTCCTTTTTAATTGTCTGCTACACCTTTAACACCTAAACTCCAAGACAGAAGGAGCTTCATCCTATTTCCAGTGCCTAGCACATAATGGTTTCTAAATGGAACTGATTCCAAGATTGGCCTCATTTAGGAGTGGATCTGTTGTTATAATCAGGTTTCCAAAATCTTTAGTATCAATACGGAATCCTTTCCTCTCACATTTCACAGGAAGATAGACTTCTTAAAGCCCAAACATGGATACGTTTGAAGTGTCCTTGACTGATTAAAACTGAACTGAAATAATTATTTTGTACAGGAAAAACTTTCAAAATTCTTTCATTTTTCAGAGCATAACCACCTTTTCTTTCTCTACTTTCTTCCCTTCAAAACAAACTTTACAACATTGGGGTGAGTTAAATAATCAGAAATCTAGCCCCAAATTAAGCTCTCAATGGCATGAAACACATTTTTTGTTCCTTTTAAATAAAAATCCTATATGCAGTACATTAATTTTTTCTTTTAGAAATTACGTTGACAATCCCTAATTCGAGGTATCCATATAACTGGTTTACAGAAAGGTTCTTTGGCAAAAAGATTAAACACAAAATATATAAGAGATCTGGGTAATACAACTTACTTGAAAGGCATGAATAGTTTTTAAACAGTGTAGCATAATCACACTTAAGACCATAGTTACTTTGTTCCCAAATCCCTGCAATTCTAATTGAGGGGAGTTCTAAAGGGCCTGTGTCTTCTCCTGTGTCTGCAACCATAGACATACACTGATGGCCCTCCATCCTGCTCTCCAAACTTCAAATAACGGGCCAGAGACAAGGCTCGGAACTTGGAAAAGTCCTAGAAATTCCCTGCCTCAAAACCAGTTTCAGAGTTTCACCTTTTCCTAAGGAAGACAGAGATGAGTAGATATGCTGAAGTCTTCCAAATCCTGCTGGTTGTTTCAAATTATGGCTACACTGGCTGTGTACCCCTTGAGCTTTTATCTCCACATACTTGAATTAAATCCTGTAGCTCCTCTTCGGTTCTAGCATCTGTGACATCTTCACAGGGTCTATATGCCACAGCTGTTTTACCACTTTCTGTAATAAAGTTAACAAGGATCAATTCAGAAGTTTCCTTGTTCTAAAACTTCCTGTATACAATGGTAGCACCGAATAATTAGACATTCTTTTGACTTCTAAAAGCAGAAAATAAGAGCATTTTCCTAGAAGTTCCCTCATCTGACACTTCAGTTTTTATCATAATTATTTGTGAAAACATATATAAGAAGTATCAACTTTGGTTCAAAAACTTTATGAACTTAGAAATAAGAATTAAGGAATAAGGACATAGAAATTAAAAGCTGTGGAAACAAAAATGTTCAATCACAATACAATTAAATAGGAAGGCATTAGGTGGGAGTCAAAGTGAGTTCAAACCTGGGATAGATACCACTGTACTATAATAGATACTTCCTATTAGAAGCAAGGCAAGTGGCTACTCCTTGGAACCAAAATTCTACCAGACACAATGAACATAGCTTTAGAGACAGAGACAGAGAGAGAGAGCATTTGAACACTCTACTGGCAGAAACTGGCCCAGGTACATTCTGGACAATACAGCTTTCCTCAAGGCAAGCTAGGGCCACCACGCTTTTTGGTCTAAGGAGTTTTGGGTACATATAAGGAGTACCTTGGCATATTAGGCACAAACAATCCAGTCATTTAGTTTTCTTTTTAAAGGTTGTTACCCAGAGTTGACAGTTGATGGAGATTCTGCGTGATGACCAGGGAAATCACACTTCACTGGAAGGATTGCCCAGGCTGTAAAGCCAAGACCAATCCAGGGTCAACGCTTACAAGCAAATAAGGTCTCTGACAACTTAGCTATGATTCCTGAGTCTCTAAACCTGCAGGGCTGTGAAGCAGGGGAGCGGTTCTCTTCCGGGAATCTACTAATCATAAAGTTTCGTTTGGGCACAGCCTATGCCATTCTCACCGCTGCATAACTCGATAGGGAACAAAAACAATCCTATTCAATCGCATGACCACTTTCAAGGTTTACAAAAACGTAGCCGATTATTATATAAGAATCATATTCACCCAATACATCAGAAATGAAAACTGAAATTAAACTGATTCCGAAAACATAATCTAATAAACTCTTCAACAAGAAAACAGCAGTAATATTAATAGTCAATATATTTTGTCTGCTTACTATGTTTCCGGCATAGCTCTAAGCTTTTCAGATTCATCAACCCATTTACTCTTACAATATCCCCCATTTGGTTGTAAGCTGAATTACTAACCCTATTTGCAGATAAAGAAATTGCAGCTTAGAGATATTAAATACCTACAAATGTCTCTGGCTACAAAAATCTAAAATTGCAACAACAACAAAATCTAAGAGACAATGGTAGGACTCAAACACAGGTGTCCAAGGCTTATAATCACTACACTATTCTGTATGAGAAGCAAGCAATTGAGGAAGAACTGGATCAAACACTTTCTGTATGAACTGAGGCCAGTCATTCTACATCTAAACACTGGGGACAATAATATGTGCTGTCGTATTTCTAATAAATGCTGCAAAGAACAAATGTAAGACTGCTGCTGTGAAAGCATCTGGTGAATGAAAGAATATGTAATGTTTTAGATAACCATTATTTTCATCCAATTCACTTTTCACATAAGTTTATTTGCTCACTAAAACTGAAGTACTTCAAGGACAATCAAAAAGGTCTTACCTAAAACCACATTCAGCATTTCTGGAATGCATCTGTCATAGCTTTCTGAATAGCAAGCTTCTGAGTTACCTTCCTTCCCATAAGGAATGATAATGACCCTAAATCCAACCAAAACAGATGAATTTAAAATGCCTATATGAATAACTGATTTCTAGGTTATATGTTTAAAACTAAAAATGCATCTGTGACTCTTAGATCATTACCTTAGTAATTAAGGGCAGGCACAACACTGGGGTACGGGTGAATGTCTCCGTTGCAGGTATACCCTGGCATGGCATATTTTTACTGCACAGATCTATTCTGGAAGTTCCTAAAATACTACACGGGAAATGTAAACCAAAAACGTGGCACAAATCTCATATTACTCACAGATTTCAAATGGACAAGCTGAGGCTACACTGCTACAGACCCTGCTCTCCCGTGCGTAAAGCGCTGGACTCATACAGTGAGATAGATTTGGTTGTAGTGCAGATGATCTGGACTCTACTCAACCATCACCCACTCAGGTGGATGGTGGAGCCTCCTCCACCCCATTCGCTAACAGCCCTGCCTCTGACTTAAAACCCTAAGCCCAAGTGCCATGGATTCTAGGAAAAAAGTGAGTACCAATCGGAATCCCCTTTCTAGGGATCTACATTTACCTATTCTGCTCAGGCCCTTTTATAGGAGGCAAAGGACTGAACATTTACACAAGAGTTTATTTCAATCTTTAGACAATGATTTTGTTAGGATAACTGAAGGACAGAAGACATCTGTATTTGAAGGACTGTTTTAGCACAAAAATAATTATTAACCAAAAAAAAAAAAAATTCCTAACCAATTTTCCCTCCTCCTAAGATTCTTGACAGGCAGTCAGTTCTAAAATTCTAAAGGTTAAGGTGCTGTCAGGTATTGCCCAAGACAAAAACCTATATTGTCAGGCAGAACCATTCTGCCCAGGGCTTTAGTTGCTTAGAAAAGGTGATGATGTATCTGAAAAGTTGAGTTTCAGAAAGAAAGGAAAAAAGAGAAATCCCACTCCCTCACCTCCCCACACACACACATACTGGAAAGCAGACCTTCCTCCAACTTATCCAAAGGTTCCTCAGCCATGCCAACTCCAGGACTCCTGCACTCGTGGGAGGGCAACACCACCTCTAAAGCACAGAAGAACTTCAGGCTTTGCTTCTGAAGTGGCGTCACAATATCTGTATTTTCCCTTTTTTCAAGGTTAGAAAGATCCTGAAGCTGTTAGGATTTTGAATTAAAGGCTAGACTTCAACATATTCTGTTGTTAGAAATAAAAACTAAACTCCACCAATCCCAGGTAATAGTCTAGGTATGCTATCCCTTCAAAATCAACTGAGACTTGCAAATGAATGACTAGATATGGACAAGTATTTTTTTTTATGATATACCATACAAATACTGGAGAAAATTACGGACACCACCATCCAAGTCATTGAGATTATCACTAATTCTAGGTGGCAGGCCAATGCCCAGATACTTTCATGTGGAAGTCTCTCACATCTCCTCCCCATAGCCCTGTTCTGTTCTGCTCTCTAAAGTCTAGGAGTTCAATGTTGAAAGGAGTCTGGTTAGTCAAAGAAAATCTACAGAGTTTACCTTGATGATCCTTTTTGACCACCCACGGAAACCAAAGTTGTAATTTGCCAATTCTTGGCATCTGGAGCTCTTTAGGGCAAGCGTATTATGTTGAACCGCCTTAGGTCTGGTGCCGAGATGAACCTAAAGACATAAAAGACCTAAAAATATCACAACCCTACATAGAGACTCATTTTGGAAATACCTGAGATTTATCAATACCAATTTTACAGAGTGGTTGTGAAGATTAAGTAGGAAATTTTTAGCAATGAGTTCACAGTGAACCCTAAATAAATGTTATTTAGTATTTTTAAGTCAGTACTTTTCTGCATCATTTCCAGGACCCCTGATTAACCAGAAGGTTCCCTGACCTCTGGTGGTGAAAGTGATGATGAAAGAACAAAGGAAGCCCGGCAGAAGCCTATTATGGGGCTGGGGGTAAGCAAAGGAAGTGAACTGTTTTACTCGTCTCATCCTGTAGCTCCTGCTTGAGAATATGACCTGAAGAGGAGACAAGATGGACCTGCCACTGAATTAGGACCTTAATCTGTAGCACCCCCTCCCCAAGTTACTAATCCCTCTTAGAAGAGGGAATACATATACCTCTATGAATGTTAATAAAGCAACCAAAAGAATTAGAGGTTCATCTGCATTAACAGGTTTCTTTGAGAGTGCAAATATCTCCATTCTTAACTCTCTAAAGAACTTACATATTACTGTGGAGTTTTTATATCACTAGTTCTTTCTTAAAGGTCCATTTCCATTTTGAACAGGGTGTAGTATATAAATATAGTCATAAAAATTCAAATAATACAAATAAAGTCAAAGCATTGTTAATTCTTTATTGATTTGTTTGTGCATCTTCCTCTGTCACTAGTTTATGAGCTCCTTAAATGCTTGAAGGAACCATATATTATTCTTTTCTTGTTACCAGAAACAAGCATAGATCTTGGCATACAATAGAGGAGTGATGGTCTGTTGACTGAGTGAAGGAATGAGTACATAAGAAAATGAAATTACTTTCTCCAACTGAAGGTCCCTGCAGGGAAGGAGAAATGAAGACTAATTTTTAAATGTTGAGTGTCACATGGGAGGCTATGTCCTGTGCGGTGAGTCACAATGGAGCTGTCCTGGACAATTAGGAAGCTTCAGAAGGGCTCTGAGCCACTGGGTAGTAGAGGCACTTGACATCTGGGATAACCTTGCCACAGTTCTTGCTGGCAAACCTTTCCCTTCGTGCTACTGAGAAAAACTCAGATACGTTAGGCCTCTCCTTCATTTTATTTTAAGATGTTATTCTCTTTTCTGTATTTATAAAAAACACAGGGGGAAAAGATAGGAAGATACCTGCCAAAGAATAAGAGAACACATAATTGGAACTTCCGTGCTGGTGCAGTGGTTAAGATTCCGTTATCCCAATGCAGGTGGCCCAGGTTCAATCCCCGGTCAGGGAACTAGGTCTCACATGCAGGCTGCAACTAAGAGTTCGCAGGCCACATTTAAGAAGCCTGCAAGCCACAAATAAAGGAGCCTGCCTGCTGCAAATGGGGAGCCCACATGCCAAAACTGGGGAGCCCTTGAGCCGCAACTAAGGAGCCCGCCTGCTGCAACTGAGACCCGGTGCAACGAAATAAATAAATAAATAAATATAATTGAAAAAGAACCCATAAGTAAAGTAGGGAAAAATTTCGGGGGTGCGGGTAGTAAACTAAGGCTCTGCATTAAATAAAGAAATCTAATACGAATGCCCTTTCCTCTCAACTCTATTGTGACTTGGAGAACATTTTCTTCATTACTCTATCACTGACGGGCTTTATGCTGTGAAAATCTCACAACCTATGCTTATGGAATGGTCTTAATGTCCAATATAAGAAAAGAACTCATTACTCACAACTGATACCAAGTAACTGTTTCATAATCTTTCCAGGACCATCTGTAATATCTGAGTGGTACGTGAAATGGTCGCAGGGTCCGCAAATTAAAGAATGTCTGACACAAAATCATTTCAATCCCAGGGACTACAGCCAGGATTGAAGAGGGTGTTAAACAGGGTACAGAAGTGGGAGGTAGTGTACCTGGAGTCACATCTGAGGAGAGTTCTCAGATTCAATAAAGGTGAAATCAGTGAGTAAAGAAATATGGGTGAGAAGAGGCAGCAAGGTCAGTAGGAAGTAGCTAGAGCAAGAAGCCAATCAGAGAAAACACACAATTATAAAGGGAAAGGTCTGGGAAATCTAAGCCTCACTCACTTATTCAGAGGAATTGAAAAGGTACTTAACATAATGAAATGTTAATTCTGGGGAGGTAAAATTGGATGGCATGTTAATATGGAATAAGGTTTCTACAATGCATTAAAGAATATTTAACCATTTTCTGGAATCTGAAGTGAGTTCTTAATAGGCAGTTTGAGAGTGATGATGATGATGAAGCCTCCTTTATCTTACATCTGACAAAAGTTTGTCAAGCTCGGGACTTTGCTGTTGGCACACTGGTTAAGAGTCTGGGTACCAACGCAGGGGACAAGGGCTCGATCTTTGTCTGTGAAGATCCCACATGCCGCAGAGCAACTAATCCCGTGTGCCACAACTACTGAGCCTGTGCTCTAGAGCCCGTGAGGCACAACTACTGAAGCCCGCGTGCCTAGAACCCGTGCTCTGCAACAAGAGAGGCCGTCGCGATGAGAAGCCCACGCACCACAACGAAGAGCAAACTCTGCTCGCCGCAAACAGAGAAAGCTGGCGCGCAGCAACAAGACCCAACGCAGCCAAAAATAAATAAATAAATTTATTAATTAAAAAAAATTTTTGTCAACCTCACACAGTTGAAATCCACATAAATGTATATATAAGGAAGATTCTTGTGAAGATTTCTTAAATTAAGGGGCAGCATAAAATGACATGAGGTTTAACTAAGTTAGGGTTTGGACTCTAGTTTCCATGTTTTCTATCATGAACCTTAAGTAAGTCACTTAACCATCCTGAGTTCGAGTTTCTTCATCTAAAATAAAAGAAAGAAACAACTGGGGAACTGGGGGATCAGTGGAGCAGTGCATGTGAGAGCATTCTGTACACCACAGTGCTGTACAAATGCTAGCCGTTTTTTTTTTTTTTCCCCCTGGGATCTTAGTTCCCAGACCAGGGATTGAACCCGGGCCTTCAGCAGTGAAAGTGCAGAGTCCTAACCACTGGACCACCAGGGATTTCCAGATGGCCTATTTGTTTTAAATTCAGCACTTCATCCCAGTAGAGCGAGGAATTCCACATTTGGACCCACCTTCACTGGAGATGTGTGAAAAAGCTGCTTCTGGTCGCATGACTTTTGGGCTCTGTGGGCATCCCTTGCTGAATAAAACTTGATCATGGCAGAGAACCCAGGACCGCCCACTGCTGAGTTTAAGACTCGGACCGAATACAGAAGGCCAAACTGGAGAAGACTGTAAACAGAGAATGCTTTAGGGTGGTCTCACACTAAGAAAGCGCAGTAAATTTCAGGCCCAGGAAACCAAATCGCCCATTCCCTTATATTCCCCCAGCCCTTCGCCACAGGTAACTGTGGTGAGCCTGCTACTCCAAACACTTCTCATTTCATGAACAAGTTCCCTCTGAAATCCTAAGCTTGAAGAAGCATTAGGAGGCAATGCCTTCTGTTGGGGACTAACTCTCAAAAATCTATGGGGGTGAGCTGACTGCTCAGGTCGTCTCTAGAACTAAGATTCCTCTCAGCGGAGGCCACAGGCAGATGAGGTACTGAAGCAGTACCCCGGGGCGCCCAGTTACTGGGGCGCGGGGCGGCTTCTTCCACCCTTCCCTCCGCTCCGGCACGGCTCAATTGCAAAGCCTCGGGGGTGCGTCCAGAGCTCAGCTCCCACACCAGCAAGGTTTTGTCACCCCCGATGGGAACTGCAAAAAGTACCAATTGCACCAACCCATCGTCACCGCACGTGCGCTGCTCGGGGCGCAAACGGACTACGCGTGCACACGCGCACGCGCGCTCTTTAAATACTTAGTGCCAATAAATCTAATATATAGAAAAAGAGCTGAAAGCCCCTGAGTGTTTTGTGGATAGAAAAGCGTCAGATTCAGAGCAAGTTCAGAGCTTGACAGCCAAAAAATAAACTAGCTCTCCATTCCATTAGAAGTGCTAGGTAGCAGCTTCTGGTTATGGAACCCAAAACTCTCAGGCTCCAAAGAGGACATAAAACAGCAGCACTTGTACTCTTTATAAAATTGCAGAAACAAACAAAATAAACAAAAATATATTTACACCTGTCCTATAAGACAAAGGGTACTTGAGACCTAATGTATATAAAATCAGTTTACAAACTGAGGCACTATATAAATAAGTTCTCATTTGCAGAGGGCACAGCATAGGATATGTGGCCATTAATGTTAATTCCCTTCCCCCATCCATATCTTTCTCTTGATCCTTTATGTATGTGGATCAGTTACATTATTAAGCTGACAATGTAACTGAGCTATTATTAGCTTAATAATGTAACCAAGAATCTGATTTTTAGCAAGGGGGTAGTTCTTAGAAACTTAGGGAGCTGGAACTCTGAAAGTATGAATTGAAATAATGCAATTACATCATGAATTTTAAAATTTATCATCATTGATTAAAAATAAAAATATTAAATAATTAAAAATTTATTATCCCACAATTGAGACTCACCACAACGTGTGACGTCTGTCAGGCATTCACTGTCACAACGCAGCTTGACTGTCTTTCAGACAACCTCAATGGTATTTTTAAATTGGCAGAGGCAGCAGGCCATACGGCTAGGTAAGATCCTATAAATGAAAACACAGGTAATTAAATTCGTGGTAAAAGAGTTACTTGAGTAGGTAGAAGAGGTAGGCCAAGGCCACCACAGACCACTGCAAAAAGGAGTTCTTGGGGCATATGGACTGCAGAACTGGATAGGGGCCGGTTGGCCAATTGCTGCTCTTGACTGTTGGAAATAAATATAGAGGAGGAGAGAGGTGCCCAACAGAAGGATTAGGATGGCAGTAGGTATGGTATGCCTAGAAAAAGGGGAATAGGGATTAGAATTGGGTGACACTGATCTGTAGTTTAAATCCGAAGTATCTCTTTCCAACCCGAAAGCCTCACTTTGGGTTGAGAGTACACAGGAAGAAGGCACACTTCTAAGAAGAGTCTGAATAAGACCGCACCTTCTGGAGTCCCTTTCTCAGGTCCTATTTGTGAGTACTAATATATTAGAAATTATTCTAGTAATAGAAAAGCATCGTGTGGTTAAACAATAACAGAGGTCGCTTTGGCCAAATCCGGACAAAAGGAACATTCCAAAGAATAACATTATCATTATAATAAGTTATAACATAGCTAATTTTAAAAAAAGAACACGAGTTCATAATGATACTCAAAATGAAAGTGGGGGGCTCTTCATTATAGAATAATGTCAGCTAATAAATGGAAAAGGAAAGATAGAGTTAGGAAAGTGTCATTTGGCAACTATCAATGTAATAATCGATTCAGACAAGGATTATCATTGATGCACATTTGGGTGAAGAGTTGTTTGAAAGTAGGATCTTCACTGATCCCAAACTTTCACCCCACATATTATTTTTCAATTACCAAGGGGAAAATAACTTTACAATGGAGAGATATGGAAGAAACCACCTTAATCGAGTGATCAAACTTAGCATGGGCCACCTGAAGTGATGAAGTATGAAGATTACATCACCTATATAGTATTCTTCCCCAAAAAGTTTACTTTGAATCTAATGAGGAAACGGACAAATCCAGATTGTTGGGCAATTTATAAGACAACTGGCTTAGACTCTTCAAAAATGCCAATGTCATAAAAGACCAAGAAAAAAAATAGCAGGGAAATATTGTAGATTAAAGGAAACAAAGACATGACACGCAATGCCTAATCTTATTTGGACCCTCTATCAAAGCAAAACACACTTAAAGAATGTTATTGGATTCTGGCCAAGATGAAGTAACAAGGACCAATTTAACCTTGCACCTGAAGCAATGAAAAAATAAGACAGAACATATGAAAAAACACTTTTCAAGAAACTGGACCTCAGGCAATAAAGTTCAGTAATCCTCATGAGGTGGGAAATAAATGAAGTGATCCCTATAATTGCCCTAATTTACTTCTCTGAGAGAGTTTCCAGGTCATGGTACAGGGAAGAGAAGTCCAGGCAGAGACTGGTGGACTCCCTGACTGATGAAATGGAGCTGACAGTCTGGGAAAACCAAGGTAACTAGAGTTCAAAAAGCAGAGTATCAGAGACAAAAGAAGTGCACAGACAAAGAAGTCTGGAGATATGCAGAGGGATCTCTTGAGAATTCAACAAAGTATTTGTCAGTACATTTGTGGGAGGAATTACTTGATGCCAGGAAAAGGACCACATGAAAGGATTAATAATAAGAATAACTGGATATCACACAAGGTTGTAGGAATAGTACCTGTTCTTACAAGTCAGACTGGAAAACCTCATGATACTCAGAAAGGACTTATCTCAGTAGTTGCAAATAATGTGCGCCAGACTAAAGGCTACTTGGACTCCTACCCAACGAATCTTAAAAGCTAGACCTAAAAGAATAAAATTGTTTTGAGTAACTTAATTTCACCCAAAACAAATCCCAAGCATTTTACAGGAATATAAATATATATATCACACAATAAACTAAAACTCACAATATCTGGGATCATATGAAAAATTGCCAAGCATGCAAGAAGTAGGAAAATATGCCCCATAGTGAGGAGAAAAGGCAATCAATCAGAACTAACCCATAATCTATACAGATGTTAGAATTCGCAGAAAAGAACATTTAAAAAGTTATTATACCTGAAGTAAAGTTATTATAACTGTATTTCATATGTGAAAAAACCTAGACTAAAAACTGAAAATGTTAAGTACAGGCATGGAAAAGGTAAAACAGACCAAAATTGAGCTTCTAGAGATTAAAAGCAATGTCTAAATGAAAAAGATATTGAAAGGTTAATGGCTGATTAGACACTGCAGAAGAAAGGGTCACTGAACATTAAGGCATAGCAATAGAAACTATCCAAAATGAAACAAAAAGAGTAATAAAACTAAACAACAACAAAACTTAATAAAGCATCAGTGAGCTGTGCAACAACTTCAAGTGGCCTAATACATGTGTACTTAGACTCCATGAAGGAGAGGAGAAATGCAAAAATTTGAAGAAATAATAGCCAAAATGTTTCCAACATGGTAAACACTATAAAGCCACAAAGTCAAGAAGATCAATGAACTTTAAGCATAAGAAACATGGACAAAACTACACCAAGGCACAAAAAATAATCAAATTGCTCAAAGCCAGCAATAAATAGAAAAATTTAAAAGCAGCAAGAGGAAAAAACTATACACTACATACAGAGGAACAAAGATAACAATGACAGCAGAATTTTTGTTGGAAACAATGTAAATGAGAACACAGTGAAATAACATCTTTAAAGTAGTGAATTGAATTCTATCAAGCTAGAATTCTATACCCAAATATGTCAAAACAAAAGCAAAATAAAGACTGTCTCAGACATACAAAACCTGAAAGGATTCATTACTAGTAGACTTTCACTTTAAGATATGTTAAAAGAAGTATTTTCAAGCAGAAGAAAAATGACATCAGATTGGAATATGGATCTACATAAAAGATTAAGAATACAGGAATAGGGACTTCCCTGGTTGTTCAGTGTTTAAAAATCTGCCTGCCAATGCAGGGGACATGGGTTCGATCCCTGTTCCGGGAAGATCCCACATGCCACGGAGCAACTAAGCCTGTACCTCACAACTACTGAGCCTGCACTCTAGAGCCTGTGTGCCACAACTACTGAAGCCCATGCACCTAGAGCCTGTGCTCTGCAACAAGAGAACACATCCAGTGAGAAGCGGGTGCACCGCAACGAAGAGTAGGCCCTGCTCGCCGCAACTGGAGAAAGCCCAGGAGAAGCAAAAAGACCCAACGCCGCAAAAAAATAAATTAAGAAAATACTTAAAAAAAATTTTAAAGGACTCTAGTCATTCAATATGTGTCTCCGAACACAATGGAAATAAATTAGAAGTTAACAAATCTGAAAAAGCTCCAAATATTTGGAAACTAAACAACACACTTCTGAGTAACTTTGTGGTCAAAGAAGAAATCAAAAGGGAAATCAGAAACTATTTTGAACTCACTGAAACTGAAAACATAATGTGTCAACATGTGGGATATTGCTAAATCTGTACTCAACTCCCTCAACTTCCACCTTAATCTGGGAAAACGAGAGCAAGTTAATCACAGAGTAAGAGAAGAAAGAACACAATAAAGATCAAGGTAGAAATAAATAAAATGAAAACAGAAAAATACTATGGATATGAAAAGGATAAGAGAATATATAGAATATACCAATAAATTCAAGATGAAATGGACAAGTTCCTTGAAAGACAAACACTACTAAAGTTTTTCAAGAATATAGATATTAGGGCTTCCCTGGTGGTGCAGCGTTTGAGAGTCCGCCTGCTGATGCAGGGGACATGGGTTCGTGCCCCCGTCTGTGAAGATCCCACATGCCGCGGAGTGGCTGGGCCTGTGAGCCACGGCCGTTGAGCCTGCGCGTCCGGAGCCTGTGCTCCGCAACGGGAGAGGCCACAACAGTGAGAGGCCCGCGTACCGCAAAAAAAAGAATACAGCTATTAAAGAAATGGGATGTGCAGTTTAGAACCTTCCAACAAAGAAAGCTTCAAGTCCAGGTGGCTTAACTGATAAATTCTACCAAACATTTAAGGAATAAAATAATGTCAATTCTACACAAACTCTATCAGAAAGTTGAAGAGAAGGGAATATTTCCCAACTTATTTATAAGGCCAACTTTCACCATATCAAGATTAGACAATGACATTGCAAGAAAACTACAGACCAGTATCTCTCATGAACACAGAGGCAAAAATTCTTAACAAAATTTTAGCATATCAAATCCAGTATTATATAAAAAGATGATACATCATGTCCAATTGGGTTGATCTCAAGAATGAAAGGTTGGTTTAATATTTGAAAATCAATTTACCCAACTTAGTACACTAAAAAAGAAAAATCAGGACATCTCTGGTGGGGCAGTGGTTAAGAATCCACCTGCCAGTGCAGGGGACATGGGTTTCAGCCCTGGTCCGGGAAGATCCCGCATGCCACGGAGCAACTAAGCCCATGCACCACAACTAATGAACCTGTGCTCTAGAGCCTGTGAGACACAACTACTGAGCCCATGTGCCACAACTAGTGAAGTCCATTCACCTAGAGTTCATGCCCTGCAACAAGAGAAGCCACCGCAATGAGAAGCCTGCATACTGCAATGAAGAGTAGTCCCTGCTCGCCACAACTAGAGAAAGGCTGCATGCAGCAATGAAGACCCAAAGCAGGCAAAAATAAATAAACAAATTAAGAAAAGAAGGGGAAAATGACATAATCATTGCAATAGATGCAGGAAAACAATGAAAAGAATCTAACATCCATTCCTGATTAAAGAAAAAAACAGCCCTCAGTAGACTAGGAATGGAAGGAGACTTCCTCAACCTGATAAATGACTTCTACAAAACACCAAACATCATATTTAATGGTGAAGGACAAAGTACTTTCTCTCCAGGATCAGGACAAAAGCAAGGATGTCTACTCTCATTACTTCTATTTGGCACTGCACTGAAGGTTCTAGCCAGTGCAATAGGGCAACAAAAAATAAGCCATATTCAGAAAGGAAAGGAAGAAGTAGAACTATCTTTATTTGCAGATAACATGATTATGTAGAAAACCTGATAGAATCTACAAAATTGCTACTGGAACTAATAAATGAGTTTATCAAGTTTGCAGGGTACAAGATCAACATACAAAAAGATTAATTTATCTCAACAAACAATTAGAGATCAAACTTTTAAAATACTACTTATAATAGAATCAAACATATAAAATACTTAGAATAAATCTGAGAAAATATGTAAAAGACTTGCACACTGAAAACTGTAAAATATTGCTGTGGGAAATTAAGGAAGACCTAAATAAATGAAGAGATATAATGTATTCATGGATCTGAAGATTCAATATTGATAAGATATCAATTCTCCCCAAATTGATTTATAGATCAAAATCCCAGTAGGCTTTTCTGTAGAAATAGGCAAGCTAATTCTAAATTTTATCTGGAAATAAAATTCAGAATAACTAAAACAACGTTGAAAAATAACAAAGTTGAAGAACAGTAACTGATTTCAAGGCTTATGAAGCTACACTTTCAAGACATTGTGATAGTAGTGTAAAGATACACAAAAAATCAAAGGAACAGAATAGAAAGTTCAGAAGTACAGAGATGTGGACAACTGACTTTCAGGTTCAAAGGCATTTGAGAGGAGAAACGATAGTCTTTTCAATAAATGATGCTGGAACAACTGAATATCCAGGTTCAAAACAAAAAAAAACAACTTCCATCCAAACCATATACAGAAATGAACTCAAATTGGTTCAAAGGTCTAAATGTATAACATAAAACTATAAAACTTCTAGAGCAAAACAAGTGAAAAATTTTATGGCCTTGAGTTAGGCAAGATTTCTTAGATAAAACATCAAAAGCATAATCCATAAAAGAAAAAAATAGATAAATTAGCCACCATCAAAATTAAGAATTTCTACCCTACAAAAGACACTACAGAGAGAATGAAAAGATGAGTCCAAGAATGGGAGAAAATACTTAGCAACTTACACATTGGATAAAGGACTAATTTCAAGAATATATAAAGAACTCTCAAAACTCCAGAAAAATATAGATAAAAGATTCAAAGATATACATATGGAAAATAAGCATATGAAAAGATGTTTGACAAGATTAATCATTAGGGATGCTAGAGTGAGAAAAAATTGCACACCTATTAAACTATCTAAAATTAAAAATACTGAGCATAGCAAGTGTTGGCCGCAACGTGAAGAAGATGCAACTCTCGTACACTGCTGGTAGAGATGTAAAATGATCAAGCCACTATGGAAAATAGGTATTTTTAAAAAACTTAAACATACACTTACCAATGATCCGGCCATTCTACATGCAGGTATTTACCCAAGAGAAATGGAAGTATATATCCATACAAAGACTTGTACACAAATATTCATAGCAACTTTATCTGTAATAGACAAAGACTGAAACAACTCACATGTCCATCAATGGTGAATAGATAAATTGGGGTACAGCCGTATAATGGAATACTATTCAACAAAAAACAGAAATGAATTACTGATATATACAAAAATATGGATGAAGATTAAAATAATCATGCTGAGCTTAGAAGCCAGTTAGAAAAAAGTATACACTGCATGATTCCATTTACATAAAATTCTAGAAAATGCAAACGGAAAGCACATCAATGGTTGCATGGCGACTGGAAAGGGCAAGGAACGATTGGAAGCAATAATTACGAAGAAACGTTAAGAAACTTTCTGAGATGATGGACATTTTGATTTTGGTGATGTCTTCATGGTGTGTATGTATGTGTGTATGTGAACACAGATTACAGTATGTCAATTATACCTCAAAAAGCTGTTAAAAGAAATGATATTATATGAGAGAGAATTGGGGAAAATTGAATAGCAACTCTTTATTAGGTAATATTATTGTGCAGGAATTTAATTTTTTCAATACTGTGTGTTAACAGTATTGTAGTTACATAGGGAAATAAATTTTTTTTTTTTTTTGCCGTACGCGGGTCTCTCACTGTTGTGGCCTCTCCCGTTGTGGAGCACAGGCTCCGGACTCGCAGGCCCAGCAGCCATGGCTCACGGGCCCAGCCGCTCCGCGGCATGTGGGATCTTTCCTGGACCGGGGCACGAACCCGCCTCCCCTGCATCGGCAGGTGGACTCTCAACCACTGCGCCACCAGGGAAGCCCCGGGAAATAATTTTTAATATCCAGAGAGGAGGACATCTAGCTGACAAGAGAGGGATCACAATTGTGGCAGATGCTCTGGGAGGCTGAGGAAGATGAGGCTAGAGCAGTGAACAATGTGTGATGGCGTGGTGAAGACACTCATTTCTCAGCTGACCTGACAAAGACGGTTGGAACAGACTGCTAAATGCAGGGTTCTTTCCGCATACTAATCTCATGCAATCCCCTCAACTAGCCTTGGCACAACAAAAACTTTCTATTAGCTTGCCATACTGGAGGGGCGATGGCACAATTTAAGGTGAAGTGAGTTGTGTAATGAACTGTCACAATAGGGTCCTACAGAAATAGATTTTTTTTTAACGGAAAAAAAAAAAGAAATTTGACCCTTCCCTCAAAACATATATGAAAATTAACTCAAAATGAATCATAGACCTAAATGGAACTATACAACTTCCGGAAGAAAACATAGGAGAAAATCTTTATGATTTTGGATTACACAATGGGGTCTCAGACAAAGATTTCTTAGATAAGACACAAAAAAGCACAAACCATCTAAGAAAAATTGCCAAGGGCCTTCCCTGGTGGTTAAGACTCCCAGTTCCCAATGCAGGGGGCCCAGGTTCGATCCCTGGTCAGGGAAGTAGTTCCCACATGCATGCCGCAACTAAGAGTTCACATGCCACAACTAAGAAGACCATGAGCCGCAACTAAGGAGTCCATCTGCTGCAACTAAGACCCAGCACAACCAAATAAATAAATTAAATAAATATGAAAAAAATTGCTAAATTAGAGTTCATCAAACATTTAAAACTTCTAGTATTCAGAGACACTTTAATACAATGAAGATAAGTCACAATCTGGGAGAAGATATTTACTAAACACATCTCTGAAAGAAAGGACTTTTTCCATTGCTTTTTATATAAAGCCCTCTTAAAACTCAATATAAATATCCAATTAAAAATGGATTTTAACAGACACTTCATTTAAAAAGATACTTGCACATGAATAGATATTCAACATCATCAGCTATTACAGAAATGCAAAATGTGGCAAAAACCACGTGATGCAACTACACACCTACGAGAAAAGCTAAATTTGTTTTAAAAACAAATATAATGATCAGGTGACGATGTGGATCAACTGCAACTCTCATAGACTGCTAGTGGGAAACCAAAATGGCACAGGCACTTTAGAAAACAGTTTAGCAGTTTCTTAAAAAGTTAAATATGCACTTAGCATATGATGAAGCAATCCCACCCTTAGGTATTTTACCCCAAAGAAATGAAAACATATGCTCGCACAAAACATATGTTCACACACACATGTGAGTGTTTTCAGAGGCTTTGTTCATAATAGCCAGAAAACTAGAAAAAACTCAAATGTTCATCAAACGATGAATGTGTAAACAAACTGTGTTTCCACACAAGTAGAATACTACTCAGCAATAAAAAGAATGAACTACTGAGAGGTGCAACAAAACAGATGAATCTCCAAAGAGACTGGTAAGTGAAAGAAGCCAAAAACAAACGGCTACATACCACATGATTTCCGTTATAAGATATTCTGGAAAAGGCAACATTATACGGACAAAAATCAGATTGTTGGTTGACAGGGGCTGGTAGTGGGAGGAGGATTGATTGACTACAAAGGGACATGAGAGGTCTTTTGGGATTTCAGAAGATTTCTTTACCTCAAATGTGGTGGCTACAGAATTATAAGTTTGTCAAAACACATCACAATGTATATTTATAAACAGTGAATTTTGTGAAATGAAAATTATACATAAATAAACCTGACTTAAGAAAATAATAAAACAAAACTAAAGAAAAACAATTGAGTGAAAATAAATGTAAGAAAAATCAATTTACAGTTTTTCCAATTCAAGGGTCATCATGAGGATGCTTTCAATAGTTGTAAGTGACACTTGTGTTGTTCCCATGTCTCTGAAGGAGAAGCCCAAACATGCATGATATAAAACCCAAAGACAAAAATTCTACACTTAAAAAGATACTTAACATGTGATTACTTCAATTCTGGCTTCTTACTTGCCATAGATGATAATTCCAAAAAGCTCTTATTGAAGAAATTTAAATTTGCATCATCAAATGAATGACCATGGTGCTGAACAGCACAATCATTGTTTATTATCCGAACTTTTCATTTTCAATTGCATATACCTCTTTGATCACTCTTCTTTAATAAAATAATGTACCCCTTATTACTTTTTGCTTTCTGGGATAAATAATATTCCTACACGCATCTACATCTTCATAACTATATGTGTTCTTCAACACTGTCCTCATTCTCTGCTGGCTGTCTTACCCGTATATATTCTTTCTTAATCCTTTTCTTTGCCAATAACTCTTATTTTCAATAACCCAGTTAAAATCTAAATTATGACTTTTCAGCCAAAGTACTCAATCTTTGACGAAAGCAAAAAAGAGCAGAAATTATCTCATGAGCCATGAAACTGTTGCAATACTTACAAATATTTTAATGCTGGCAATTTAAAAAGATAAGAATCTTCAACTGTTGTCAAAGGATTACGATTGAGAATTCTGAAAAATGGAATGGAATTAAAATTATCTGCATTTTCAATTACTTCCATGAAAGCTTATATTCACTTTTTTTGGTATGGAACTTGAAGGTGAAAAAAAAATCATTTTCTATTTTTACCTATAAATCACTCTAAGAATCTGTAAAACACTCTTTCATTGGGAACTACCCAGGTCTCTAGATGAGAAAGTGGAGAAGAGAAACAAACAAAAAAATAGAAAAAAAAAGTAGCTAGCAAAGAAATAACATGCCAAAGAACTTTTCAGGTTAAAATCCCAAGAAGTGCCTATGCTGGTAGGAAGCCCTCGCTCTGTAAAAAAGTACTATTCCTAGTGTCCTCCATAATTCAAGGTGTTTTTCTTTCATCTCTACAAATTTTAAAAAATTTCATGATTTAAACTACCCAGTTAAAGACAAAAATAGGGCTAATTCCTTGGTTCTGGAGCCAAAGAAGGAGAGATAAATCCAATAGGAACTGGTGAAAGCCATACTCCCATCACATAGTACCATATGTATTTTTCTATCACAGCCTTTGTTACTGTGTATGTAATCACCTGTTTACTTGTCAGTCCCCTAGATAGTCAGCAACTTGAGAGCAGGGACCACACTTTATTGTCATTATTATTCCTCTGCCTGACACAGTGCCTAATATTTACTAGGTATTTCATAAATGTTTGCTGAATAAATAAATAAAATTTTGTTTATATATCAATAAAATAAACAAATAAATTTGGGGGAACAAAATTTTATTCCAAAATGCTGGAATAGATTTTCTTCTTAGTTCCTTCTCTCTTTTTTATTTTTTTTCTTACTTCTTTAAAACAAACAGGGGAAAAAAGACCAAAAGAAACAGGAAGAAAAAAAAGAATATCTAACTTTAGGTTAACTCTACTCAAGAATTATTAGCATATTTTTGAAGAATCTTATAAAGATAATTACCAAAACTAATATCTTTTGGGTTGCCAGGCATCTGTGATCAGCATTTAACAGTCAATCCTCACAGTAACCTTATGTGATAGATATATTACCCCATTGTACGAATGAGGAAACTGAGGCACAGAGAAGTTACATAACTTGTCCTAAGTCATCAAGTTAGTAAGAAGCAGAGCTGGAATTTGAACTCATTTCTGACTGTAAAGCCTGTGTTTAACCTGAATGAAAAAAAAGGTGGGGGTGTATTAAAATATGTTAATTTAACCTTAATTTTCAGAGCACTAAATATAGAAATACCTTTTCAGTCTTCATCTACCCATCTGGGAAAGCCTCTATGAGAATTATATTTTCTCTTTTTAGTTAGTATTTATCTTTTAATTTATTTTTTCCTTAATCATCTCCCATGACAAATATTTAATTAGCCTATGGTCATTGAGACTTTAGAGATTTTTTAAAAAATATTGCAGGAAAATCAGTAAAAATGATGGAGGAAGGACATCTGAAAATTCATCCCTCCATAGAAGCAACAATTACAGTAATAACAGCAACAACAACAAAACTGGCAAAAATGGTCAGAATCAACTTCTTCTGAACTCTGGAGATTTAACCAAAAGGCTTACTGCACATTGGGAAGCAATTTATTCAAGGAAAACAAATTAATTTCTGTAAGAACAATGAGATCTGTGTTGCTTGAACTTGTCCTTGACCTTTGCTCTCCATGCCAGTGGTAGCCTTGAAAAACAGCCCACATCCCTGGTACCAGAAGAAGAAGCATGGACTGGGAGGTCCTTCAAAGCCTCATTCCCAAAGAACTGTCATTGTTTAACATGTCTGGTGGTCCCCTGGAAGACATCACTTGAAAGGCTTGCCCTTTGACCTGACTGAGAGCTGTCTAGTGAGAAAAGCCGTTCCTCAGGTTGCATTTCTGGAAAACATTTTCAAGCAAATATTTTAACATGGCGGTTGCATGAGGCAATGGATAACAGTTTGGGACAATAAACAGCCCAACCAAAAAGCTTAAAATGAAAAGCTGAGGAATGAGATGTCCACAGAGACTTTGAAATGTGCCCATGTATTCCTGGGAAACTGGAAGACCACAAGACATATTCCTGGGAATCTAGGAAAATAACTGTTAGCATTAATAAAAGAATTCATCAAGGTTGTAGGATATAAGATCAATATTATTTCTACACACCAGCAATGAGTAATCCAAAAATGAAATTAAGAAAAAAAACAATTCCATGTGTAACAGCACCACAAGAAAAAAAATACTTAGGGAAAAACGTAACCAAGTAAGTGCAAGATTCACACTGAAAAGTACAAAACTGTTGAAAGAAATTGAAGAAGATCTAAATAAATATAAAGACATGCTGGATTCATGGACTGGAAGATAATCTTATTAAAATGTCACTACTTCCCAAATCGAACTATGGTTCCATTGCAATTCCTATCAAAATCCCAGCTGATACCTTTCCAGAAATTGCCAATAATTCCAAAATTCATATGGTAATTCAAGGAAACAGAATAACCAAAACAATGTTGGTAAAGAACAAAGTGGGGGACTCACACATCCTGGTTTCAATACTCAGTTCAAAGCTACAGCAATCACAGTGTGGTACTGGAATAAGAACAGACATGTATATCAGTGGAACAGAAATGACAGTAGAGAAATAAACCCTCATATTTTTGGTCTATTGATTTTCAACAAGCGTACCAAAACAATTCAATGTGGAAAGAACAGTCTTTTCAAATGATACTGGGACAACTGTACATCCAGACACAAAATAATGAAGCTGGACTCCTACACTTCACACCATATATGAAAATAAACTCCCAATGGATCAAATATCCAAATGTAAGAGCTAAGGCTATAAAACTCTTAGAAGAAAACACAGGAGTAAATCTTTATGACTTGCATTAGACAATAGTTTCTTAGATATGATACCAGAAATACAAACAACCAAAGGAAAAATAGATGAATTGGATTTTATAAAAATTAAAAAGTTTGTGCTTCAAAGGACACTATCAAGCAAGTGAAAAATCATATAGAATGGGAGAAAATACTACAGTTGGGAAGAATAAGAGGCAGTTGGGAGAAGAAAAGCATAGTAGTTGCTAGGTGTGACAATCTCAAAATTTTGAACTATTACAAATAAAACAGCCACCCTGAATCACCCCAAAGGGCAGACCCAAGTTATTTTTGTTTTTAGTGTTAATGCTTTTCTAAATCTGAGAAGCTGCCAGGATTCTAGTACATAGCAAAAAGTGATGACAGCACCCTGAAGTGTATAAACTTTTGTGTGTACATAGCTATCTAAAGGAAACCAACGCTAGCTGACTGGGGAAGCATTAGTGTGGCTCTGTGACCGCAGCTCAATTTGCCTTCATAGTGTGGCCACACCTCCCTTATTGATATTCTCAAAAATGAGGTAAATAATTCAATAGGGATAAGGCTTTGATTGTCCCCTTATTCTCTCTTAGTGCTTATGTTCTTGGTACCATATTATTTTTACTTTTTTTTTTTTTTTTTTTTGCGGTACGCGGGCCTCACGCTGTTGCGGCCTCTCCCGCTGCAGGGCACAGGCTCCGGACGCGCAGGCCCAGCGTCCATGTCCCACGGGCCCAGCCGCTCCGCGGCATGCGGGATCCTCCCGGACCGGGGCACGAACCCGCGTCCCCCGCATCAGCAGGCAGACTCTCAACCACTGCACCACCAGGGAAGCCCTTGGTACCATATTAATGTACCACAGAGAAGGCAGCATGTGAATGTGCTCTGTCTGGTTAAGTTATATAGCCTTTCTACATTGTAGAGTCCTACAGTTTCTAAAATCATGGAGCTTGTATTGTTAGAACCAATGAAGTGACTAAAAGAATTTTTTAAAATAAGTCATCAGTCTGGACCTTCATAGGTGAATGAAGGAGAAACACTTTAAAGTCAGAAAAAAAAGTATACTTAACATTTAGGATTATCAACCACTGCTGGTTTTCCATAATATATTTCATTCCTGATTTTATCTGAAAGAGATATGATTACTACCAACACTCAAAAGGTGGTACTTTATTAATTAATAAGCTCTTGGCTCATTTTTGAGGTTGATTTCGGATATAAAATAGACTACGACACTGCTAACTACTTCACCTGATGTTTGTCAATAACATAGAGGCTTCATTCCAGTAACCTACTGACTTATAATTACCTGCAGCCCGGTGATGAATCAAGGTTTTGTGGGGCCTGAAGCTCATCTACTTTGGAAAATCCTATCTAATAAAAACATGCAAAATTATGAATACAAAAATCGCTAGGACCCTTCTCAAGACCTTGGAAGGGACCTCTGCAAGTGAGGAGCCCTGAAGCCTAAGCTTCATTGAATTCATGATAAATCCACCTCAGCTGGGGCCCTTTCCCAAACATATTTAATGCAGGAAACTTATAAACACCCCAGTCATATGTCATTATAGGTAGTAAAATAACTTAACTCGAGGGTGGCATCTTCCCTTGGTGGCTAGCCTTTGGAAAGAGATGCAATAAAGTTTATATCTCACCATGGCAAATGTTTCCTGAAGCAAATTAGCTATGTCTATTAGAAAGACTTATCCCAAAACAAAGACTTACTATACTGTGACAATCTTTTTTTTTTTTTTCATTTGCTGTACGTGGGCCTCTCACCGTTGTAGCCTCTACCGTTGCGGAGCACAGGCTCCGGACGTACAGGCTCAGCGGCCATGGCTCACGGGCCAAGCCCCTCCGCGGCATGTGGGATCTTCCCGGACCGAGGCACGAACCCGAGTCCCCTGCGTCGGCAGGCGGACTCCCAACTACTGCGCCACCAGGGAAGCACTGTGACAATCTTTTGAAAGTAACTGTGAACGAGTTTTAGGAGTACAGTACTAATTTATTTACAACACCAGATAGATCTGATTCTTTCACTAACTTTTTCTGTCATTTAAGAGGAACACAAATTCAAAAGGAACAAGTTGGTGCCTCTTCCATTACAAATCTTTTCTAACCTACCACGCATTTTCTACTTCATCACCCCCGTCCCTCACCTTGTTACCTTGCTGCATAGATGTTCGAATAGCTGTCACATATATTTTCCCATCAACATCCATCTTTCTCCTTCCAGTATGAAAGCTTCTTGGGGGGAAAGTCCCTGCCCTATGCGTCTTTGTATCCCCAGCACTCAGTACAGTGCTGACACACAGTGGGCATGGCACTCAGTGAATGTTTTTGAATGAATTCAGTAATTTTTAAACTGTGATTTATTTATTTATTTATTACCACAATGTATTTTCCCGTGTTGCCTACATAACTATAGTGAAACTCTGATTCTTATAAGGAACTCTTGGTGTTATAGGATGTTTAGGAAAGGTGGTGAGTTTAAGACGTTGTATTGTCGCTACTAAAACTTCCTGGTGAAGGGACCTCATGAGCCTGCTCTCCGGTGTGCTGGAAAAGAAAAACTGACCCTTGGTGCTCTCTCCCCAAGGTAGGCATCAGCAAACTAACAAGGGAAAGGAAGCAGGGCGCTAAAGATAGGCATCTGCAGGAATTGCTAATCCAGCTCCAGACACAGCCTCAACACCTTCATTAACCCAAAATGTGTGAACTGTGTGAAACTGGATTTCTGACCCACAAGACAGGTAACAGAGTCTTTTCCAAAGCCAGGTGTAGAAGAGCTCTTTTTTACCTTGAGTCTGAAATCACCTTCGGTCCATTGAACATACCCTCTATCATTTATTTGTGTCCTGAGAAATCAAAGAATTTTTAAGCTGAAGGGGTGTAAAACCCACACTTCTTATTGAAGAGTAGTCAGCAAAGAAAGTATATTGAATTAGGCTACAGCAATGTATTTTCTTTATATTTTTCACACTACAGCTGAACACAAACAACGTCTTTTTCCATACCTCAAAGGTTCCCATTGGCCACAGATAATTCGCTTCAGAGATATATGCTTTTTGAAAAACAATGTTCTGGTTGGCTGGGGAGATCCCTGTGGTGGGTGTTCAGGAATTCTTTCTGCTTTACCATTTAAAAGAGCTAATAATGGTTGGGGAAGCACCCACACCTTTTGCTCCCTGAAGAATTCGATGCTAAACTTAGTTCTTTGCAGCTCTGTGTTGCATACATTTTAAGCAGTTAGGAACTTTGCACATGAGGAGGATTCAAAGTTAAATTCAAAAGTGGAACTTCATGGACCATTCGCATATTGGAGAGGCATCCATGGGATTCCATGACAATGCTAATTTGAGTGTTTTGGCTTGGTGCCTTTTACTGCCCATGCCAAAGATCAGTACTATGGAAAGCAGAGCGTTTCATATATATGACTTATACAAGTCTCTTGGCCTCTTTGTTCCTTAGTTTCCTCATTTGAAAAAATAAAATAAATGGCTCTCAAGACATGTTTTCCAGAATTCATACTGGTCTTACACCCAGCTAACCAATAACTGCATGATGCTTTTACACACAGTTTTTTACATGTATTCATCTTCTATTTCACTTACTACTTGTGGAAAAGCTGCATTCCATGCCGGGCCTGGATGTCCCAAAGCTCAGTTCTGTGAGTAAATTGCAACCAAGATTTCTACAAAAAAAGACACAAGCAAAAGAAGAAGAAAAATATATATTCTTTCAGAACATTTATCCTTTGGCAATCATTCTAATTTATATATGATGAAACATAACATCACTACTCCCTCCATATACACTAAAGAAATCTCACTGTGGAAGATGTTATGCTTTATACTTTCATGATTATATATGTGGTGCATTAGATAGAAAATAGTAAATGTTCATTAAATACTTGTGTTAAGTGATCTTTATTTCTCTAGAAAGGCAGCACTCTTGGCATTTTGGGCTGGATAATTCCTTGCTGTGGGAGGCTCCCCTGAACAGTTGGATGTTTAGTAGCATCTCTGACCTCTGTCCACTAGATGCCAGTAGCATATACAGTTCTGACAAGGAAAAATATCTCCAGACACTACCAAATGTCACCTGTGTGCAAAAATCACCCTGGTTGAGAACCACTGCTCCATAAAGATTCCTCTGATCTGTGTAATAATTCTCACACTAATCTTTGCTAGAGACAAAAAGGATTTGCTACAAAATTTTAGTAGTATTTTTAATATTTCAAAATGAGTAACAAATTAATTTTATAAAAAATTAAGCTTTATAAAAATTCCAAATATAATGAAGTTATATTTGTAACTTACATAAACTGCCAAACAGGTATTGGTTCACATGTACGTTTTTCGATAGACGGTATTTTATTGCAGGATAAATCTCTAGGAAAGGTAAAAGGAAAATATTGCCTCAATTAGCTATTAGATATCTAATTAGTAGGAATACCTAGTAGAAGTTAGAATGATAATAATAAATAAGAAGCTTCGTTCTAATCTCCAAACCTTACGAATTACTATTTGAACCTTCCAGAGCCCCTAACCCTGACTTCACCTCTCTTAAGAGTCTCACCTTCAGGATCTTCATAAATTAAATATACAACTATAGATCTTTATAGATTTTGGAGGTAATCTTTCCTGAGAGCAGAGGCATTGATTAGATTCCAACTTTTGTGGCCTTATCAAATTCTAGATTATGAGCTCAACGTTTTTATCTCTATATATCATTATAATTTCTATTATTAGAAGGAATATTCTTATATTTACACATTTCCCAGTATAGTTCCGTTTCTCTAGGCCAATTCATTACCGGAAGAAATAAAAGATACCCTTTCACAAAACTTGAAAGGATGTTACTCCTATCATTAATATGTAACGTTAATCCAGGATTACACTTTCTATCATATTGACTTTTATTTGAAAATACCTACTCTTGACAATAGCTGACTATCTTATTTCCATTGACTCCAGCTTAGTCGCTCATTTCACCTAGATCGGTATAACTGTCTTCTGACTGCTGTTTCCATCTCTACCCTCTCCCTTTCTAAAACATGCTCCACGGGATCACCAGATTAACTGCTCTGGCCTTGGAATCAGCCTCACCGTCAGCAGGTGATTACTGAACAGGGACTGGATGGAGCTTGGACCTACCCAACAGCAAACCTGCTCTAGCAGTGGGATCAGCCTCATACACCAACAGGCACACACCAGCTTCAGGAATACCACCGTCCAGCAGCGTGTGTGACCAGAACACTCACTTGCAGGCCAGAAGCAGCCATGGACTCAGCTGGTCCTGACCCGGCCCATCAGAATGCCAACACAAGATCAGGGATGCCCCAGACCCTGCAGATAGTTGTGTCAGGGACAGTGATCCAACACCAACTCTGCGACTCCTGGGTCCTGCAGCCAGAACTCAGGACCTGTGTCTTCCTCCCAGTAGCCAGCATAGCCCCAGGACCAGTGACTGGGCACTAGCCCTGATATCACCTGGACTGCAATTCAACCCATAAATGATCCAGCACTAGATTTGGTGTCCCCCAGAGTTGTGCAGCCAGCTGCCTTATGATTTAGCCTCACCAAGCAGCACAGACAGCCTCCATACTAGGCAGAGTCTGGCAAACATGCACTCTGGGGGCAGCCAAGCCTACCAGATTACCCACAGTAGTCAGCCCACCACAACAGAAGAACCCAAGCAGCCCACACAGGGGGTACACCTAGAACATATAGTTCTAGGGACCAGGGGACAGTGGGCTGCTGGGACACATAGGACCTCTCCTACAAAAGGCCACCTCTCCAAGGTCAGCAAGTGTAACGAGCCTACTACATACATAGCAATAAAAACAGCAAGTTAAGAAAAATGAGGTGACACAGAAACACGATCCAAATGGAGGAACGAGATAAGAACTCAGAAGAAGATCTAAGTGAAGTGGAGATAGCCAATCTCCTCAACAAAGAGTTCAAGGTAATGACTATAAAGATGATCAAAGAACTCAGGAGAAGAACCGACGACCAGAGCAAGAAGTTAGAATTTTTTTTTAAAGAGTTAGACCATTAAAGAACAACAAAACAGAGATGAGGAATACAATAACTGAAATGAAAAATACACTAAAAGGAAACTACTGTAGACTAAATGATACAGAGGAATGAATCAGAAAACTGAGGACAGAGTACTGGCAATCACTGAAGATGAATGGTAAAACAATAGATTAGAATGAAATGAGGGGGCTTCCCTGGTGGCACAGTGGTTGAGAGTCCGCCTGCTGATGCAGGGGACACGGGTTCGTGCCCCGGTCTGGGAAGATCCCACATGCCGCAGAGTGGCTGGGCCCGTGAGCCATGGCCGCTGAGCCTGCACGTCCGCAACGGGAGATGCCACAACAGTGAGAGGCCCGCGTAACGCAACAAAACGAAAAAAAACAAAAACAAAAACAAACACAAACAAACGAAAAAAATGAAATGAGGAACATTGAACAGACTTGTGAAACAACATCAAGTGTACTAATATTTGCAATATACTGGTCCCAGAGCAAAAAAGGAAAGAGAAAGCAGTGTAGAACATACCTGATGACATAAGAGCTGAAAACTTCCATAACCTGGGAAAGAAAACAGACATCCATGTCCAGTAAACACAGTAAGGCCAAAACAGGATCAACCCAAATAGGACCACACCAAGACTCACTGTAATTAAAATGGCAAAAAAAATAAAGATAAAAAGACACTATTAAAAGGAGCAAAGGAAAAGCAACAAGTTACAAACATGGGAACTTGCATAAAGTTATCAGCTGACTTTTCAGGATAACCTCTGCATGCCAGAAAGGAGTGGCATGGTATGTTTAAAGTCATGAAAGGGAAAAGCCTCTAACCAAAAATACTCTACCCAGCAAGGCTCTCCTTCAGATTTGATGGTGAGATCTAAAGTTTTACAGAGAAGCAAAACTAAAAGAGCTCAGCAACACCAAACCAGCTTTATGAGAAATCTTAAAGGGGCTTTTCCCAGTAAAAAAGGAAAGGCCATGACTGAAACCTAAAAATTAGGAAAGGAAACTTACTAAAGGAAAAACCTCATTGGATAAGGCCAATATTCAACAAAGGCAGGAAATCAACCATGTACACAGCTAATGGAAAGGATGAAAGAAAACAGTCATAAAATCATCTATATTCACAATAAGAAGTTCAGGGACACACAAAACAAGTAGATGTAAAATATAAGGTCAAATTCAGTAACTGTGGGGGAGCAGAGTAACAGTGCAGGGTTGTTAGTGTCCATGTGAAATTTAGAGCTCAGCAACTTAAATAATCACACACACACACACACACAACTGAAAAGAAATCCAAACATAATATTAAAGATAGTCCTCACATCACAGATGAAGGGAATAAAAGGGGAAGAAAGGAACACTGAAGAAATTAAACAGGGATTCTAAAAATACCCAAGACAAATGAAAATGAACACACAACGATCCAAAATCTATGGGACACAGCCAACGCAGTTCACAGGGGGAAGTTATAGTGATACAAGCTTATTCTTAGGAAACAAGAAAAATATCAAATAAACAACCTAACATTACACCTGAAGGAATTAGAAAAAGAAGAAAAAACAAAACTCAAAGCTGTCAGAAAGAAAAAAATTAAGAAAACAATGCCATATGCAATCACACCAAAAAGAATAAGATACTTACGAACAAACACCCCTAAGCAGGTAAAAGACATGTGCTCAGAAATCTACCAGCCATTGGTGAAAGAAGTTGAAGGCAACAGAAAAAGATGGGAAAATATAGCAGGTGCATGGACTGGAAGAATTAATACTGTTAAAATAACCATACTACCAAAGGCAATCTACAGATTTAATGCAATCCCTTTCAGAATACCAAAGCATTTTCACAGAACTTGAAAAAGTAATTTTAAAATTTGTATAGAAACACAAAGATCCCAAATAGCCAAACAATCTTCAGAAAGAACAGAGCTGGAGGCATCACGGCACCTTGACTTCAGATTATACTGCAAAGCAACAGTAATCAAAGAGAACCGGACCAGAGCAAAAACAGACACAAAGATCACTGGAATAGAAGAGATCCCAGAAGGAAGCCCACACACTTATATTTAATTGACTTATGACAAAGCAGGCAATATGGAGAAAAAACTGTCTCTTCAATAAGTGGTACTGGGAAAACTGGTCAGCTACATGGAAAAGAATAAAATTAGAGTATTTTAGCACACCATATATAAAATAAACGCAAAACTGAATAAAGACTTAAATATAGGTCCATGAAACCCCTAGAGGAAAATACAGAACATTCTTCAACATAAATGATTGCAACAGTTTTGGGTTCAGTCTACTAAGGCAAATGAAACAAAAGCAAGAATAAACAAATGGGACTTCACTAAACTTAAAAGATTTTGCACAGCAAAGGAAACCAAAAACAAAATGAAAAGACCACCTGCTGAAGGAGAGACAATATTTGCACATGATTAGAGGTTAACACCAAAAAGATGACCAAGCAAGGGTTCATATCTAAACTACAGAAACAGCACATACAATCAATATCAGAACAACACCCAAAATCTTTTTTAAAAATATGAGAAGACCTAAATAGACATTTTTCCAAGGAAAAAATACAGAGAGACAGCCAGAACTCACAAAGATGCTAAACATAGCTATTCCGGCAATAAAATGCAAATCAAAACAATGAGATATATCACCTCAGGCTTGTCAGAATGGCTGTCATCAAAAAGGTCACAAATAACAAAGGTTAGTGAGGATGTGGAGAAAGGGAAGCTCTTGTACACTCTTGATGTGAACGTGAAGTAGTGCAGCTACTGTGGAAAGCAGAATGGAGGTTCCACAAAAAACTAAAAACAGAACTACCATAATATCCTGCAATTTCACTCTTGGGTATATAACAAGAAGACAAAAACACTATTTCAAAAACATAACTGCACACCAATGTTCATAACAGTGTTATTTGCCATAGCCAAGATATAGAGTCAAACTAAGTGTTCATCAATAAGTTAGGGGATAAAAACGATTTTCTATGATGACTTCAGCAAAAGATGAAATTTTGCCATTTGCAAGAACATGGATGGACCTGGAGGGTATTATGCTTAGTAAAATAAGCCACAGAGAAAACAAGCCTGGTAGGTTATCACTTACATGTGGCATCTAAAAAATTCAATACAACAACAACAACAACAACAAAACAAACTCACAGATTAAAGAACAGGCTAGTGGTTACCAGCAGGGAGAGACAGGGTGGAGGAGCAAAATAGTGGTAGGAGATTCTGAGGAAGAATCCACTATGTATAAAATCAATAATCTACAGTGACGTACTGTATAGCATGGGGAATAGAGCCACTCTTTTATAATAAGTATAAATGGAGAACAACGTAAACATTTATGAATCACTATGTTGTACCTCTGAAACTAATATAACAATGTAAATTAACTATAGATCAATAAAATATAAAGAAACAATAAAGAGGAGATTGTTAGATAGAAATCAATTAAATAAACACAAGTTTTGGAAATCAAGGAATTAAAAAACAACATGTAAGACACAACATTGGCATTTAAAGTGTACGATCTATTCATTTAAAAGAAATCATTTAAGTGGTGAAAAATGGTACCCATTCTCACCATTTTGTATACCTAAGATAAATTATTATCTACAAAAATGTTACAAATATTCACTCAAAAAGAAAGAGAAAATTTGGATTAACCAATTTTAGTATACAAATTTAATATCAAAGTCTCTATGTAACATTGATTTGAATAAGTTCTGTTAGCCACTTCTAGTTTGTGATGTAAAATCTTTTAAACCATAAAAATCAGCCTTTCTACATTATTCCATTAGACATACATAGAAGTTAAAAGCAATGAGAAGACAGAACAATCAACCAAGAAGGTGAATTTACTGAGAAACAGTCGTTCGTTCTCCCTCCTCCTTTTCTTTTCCTCCTTTTCCAGGTCTCTTTCGATTCCAATCAAGAGAAGTCTTGAGAATTCTGAGAATATTTCTTTCAGGGCTTCAAATCACCATACCAACATCCTCTGCCACAACTACACACACAGGAACAAAAATAAACCTCTGCTATCTACTCGTGTAGAAGGGATTCGTGCAAAATAAACTCCTACATGGAGACCAACAGGTGAGTTTTCTACCTGTTCTTTATAATGTCCTTCCATTATAGTAAATCCCACACATTATGAGGCAGAAGGGGTTATGTGAGCTCTTCCTTGAAGTCAAAAAACTTGCATTCATTTCAAGTACCTGGTGATCATAGGGTACAGCCAGGGAAGGTGCCATCCCCCTTGGGGGGAGGGCGGTGAATGGGCTCCCGCAGCCATGCACCTCCTGATGTACAGATTCTGGAGAAACAAAGGGCGCTCACACCGCAGTCAGCCTGTCAGGCTGTCGGGCCACGGGGCAACCCGACCAGCCTGGAAGTGCCCCCTCAGTTGCTGAAAGCAAAACTCTGTCCCCCCGTGAAGCCAGGTAATGTGGGCCAGAGAGTCAGAGGAGACCGGTAATCAACTCCTCCTCTCTGCTCACCTCCTTGGGGTTACAACAACCCCATCTCCAAACACAACTCTGATCCTGGAGTGCCAAAGTGGGAGTGCAGGTGGGCTCTGCCGGTGCTTCAGCGCCCTCTGGACGTTGTCTTCTCTTATGGCAACTCTCAGCCCTTCCTCCTCCTCCTTCCCTAGTCCTGGGGGCTGCCTTCCCCTCTGCAGCTGCTGGCCTGATTTCATTCTCCTTTTTCCCCAATGACAATGAAGTGTCCTACAGAGGTTTGGAATCTCTGGAAGGAAGATCTTTTAGTCAATACACCTTAACCGTAAGAAGTTGGTTTCAAGAATGAACCTGAAATACTGTATTTTTCTCCTGATGATTCCAAGGAGAGACAGCTCAAGTTTTCTGAATCGTAAGAAAAACCAAGGTAAATATGATATTCTGAGCCAGAGGTGAAAAAGCAGTTTTTAGCACTCCCTCCTCATGTCATATGACCGGGATTTAAATCAATCAACTGCCACTGCTTTTTAAATCACATGACCCAACTTTAAATCAAACAGCTGCTTCCCTGTAACTCACGTGACTTGGCTTTGAATAGTAAGAAATGCAGAGGTATAAAAATGATGTTCTGAACAATAAATGGAAAAACAACATTTCAGAAAGTTTTTTTCTTTTCAAATGGACCATTCATTGCATACAGAGTAAAGGATTCTCTTCTGGATTTCTTGAACTGTAAACACATACAATGTCTCCCTTGGCTTGATTGACTTAGTTTTTTGGAGGGTTTTGCTGTTGTTAACATCTTTATTGGAGTATAATTGCTTTACCATGTTGTGTTAGCTTCTGCTGTATAACAAAGTGAATCAGCTATTCGTATACATACACCCCCATATCCCCCACATCTTGCGTCTCCCTCCCATCCTCCCTATCCCACCTCCAGGTGGTCACAAAGCACTGAGCTGATCTCCCTGTGCTATATGCAGCTGCTTCCCACTAGCTATCTATTTCACCTTTGGTACTGTATACATGTCTATGCCACTCTCTCACTTCATCTCAGCTTACCCTTTCCCCTCTCTGTGTCCTCAAGTTCGTTCTCTACATCTGCTTCTTTATTCCTCAGCAGCGACTCCTACAAGGGGTGGATACTTACTTTTATGCTCAGGGGCAATCCCCTAGTTTGTATTTTTATTTGCAGTATGCAGGCCTCTCACTGTTGTGGCCTCTCCCGTTGGGGAGCACAGGCTCCGGACGCGCAGACTCAGTGGCCATGGCTCACGGGCCCAACCGCTCCGCGGCATGTGGGATCTTCACGGACCGGGGAACGAACCCGCATCCCCTCCATCGGCAGGCGGATTCCCAACCATTGCGCCACCAGGGAAGGCCCCTAGTTTGAATATGATTTGAGTTTGATCCTGTGAAACCAGCAGAACTTCCCACCAGAGATAAATGAGGAGATTCTGGCCTTTATTAGTATGCACGGTGAACACGGCTGTCCTGGCTTTACTTACCAACCCTCCTATTTTACCCACCTATTTTTATCCACCTTCTTCCCTGTGAGTACCTTTGCCCAACCCTGAGCTCAGACTCCTGACCTATTACAGTGACTTTGTCAGCCTTTCTTTAAAAATGGACAGGTAGGGCTTCCCAGGTGGCGCAGTGGTTGAGAGTCCGCCTGCCAATGCAGGGGACACGGGATCGTGCCCCGGTCCGGGATGATGCCACATGCCGTGGAGCGGCTAGGCCCGTGAGCCATGGCCGCTGAGCCTGTGCGTCCGGAGCCTGTGCTCCACAACGGGAGAGACCACAAGAATGAGAGGGCTGCGTACTGCAAAAAAAAAAAAAAAAAAAAAAGGACAGGTAATAAAATGAATTTAACCTAGAAGCAGCAGCTCAGTAAGGGAAATAAAATCATCAGAAGCTATCTAATCACAGCCACAGCCACCCAGGACTCTGTCTTATCTGCTGGGGCATAAGAATGGGACCTTCCTAAACTTGAAGGACAGCCAGTCAAATAAGTAAAGGTGTCGCTCACCTCTGGCCCTTGGAGGGATTGCTAGGCAGTCTACCCAGTGTATACTAACTGCAAAACACTGTCATGGTTTTGAAACATCTATGTTCAAGGAAAGCTTTTTGGGGTGCATGAGGAAGGTTTCTTTTTGACATCAAGCAGAAAATAAATCACCAAGCTCTTTGAGCACAGGGGTGCTTTAGAGGGAAGTAGAAGGAAGGAATGGGCAGAAAAGACGATCTCCTCTGAAGTGAAGGTCGTTTTTCCAAAAGAGTAGGATTTAGTCTCAGTTTAAGGAGAAAACTTTTAAATAGCTGGGACAGCTCCAAACTGCAGTTTAGGGAACGAGTGCTTCAAAAGAACAGTGCTTTCAAAGTCCTGGCAAGGCAGCAAGAGGATGAAGAGTTGGTTTTGCATAGTTTTTAACACAGGAGTAAAGAAGCAGAGGTATCTCTGACTAAAAGGCCCTGAGATCCTATGACATGAATGCGTCAGTTGCAGGGGGCATGGGGTGTGGGAGGCAATATTTCTCTCTCAACAACTCCCAGGGCAGGCACCCCTCCCTACCCCACCCCCATACTCCCTTCACCCTTCCTCCCTCCACTGTTGGGTCTCCAGGGGCAGCACTTCTTAAGTGGGAGCCCTCAGGCACCATCTCTGCAGTCTGGATTCTTTCTGGAGCCTGGAAAGTTCTGGGACAGGAAGCCAGGTCTGAAAGGCCGCTGGGGTGCAGTCGGACCTGGAGGACTGGAGGGGAACTGGAGCCCTGAAGTCCACCCACGTCCTTGAAGCCGAGGGAGGAACACAAGCTCCTCACAGTACTTCTCAGGGGTCAGCGTGCTCCCTACCGGACGGTGATCCATACTCACTTGAGGCAGCAAGGACTGCTCTAACTGGTCCCCTCGATTCCACCTTAAGGGTCCTCAGACACATGTGAGAGCGCAGGCCCCAGATCTCTTTAGTCAGCTGAGGCCAGTGCTGCCGGGAACCCTCCAGTCCCATCCCCCAGCCCCTCCCTCTCGGACTGTACCTAATAGAAGAAAGAGCACAGAGGAATTGGATGAATCAAGGGACCTGGGAGTCCGGGTATGAGTTTGAAGACCGAGAACCTAAGGCACAATTACATATTACTGGAAACTCTTGTGGAATGTGTGTGGGGAGGTTAGGAGGCTGAGAGGCTGAGTCGACCTGGTGAGTCCAGGCCCAGGACACCACACAGCCCCGCCCCCACTTCCTTGCCATCAGACAAGGGGTGCCGCAACTCCAGCCGGGACTCTGCACTTTCCCCTCCCTGATTCTGCTTAAGAAGAGCAGGTGGCCCCCCTCTGAGGGCAGGGGCAAGACAAGGCACCAAGTCCCCCTGCACTAAGGCACTACTGGAAGCTCTTCCTGAACAGCAGTGCTGGCTTGGAGCGAACCCGTGCACCCCCAAAGTTGGTCTCTTCCTGCAGCTGAGGGACGCAGGCTTTAAGTCAGCTGCCTTGGCTTTAAATCAATCAGCCCCCCACTTTAAGTCAGGTGACCCGACTTTAAATCACTGTGTGCCCCTCAAGCCTGCAACTTCTAAAGTTGGGAACTTCGCTTTGATCCCAGCAGCTCACATAGCTGAATGCACACTGGAGTCACCCCCAAGCCTGCCTTAGAGGCAAGATATAAGGTAAGGGGATGGGCGTGCACTCATGGTGATGAGAGTGTACTTCATGTACCAGAAGGGTCTAGGTACCCTGGGGTACAGCAAGCAGTGCACGATACAGCAGCTCCCTGGCAAAGCTGGTGATGCACAGGCAGAGCGGGCAAACCCATGCATGCCAAGGTTCCAGGGCGGGAGCTGGGGCACAGCCAGCCAGGAAGGTGTGAAAGCGGAGGATCTGAGCCTTCTTGAGAAAGGCAGACACCGAGAATGGAGGAGAAACAAAGACCAGATGAAATATGGATTTGAAAAACACACCCTGCTCTTTAAATTGGGGTGGGGGGCACCCCAGATTTGAGTCTTCTTACTCCCCAGTACCTAGTGCTTTATCATTTGCCCAATTACTTATGAAATTTACTGATAAGATCTAGCCCATAGAATACTGCATTTGTAGTCGTATCGCGTGTTAATGTTTCTATAGTGGAATAATCTTTTCTACAAGAAGCATGTACACTATCTGACATAAATTAAAAGCCCTCTTTATAAAGTTCTATACCGGACTTCCCTGGTGGCACAGTGGTTAAGAATCTGCCTGCAAACGCAGGGGACATGGGTTCGAGCCCAGGTCAGGGAATTTCCCACATGCCGAGGAGCAGGTATGCCCACGTGCCACACCTACTGAGCCTGCAGGCCACAACTACTGAAGTCCGCTCGCCTAGAGCCGGTGCTCCACAGCAAGCGCAGCAAAAGAAGCCACCGCAATGAGAAGCCCGCGCACCGCAACAAAGAGTACCCCGCACTCGCCACAACTAGAGAAAGCCCGCGCATAGCAACGAAGACGCAACGCAGCCAAAAATTAATTAATGAATTATTTTTTAAAGTACTATATCCTTCTGTACAACTTCTCTGGGAAGAACACAGAGATGGCATGGTAGAGTGAGAAAGACCAATATTTAGTCTATATCTCTCATGCAGGTGCTCTGGTGGCTCAGATACTTTTATCCCCACTTTACAAAGGAAGAAATAAGCTCAGAGAGGTTTCGTAATTTTCCCAAAGCCAAACAGCTACTGAGTGGCAGAACCAGGATCTGAACCAAGTCTGTTACCTTCAAAGCCTAAGTCCTCATCACAACAAAACTCAATTAATATTTACATTTATCGAATTACATTGAAAACTGGGGAGTTCTTGGCACAATCCTGAATAAGAGTGAGAAAGAAAGGAATAGCATTGTTCCTACAGTCAACCAAAATTTTTGGAGCAGCTGCTAGATACCTGGCCCTTTTTGGGGTTCAGCAGTGATCACGACAGGAAGAGTCCTACTTTCATGAACCATGCAGTGGGGAGGGGAGACGGGTGCAACTTGGGTGAGGGATTTCACCTTGCTGGGCCTCTGTTTTCTCATCTGGAAAATGGGACGGGTGCTCCTCATTTTGTGGGATTGTCCAGCCCTCACATTCTCTGATTCCATGAGAAGCATTTGTTTTCCTGTTTCTTTAAACTTCATTCAGGCCCTGAGCCGTGATGAATGATGTTAGCTGCTCCCCAAATCACTCTATTCCCACCCTTTTCCTGTGAGCAGGTCTTTCCCGAAACATGACTCACAATCAGTCAATCACAGAACCTACGGGGCACTCAGCAGAAAAATTCCAACCCTTGCTTCTCAGGAGCTCTGCGGTCTACCTGCCAGGTCAACTTAACTCACCTGGCACAAGGTGGCCATCGCTGGTTTCACATCAACGTGATCTCAGGCACAAACCTCCTTGTTTTTCCATTTTGTCTTTACGTTACTTGTTGAAACAACTGTACAAATATGACAAAGATATAAAATCAGGCATCTTCTGTCCCCAGTGCCTACTAATATATGATTTTCTGCCACTTTAATGATTAAGATAGAACATTTCAACGTTCTGCTGCCCTTATTATTTGTCATTTTTGTTGATATTTCTATTGAAGACATCTTTCAATATTTTAACAATGGAACATTTATGTAGGTTGTTCCAGACCCAGCCTTTAGTGGTCAAGGTTTTGTTGTTATATTTCTATTATGTTTCCTTTAAAAATCATTATCCTATTTAAATGGATTAAGTCAATTCTATAGGCATTTATCTTATGATATTGATGAAATGAATGCCTAGAGGGCAGTAGTACAAGTTGATTGGACTTGAGAACCTCTATTAGCATAGTTAAGTATAAATATTATCCATATGTAAACCAAAGTACATGCTGAGTGAGATTCTCCGACTCTTTCACTGTCTGCCCCTCAAGCCTGTGAGAAATGGAATATTTCTTGCCAGCTCAGTAAACAAAGGATGTCACAGTCATCAGCACTTGCAGCCCTCCAGTGTGAGCCGCGGGCCCTGAGTAATTCAGGATATGCAAATAGAGAATGCAGGCCCCAGAGAGCTGAGGTGCATATGAAAGGATGGATTTCAGTGAGCCCAGACTCTGACATCTTCCTATACAAAGAAAAGCGCTACATTCCTCACGTTGGGAGAGCTGGTTTTCTTTAGTTAACAATCACCTTTTAATGTTCCCCATTACCTGCGCCAGGCTCCTGCCCAGTCCCCTCCCCCCGATACTGTAGCTCAGGGAGGAAGGAGCGCAGAGAGACTCGGCTAAATAAGGGGCCTGCGACCTTCGGAAGGAGTTTTCAGCCGCTTTCCCCGCAGTCGGGAGGAGGGGCGCTGAGGCAGCAGCCGACCCTGCTCCACCCTTGCCCCGTTTCCCCTCAGGACACTCAGGCCGACCCCCCTCCCCACGCCCCACAGGCCCCGCGAGACAGGCCGAAGCCAGGGGCGGGAGGAGGGACCGAAGTTCCCCGGGACCAGACGCTGCGGGCCGCTCTTTCTGCACGGCAGCGGCGGGTGGCAGCGAACCCCTGTCCCTCAGAAGCTGGTCTTGCGCTGCCGCCCGGGCACCGGACCAGGCGGAGGGTCGGCGCCCACTTACCCGGCCCGCCGTCCGCACGACTGTCACGGCTTCGGCCGCCGGGGCCCCTCCAGAACCGGCAGCCTCAGTGAGGCCGCCCACCCCTCGGCCTCCGGGGAGTTCCATGACGGCGGAGGGAAGAGAGCCCGAGCTGCGGGAGTTCCAGCTCTGCGGAAACGCGGGCTCCGTTCTGGGCGCAGAGGGTGGGACCGCTTTGACCCGACGCCTTTCGGGAGGGAGGGGGGCGCCGGGGGAGGGAGCCGCCAGGAGCGCAGGGCCCCGTCGGGGTTCCTGGAGGGGCGACCCGGCCTGGGCCCCCCCCCCACTGTGACCGCAGCCCAGGCCTTTTTCCTGGAATCCTACACAAAAAAGTTAGAAAGATACACGGTCTATAGTAAATATTCACAAATGATTGTTGCTGCTGTGCTTACTGTCCTATTAAACGTGTAAAATCCATAAAACACTTTAACTTCAAAATTAAATATGAATTTTTACCTTTCTAATTACGTCTCTGATATTCACAATTGTCCTTAACGGATCAGAGACTGTGGCATCACTAGTTAAAAATGAGCTTGTTAAAAAAACAGAACTCAGGCCCACCGGACCTCCTCAATCATACACAACCTGCACTTTTACAATCTCCCCAGTGTACTTGTGTACCCAAGAATCGTTGAAAGGTACATTTCTACCTCGACATGTCTTTTCTGTCTGAGAAATACACACATTTTATCCAATTTGATATAAATAAAACATTCAAAAATGCATATGCCTGTGTTGAAACCATCATTTTATCATTTCTTTTCCAGATAAGTATAGTCTCTATACTGGTTTTGTGAATCACATGCCATACTCTTTTCTTATAGTTAGAAATAAGGCAGAGAAAGTTACTTTGTAATATATATATATATATATATTTGTGATAACTGAAGACATTCTTCTAAATTAAAACCAGTTCTCTTAACTTGCTGTTTTCTTCTTGGGTCACATTATGAACTCTTCCTGTGGCCACATGGCATGTGTACCTTTAATTTCAGGGACTGCTGACATTCCAGGATATGGCCATAGATTTCTCTCAAGAGGAATGAGAATGCCTGGACCAAGATCAGTGGGAATTGTACAGGGATGTGATGTAAGAGAAGTATAGGAACCTGCTCTCCTTGGGTGAGGATACCTTCCTTCCAGAATTCCTTATCCAACCACAGCGTTTAGAGTCCTTCGTTTGTAGAATGTCTCCCGGAATCTTCTGCTTCCTACAATAGAGTTTCAGATTGCAATGTTTCAGGAAATATTGGGAGTTTGTGGGTATAATTTATCTTATTCTTTTAAAATTGCAGCCTCCCTCAGCCTCATAGCACAGGGAGAGCAGCTTGGTGCTTTGTGACCACCTAGAGGGGTGGGACAGGAAGGGTGGGAGGCAGGGAGATGCAAGAGGGAAGAAATATGGGAACATATGCATATGTGTAACTGATTCCCTTTGTTATAAAGCAGAAAATAACACATCATTGTAAAGCAATTATACTCCAATAAAGATGTTTAAAAAATAATAAAAAATAAAATAAAATTGCAGCCTCCCTTTTCATATACTTTGTAACTGCTTGGGATGTGTCTATATGAGCTGTGTACTATAGGCTTCTGTTATAGTCCTTACAATATTTTATTGTATTATTTTCTGTAACAATGTTCCATAGATTCTTTGGGCTTAAGGTATATTAAAAGGGAGACTGCGATTCTGGGACTTCCCTGGTGATGCAGTGCTTAAGAATTCGCCCGCCAAAGCAGGGGACACGGGTTCGATCCCTGGTCCGGGAAGATACCACGAGCCACGGAGCAACTAAGCCAGTGGGCCACAACTACTGAGCCTGTGCGCCACAACTACTGAAGCCGGTGCACCTTGACTCCGAGCGCCATTTATTTTTTGGATAATAAAACCACCTCTGAGTGATTAAAATTTAGACCAGCTAGTCAAAATGCTTTATCACATGTTCCTAAAAACACTGATCAACGGAACAAGTTTTACTAGGGATAACAGTGTAATTGTATTCTGGAGTTCATATCGGCAATATGGTTTATGACCTTGATGCTGGATCATGATATTTCAATGGTATAACTGCTATTCATTATCTGTTTGTTCAACGATTAAAGTCTCACATGATCTGAGTTCAGACTGGAGTCATCCTGGTTGCTTTCCGTCTATTGAAGATTTCTTCCAGTATGAAAGGACAAGAACAATACGGCTTACTTTACAAAATGTCTGCAAGCTAAATGATGATAAAATCTACATTCAATTAATTTATACATACCTTACTGTAGAACCGGGTTGGTTATGGTGGCAGAGCCCAGTAATTATGTAAAACTGAAACCTTTATCTGCACTGTTTCAAGTCCTCTTCCTAAGAATATGTTTATAATCAACATTCTTTCACAAATGACCCAATTTACTTCACCATAGCATTCCTCATATTAACTAAATGGAAATTCCTAGGCTATATACAAATCCAGAAAGGGCCAAACATCATCAGCCCCCATGGATTATTACAACCCATTGCTGAGGCATTCAAATTACTTATTAAAGAACCACTATGTCCATCAACATCATCAATTTATATATTATTGCCCCAATGCTAGCCTTAACCCTGGCTCTCACAACATGAATTCCTCTTCCCATATCTTATCCACTAATTAATATAAATGTAGGCATATTATTTATATTAGCTATATCACACCTAGCCATTTATTCCATCCTCAGATCTGGATGAGCTTCACATTCAAAATACTCACTCACTGGAGTTCTAGGGACAGTAGCACACACAATCTCATATGAAGTAATGCAGCAGTTATTCCATTCTCAGTCTTACTGATAAATGGATCATTTACACTTTCAACAGTAATTATTACACGAGAACACCTATGACCAATTTTCTCCTGACCGCTACCCAGAATTTGATTATCTCCGCAGTAGCAGAAATCCAATGAAGCCCCACTTGATTTCACAGAAGTAGAAACAAAACCTGTATATGTCTTCAATGTAGAAAATATAGCAGGCCCATTCACCCCGTCCGTCCTAGAGAATATGTCAATTTCCTTATAATAAACATTTCCACAACAATCTATTTTTAGGAGCATTCGACAATCTCTAGGTGCCAGAATTATATACAGCCCAAGTCATCATTAAAACACATCTAACAATCTCCTTTCTATGAATTTGAGCATCCTACCCAGAATTTTGATATGATCAATGTATACATCTCTTATAAAAAATTTTTTACTACTAACATTAGCCCTATATATATGAGTTTTTTTCACTACCTGTCATCATACCAGGCAACCCACCACAAACTTAAATATGTCTGACAAAGGAGTTACTTTGATAGAGTAAATCATAGAGGTTTCAATGCTCTTATTCCTGGAATTGAATTCTTCCTAAGAATCTTACATTCTCCATGCTACCACTTTACACCACATGCTATATAGTAAGGTTCTCTAAGTAAGCTTCAGGCCCATACCCCCAAAATGTTGTCGTATATCCTTCCTGTACTAATAAACTCTCATTGTTTTTACTATCATTCTACTGACTATTATCTCAGGAAATGTAATTGTATAACAAGCTCACACTGGTTAATGGTATCCCCATTCTAATAAAAAACACGAACCCATAAGCTACAGAAGCATCCAACAAATATTTCCTAAAACGATCCACCACATCAACACTACTTATAATGGCTATTATCATTAATCTAATATACTCTGGTCAAAGAACACAATGAATAACAAAAATCTTTAATCCAGCAGCATCCACCCTCATGACAATCGCCCTTGTCACAAAAGTAGGACTTGCCCCATTTCACTTCTGAGTACCTAAAGTCACACAAGGCATCCCATGAACAGCAGGCCTGATGCTATCAGCCTGACAAAATTGCACCCCTATCACTTTTATATCACATGTCACCATCCATCAAGCTAAATATACTATTAATCATAGTGATATTATAAATCATAGCTGGAGGCTGAGGCAGACTTAGCCATACTCACCTGGAAAAAATTACACCCTCCTCATCAATTGCCCATATAGGATGAATAACAGCTATTATAAAGTATATTCCAATTATAACAATCCTAAACATACTAATTTATATCATAACAACAACCTCTTCTTCTTATTTATGCCCAGATCATGTACTCCAAGAGTATCGTTATCACACACATGAGATAAAACACCTCCCATCACAATCCTTTTCCTCACCATTATAGTATCATTAGGACATCACCCATCACTATCAGGGATTTTACCCAAATGAGTAATTATCCAAGAGATAACAAAAATGATAACATCATTCTTCCAACACTAATAGCCATCATAGCAGTCCTCAACATATATTTCTACTTGCAGCTAACATACTCCACATCCCTAACTATGTTCCCTTCATTAAACAACACAAAAGTAAAACAATTTGAACATACAAAGAAATAACCTTCCTATCATTACCAATCATAATATCCACACGATTACTACACATAACACCCATTCTATCAGTGCTGGACTAGGAATTTAGGTTAGTTCAGACCAAGAGCTTTCATAACCCTAAACAAGTAAAATTTACTCAATTCCTAAAAATAAGGATTGCAAGACTTCATCCTACATCAATTGAATGTAAAGCAAACATTGTAATTAAGCCAAATCTTTACGAGATTGATGAGTTTTAACTCCAGGAAACTTTAGTTAACAGGCCAATCCTCCAGTCAACTGGCTTCAGTCTACTTCTGCTTCATTTGAGAAAGAAAAAAAAGGCAGGAAAATCACCGGCAGAAGTTTAAGCTGCTTCTCTGAAGTTACAATTCAATTTGATGATTCACCACAGGGTTTTTGAGAAAGAGGGCTCAATCTCTGCCTTTAGATTTACAGTCGAATGCTAGCTCAGTCTTTTTACCTCTGTTCATACACTGCTGATTATTTTCAACAAATCACAAAGATATCAGCATTTTACATTTACTATTTGGTGCTTGAGCTGGAGTAGCAGGCAGCACCTTAGGTATATTAATCCAGGCTGAGCTATGCTAACCTGGAGCGCTACTTGGAGATGCCCAAATCTGTGAGGTAGTCATAACAGTCCCTGCACTTGTAATAATTTTCTTTATAGTTGTACCCATTATGGTTGCAGGGTTTGAAAACTGACTTGGCCCACTAACAACTCGGACACCTGAGGTAGCATTTCCCCCAAAAACTCATGTAAAATTCTGACTACTTCCCCCATCATTCTTACTCCTACTCATATCACCGATAGTAGAAGCAGGTTCTGGTACCAGTGGAACGCCATATTCAGCTCTAGCCTACAATCTGGCCCACGCAGGAGCCTCTGTCGACCTAACCATTTTCTTCTTACATTTAGCCCGTGTCTCTGTAACTCTTGGTATTATTACTTTTATTACTATAGTCTTTCATACAAAGCCAGCAGTCATATCCCAATACCAAACACCACTATTAGTTTAATCTTCCCCGACTATAGCCATATTACTATAATTACCAGTGTCAGTCCGAGCAGCCAGAATTGCCATACTGTTAAGAGATAGAAATCTCAACACTACTTTCTTTGACCCTTCAGGAGGAGACCGAATCCTATACCAACACCTGTTTTGATTCTTTGGTCACCCTGAAGTCTGCATTCATGGCCTACAAGGGTTTGTTATAAACTCACATATCATTACATACTATTTAGGACGAAAAGTGCCTTTCAATTATTTGGGAATAGTATGAGTCATGTCTACTGGCTTTTTAGGATTTCTCTTATCGGCCCATCATATGTTTACCATAGGGATAGCTGTCAACTCAGGAGCATACTTTGCATCAGCTACCATAATTACTTCTATCCCTACAGGAGTAAAAGTATCTAGCTGATTAGCAACTCTTTAATTTTTCGTTTTTTCTTTTTTTTTTGGCTGCGTTGGGTCTTGGTTGCTGCACGTGGGCTTTCTCTGCTTGCGACGAGTGGCAGCTACTCTTCGTTGCGGTGTGCGGCCTGTTCATTGCAGTAGCTTCTCTCGTTGCAGAGCACGGACTCTAGGCGGAGGGCTTCAGTAGTTGTGGCTTGCGGGCTCTAGAGGGCAGGCTCAGTAGTTGCGTCGCATGGGCTTTTTGCTCCGCGGCATGTGGAATCTCCCCAGACGAAGGCTCGAACCCGTGTCCCCTGCATTGGCAGGCGAATTCCTAACCACTGCGTCACCAGGGAAGTCCCTGGTTAGCAACGGTTCACGGAGGTAGTACTGTATGACCTCCCACTATATTATGAGTTTTAGGCTTTAGTTTTTCTTTTTACAGTAGGTGGTTTGACAGGAATCATCTTAGCCAACTCATCTCCAGACATTGTCCTCTAGGATACATACTATGTAGTAGCACACTTCCATGACCTAATGTCCATGGGAGTAGTCTTCACTATTATAGGAGGCTTCCTACACTGATTCCCACTATTCTCAGGTTATACAGTTAACTCAGCATGAGCAAATATTCACTTTCCAAGTATATTTGTAGTAGTAAATATGACTTCCTGCAGCACTTTCTTGGCCTCTCAGGGATGTCACTACGTTAGTCTGAGTGCCCTGAGGCACACACAACATGAAGTATTTTGTCTTAGGCTCATTCATCTCAGTAGCAGCGGTAATGCTAATAATCTTCATCCTTTGAAAAGCGTTTGCATCTAAACACGAAGTCTTAGCAGTGGAAACTGCTACTCCTAACCTAGGATGGTTACACGAATGCCCTACATCATATCCCATGTTTCAAGATCCTACTTATGTAAATGTAAAATAAGGAAGGACTCAAGTCCTTTTCAACCAGTTTCAAGCCAACACCATAACAATTATGTCTTTCTCAATAAATGAGATAAAAGTAAAAAGTGATGTAGCTTTGTCAAAGTTAAATCATAGGCTAAAATCCTGTATATCACTAAGGCGTATCAATTTCATCTAGGCGCTCAAGACACAACATCATCGATTATGGAAGAACTTTTACATTTTCATCATCACACAATAGTGATTTTTAAAATAAGTTCTCCAGTCCTCTATATTATTTCACTAATATTGACATATAAACTAACTCATATATATACAATAGATGAACAGGTAGAGAAAATGTGAACAATTTACTAGCCATTATTATAATCTTAGCTGCTCTATCATCATTGTGAATCCTTTACATGATACGTGAAATCAATAACTCTTCCCAAACCATAAAAAACTATGGGTCAGTAGTGATACTGAAGCTACAAATACACAGATTATGTAGATTTAAATGCTGACTCCTCTGTAATCCCCACATCAGAGCTAAAATCAGGAGAATAATGACTAATAGAAATCAACAACCGAGTAGTTAGAGATAGTCATTGAATATTAGTTAGTTTCATTTGAAATTGTTGTACACCCCTGGGCTGTTAGTTCTCAGGCCTAAAAAGAGGTGCTACCCCAGGACGCCAAAATTAAAGAATCCTAATACCAACAGAACTAGGCCTATGTTGTGAACAAGTTATTCCACCACCCCTACAGAATTTGTTCTTGTCATTGTTCACATTTGAGCCATTCTAATGGGTGTCTCCAGAAGCCCAGTGGCGGTGGGGTGTTGGGAAGGATGCAGAGCTTCCCGAGGAAACCACAGGACCTGGCATTCTGGGAAATTCAAAAGTGCTAGTCCAGTTCTGGCAATCTGAACACTTCCTCCTGAAAGCTGAAGTCTGAGAGACATTCTTCCTCCATTTGGCCACATGGCTGACAAGAAAAGTAGCTGACCTGCAAAATGAGCACCAGTTAGGGTGGCGGGAGGGGGACACTCCTTACAATTATGTGAAAATGTTGCCATTTCCTCCAAACTCTCAGTATTCACATCTCATTATTCATTCACAACTGTGTTATTAGGGGTTACCACTGAATCATTGATGACTCCAGAATTTCTGTACGAGGGGTTTGGGGCAGGTGAGCAACTCATTCTGTGAAAGAGAGTTTAAAACCAAGTGAATGGCCCTTTACATTAGCATGGGAAGACTTCCCCCATCCCACCTTGTCCCAACAGAGCCATTAATCTAGAAAAAACTACAGTGTCACTTTTCAGAGGTCTACCCTGTGTGAAAACATGGAGAAGACAGTTAGAATGTTAAAGTAAGCATGTTAAGTAATGTTCTTGAAATACTGTAACTAGCACCCAGTTTACTTTCTTCACAGTCCTTTTCATAATCTATTTAATTTTAGTCCTTTTTAATTCTCTGGTACACCTGTAACACCTAAATTACAAGAGAGAAGGAGCTTCATCTTATCTCCACTGCCTAACACATAATGGTTTCTAAATGGAACTGATTCCAAGATTGGCCTCATTTAGGAGTGGATATGTTGTTATAATCAGGTTTCCAAAATCCTTAGTATCAATACGGAATCCTTTCCTCTCACATTTCACAGGAAGCTTGACTTCTTATGGCCCAAACATGGATACGTTTGAAGTTTCCTTGACTGATGTAAATTGAATTAAAAGTAAAATAATTATTTTGTACAGGAAAAACTTTCAAAATTTTTTCATTTTTCAGAACATAACCACCTTTTCTTTCTCTACTTTCTTCCCTTCAAAACAAACTTTGCAACATTGGGGTCAGTTAAATAATCAGAAATCTAGCCAAAAATTAAGCTCTCAATGACATGAAACACATTTTTTGCTCCTTTTAAATAAAAATCCTATATGCAGTACATTAATGTTTTCTTTGAGAAATTACACTGACAACTTAATCCCTAATTCGAGGTATCCATATAACTGGTTTACAGAAAGGTTCTTTGGCAAAATATTTAACACAAGATATATATGAGATGTTGAGATCTGGGTAATATACCTTACTTGAAAGGCATGAATAGTTTTTAAACAGTGTAGCATAATCACACTTAAGACCATAGTTACTTTGTTCCCAAGTCCCTACAATTCTATTTGAGGGGAGTTCTAAAAGGCCTGCCTCTTCTCCTGTGTCCACAAACGTACACATACACTGGTGGCCCTCAATCCTGCTCTCCAAACTTCAAATAAGGGGCCAGAGACAAGATCTGGGACTTGGAAAAGTCCTAGAAATTCCCTGTCTCAAAAGCAATTTCAGAGTTTCACATTTCCCTAAGGAAGACAAGGCTGAGTAGACATGCCGAAGTCTTCCAAATCCTGCTGGTTGTTTCGAATTATGGCTACACTGGCTGTGTACCCCTTGAGTTTTTAACTCCACATACTTGAATTAAATCCTGTAGTTCATCTTCGGTTCTAGCATCTGTGACATCTTCACAGGGTCTATATGCCACAGCTGTTTTACCACTTACTGTAATAAAGTTTACAAGGATCAATTCAGAAGTTTCCTTGTTCTAAAACTTGCTATATACAATGGTAGCACCGAATAATTAGACATTCTTTTGACTTCTAAAAGCAGAAAATAAGAGCATTTTCCTAGAAGTTCCCTCATCTGACACTTCAGTTTTTATCATAATTATTTGTGAAAACATATATAAGTAGTATCAACTTTGGTTCAAAAACTTTTTGATCTTAGAAATAAGAACTAAGGAATAAGGACATAGAAATTAAAAGCCGTGGAAACAAAAATGTTCAATCACAATACAATTAAATAGGAAGGCATCAGGTGGGGGTCAAAGTGAGTTCAAACCTGGGAGAGACACCACTGGACTGTAAGAGATACTTCCTATTAGAAGCAAGGCAAGTGCCTACTCTTTGGGACAAAAATTCTACCAGATACAATGAACAAAGCTTTGGCGACAGAGACAGACAGAGCATTTGAACACTCTACTGGCAGAAACTGGCCCATGTACCGTTTGGACAATACAGCTTTCCTCAAGGCAAGCTAGTGCCACCAAGCTTTTTGGTCTAAGGGGTTTTGTGTACATATAAGGAGTACCTTGGCATATTAGGCACAAACAACCCAGGCATTAAGTTTGGTTCTTAAAGGTTGTTACCCAGAGTTGACAGCTGATGGAGATTCTGCCTGATGACCAGGGAAGTCAAACTTCACTGGAAGGACTGCCCAGGCTGGAAGGCCAAGACCAATCCAGGGTCAACTCTTACAAGCAAATAATCTCTCTGACAACTTAGCTAGGATTTCTCAGTCTCTCAGCCTGCAGGGCTGTGAAGCAGGGGAGCAATTCTCTTCCGGGAATCTACTAATCATAAAGTTTCCTTTGGGCACAGCCTGTGACATTCTCACCGTTGTATAACTCGATAGGGAACACAATCAACGCTAGTCAATGGCATGACCAATTTCAAGACTCACAAAAACGTAGCCGATTTTTATATAAGAATCATATTCACCCAATATATCAAAAATGAAAACTGAAATTAAACTGATTCCAAAAACATAATCTAATAAACTCTTCAACAAGAAAACAACGGTAATAATAATAGTCAATATACTTTATCTGCTTACTATGTTTCAGGCATAGTTCTAAACTTTTTACATTCATCACCTCATTTACTCTTACAATATCCCCGATTTGGTGGTAAGCTGAATTACTAACCCTATATGCAGATAAAGAAATTGCAGCTTACAGATATTAAATACCTTCAAATGTCTCTGGCTGGAAAAATCTAAAATTGCAACAACAACAAAATCTAAGAGACAAAGTTAGGACTCAAACACAGGTGTCCAAGACTTATAATCACGACCCTATTCTGTATGAGAAGCAAGCAATTGAGGAAGAACTGGATCAAACACTTTCTGTATGAACTGAGGCAAGTCATTCTACATCTAAACACTGGGGACAATAATATTTGCTGTCGTTTTCCTCATAAATGCCACAAAGAACAAATGTAAGACTGCTGCTGTGAAAGCATCTGGTGATGAAAGAATATGTAATGTTTTAGATAACCATTATTTTCATCCAATTCACTTTTCAAATAAATTTATTTGCTCACTGAATCTGAAGTACTTCAACGACAATCAAAAAGGTCTTACCTAAAACCACAATCAGCAATTTCTGGAATGCATCTGTCATAGCTTTCTGAATAGCAAGCTTCTGGGTTACGTTCCTTTTCATAAGTAATGATAATGACCCTAAATCCAACCAAAACAGATGAATTTAAAATGCCTATATGAGTAACTGATTTCTAGGTTATACGTTTAAAACTAAAAATGCATCTGTGATTCTTAGATCATTATCTTAATGATTAAGGGCAGGCACAACACTGGGGTACGGATGAATGTCTCCGTTGCAGGTATACCCTGGCATGGCATATTTTTACTGCTCAGATCTATTCTGAAAGTTCCTAAAATACTACACGGGAAATGCAAACCAAGAACGTGGCACAAATCTCATATTACTCACAGATTTCAAATAGACAAGCTGAGGCTACACTGCTACAGACCCTGCTCTCCCGTGCGTAAAGGGCTGGACTCATACAGTGAGATAGATTTGATTGCAGTGCAGATGATCTGGCCTCTACTCAACCATCACCCACTCAGGTGGATGGTGGAGCCTCCTCCACCCCATTCGTTAACAGCCCTGCCTCTGACTTAAAACCCTAAGCCCAAGTGCCATGGATTCTTGGAAAAAACTCAGTACCAATCGGAATCCCCTTTCTAGGGATCTACATTTACCTATTCTGCTCAGGCCCTTTTATAGGAGGCTAAGGACTGAACATTTACACAAGAGTTTATTTCAATCTTTAGACAGTGATTTTGTTGGGATATCTGAAGGCCAGAAGACATGTGCATTTGAAGGACTATTTTAGCCCAAAACAAATTATTAACAAAAAAAAAAACAACCTCAAAAAACAAAACAAAAAAACCTAATTTTCCCTCCTCCCAAGCTTCTTGGCAGGCAGTCAGTATTAAAATTCTAAAGTTTAAGGTGCTGTCAGGTATTGCCTAATATAAAAACCTATATTGTCGGGCAGAACAATTCTGCCCAGGGCTTTACTTGCTTAGAAAAGATGAGGATGTATCTGAAAAGTTGAGTTTAAGAAAGGAAAAAAGAGATATCCCACTCCCTCACCTCCCCACACACACACATACTGGAAAACAGACCTTCCTCCAACTTATCCAAAGGTTCCTCAGCCATGCCAACTCAGGGACTCCTGCACTCATGGGAGGTCAACACCACCTCTAAAGCACAGAAGAACTTCAGGCTTTGCTTCTGAAGTGGTGTCACAATATCTTCATTTTCCCTTTCTTCAAGGTTATAAAGATCCCGAAGCTGTTAGGATTTTGAATTAAAGGCTAGACTTCAACATATACTGTTGTTAGAAATAAAAACTAAACTCCACCAATCCCAGGTAATAGCTTAGGTATGCTACCCCTTCAAAATCAGCTGAGACTTGCAAATGAATGACTAGATATGGACAAGTATTTTTTATGATATACCATACAAATACTGGAGAAAATTATGGATACCACCATCCAAGTCATTGAGATTATCACTAATTCTAGTTGGCAGGCCAATGCTCAGATACTTCCATGTGGAAGTCTCCCACATCTCCTCCCCATAACCCTGTTCTATTCTTCTCTCTAAAGTCTAGGAGTTCAATGTTGAAAAGAGTCTGGTTAGTCAAAGAAAATCTACAGAGTTTACCTTGATGATCCTTTTTGACCACCCAGGGAAATCAAAGTAGTAATTTGCCAATTCTTGGCATCTGGAGCTCTTTAGGGCAAGCATATTATGTTGAACCGCCTTATGTCTGGTGCCGAGACGAACCTAAAGACATAAAAGACCTAAAAATATCACCACCCTACATAGAGACTTATTTTGGATATACCTGAGATTTATCAATACCAATTTTATAGAGTGGTTGTGAAGATAAAGTAGGACATTTTAAGCAATGTGTTCACAGTGAGCCCTAAATAAATGTTATTTATTATTTTTAAGTCAGTACTTTTCTGCATCATTTCCAGGGCCCCTGATTAACCGGGAGGATCCCTGACCTCTGGTGGTGAAAGTGATGACGAAAGCAACCAAGGAAGCCTGGCAGAAGCCTATTATGGGGCTGGGGGTAAGCAAAGGAAGTGAACTGTTTTACTCATCTCATCCTGTAGCTCCTGCTTGAGAATATGACGTGAAGAGGAGATAAGATGGACCTGCCACTGAATTAGGACCTTAATCTGTAGCACCCCCTCCCCAAGTTACTAACCTCTGTAAGAAGAGGGAATATGTCTACCTCTATAAATGTAAATGAAGCAACGAAAAGAATTAGAGGTTCATCTGCATTAACAAGCTTCTTTGAGAGTGCAAATATTTCCAGTCTTAACTCTCTAAAGAACTTACATATTACTGTGGATTTTTTACATCACTAGTTCTTTCTTAAATGTCTATTTCCATTTTGAACATGGTATAGTATATATATATAGTAATAAAAATTCAAATAATACAAATAAAGTCAAAGCATTGTTAATTCTTTATTGATTTGTTTGTGCATCTTCCTCTGTCACTAGTTTATGAGCTCCTTAAGTGCTTGAAGGAACCATGTATTATTCTTTCCTTTTTACCAGAAACAAGCATAAATATTGTCATATAATAGAGGAGTGATGGTCTGTTGACTGAGTGAATGAATGAGTACATAAGAAAATGAAACTACTTTCTCCAACTGAAGCTGCCTGCAGGGAAGGAGAAATGAAGACTAATTTTTAAATGTTGAGTGTCACATGGGACGCTAGGTCCTGTGTGGTGAGTCATAATGGAGCTGTCCTGGACAATTAGGAAGCTTCAGAAGGGCTCTGAGCCCCTGGGTAGTAGAGACAGTTCACATCTGGGATAACCTTGCCACAGTTCTTGCTGGCAAACGTTTCCCTTCATGCTACTGAGAAAAACTCAGATACATTAGGCCTTTCCTTCATTTTATTTTAAGATGTTATTCTCTCTTCTGTATTTATAAAAAACACAGGGGAAAAGGCTAAGAAGTATGTATACCTGCCAGTGAATAAAATAACACATAATTGGAACTTCCATGCTGGTGCAGTGGTTAAGACTCCTTGGTCCCAATGCAGGTGGCCCGGGTTCGATCTCTGGTCAGGGAACTAGGTCTCACATGCATGCTGCAACTAAGAGTTCGCATGTCAAATTTAAAGAGCCTGCAAGCCACAACTAAAGGAGCCTGCCTGCTGCAAATGGGGACCCCACATGCCACAACTGGGGAGCCCTTGAGCCGCAACCAAGGAGCCCGCCTGCTGCAACTGAGACCCGGTGCAAGCAAATAAATAAATATATAAATAAAATTGAAAAAGAACGCATAAGTAAATAAGGAAACAATTTCGGGGGTGTGGGTAGTAAACTAAGGCTCTGCATTAAATAAATATAATATGAATGCCCTTTCCTCTCAACTCTATAGTGATGTGGAGAACATTTTCTTCATTACTCTATCACTGACGGGCTTTATGCTGTGATAATATCACAACCTACGCTTATCGAATGGTCTTAATGTCCAATATAAGAAAAGAACTCATTACTTACAACTGATACCAAGTAACTGTTTCATACTCTTTCCAGGACCATCTGTAATATCTGAGTGGTACGTGAAATGGTCGCAGGGTCCGTAAACTAAAGAATGTCTGACACAAAATCATTTCAATCCCAGGGAGTACTGCCAGGATTGAAGTGGGTGTTAAACAGATTACAGAGGTGGGAGGTAGTGTACCTGACGTCCCATCTGAGGAGAGTTCTCAGATTCAATATAGGTGAAACCAGTGAGAAAAGAAATACGGGTGAGAATAGGCAGCAGGTCAGTAGGAAGTAGCCAGAGCAAGAAGCCAATCAGAGAAGACCCAAAATTATAAAGGGAAAGGTCTGGGAAATCTAAGCCTCACTCACTTATTCAGAGGAATTGGAAAGGTCCTTGAAAAAGGAATGGTGGCTGAATGGAGGCACATAATGAAATGTTAATTCTGGGAAAGTAAAATTGGATGGCATGTTGATATGGAATAAGGTTTCTACAATGCATTAAAGAATATTTTAACCATTTTCTGGAATCTGAAGGGAGTTCTGAATAGGCAGTTTGAGAGTGATGATGATGATGAAGCCTCCTTTATGTTACATTTGACCAAAGTCTCTCAAGCTCGGGACTTCCCTGGTGGCACAATTGTTAAGAGTCCGCCTGCCATTGCAGGGGCCATGGGTTCGGTCCCTGGTCCAGGAAGTTCCCACATGCCGCAGAGCAGCTAAGCCCATGTGCCACAACTACTGAGCCTGTGCTTAGAGCCTGTGAGACACAACTACTGAAGGCCGCGTGCCTAGAACCCATGCTCCACAACAAGAGAAACCGCCGTGATGAGAAGCCCACGCATGGCAACGAAGAGCAGCACCCGCTCGGCGCAAATAGAAAAAGCCGGCACGCAGCAACAAGACCCAACGCAGCCAAAAATAAATAAATAAATAAATTTAAAAAAAATTGTCAACCTCACACATTTAAAATCCACATAAAAGTAAATAAAAGGAAGACTCTTGTGCAGATTTCTTAAATTAAGGGGCAGCGTAAAATGACATGGGGTTTAACATCAGTTAAGTTTGGGTTTGGCCTCTAGTATCCACGTTTACTGTCATGAACCTTAAGTAAGTCACTTAACCATCCTGAGTTCGAGTTTCTTCATCTAGCAAAAAAGAAACAACTGGGGAACTGGGGGATCAGTGGAGCAGTGCATCTGAGAGCATTCTGTACACCACAGTGCTGTAGAAACGCTGGCCTTTTTTTTTCTTTTTTTTTTTCCTCTCGAATCTTAGTTCCCAGACCAGGGATTGGACCCGGGCCCTCAGCAGTGAAAGTGCAGAGTCCTATCCACTGGACAGCTAGGGAATTCCCAATGGCCTATTAGTTTTAAATTCAGCACATCATCCCAGTAGAGCGAGGAATTCCACATTTGGACCCACCTTCACTGGAGATGTGTGAAAAAGTTGCTTCTGGTCACATGCCTTTTGGGCTCTGTGGGCATCCATTGCTGAATAAAACTTGATGATGGCATAGAACCCAGGACAGGCCACTGCTGCGTTTGGGGAGACTCAGACCGAATACAGAAGGCCAAACCTGCAGAAGACTGTGAAGAGAGAATGCTGTAGGGCGGTCCCACGCTAAGAAAGTGCAGTAAGTTTCAGGCCCAGGAAACCAAACTGCCCATTCCCTTATATTCCCCCAGCCCTTTGCCACAGGTAACTGTGGTGAGCCTGGAACTCCAAACACTTCTCATTTCATGAACAGGTTTCCCTCTGAAATCCTAAGCTTCGAGAAGCATTAGGAGGCAATGACTTCTGTTGGGAACTATCTCTCAAAAGTCTATGGGGGAGAGCTGACTGCTCAGGTCATCTCTAGAACTAAGATTCCTCTCAGCGGAGACCACAGGCAGATGAGGTACTGAAGCAGTACCCCGGGGAGCCCAGTTACTGGGGCGCGGGTCGGCTTCCTCCACCCCTGTCTCTGCTCCGGCTCGTCTCACTTGCAAGGCCTCGGCCGTGGGTCGAGAGCTCAGCTCCCACAGCAGCAAGGTTTTGTCACCCCCAATGGGAACCGCAAAAGGTATCAACTGCACCATCCTATTGTCCCAGTGCGTGCGCGGCTCAGGGAGCAAGCGAACTCGCCAGAGAACGCGTGTCCGCGCTCTTTAACAAGTTAGTGCCAATAAATCTAATATATAGAAAAACACTTGAAAGCCCCTGAGTGTTTTGTAGATAGAAAAGCTTGAGATTCAGAGCAAGTTCAGAGCTTGACAGTCTAAGAATAAGCTAGCTCTCCATTCCATTAGAAGGACTAGGTAACAGCTTCTGGTTATGGAACCAGAAACTCTCAGGCTCCAAATAGGACATAAAACAGCATCAATTGTACTCTTTTTAAAATTGCAGAAACAAACAAAATATATTTACACTTGGCCTATAAGACAAAGGGTAACTGAGACCTAATGTATATAAAATCAGTTTACAAACTGTGAGGCACTATATCAATAAGTTCTCATTTGCAGAGAGCACAGCATAGGATATGAGGCCATTAATGTTAATTCCCTTTCCCCTTTCATTCCTTTCTCTTGTACCTTTATGTATGCGGATCAGTTACATTATTAAGCTAACAATGTAACTGAGATATTATTAGCTTAATAACGTAAACAAGAATCTGATTTTTAGCCAGGGGGTAATTCTTAGAAACTTAGGGAGCTGGAACTCTCAATTAATGAATTAAAATAATGCAATTACATCATTAATTTTAAAATGTATCATCGATTAAAAATAAAAACTAAAACATTAAATTAAAAATTTATTAACCTGCAATTGAGACTCACCACAACGTGTGACGTCTGTCAGGCATTCACTGTCACAACGCAGCTTGACTGTCTTACAGACAACCTCAATAATATTTTTAAATTGGCAGAGGCAGCAGGCCATAAGGCTAGGTAAGATCCTATAAATGGAAACACAGGTAATTAAATTCGTGGTAAAAGAGTTACTTGAGTAGGTAGAAGAGGTAGGCCAAGGCCACCACAGACCAGTGCAAAAAGGAGTTCTTGGGGCATATGGACTGCAGAACTGGATAGGGGCCGGTTGGCCAATTGCTGCTCTTGACTGTTGGAAATAAATATAGAGGAGGAGAGAGGTGCCCAACAGAAGGATTAGGATGGCAGTAGGTATGGTATGCCTAGAAAAAAGTGAATAGGGATTAGAATTGAGTGACATTGATCTGTAGTTTAATTCAGAATTATCTCCTTCCAACCCAAAATCCTCACTTTGGGTTGAGAGTACACAGGAAGAAGGCAGACTTCTAAGAAGAGTCTGAATAAGACCGCACCTTCTGGAGTCCCTTTCTCAGGTCCTATTTGTGAGCAGTAATATATTAGAAATTATTCTAGTCATAAAAGAGCATCGTGTGGTTAAACAATAACAGAGATCGCATTGGCCAAATCTGGACAAAAGGAACGTTCGAAAGAATAACTTTATCATTATAATAAGGTATAACATAGTTAATTAAAAAAAAAGCCCATGAATTCATAATGATACTCAAAATGAAAAGTGGGGGAGCTCTTCTTTATAGAATAATGTCAGCTAATAAATGCAAAAGGAAAGATAGAATTAGGAAAGTGTCATTTTGAATCTATCAATGTAATAATCGATTCACACTAGGATTATCACTGATGCACAGTTGGGTGAAGAGTTGTTTGCAAGTACGATCTACACTGATCCCAAAGTATCAACCCACATATGATTTATCAATTACCAAGGGGAAAAATAACTTTACAATGGAGAGATATGGAAGATACCACCTTAATTAAGTGATCAAACTTAGTCCTGGGACACCTGAAGTGATGAAGTATGAAGAATACATCACCTATATAGTATTCTTCTCCAAAATATTTACTTTGAATCTAATGATGAAACAGACAAATACTGATTGTGGGGCAATTTCATGACAACTGGCTTAGATTCTTCAAAAACGCCAATGTCATAAAAGACCAAAAAAAAAATGTGGTAGGGAAATATTCCAGATTAAAGGAAACAAAGGCATGACATGCAATGCCTAATCTTTAATTGGACCCTGTATCAAAACAAAACCGACTTAAAGAATGTTATTGGCTTCTGGTCAAGATGAAGTTACAAGGACCAATTTAACTTCCCACCTGAAACAATGAAAACATCAGACAGAACATATGAAATAACAGTTTTCAAGAAACTGGACCTCAGGCAATAAAAGTTCAGTGATTCCCCAGGAAATGGGAAAAAAATGAAGTGATCCCTATAATTGCCCTAACTTACTTCTCTGAGAGAGTGCCCTGGTCATCGTACAGGAAAGAGAAGTCCAGGCAGAGCCTGGTGGACTCCCTGACTGAGGAAATGGAGCTGAGAGTCTGGGAAAACCAAGGTAACTAGAGTTCACAAAGCAGACTACCAGAGAGAAAAGAAGTGCACAGACAAAGAACTCTGGAGATATGCAGAGGGATCTCTTGAGAATTCAACAAAGTATTTGTCAGTACATTTGTGGGAGGAATTACTTGATGCCAGGAAAAGAACCACATGAAAGGATTAATAATAACTGGATATCACACAGGGTTGTAGGAATAACAGCTGTTCCTACAAGTCAGACTGGAAACCCTCATGATACTCAGAAAGGACTTATCTCAGTAGTTGCAAATAATGTGCTCCAGACTAAAGGGTACTTGGACTCCTACCCAACGAATCTTAAAAGCTAAACCTAAAAGAATAAAATTGTTTTGAGTAACTTAATTTCACCCAAAACAAAGGCCAAGCATTTTACAGGAATATAAATATATATATCACACAAGAAACTACAACTCACAATATCGGGGATCATATGAAAAATTGTCAAGCATGCAAAGAAGTAGGAAAATATGACCCATACTGAGGAGAAAAGGCAATCAATCAAAACTAACCCATAATCTATACAGGTGTTAGAATTTGCAGAAAAGAACATTTAAAAAGTTATTATACCTGAAGTAAAGTTATTATAACTGTATTTCATATGTTAAAAAAACCCAGACTATACACTGAAAATGTTAAGTATAGGCATGGAAAATGTAAAACAGGCCCAAATTGAGCTTCTAGAGGTTAAAAACCATGTGTAAATGAAAAAGATATTGAACGAGCTTAATGGGAGATTAGACACTGCAGAAGAAACGGTAAGTGAGCATTAAGGCATAGTAATAGAAACTATCCAAAATGAAACAAAAAGGGTAACAAAACAAAACAACAACAAAAATGAATAGAGCATCAGTGAGCTGTGCAACAACTTCAAGTCGCCTAATACATGTGTACTTAGAGTCCATGAAGGAGAGGAGAAATACAAACATTTGAAGAAATAATAGCCATAATTTTCCCAAATTGGTAAACACTATAAAGCCACAAACTCAAGAAGATCAATGAAATTTAAGCATAAGAAACATGGACAAAACTACACAAAGGCACAAAAAATAATCAAATTGCTCAAAACCAGCAATAAAGAGAAAAATTTAAAAGCAGCCAGAGGAAAAAACTACACAATACATGCAGAGGAACGACAGCAGAATTTTTGTTGGAAACAACGTAAATGAGATCTCAGTGGAATAACATCTTTAAAGTAGTGAACTGAATTCTATCAAGCTAGAATTCTATACCCAGATCTGTCAAAGCCAAAGCAAAATAAAGACTATCTCAGACATACAAAAGCTGAAAGAATTCATTACTAGTAGAATTTCACTATAAGAAATTTTAAAATAAGATTTTTAAGCAGAAGGAAAATGACACCAGATTGGAATATGGATCTACACAAAGATTAAGAATACAGGAATAGGGACCTTCCTGGTGGTTCAGTGGTTAAGAATGTGCCTGCCAATGCAGGGGACACAGGTTTGATCCCTGGTCCGGGAAGATCCCACATGCCGTGGAGCAACTGAGTCCGTAGCCAACAACTACTGAGCCTGCACTCTAAAGCCTGTGTGCCACAACTACTGAAGCCCATGCACCTGGAGCCTGTGCTCTGTAACAAGAGAAGTTATCCAATGAGAAGCACGCACTGCAACGAAGAGCAGCCCCTGCTTGACACAACTAGAGAAAGCCCAGGAAAGCAACAAAGACCCAATGCAGCAAAATAATAAATTTTTAAAACTACTTAAAAAAATTTTTAAAGGATTTTAGTCATTTAATATATGTCTCTGAACACAATGGAAATAAATTAGAAATTAACAAATCTGAAAAAGCTCCAAATATTTGGAAACTAAACAACACACTTCTGAATAACTTTGTGGTCAAAGAAGAAATCAAAAGGGAAATCAGAAACTATTTTGAACTCACTGAAACTGAAAACATAGTATGTCAACATGTGCGATATTGCTAACGCTGTACTCAGCTTCCTCAACATCCACCTTAATCTGGGAAAACGAGAGCAAGTTAATCACAGAGTAAGAGAAGAAAGAACACAATAAAGCTCAAGGTAGAAATAAATAAAATGGAAAACAGAAAAATACTATAGATATTAAAAGGATAATAAGAGAATATTATAGAATACTTTATACCAATAAATTCAAGATGAAATGGAAAAATTCCCTGAAAGACATGCACTACTAAAGTTTATTAAAGAATAAAGGTATTAAAGAAATTGAATGTGCAGTTTAAAGCCTTCCAACAAAGAAAGCTTCAAGTCCAGGTGGCTTAACTGATAAATTCTACTGAACATTTAAGGAATAAAATAATGCCAGTGCTACAAAAACTTTACCAGAAAGTTGAAGAGAAGGGAATATTTCCCAACTTTTTTATAAGGCCAACTTTCACCGTATCAAAATTAGACAATGACATTACAAGAAAACTATAGGCCAATATCTCAAATGAACACAGAGACAAAAATTCTTAATAACATTTTAGCATATCAAATCCAGTAATATATAAAAAGATGATACATCATGACCAAGTGGGGTTTATCTCAGGAAAGAAAGGTTGGTTTAATAGTTGAAAATCAAATTACCCAACTTAGTACACTGTAAAAAAGAAAAATCTGGACATCTCTGGTGGGGCAGTGGTTAAGAATCCACCTGCCAGTGCAGGGGACATGGGTTTCAGCCCTGGTCCAGGAAGATCCCACATGCCACGGAGCACCTAAGCCCGTGCACCACAGCTGCTGAGCCTGTGCTCTAGAGCCTGTGAGCCACAAATACTGAGCCCATGTGCCACAACTAGTGAAGCCTGTTCACCTAGAGCCTGTGCTCTGCAACAAGAGAAGCCACCGCAATGAGAAGCCGGCATACTGCAATGAAGAGTAGTCCCTGCTCGCCACAACCAGAGAAAGCCTGCATGCAGCAATGAAGACCCAATGCAGCCAAAAATAAATAAACAAATTAAGAAAAGAAGGGGAAAATCACATAATCATTGCAATAGATGCAAGAAAAGAGAATCTAACATCCATTCCTGATTACAGAAAAAAAACCCTCAGTAGAATAGGAATGGAAAGAGACTTCCTGAACTTGATAAATGACTTCTACAAAAAAACCTAACATCATATTTAATGGTGAAGGACAAAGTACTTTCTCTCCAGGATCAGGACAAAAGCAAGGATGTCTACTCTCATTACTTCTATTTGACATTGCACTGAAGGTTCTAGCCAGTGCAATAGGGCAACAAAAAATAAGCCATATTCAGAATGGAAAGGAAGAAGTAGAACTATCTTTATTTGCAGATAACATGATTATGTAGAAAACCTGATAGAATCTACAAAATTGCTACTGGAACTAATAAATGAGTTTATCAAGTTTGCAGGGTACAAGATCAACATACAAAAAGATTAATTTATCTCAACAAATAATCAGAGATCAAAGTTTTTTAATACTACTTATAATAGAATCAAATATATAAAATACTTAAATAAATCTGACAAAAGATGTAAAAGACTTGCACACTGAAAACTGAAAAATATTGCTGGGGGAAATTAAGGAAGACCTAAACAAATGGAGAGATATAATGTATTCATGGATCAGAAGATTCAATATTGTTAACACATCAATTCTCCCCAAATTGATTTATAGATCAAAATCCCAGTAGGCTTTTCCATAGAAATTGACAAGCTAATTCTAAAATTCATATGGAAATAAAATTTAGAATAACTAAAACAACGTTGAAAAAGAACAAAGTTGAAGAACTAACAGTAACTGATTTCAAGGGTTATGAAGCTACACTTTCAAGACATTGTAATAGTAGGGTAAAGATAGACAAAAAAAATGAAAGGAACAGAATGGAAAGTTCAAAAGTAGAGAGATGTGGACAACTGATTTTCAGGTTCAAAGGCATTTAAGTGGAGAAGCGATAGTCTTTTCAACAAATGATGCTGGAACAATTGAATATCCAGGTGCAAAACAAAACAAAACAAACAAAAAAATAACTTCCATCCAAACCATATACAGAAATGAACTGAAATTGGTTCAGAGATCTAAATGTAAAGCATAAAACTTCTAGAAGAAAACAGGTGAAAAATTTTATGACCTTGAGTTAGGCAAAATTTCTTAGATAAAACACCAGAAACATAATGCATAAAAGAAAAACATAGATAAATTAGACACCATCAAAATTAAAAATTTCTGCCCTGCAAAAGACACTCTTGAGAGAACGAAAAGATGAGTCACAGAATGGGAGAAAATACTTAGCCACTTATATATTGGGTAAAGGACTAATTTCCAGAATATATAAAGAACTCTCAAAACTCCAGAAAAATATAGATTAAAGATTCAAAGATATACACATGGAAAATAAGCATATGAATAGTTGTTTGACATGATTAATCAGGAGGGATGCTACAGTGAAATACAACTACACACCTATTAAACTATCTAAAATTAAAAATACTGAGCATAGCAAGTGTTGGCCGCAACATGAAGAAGACGCAATTCTCATACACTGGTGGTAGAGATGTAAAATGATCAGAACGGTATGGAAAACAGGTATTTTTTAAAAAATAAAACATACACTTACCAATGATCCAGCCATTCTACTTGCAGGTATTTACCCAAGAGAATTGGAAGTATAAATCCATACAAAGATTTGTAAACAAATATTCATAGCAATATTATCTGTTATAGACAAAGACTGAAACAACTCACATGTACATCAATGGTGAATAGATAAATTGGAGTACATCCATATAATGGAATACTATTCAGCAATAAACAGAAATGAATCACTGATATATACATCAATATGGATGAAGATTAAAATAATCATGCTGAGTTAGAAGCCAGTTAGAAAAAAGTATACAGTGTATGATTCTATTTACATAAAATTCTAGAAAATGCAAACAGAATGCAGATCAATGGTTGCATGGCGATTGGGAAGGACAAGGAACGATAGGAAGGAAGAAGTATAAAGAGACATTAAGAAACTTTCTGAGGTGATGGACATTTTGATTTTGGTGATGTCTTCATGGTGTGTATGTATGTGTGTGTGTACAGATTACTGTATGTCAGTTATACCTCAAAAGGCTGTTAAAAGAAATGATATTATATGAGAGAGACAATTGGGGAAATTTGAATAGCAAGTCTTTATTAGGTAATATTATTGTGTAGGAATTTAATTTCTTCAATACTGTGTGTTAACAGTATTGTAGTTACATAGGGAAATAAGTTTTAATATCCAGAGAGGAGGGCATCTACCTGACAAGAGAGGGATCGCAATTGTGGCAGATGTTGTGGGAGGCTGAGGAAGATGAGGCTAGAGCAGTGACCAATGTGTGATGGCGTGGTGAAGACACTCTCTTGTCAGCTGACCTAAGATGGTTGGAATAGAGTGCTAAATGCAGAACCCTTTCCACATACTAATCTCATGCAATCCCCTTAACTAGCCTTGGCATAACAGAAAGTTTCTATTAGCTTGCCATATTGGAGGGATGATGGCACAATTTAAGGTGCAGTAAGTTGTGTAATAAGCTGTCACAATAGGGTCCTACAGAAATAGATTTTTAAACTGCAAAAAAATGAAAGTTGACCCTTCCCTCAAAACATATATGAAAGTTAACTCAAAATGAATCATAGACCTAAATGGAACTATACAACTTCCGGAAGAAAACATAGGAGAAAATCGTTGTGATTTGGGGTTAGACAATGGGGTCTCAGACAACGATTTCTTAGATAAGACACAAAAAAGCACAAACCATCTAAGAAAAATTGCTAAGGGACTTCCCTGGTGGTTAAGACTCCGCATTCCCAATGCAGGGGGCCCAGGTTCAATCCCTGATCAGGGATCTAGATCTCACATGCATGCTGCAACTAACAGTTCACATGCCACAACTAAGAAGCCCATGAGCTGCAACTAAGGAGTCCATCTGCCGCAACTAAGACACAGCACAAGTAAAGAAATAAATAAATATGAAAAAAAGAAAAATTGCTAAATTAGAGTTCATCAAAAATTTAAAACTTCCAGTCTTCAGAGACACTGTAATACAATGAAGATAAGCCACAATCTGGGAGAAGATATTTACTAAACAAATATCTGAGAGAAAGGACTTTTTCCATTGCTTTTTATATAAAGCACTCTTAAAACTCAATATAAATATCCAATTAAAAAATGGATTTGAACAGACAGTTCATTTAAAAAGATGTTTGCACATGAATAGACACTCAACATCATCAGCTATTACAGAAATGCAAAATGTGGCAAAAAACACGAGATGCAACTACACACATTCTAGAAATGCTAATTTTTTTTAAAAAAACATATATAAGGATCAGTTGACAATGTGGAGAAACTGCAACTCTCATAGACTTCTAGTGGGAAAGCAAAATGGCACAGGCACTTTAGAAGACTGTTCAGCAGTTTCTGAAAAAGTTAAATATGCACTTAGCATATGGTGAAGCAATCCCACCCTTAGGTATTTTACCCCAAAGAAATGAAAATATATGATCGCACAGAACATATGTTCACACACACATGTGAGTGTTTTCAGAGGCTTTGTTCATAATAGCCAGAAAACTAGAAAAAACTCAAATGTTCATCAAACGATGAATATGTAAACAAACTGTGTATCCACACAACTAGAATACTACTCAGCAATAAAAAGGAATGAACTACTGACAGGTGCAGCAAAACAGATGAATCTCCAAACAGACTGGTAAGTGAAAGAAGCCAAAAACAAAAGGCTATATAACACATGCTTTCAGTTATAAGATATTCTGGAAAAGACAACATTATATGGACAAAAATCCGATTGTTGGTTGCCAGGGGCTGGTAGTGGGAGGAGGATGGATTGACTACAAAGGGACATGAGGGGTCTTTTGGGAGTGCAGAAGTTTTCTTTACCTCAAATGTGGTGGTGGCTACAGAAGTGTACTTTTGTCAAAACACATCACACTGTATATTTAAAAATAGTGAATTTTGTGAAATGAAAATTATACATAAATAAACCTGACTTAAGAAAATAATAAAACAAACCTAAAAAAACAATTGAGTGAAAATAAATGTCAGAAAAATCAACTTACAGTTTTTCCAATTCAAGGGTCATCATGAGGATGCCCTCAATTGTTGTAAGAGACACTTGTGTTGTTCCCATGTCTCTGAAGGAGAAGCCCAAACATGCATGATATAAAACCCAAAGACAAAAATTCTAAACTTAAGAAGATACTTAACATGTGATTACTTCAATTCTGGCTTCTGACTTGCCATAGATGATAATTCTAAAGAACTCTTACTGAAGAAATTTAAATTTGCATCATCAAATGAATGACCATGGTGCTGAACAGCAAAATCATTTTTTATTATCCTACCTTCTCATTTTCAATTGCATCTACCTCTTTGATCACTCTTTTTAATAAAATAATGTACCCCTTATTCCTTTTTGCTTTCTGGGATAAATAATATTCCTACACGCATCTACATCTTCATAACTATATGTGTTCTTCAACACTGTCCTCATTATCTGCTGGCTGTCTTACCCGTATATGTTCTTTCTTAATCCTTTTGTTTGCCAATAACTCTTATTTTCAATAACCCAGTTAAAATCTAAATTATGACTTTTTAGGCAAAATACTCAATCTCTGACGAAAGTAAAAAAGAGCAGAAATTATATTTTGAGCCATGGAAGTGTTGCAATACTTACAAATATTTTAATGCTGGCAATTTAAAAAGATAAGAATCTTCAACTGTTGTCAAAGGATTACGATTGAGAATTCTGAAAAATGGAATGGAATTAAAATTATCTGCATTTTCAATTACTGCCATGAAAGCTTATATTCATTTTTTTTGGTATGGAACTTGAAGGTCAAAAAAAACCCATTTTCTCACTTTACCTATAAATCACCATTAGAATCTTTAAAACACTCTTTCATTGGGAACCACCCAGGTCTCTAAATGATAAAGTGGAGAAGAGAAACAAAGAAACAAAGAAAAAAATAGAAAAAAAGTGGCTAGCAAAGAAAAAACATGCCAAAGAACTTTTCAGGTTCAAAACCATCAAAGTGCCTATGCTGGTAGGAAGCCCTCGCTCTGTAAAAAAGTACTATTTCTAGTGTCCTCCATAATTCAAGGTGTTCTTCTTTCATCTCTACAATTTTTTTTTAATTTAATGATTTAAACTACCCAGTTAAAGACAAAAATAGGGCTAATTCCTTGGTTCTGGAGCCTAAGAAGAAGAGATAAATCCAAGAGGAACTGGTGAAAGCCATACTCCCATCACATACTCCCATGCGTATACGTGTATCACAGCCTTTGTTACTGTGTATGTAATCACCTGTTTACTTGTCAGTTTCTTAGACTGTCAGCAACATGAGAGCAGGGATCACACTTTACTCTCATTATTATTCCTCTGCCTGACACAGTGCCTAATATTTACTAGGTATTTACTAAATGTTTGCTGAATAAATAAATAACATTTTGTTTATATATCAATAAAATAAACAAATTAATTTTGGGGAGCAAAATTTTATTCCAAAATGCTGGGATGGATTTCCTTCTTAGTACTTTCTTTCTTTTTTTTTTTTCTTAATTCTTTAAAACAAATAAGGGGGAAAAAAAAACCCAAAAGAAACAGGAAGAAAGAAAAGAATATCTGACTTTAGGTTAACTCTACTCAAGAATTATTAACGTATTTTTCCAGAATATTAGAAAGATAACTATCAAAACTAATATCTTTTGGGTTGCCAGGCATCTGTGATCAGCATTTAACAGTTAATCCTCACAGTAACCTTATGTGATAGATATATTACCCCATTGTACAAATGAGGAAACTGAGGCACAGAGAAGTTTCATAACTTGTCCTAAGTCATCAAGCTAGTAAGAAGCAGAGATGGAATTTGAACTCAGTTCTGACTCTAAAGCCTGTGTTTAACCTGAATGAAAAAAAAAGTGGGCGTGTTTTAAACATCTGTTACTTGAACCTTAATTTTGAGAGCACTAAATATAGAAATACCTTTTCAAACTTCATCTACCCATCTGGGAAAGCCTCTAAGAGAATTATATTTTCTCATTTTGTTTTTTTATTTATTTCTCTTTTTATTTTTTCCTTAATCATCTCCCATGACAAATATTTAATTAGCCTATGGTCATTGAGACTTCAGAGATTTTAAAAAACATTGCAGGAAAATCAGTAAAAATGATGGAGGAAGGACATCTGATAATTCATCCCTCCATAGAAGCAACAATACCAATAACAACAACAACAAGAACAATAAAACTGGCAAAAATGGTCAGAATCAACTTCTTCTGAACTCTGGAAATTTAACCAACAGGTTGCTGCACATTGGGGAGCAATTTATTCAAGGAAAACAAATTAATTTCTGTAAGAACAATAAGATCTGTGTTGCTTGAACTTCTCCTTGACCTTTGATCTCCATGCCAGTAGTAGCCTTGAAAAACAGCCCACATCCCTGGTACCAGAAGGAGAAGCATGGACTGGGATGGCCTTCAAAGCCTCAATCCCAAAGAACTATCATTGTTTTACATGTCTTGTGGACCCTGGAAGACCTCACTTGAAAGGCTTGCCTGTGACCTGACTGAAAGCTGTCTAGTGAGAAAAGCCACTTCTCAGGTGGCATTACTGGAAAACATTTTCAAGCAAATATTTTAACATGGCAGTTGCATGAGGCAATGGATAACAGTTTGGGGCAAAAAACAGCCCAACGAAAAAGCTTAAAAAGAAAAGCTGAGACATGAGATGTCCACAGAGACTCTTAAATGTTCCAATGTATTCCTGGGAAACTGGAAGACCACAAGATATATTCCTGAGAATGTAGGAAAATAACTGTTAGCATTAATAAATGAATTCAAGAAGGTTGTAGGATATAAGATCAATATTATATCTACACACCAGCAATGAGTAATCCAAAAATGAAATTAAGAAAGCAATTCCATGTGTAACAGCATCAAAAGACTAAAATACTTAGAGAAAACTTTAACCAAGTTAAGTGCAAGATTCACACTGAAAAGTACAAAACTGTTGAAAGAAATTGAAAAGGATCTAAATAAATATAAAGACATGCTGGATTCATGGACTGGAAGATAATCTTATTAAAATGTCACTACTTCCCAAATCGACCTATGGTTCCACTGCAATTCCTATCAAAATCCCAGCTGATTTCTTTCCAGAAATTGCCAAGCTAATTCTAAAATTCATATGGCAATTCAAGGAAACAGAATCACCAAAACAATGTTGGTAAAGAACAAAGCGGGAGGACTCACACATCCTGGTTTCAAAACTCCGTTCAAAGCTACTGCAATCACAGTGTGGTACTGGAATAAGAACAGACATGTAAATTAATGGAACAGAACAGACATTATAGAAATAAACCCTCATATATATGGTCTATTGATTTTCAACAAGCATGCCAAAACAATTCCATGTGGAGAGAACAGTCTTTTCAAATGATCCTGGGACAACTGCACATCCACACACAAAATAATGAAGCTGGACTCCTACACTTCACACCATATATGAAAATTAACTCCAAATGGATCAAATATCCAAACGTAAGAGCTAAAGCTATAAAACTCTTAGAAGAAAACACAGGAGTAAATCTTTATGACCTTGCTTTAGACAACAGTTTCTTAGATATTATACCAGAAGCACAAAGAACCAAAGGAAAAATACATGAATGGGATTTTATAAAATTTATAAAGTTTGTGCTCCAAAGGACACTATCAAGCAAGTGAAAAAACATATAGAATGGGAGAAAATACTACAGGTGGGAAGAATAAGAGGCAGCTGGGAGAAGAAAAGCATAGTAGTTGCTAGGTGTGACAATCTCAAAATTTTGAACTATTACAAATAAAACAGCCACCCTGAATCACCCCAAAGGGCAGACCCAAGTCTTTTTGTTTTGAGTGTTTATACCTTTCTAAATCTGAGAAGCTGCCAGGATTCTAGTACATAGCAAAAAGTGATGACAGCACCCTGAAGTGTGTCAGCTTTTGTGTGTACATAGCTATCTAAAGGAAACCAATGATAGTTGACTGGGGGAGCATTAGGGTTGCTCTGTGATGACAGCTCAATTTGCCTTCATAGTGTGGCCACACCTCCCTCATTGATATTCTCAACAATGGGGTAAATAATTTAATAGGGATAAGGCTTTGATTTTCCTCTTATTCTCTCTTAGTCCTTATGTTCTTGGTACAATATTGATGTACCACAGACAAGGCAGCATGTGAATGTTCTCTGTCTCGTTAAGTTATATAGCCTTTGTACATTGTAGAGCCCTTCAGTTTCTAAAATCTAGGAGCTTGTATTGTTAGAACCAAAGAAGTGACTAAAAGAATTTTAAAAATAAGCCATCAGTCTGCACCTGCATAGGTGAATGAAGGAGAAACACTTTAAAGTCAGAAAAAAAAAGTATACTTAACATTTAGGGTTATCAACCACTGCTGGTTTTCCATAATATATTTCACTCCTGATTTTATCTGAAAGAGATATGATTACTACCAACATTCAAAAAGTGGTACTTTATGAATTAGTAAGCTCTTGGCTCATTTTTGAAGTAGATTTCGGATTTAAAATAGACTACCACACTGCTAACTACTTCACCTGATATTTGTCAATAACATAGAGGCTTCATTCAAGAAACCTGCTGACTTATAATTACCTGAAACCCGGTGATGACTCAAGGTTTTGTGGGGCCTGAAGCTCATCTACGTTGAGAAATCCTATCTAATAAAAACATGTAAAGTTATGAAAACAAAAATCGCTATGACCCTTCTCAAGACCTTGGAAGCGACCTATGCAAGTGAGGAGCCCTGAACCCTAAGCTTCATTTAATTCATGATAAATCCACCTAAGCTGGGGCCCTTTTCCAAACTTATTTAATGCAGGAAAATTATAAACACCCCAGTAATATGTCATTATAGGTAGTAAAATGACTTAACTCAAGGGTGGTGTCTTCCCTTGGTGGCTTGCCTTTGGAAAGAGATGCAATAAAGCTTATGTCTCACCATGGCAAATGTTTCCTGAATCAAATTAGCTTTGTCTATTAGAAAGACTTAGCCCAAAACAAAGACTTACTATACTGTGACAATCTTTTGAAAGTAACTGTGAACGAGTTTTAGGAGTACAGTACTAATTGATTTCCAACACCAGATAGTTCTGATTCTTTCACTACCTTTTTCTGTCATTTAAGAGGAACACAAATACAAAAGGAACAAGTTGGTGCCTCTTCCATTACAAATCTTTTCTAAACTACCACCCATTTTCTACTTCATCACCCACCTCCCTCACCTTGTTACCCTGCTGCATAGATGCTAGAATGGCTCTCATCTATGTTTTCCCATCAACATCCATCTTTCTCCTTCCAGTATGAAAGCTTCTTGGGGACAAAGTCCCTGCCCTATGCGTCTTTGTATCCCCAGTATTTTGTACAGTGCTGACACACAGTGGGCATGGCACTCAGTGAATGTTTTTGAATGAATTCATTAATTTTTAAACTGCGATTTCTTTCTTTCTTTATTTCCACAATATATTGTCCTGTGTTGCCTACATAACTATAGTGAAACTCTGATTCTTATAAGGAACTCTTGCTGTTACTGGATGTTTAGGAAAGGTGGTGAGCTTAAGACGTTGTACTGACGCTACAAAAACCTCCTTGTGAAGGGACCTCATGAGCCTGGTGTGCAGGCAAAAGAACAACTGACCCTTGGTGCTCTCTCCCCAAGGTAGGCATCAGCAAACTAACAAGGGAAAGGAAGGAGGCCGCTAAAACTAGGCATCTGTAGGAATTGCTAATCCAGTTCCAGACACAGCCTCAGCACCTTCATTAACCCAAAATGTGTGAACTGTGTAAAACTGGATTTCTGACCCAAAAGACAGGTAAGAGAGTCTTTTCCAAAGCCAGGTGTAGAAGAGCTCTCTTTACCTTGAGTCTGAAATCACCTTCGGGCCATTGAACGTACCCACTATCATTTCATTGTGTCAAGAGAAATCACAGAATTTTTGAGCTGAAGGGGTGTGAAACCCACATTTCTTATTGAAGAGTAGTCAGCAAAGAAAGTATATTGAATTAGGCTACAGCAATATATTTTCTTTATATTTTTCACACTACAGCTGAACACAAACAACGTCTTTCTCCATACCTCAAAGTTTCCTATTGGTCACAGATAATTCACTTCAGAGATATATGCTTTTTGAAAAACAATGTTCTGGGTGGCTGGGGAGAGCCCTGTGGTGTGTGTTCAGGAATTCTTTCTGCTTTACCATTTAAAAGAGCTAATAATGTTGGGGAAGCACCCACACATTTTGCTCCCTGAAGAAGTGGGTGCTAAACTTAGTTCTTTGCAGCTCTGTGTTGCATACATTTTATGCAGTTAGGAACTTTGCACATAAGCAGGAATCAAAGTTAAATTCAAAAGTGGAACTTCATGGGCCATTCGCATATTGGAGAGGCATCAGTGGGATTCCTTGACAATGCGACTTTGAGTGTTTTTGCTTGGTGCCTTTTATTGCCCATGCCAAAGATAAGTACTATGGAAAGCAGAGTGTTTCATATATATATGAGTTAAACAAGTCTCATGGCCTCTTTGTTCCTTAGTTTCCTCATTTGAAAAAAAAAAATGGCTCTCAAGACATAATTTCCTGAGTTCATACCGGGCTTACACCCAGCTAACCAATAACTGCATGATGTTTTTACACACAGTTTTTTACATTTATTCATCTTCTGTTTCACTTACTACTTGTGGAAAAACTGCATTCCATGCTGGGCCTGAAACGTTCCAAAGTTCAGTTCTGTAAGTAAATTGCAACCAAGATTTCTACAAAAAAAGACACAAGCAAAAGAAGAAGAAAAATATATATTCTTTCAGAACATTTATCCTTTGGCAATCATTCTAATTTATCTATGATGAAACATAACATCACTACTCCCTCCATACACTAAAGAAATCTCACTGTGGAAGATGTTATGATTTATACTTTCATGATTATATATGTGGTGCATTAGATACAAAATAGTAAATGCTCATTAAATACTTGTGTTAAGTGATCTTTATTTCTCTAGAAAGGCAGCACTATAGACATTTTTGGCTGGGTAATTCTTTGCTGTGGGAGGCTCTCCTGTACACTCTTGGATGTTTACTAGCATCTCTGGCCTCTGTCCACTAGATGTCAGTAGCATATACAGATCTGACAAGCAAAAATGTCTCCAGACACTACTAAATGTCACCTACGTGCAAAATCACCCTGGGTGAGAACCACTGCTCTATAATGATTCACTCTGATCTGTGTAATAATTCTCACACTAATCTTTGCTAGAGACAAAAAGGATTTGCTACAAAATTTTACTGGTAATTTTAATCATCTTTCAAAATGAGTAACAAATTAATTTTATAAAAAATTAAGCTTTATAAAATTTGCAAACATAATCAATTATATTTGTAACTTACATAAACTGCAAAAAAGGTAGTGGTTCAAATGTACATCTTTCGATAGACGGTATTTTATTGCACGATAAATCTCTAGGAAAAGTAAAAGGAAAATATTGCCTCAATTAGCTATTAGATATCTAATTAGTAGGGATAACTAGTAGAAGTTAGAATGATAATAATAAATAAGAAGCTTTGGTCTAATCTCCAAACTTTAGGAATTACTATTTGAACCTTCCAGAGCCCCTAACCCTGCCTCACCTCTCTTAAGAGTCTCACCTTCAGGATCTTCGTAAATTAAATATACAGCTATAGATCAATAGATTTTGGAGGTAACCTTTTCTGAGGGCAGAGGCATTGATTAGATTCCACCTTTTGTGGTCTCATCAAATTCTAGATTATGAGCTCAAAGTTTTTATCTCTATATATCATTATAATTTCTAATATTAAAAGGGATATTCTTATATTTACACACTCCCCAGTATAGTTCTGTTTTTCTCGGCCAATTCATTACTAGTAGAAATAAAAGATAACCTTTCACACAACTTTAAAGGGAGTTACTCCTATCATTAATATGTCATGTTAATTTAGGATTACACTTTCTATCATATTGACTTTTATTCGAAAATACCTACTCTTGACAATAGCTGACTATCATATTTCCATTGATTCCAGCTTAGTCTCTCATTTCACCTGGATGGGTATAACTGTCTTCTGACTGGTGTTTCCATCTCTACCCTCTCCCTTTCTAAGCCATCCTCCACGCGATCACCAGATTAACTCTTTGGAAGCGGTTCTCAAATGCCAGCATCTCTTGTGAGCTTATTGAATATACAAATACTCAGCCTACTCTGGACCTCTTGAATCAGTAACTATGGGGCTGGAACTTGTGTTTTCACAATCCCTCCAAGTGGTTGGTTCTGTTGCAGGCTAAAGCTTGTCCTAAAGCACTGCTGTGGTAACATGGTAGCTTGGCATGTTATCCTTGGCTTGGCCTCCAAAGCCCTAGATGATCTGGCTCTAATCTCCTACTCTTCCCACTTGTACTCTACAGGTACTCAAAGTATTTTTCCTGTGTGTTGCCTTTCTCCCACTTTCCTTTTGCAACCTTACTCTTCCCAAGATGTCGGTCACTGATACCCAATGGCCCTTCGTGCTCCCATTTAAACAGCATTGCTCTAATAACATCTTCCCTGATCCAATTTGAAGTCTTTTTTTTACCTCTTTTGTGATCCAATACCAACTTGTAGCTCTCCTTCCCCATATTCATTTCTTTCTTTAAATATAGCTATTTTTGCAACCCATTTCCTCTGAGCATAAACTCCTTCAAAGTATGGACTAGATCCTGCTTCTGTGCATAGTCTATCATGTTGAAAGCCAACGCGTGGACATGAAGCAAACTCAAATATTTATAAAATCAACAAATAGCTGGGGAGTGAATAGAAGGAGGAAATGACTGTTTTAAAAGAAATGTAGGTTTATTACTTCATGGTGCCTCCATAGCACTTTGTCATTCTGGTTTGAGCTTATTATATGTTTATTTTACCTATGAGATCATGAGTTGCTAAAAGGAATCCTGTCTTACCCATCTTCATGTTTACAACAATAGGCATAGTGTGTATTAGCATATTCTTTTTTCGCTTTTTATTAATTGGCATTTTTTTTAAAGAATGAGAATACTTATGCTAACATAAAATAATCAGATTATAAAGTATTTCATAGTAGAAGTAATGAAGGGCCTAGTCCACTGAGCAGTTATCTTATTTGTTTTTCTGCAAACTGTGTTTGTAAGGTTTGGAGCCCAGATGGCAGAGAAGAGACTAATATAAAGGTGATTGCCCCTTAATGCTTGGAAGGTTTGATAATTAAAATAACTATTTTTCGGGTCATGTGAGGCTCTTTACACCCACTTCCCTTAAGCCTTTTATATTTGCAAGAAGAATCTATTTGCTAAAGAGGATCATTAATTGGCCTCATAAGGAATAATGACATACACAGCTTTGGATGCCATGGACAAAGGACAAGAACTGAGCTTTTATAGCAAAAAACACAGTTATCTCCTTATCCCTAAATAAAAAGAAATACTAGGCAAGCATTTCCTCTTTGATAAAGAAGCTGGAGAGGGAATTCCCTGGCGATCCAGGGGTTAGGACTCGGTGCTTCCACTGCTGGGGACCTGGGTTCAATCCCTGGTCAGGGAACTAAGATCCCGCAAGTCGTGTGGCGTGGCCCTAAAAACAAAACAAACAAACAAACAAAAAACAGAAAACAAAAGGCTGCAGAGATTTTTGTTAGGGGCATTTCTGATATGCTTATTTAGCGTGAACATTTCTAAATATACCACTTAACCATCATCTTAAACATTCTTAATATCAGTATCACAGTTCGTGCACTGAAATCCTTAACAACAGTATTTTCTTGTGGTAACTTAATGTGTTCCTGACCGTACTGATTTTTTTTTTAAGATTTTTTTTTTTGATGTGCACCATGTTTAAAGTGTCTATTGAATTTGTTATAATACTGCTTCTTTTTTTTCATGTTTTGGTTTTTTGGCCATGAGGCATGTGAGATCTTAGCTCCCTGACCAGGGATCGAACCCACTCCCCCTGCACTGGAAGGCAAAGTCTTAACCAGTAAGCCACCAGGGAAGTCCCTTTACAATACTGTTTACATAATTCATCTGCTTAAATATTTAATACTTAAACGTTAATTTAATTTACATTAAATTATCAAAGCTATGAGTTAATGGCATTCATATTAATGTAAGTGTTCTATATTTTCTTGTCCTGTAGGTGACAATTTGAGGTTAACTTTAATTCCTCTCATTTCACTAAACCAACTTTCTCAATCCTTTTCTGTATAGGCCAGATAAATAAATATTTTAGGCTTTGCAGGCTACATACAGTCTCCGTCACATAGTTTTCTTTTTTCTCATTTATAGCCCTTTAAAAATCACTTTTAACTTATGGGCTGTATAAAAATGGACTGTGGGCCAGATTTGATCCATAGGTCATAAACAAAATGTAAATACAGATGGAGACTATATGAACACGTATATAACAAGGTTCATACGGGAGTCTATAATTGCTGAGACCTCATTACCACTTTTCCTCTACAACTAAAGGGTATTTTTCTATCTATACCTTGTCTATATAGTTAAAAAATTTTAAATGAATAGGAGATATTTAGTGCTAGCGATGGGCTGGGGCCCTACACAGACTTACAGAATTGTAGAATTTAATTGCTAGAAGAAATTGAAGACATTATCTCACTTGAACCCCTTAATTACTGTATAGATAATCTACTTTATAGATAAGAACTCATAAATAAATATGATTAACTTACAAATATTAGAGGGATAGCAAGCCTTCAAATGAGTTCTTATGTAATTCAGTCAAATCATTTTCACTGAGAATTCTGAAAAATGAAAAGATTGTTTCTGGATCAAAATGCAAAATAACTACAACTATATACTACATTGGACTAACTCCTATATGTGGAGGAAAGCTGGGTAATGGTGTCACCTGAACAACATAATTCTTATTTAATTTAGGGATGGTGATTTCTGCTCTGTTTCCATTTAAACCTTCTTTTCACGTCCTCCTTTGTGTCCATCTCTCTCCATCATGCATGTGCTTACGCGCGCGTGTGCGTACACACACACACACACCACCCACTCTTCCCACCAAATCATACAGTTAATGCCTACTCTCTAGATCAGGAAGTCTTGGTTAGAACCCTGCTCTTGGTTGCACCAACGTTGCAGCGCTTCCCTTCCCTACTCTCTTTCCCCAAACCTTATTGGGAAGTCCCACACAGAACTGTATCAGGGCAAATGAAGCCATCTGATTTTTCCCCCATTACAAACTTTTAGAAAACTAAAATGTGCATAAAATATACATAACTGTTCAATAATTCAATTGAACAACTGTTCAACTATTTAATAATTACAAAACATATGCCCAAGTAGCACCATTCACATCAAGAAAGAATCCTGCCAGCATCCCAGAAGCCCCCCGTGTGCCCTTTTCCAATCACAACGCTCTCTCTGACTTCCTAGAGGGAACAACTATGCTCACTTTAGTAATAATTTCCTTGCTTTTGAAATGTGGTTTTGCCTTTTCGCTATCAGCCATAAACAACACAGTTTAGTCTTGCTTCTTCTTGAACTTTATATAAGTGGAATCATATTATATGTATTATTTTCCACATGGCTCTTTTTATTCAACATTATTTTGTAAAATTATTTTATTTTTACCTGTAATATGTAGTGTTGCATGTCCAACTACATGAAGATTCTGAGTATTTGAAAGTGGCTAATGTGACTAAGGAGTTGAATTTTTAATTTAATTCATTTCAATTATTTTAAAATTAAAACTAAAACTGATACTCAATGTAATTATTGGAAAATGTTTATGTTAGCAAAATTTTCATGTGTGATACTACATTTTCGACTGTAAATTTTATGAAATCTAAATACCAATCAAGTATTTGTAATAAAATTTAGCAACCAAATTGTGATTTCAAAGAGTTAGTATGGGAAAAAAATGTAGATCCTCTCATTAGTTTTTATATTGATTACGTGTAGATATGATAATACCTTGGATATTTTTAAATACTTAGTATAAAAAACGTAGAATAGCTTATTAATAATGTATATAATGATTACATGTTAAAATGATAATATTTTGGATATAAGGGTTAAGTAAAAGATATTAACATATATTTCATCTGTTTCATTTTACTTTTATTTTTAAGTGGCTATCAGAAAACTTAAGATTACTTATGTGGCTTGCATTATGTTTCTGATGAAGTGTATGACTTCTAAGTATGACTATACCACACTTTACTCATTCAACTGTTGGTGTATACTGAGATTTTTCTAGTTTTTATTTATTAAAGACAATACTGCTTTGAAACTTCTTGTATTTGTATCCTGATACATATTTGCCTGAGTTTGTCTAGGATGTAATAGGGATACAAAATTGTTTCCTAAGAAGTTGTGCTATTTCAAGTTGGCAGATTGAAGCATGTCAAGTCTCCACCCCTTCAACTTCCACCAAAATCCTTAAGAATGATAGAAAAGATATAACTTAAAAATCACAACCTTAGCTCAATGTGTGGAAGCAGCTCTCCTACCAGAAACGTCCCCGAGCTGCCTTCAGGGTGATCAGTTGGAATAGTGCGGTAGGAGCAGCCTACAGCACACATCAACCCCACATCTTCCCTCCTTGATCAAGGCAGCAAAAGGTGTTTTCTTCTAGGCAGAGTAATTGGTGTTAGAAAGTGGGCAAGGTCCCAGAACCCTGGAAGAAAGGTATGCACGCCCTGACTAGCCACCAGAAGGCACCTTCCACCTCTGCCTTATTCTCAGGGGAACCCATTGGGTGTAATAAGCCCCAACAGCTCATTTCACTTCTCCCCTAAAGCTAGGAAAGAAATGCAGTAGAATCTCAACTACAAAGGTGAATTACACTCAGGAATGACCAAACAATGTGAGAAAGTCAGCTCCATTAAGGACAGAAAACAAAAACAAACATAAGAGCTTATAGCCAATGAATGAGAGTTAACAAAGCACAAGAGGACCTTAGGATAGCACAATTATTACCCTCAGACAGATGTAAGCAGATAGTGCCTCCATTAATCAACTCAAGAATATACGAATGAAAAGTGTTAGCAATAATAAAAAAAAACTCAGTATATGAGCAGCAGAAATGACAGTTAAAGAATAATTTAGGAAACTGAGAGATGCAGCCAATGACTTCTCCAAAATGCAGAATGAAGGGAGCAGGAACGATTCACAGTCAAGCCTGACGCCTGGGTCTGCATGAAGAATGTTAAGCCCTTTGCTTCTGCTGGTCTCACAATAAAGTCTAGTAACATGCTGCGGGGAGGAGGGCGTGGTGTTTTGCACCTGTTTCTTATATCTGATAAGCAGGAAGGAACATAGCCAGTATCCCAAGAGTGGAGTGAGGGACTGGTAGAGAGAGCCAGTACAGAAGAAAGTATATAAGATGTCAAAGGTAGGTTTCTCTTGCCTGGAAGAATCCCCTTCCTTGCAGGTAATATTAACAGTGGTACATCCTTCAGGAGCCTTGGGGATCTGAGCACAGGCTATGTTGCCTTGTGAATCTATTTCCACTGAGTTCTGCATTTAAAACGTTCTGCTTTTCACTCACAGTGTCTCTTGGTCACATATTTATATTAATTCCATCTCATAGTTTAATTCCAGCTCATAAATTAATTCTTTACTCATAGCTTATGAGAATTAAAATATTACTACCTGGAAACTCTGCAACTCAGTTATTAAGGTGGTTCATATTATACAGAATATAGTCACACACATTTGTGTAAGATCACTAAAGCAAATACACAAAAGACTTCAATTCCCACAATGAACTCTTGGAGCCCTGAGCATGCTTCAAAGACCCTGACCTCAATTTGAAATTCACCGTTTTAGAAGGAATCGCAGTGATTGTCAGAATACATGTTAGGGGGAATGGTCAACAGATGGTGCTAAGATTGATTGTTTTCTCACCTCTAAATAGTGGTGTCATATTTCCATGGAAATTATCCAAAAAGAAAAGAGAAACAAATCAGTATGTCCAACGACATTTATGGTAACCCTTTCCATACCTTCAAAGGTAGGAAAAAACTCTACCTCCCCATATCGCGTAACAAAACTGTATGTATACACCATACATGATATACAAACATCACAGGAAATGATGGTATATGAAAAAAAGCTACATAAAAGTGGAACTCATATATACTAATTATAACTTTGAACACTGACAAGAATTCAGTAAGTACAGCAAAGAGATGATCCTCAACTCTTTATGGCACTGTCTTCTCTGACTGGCTGATGCCCATATCAGACTGGTTACAGTTTGAATATCATGGTAGGACAGGGGGTAACCAAACAGTATGTATTTCAAATTAATGGGGTTTCTTTCTCTGAAGTTGTTTGGATGACAGGATAGTAGAAATTTTTAAAATAACAACGGTAAATTCAGCCTAGAAGTAAAGTTTAGACTGAGAATGAGTTAGTCCCCAAAAATTTACCCAAAAAGGAGCTTCAAATAAGCAATAACTGAATAACTGAAACAAAATACATTAATCTGTAAAATTCCAAATATTCATTTTGACTGAAGAAAAAAATTTTTAAACTATGGGGAATCAGAGTTAAAGCCAGATCTAAAACTTTCTCACACCATGCAAATATCAAAACCAGGCATGAAGTAACATTTAAGAAAGATCCATGTCTAACTTTTGACCAGGGTTTAGTCTAAGGCAATCTTCTGAATTTCACATTCATTCTTGATTCTGCATTACTGACAATTATCCTTCTTTCCACCTCTGTAACTTCTAGGAAATTGAGAGGTCTCAGGGTTTCTTTGTTTGATTGATTTAACTATATATGTATATACACACACACACAATGCAAACAATAGGCCTTTCTGGAACTGATCTACTCTCCTTCGCCTGCTTTCTTTCTCCACAAAGTACTTAACAATGCTTGAAATTATATCTATTTATTATACTTATTTCTATATATTTGTAAACCCCCTGAGAACTGGGATACTTGGTCTGTTTCATTCTTGGGCCTGTAACCCTAGCATGTAAAAGAGTTCCTGGCATATAGTAGATACTCGAAAAATATTTTTTGAATGAATTCAGAAAGTGACAATTATCAACTATCAGATACTTTTATTTAAAACAAATTATCCATTTATCGTCACTCATGAGGATAAGTACAGGAAAAGAAATGTCTTTCTTCTCCCCTACATTTGTGACTCAATCTTTTGAGACAAGAATCCTTTGAGAATTTCATAAAAGCAATGGTTCTTTTCCCTAAAAAACTGCACTTTCTTGAACACACGCAAAAGTGTGCATGCAATTTCGACTTGTGGATTATCCTTTTAGGGCAGAGGTCTGTGAATAGAGAGGACTGAATCCAGAGTGCCAAACTTGGATGGGAAATAAAAGTACATCTCAGGTTTCACAAATCTCTAACTAAAATCAGCACTTCCTTCCATTATGAATGTAGGCAACAAACCACAGTAGATCAGCAGTATAGTTACTTTGGGCCCAACAGAAATCACAGGTCATTTCATATCACATATATATCGCAGATACCTCGAAATATCATTTATTCTCATCACTACCCTGGAGTTATAATATTTATTAGACCTACCACTGTATCTTGTTTTTTAATGTGTTAAGAGAAGCATATTTATTACTATTTCATTAATTTTAAAAATATTCTGAAAACTATTTCAATATAGCTGGTTTCCTTTGTTTTTCTATATAGTTGGGCTTATTATACATTTTAAAACATTATCTCAAGAACATAAGCTTCTGCAGCTTGCCAAAGAGGTATACACTGGGGAGCAGGAGGGAGGTTAAGGAATCCTGCTTTGGGGAACCACTGACCTCAAGTTAGGAACCTCTGCTTATAAGGTATAAACTTCAAGCTGACTTAGAAATCTTCAAACCTTACCAGACTCATGTTATAGTGTATCGCCTCCCAAACATGCTTTTTAAAAATTAATTTTTAATTTCAATTTATTTTTTTAAAAATATCTAATATATATTCACATCTCAAAATTCCAAAAATATGTAGCACACAATTCAAACATTTTCTCTTACCTCTGTCCCTCAGTCTACCACTCCCCTCCACTCCCAGAGGAAATTAAGTTATCTATTTCTTGTGCCAAATGATTTTCATTTTTCTTACAAGTTTGGGAAATAAAATCTCCAAGTTAGATACCATCACGGGAAATATAAACTACATATAATATTTACGAAATCTGTAAATTAAAAAAATTGCCTGGTTCTAGCATTTTTTTCCTTACCAGTAAGATAACAGACTAAGGAGGCATCTCTTTAAGGGTGGTCATAATACCTGTTTTTAGATTGACTGTTATGTCTTTTATTATTAATTCAGAAGTCATCTATGACTTGTCTATTCAACTTGAACTACAGATATGACCACAGACTGTTATGAAAAATTACTTTGAATGTTTTTTTCCAAAATCATTTATGTATCCAAACTGACATTTTCTACAAATCTATAAAAAAAAATAGTAACAGAAAAATGGGCAAAGGACAGACAATTCAGAGATAAAATACAAATGTTCAGTAAACATATAAAGATATTTAAGTTCACACGTAATAAGAAAAATTCAAATTCAGATGGGCCTCCTTTTATTCACCCATCAGATTAGCAGAAAAAAAAAAAAAAAAAAGGAGAATATCCAGTGGTGGTGGAAGGGTGTGGGGAAATGAATGTCATCACAGCATGATGACTGGAGTATAAATAAGTTGGCACAACATTTTTGAGGGCAATTAAAATTTTATATCTAAATAGTCTTCACCCCAACAATCCCATTTCTAGATAACTATTCTATAGAAATTAATGATCAGGCTCACAAAAATGCATGTACAAGGATATTCATTGCAGCAATGCAAGTAACAAGAAAACTGGACAAAATCTAAACATCCTTCAATAGGGACATTATTAAACTGTGATACATTCATACTATGGAATATTATGCAAGAGTTTAAATGAACGGGGTAAAGCTCTATGTACTGGGAAGCAAAGAAATCTAAGACATATCATGAAATGAAGGAATCAAGTTGCAGGATGTTACTTATGTATAAAAAAGATAAGAAAAACACACAAACCTATTTTGCTATCTGTAAATATGCATGTACTCAAACGTACAGAAAAAAGTCTGGAAGGATTAATACAAAACTCAAAGTAGTGGGTGGGGGATTAGGGCACAAGGAGGGTTTTCACTATATCTGTTATTTCATTGTTATATATTGAGAATATAATCATGTATTACTTGTATAACGGAAAATAAGTTTAAATTGTCTCTTACTGATTTTAAAGAGGTCCTGCCAAATTTAATTTTTAAAATAAACACAGAATGTCAATCATTAGGTTGCTTTTGGGATATGGAAGGGGAAATACCTTTTCTCACAGGTATTGACCTCAAAATTCTGGACAAAGAAGGATCTTACAATGCAGTTAGCTTTTTGTATTCATATTTGGGGAGAGTATACTCACAGCTTCTAAGGCCAGCAGTATGACTTCCATATACTTTCATCAATGTAAGAAATAGAGTTTCCTTGGAAATTTCTGTGAAGAAACACAGTTCATATCCTTTTATAGGTAGGAAGAGAATGTAGAGAATAAGGAAAAGAATAGTGGCCACCGAGTGGGAAATATTCAAATGCAGAAAAGACCAGCTTTCCAGTTCCCACAGCTTATCGGCTTCTCAGTGTGCACAAGTAATAAAAACATACTGTGAGGCCACTGGCACAAACAATGAGGCATCTCCTCAGAACCTGAAATTCCTATCTGTCCAATTTCTTGGATACATGCCAATTACTTTTTTTCCAAAATCACTTTTGTGTCTAAAATGACTCCTACAAATCAATGAGAAAAATGGCAAACATTTATCAATATCAGCAAATAAATATAAAGAAATCCTATGCCAGGAAACATCAAGGCTTTGGCTCAGTCCCCTCAGAATCTCTGCATGAGTTAGAAGGATACAGGCAATTAGAAATTATAGGGAGTAATACGAAAATATCTCTTCAACATATTGCATAGGGAAAAGCACAGGTCACTGAGCAAGGAATAAAGTTATTACCTCATTAGGAGAACAAAATGCAAAGGAAAGAGATCGGAAGGAAGGACACACATCAAAACAGTAACAGGAGTTACCTTATTGGTGGTAGGGAAGGTGGGGTGCAATTTTCACATTTTATCTTATACACTTCTGTGACATTTCTTTTTTTAAACAGTGAGAATGTATCCATGAATTAGACATGTTTAAGACAGGCTGTTAAATGCCTGAGGTTCAGTTTCAACCACTAACTCAGTGGATGACTTTGAATCTTTTGCTTTAGCTTTGTCCTCTTCCCTCAGCAACAATGTAACTATTCAGTTTATATGCACATTTTTCACGGGAGTCAGAAATAAGTCAAAACGGATACCTGTCTGCCCATCTGCCTGAGGGACATTTTCACTCAAACAGAGCCTTCTGCTTGCTTAATCCTCACCAATAAAAGATGCCTAAGACTGAACTCATCTCCCTCAAACTGCCTCTGCTTCCCAACTGCTGTATTTCCACCTGCTATACCACCATCATTCTGCCCATCAACACATGTGAGTTTTCTCTTTCCTGTACCACAGTCCCACAACTCTAGTCAATTACTATATCTTACCAGTTTTTCCTCTGTAGTACTCTCAGGTTTTTCTTTCTACTTCCACCACAACCACTCTAATTCGGCCCCTTCTCACTTTACTCCTAGATTTTGCTAAAGCACTCTATTTGGTTTCCCTGAATCAAGCTTTCCTCTCTAGATCCCTCTACATATGAAATCTAAAATAAGCCTCTTATATTAATCATTTGTCTCTCTTGCTTGAAAACTTGCAGTGGCTCCCCATAACTTAGAGCGTAACTTTCAAACACCCATTGCCGATAGCCAAGGAATTTTATAATCCTACCTTTCATTGTTGCCTAACCCAATTATTTTCAGCCAGACTAATCGATAAAATTCTGATCATCCCTGCAGTCACACTTTTGCCTAGACTGTACTGCCTCTTATTTTTCTGACAAATCACAGCCAATCTTTAAGTCCCAGCTAAAGATTTAGGTTATCCATGCAGCCTTCTGTGACCTCCTCACCCCTGTGATTACAGGTTCTGGTGAATTACAGCACCTATCTCTATTTCTCTTAAAACTTAATTATATATTACCTCCCTTTTAAGGCATATCCCCTTTCTTCCCACTTGTCATTGTCATGTTCTGGAGACAATGCCATATACTTCTGTGGCTCCCAGAGTATTTAGCCCTGGGTTGGGCACAAAATGGGTGCTACATATAGAAACCAAGGGGAAAAAGATGAGCTCTAGATATAACTGAGGGATGGAATAATAATAATAGCTAACACTAAGATATATGCTAGGCACTGACAGAAGAGCTTTACCTATATTAACTCATCTAAATCTCCCAATGAGATTGGAGCCATTTGGAGATTGAGGAGTCATGTCATCCTATGACATGATGACTACCATAATCCCCATTTTACAGATGAGGAAACTGAGTCATAAAGCTAATAAATGACAGACCTGGGTTCAAACCCAGGTAGTCTGGCTCCAGAATCTCTACTCTTAACCACTTTGCTCTATTACCACAAATGAGATGGGGAGAGGGACATGTCGCTGTAAAGAGGATGGAATAAAGATGGGAGAAGAGTAGATGTTAAGGCATTAAATAATGGGGTAAAAAATGGAGAAAGAAAAAATAAGGGCAATTAAAAGTAAAAGACTGGAGGAGAGGGAAAAATAGTAAGAAGGAGAATGAAGATGAGGAATCATTGACAAACAAAAGGTGTAAACAGAAAGTCAGTCAATGTGGATTGGGGAGAAAAGGAGGACCCAGGAAGACCTGAAGAAAGGCTGCCATGTCAGGCAGGATGCAGAGAACAAATGAGGAGAGGCGATTCTTACATGATGCTGAAGGTGCCATTGTAGGCGTTAGGCTCTGGCTCAGGCACTCTGTAGAGCTTCTGCTTTGGGCTGAGACCAACACACGACAGCGTCTCATTTTTGCAGGTACACAGCTCACATATGCTGATGTTTGTGGTGGCATTCTGTTCTGGCTGCTTCTTTTCTGGGGTATATTTTACACCAGGAAGACCTGTGGATACTGAAAGAACTGTCTCAGATGCCCTTGGTTGCTGAGATATGTTAACTCCCAGGCCCACAGGTGGAACTGTGACTTGAGTCAGGTTTGGTTGTGCAAGTGTCACCTCAGGGTGTTTTGGAGGGGGAGCTGTAGTCTGCTGTAGGGATGTACAATGTCCAGCCTCCATAGCGGGTTCTGGAATTGTGGTTTGCTCTAGGTCCACATGATGAACTGTGACACTCGACGATGTTGAATACTGACCTTGATCCTTACTTCAAGTTGGAACTGTCACCTCCTGCTGGAATGGAGCTTGAATTACTACATCCTGAGGTGCCTCCGGAGGCTGAGTTGTGGTCTCCTGCATGATTGGAGAAGGTACAGTCTCCATATTGCAGCCTGCAGTGACGGTAAGTTCCATATCCATAGTTTGAATTGTGACTTGAGTCAGGTTTGGCTGTGCAAGTGTCATCTCAGGGTGTTTTGGAGGGGGAGCTGTAGTCTGCTGCCGGGCTGTAGAATGTTCAGACTCCGTAGTAGGTGCTTGAGTTTTGGTAAGCTCCAGGTCCAAAGGTTTAACTGTGATACTAGGTGATGTTCGATGCTCAGCATGATCCTGATCTGGGGCTGGAACTGGCACCTCGGGATACAATGGACACTGAGCTACAACTTCCTTAATGAGCTCTTGAGGCTGAGCTTGGGTCTGCTGCATTGCTGAAGAAGGTTCAACCTCCATACTGGATTCCAGAATTAATGTAAGTTCCAGGTCCAAAGGTTGAACTGTGACCTCAGTCAAGGTTGGATGCTGAGCTTGAACTTGCTCTGGATTTGGAAGTGCCACCTAAGGGTATGTTGGAGAATCTATAGTCTCCTGCAGGGGTGTGGAATGTTCACCTCCATAGTAGGTTCTGGAGTTGTGGTAAGCCCCTGGTCTAAAGGTTGAACTGTGACACTGGGTGATGTTGGAAGCTCAGTGTGATCCTGATCTGGTGTTGGAACTATTGGGTTCTGATATACTGGAGGCTGAGCTACAAAAAATTCCTTAGGTGGTTCTGGAGGCTGTGTTAAGTTATCCTACATGGATGGAGAAGTTTCATCCTCCTTAGTGGGTTCCGGCCTTATCATCAGTTTAAGGTCCAAAGGTTGAATAGTGACCTCAGTCAAGGTTGGATGATGAGCCTGAACTTGCTCTGGATTTGGAAATGTCACCTCGGGCTATGTTGGAGGAACTGCAGTCTGCTGCAGGGCTGCAGAATGTTCAGGCTCCGTTGTAGGTTCTGGAGCTCTGGGAAGCCCCTGGTCCAAAGGTTTAACCCTGACCCTGGGCAAGTTTAAATGCTGAGCTTGGTCCTGTCCTAGTGTTGGAACTTTTATCTCATAATGCACTGGAATTTGTGCTACAACCTCCTTAGGTGGCGCTGGAGGCTGAGATGGGGCCTCCTGCTCGGCTGGAGAAGGTTCTGTCTATTTAAGGGGTTCCAGAGGTAGGTCTGGGAACTCCTGCTGGACTGGAGAAGATTCCATATTCTCAGGGAGCTGTAGAAGCTGAGGAAGAGTCCCTTGAGGGACTGGAAATGGTTCCACCTTTGCAGGGAGCTCTGATGAATGAGCCTGAAGTTGCTGCTGTGTGGGAGAAGGTACCACCCATCCTTAGGGGCCTCAGGAGATATATCTGAGCCCCCCTATGGAACTGTAAGCTGAGCTGGAGCCTCTTCCTGGATTAAAGAAAGCTCTATCCCTCCAGGGGGATCTGGAGTCTGAGTAGGGTTCTCCTGCTGCACTGTAGGATGTTCAACCTCATTAGTGGGCTCTAGAGTTAAGACAACCGCCAGATCCATGGGTTTAACTGTGATATTAGGCAACACTGGATGTTCAACTTCACCTGGACCTAGAGGTGAGAATGTCACTTCATTATGTACTGAAGGTTGAGCTGCACCATCTGTACAGGCCCCTGGAGGCTGAGTTGGGTGCTGATGCTGGACTGGAGATGGTCCAACACACTCAGTGGGCTTTGGATGCTGAGCTGAGCTCTCCTGCTGGCTTGGAGAAGGGTCAGTTTCCTCAGGAAGCTCTTCAGGTTGAGTTGGGGCTTCCTGCTGAATTGGAGAAGGTTCGTCATTTTCAGAGGGGGTTGGATGCTGATCTGAATACTCTTGCTGGACGGACAAAGGTTCCAACTGCTGAGGGGAGACTGTAGACTGAGCCGAGGTTTCTTGTTGGGGTGCAGAAGTTTCAATCTCACTAGTGAACGCTGGAGTTATGATAAGTGCAAGATCCACAGGTTTAACAGTGACATCGGGCCACTGCAGAAGCTGAGCTTGATCCTGACCTAGAGGAGAAACTGTTGTCACAGGATGCTCTGGAGAGAAAACTACAGTCACATTAGAGAGCTCTGGAGACTGAGTTGGAGAGGATTCCACCTCACCATGAGACTCTGGATGCTGAGCTGTGGCTTCCTGCTGAGGTGGAGAAGGTACAACGTCAGGAGCCTGTGAGAACTGATCTGGAGTCTACAGCTGGCTTGTGGCAGGTATAACTTCTTCTCCACGATGCTCCGGATACTGAGCTGGGGTCTCCGCTTGTACTGAAGGTTTATTATGTGTACTGTCTTCTAGAGTCCGGCTGGAGCCTCCTGTTGAACTGACAAATGTTCAACCTCCTCAGGTGGCTGTGAAGGCAGTGTGGGGGCCTCATGTTGCATTATAGAAAATTCTGCATTATTAAGGGGCACTGAGGGCTGAGCTGAAGGCTTGCGCTGATATGGAGAAGGTCCCACCTCTGGAGTGGGTTCTTTCATTATGGTAAGCTCCACATCTGCATGTTTGACAATGACACTGGATAAGTCTGAATGCTGAGCATGAGGGTGACTTGGAGGTGAAGCTGTCATTTCATGATGCTCTGGAGGTTGAGCTGGCTGTTCCTGTTGAGTCAGAGAAAGTTCCACCTCCCCTGAAGAAGGTTCTGGAGGCTGAGCTGGTTGCTCCTGCAGGGTTGCAGAAGTTTCTATCTCCGCTGGAGACAGAGCTGGGATCTCCTGCTGGGTTGCAGAAGATTCTGCCTCATTAGGGGTCTCTGGATACTGAGCTGAGGCTTCCTCCTTGGTGGCAGAGGTTTCAGGTTCTCCAAAAGACTCTGAAAGCTGAGCTGGAATGTCCTGCTGGGTTGCTGTTTTCACCTCCTCAGGAGGCTCTGTAGGCTCAGAAGGCTGAGTCCTGTTCACTTGGAGAAGATCCTGTTCACTTGGAGAAGGCTCAGCTTCCACAAGAGGCCCTGGGGGCTGACCTGTGGGCTCCTGCTGGGTTGGAGAAGGTTCAACTTCCCCAAGAGGCTCAGAAGGCTGAGCTGGTTGCTCCTGTTCCCTTGAAGGCTCCACCTCTCCAGGAGACTCTGGAGGCTTAGCTGAGGTCTCTTGTTGGGTTGGAGAAGATTCTGTCCCCGCAGGATGCTCAAGACTTGGAGTCAGGGCCTCCTGCTGAGCTGTAGGAAATTCAGCTTCCATAGTGGGCTCTGGAGTGATGGTAGGTTCCAAATCCAGAGGTTGAAGTGTAACACTGGGCGAGTTGGAATGAGCGTGACGCTGAACGCCAGGTAGAGATGCTACCTCTTCACTCACTGGAATTTCATGTACATACTCAGTAGGGAGACCTGGAGCCTGAGTTGGGGCGTCTTGATGGAGTAGAGAAGGTTCACCTCCTCAGGGCTCTCTGGAGGCTGAGATAGGGTCCCTGATGGACTGGAGAAGGATCAACCTATTTAGTGACCTGTGGAGTTATGGTAAGTGCCATATCCATAGGTTTAATAGTGAAATTGTACAAGTTTGACTGCTGAGCTTCATTTACCCCATGATGTGCTACTGGTCGAACTACAAGCTCCTTAAGTGTCTCCAAAGTCCGGGTGAGGGCCTCTGGAGGACTTGGAGTTTCTAGCTCCTCAGGGGCCTCTGAAGGCTGAGATGGAACCTCCTGCTGAGGTGGAGGTGGTTCTACCTCTTCAGTGGGCTCTGGATGCTGAGTCTGGGCCTCTTCCTGGGGTGAAAAAGATTCAATCTCTTCAGGGGTCTGTGGATGCTGAGCAGTGGTCTCCTGGGGTAAAGATTCAGCCTCCTCAGTGAGCTCTGGATGACAAGTTTGGGCCTTCTGCTGGGATGGAGAAATATCTTATCCTCCTCAGAAGACTCCCTGTCGTGCAGCTTTTGTGCCATAATTTCCTTGTGTGTGGCATTGAGAGGCCTATACGTATCCCTATGCCAAACTGGCCGCCTTCTCCTCAAAGAGCCCTCCTAGAAACAGAAAGGGAAAAATTAATTCTGCATCTCCCCTGCTTTCTCTGGCCACAGTATTTTCTCCTCCTCAAACTTACCTCTCACTTTCCCCTGAGCTTCTCTTACGCAGCAGAAATCGAAAAAAGCCCCTTGGAGGAAAACACACACAGTTAGTGTTACATGTCATTTTTCATCTCTCTCACAATGTGTTATCTCTGGTCGTATTAGGACTAAATGGGTACCTCAGTCCATAATCACAATGAGCAAAATCACAAGAGACCCGGGATCTTGAAAATCACTGCATGCATGCTGTCCTTCCAGAAGTTCTCTGTCTGTCCAAAATGGCCCCCTAGTGTCTCTGGGGAGACTTTTACATGTAGCTTAGCATGGAGTATAGGCAGGATTTTCAGCCCCACTCATCTTTCTCAGTCCTTGGCCAAGTGACGTTGTGCAGAGAAAACACTGCACAACGGCGCTGGGCAGAAAAACGTTACTCTCTAGATGTGTTTCACACCAGTCCGCTTCGGACATAGTCGCACATGCAGCATTTGCTGGGGGTGTGGGTGTGGGGAGAAGGTGCTTTTATTGTCCTGGCTGCTCTATCCTATAAGTTGAATCACACCAAGTAAACACCTGAAACCAACGAGCAAAGTTATCTATACCTCCCTGACTTTCATACTGCAGGCTGTCACTGAGGTGTCAGTGAATTGTGGGATCAGTTTAAAGGCCATGACCAGCAGGCAAACACAAAATACTCTTTTTAAATACAAATAGAAGAGAAAAACATCAGAGTGCACAATAAGTTTGTTTCAGAAAATACTTATGTCCATATAGTATGTGTATACTGAATTGTGACATAAAACGTAGCTCACAGCCCAAGCACAGTGCGATCAGCAGAGAAGTCCTCAGTGGAAAGGAACCCTCTTCCTTTTCATAATCACTAGCAGTATGACCATGGGGCAAAGTATTTTCCCTTTCTCCTTCTCCATTGCCTTATTATTAAAGGAAGAGACAAACTACTGTCTAAAGTTTCTCCCGGTTAAAATTCTATGAGGTTTGGATAAAGGGAATGCAGAGTAGGGGCATAAAAAGCTGTAGGATGAGAAGCGAAGTTTCCTTGCCAAATTACAGAAGGGACTCATATGTTCTACCTTTTGTCAGCTTTGAGTGAGGCCAGGCCCTACATCCCCAATCATGTGGCCTTCCCTACCCTGGAGCCTCCTAGAAGGCCTCTGGCCTGGCCTGATGCCTAGGAACCCGGTATCAGGCCAGCAGGAACAGGTACAACCAAAACCTCCCCCCGCCCACCCTCTTTCCTTAAAGGACTAGTGAAAGCAGATGAATCGGTGCCAGTCCTGTTCTAAATCAGCTTGGGCTGGGGAGCTAATTCTGCTAATAAATAAATTAGGGTAAACCATTAGGGTAATTAAACATTCTTCCTGCCTTTGGTCAGGAAATTGAAATAGATGAGTTCTAAGTTCTCCTCTAGTTGTCAAATTCTGCTTTCAAAACCAATATTTACCTTCTGCTTCTTTTTTTTATCTTCCTCTTTTGCAATTCTATGAGAATAAATCTGTTTTGAAAGAAAACGTGATCATGATTAGCCATTACAACTATTTCCAAATCCTTATTCATTCCTTTTTACTTTAAATCTTATCTACCCAGTGAGATGATAACTTTTTTAAGGAAAGGAATTCTACCCTGTTTAATAATCCTTTGACTCTTCCACAGTACCTAACATAGGGACTTGCATGCAGCAGGCGATATATTTTATTGACTGTTTTAGATGACGTTCAACACATAATTCCTAATAAAAACTCTTAGAAGTAGGAAAAGAAAATAAAAGTATCTAGCAGAAACCTAAGCATTGTTTTAAAGTCAAGACCAAGAGTAGGATGCCCATGATTACTGCTACTATTGATCACTGTGGAGGAGGTCTTAATCAGTATGATAAGAAAAACGAAGTATTGGAAAGGAAGAGACAAAAATATTTGCACGTGAAATGAGAGACCTAAAAAGACCAAAAGAATCAACCGAAATTTTATTGGAAGCAACATGAGTAAGATGGCTCCATACAAAATCAAGAGATCCACATATAAGCCTCAATAGCTTTCCCATATAACACAAATAACTACGAAACAGAAGAAACATCCCATTTACTATATCAATAGAAATGCATAAAGTACCTAGGAATAAACTTAACCAAAAATTTGTAAGACCTATGTGATGAAAATATTAAAACTTTTCTGAAGGACATTAAGAAGATGTACTTACATGGCATGAGATACCATCCTCCTAGAAGGTTGTAAAGAGATCAATTCTCTTCACAGTAACCTCCAAATTCAATGCAATCCATTTATAGCCAAAATAATTTTTAAATAAAACCTGGCCAGCAGACATTTGGTAGAGAATATATGTAAGAATAGTTATGAAATGTATGAAAAAGGTGGTCAAAGAGTAGGATCTTGCCCTACCAGATATAACATATGTTATAGAGCAACTGGAATTAAGCAGTGTGATATTGGTACTCGTACAGGACAAGATAACTGGATCACAGAATAGAGTCCAGATAAAGATAGTATATTAGACCAGGGAAGAAAGACTAAACCATTCAGTGAAAGGTTTGAAAATAATTAGATCTTCATATAGGGGGAAAATGTTAGATCCCCTACCTCAACCACACAAAAAAACAAATACAACAAATTCTAGACAGATTATTAAAGTACTTGAAGAAAAGATTATGGATTATTTTTACGTCATGAGGTGACAAAGTCCTGGCTAACAAAACCCACAGCACAGGAGCCATGAGGAGAGGTCGGGCAGATATGGTGGCTGACTGTCAACACACATCCTACTCTTCACAGCCCTTGTCCCCTTTTTCCCTGGATTGTTTGTCTTCTTCTTGTTGACTTATAAAACTCTTGGGAGTTCCCTGGTGGTCCAGTGGTTAGGCCTTGTCTCTTTCACTGCTGTGGCCAGCCCAAGGTTCAATCCCTGGTCAGGGAATTAAGATCCCGCAAGCTGCACAGCATGGCCAAACCCCGCCACGCCCAAACAAACAAACAAACAAACAAAAAACTCATTATAGTAAAGAAATACTGGCTTTCATTGAATTTCAGTGTTTCGAATCTTTCCAGTTTTTTTTGTCTCTAAGGAGACAAGAAAAAAGAGTGGAGTAGGGAGCACAAGCTTCGCAGTCGGCTGAAGCTGGCTTCTGCTTTTGGTTTGGCCACTGGGGCCTTACATTGATCTCCTTCATCTATGAAGGAGGGATAGTAATATCATCCTTACAGGACTGTGGGCATTAAATCAGACAATACATGGAAAACTCTTCCTCTTACGCTTGGCATGAATCAGTGCTAAGCTGGTGTCACAGACAATACGGTGGAATATATCAAAGGCTCTGCTTGTGGCATCAGGCTCTGAAGGCTCTTTCCCACACCATAAGATTATAAAAATATTGCTTTTATTTTCTTCTAATACCTTTACGTGGTCTTTCTTCACATTTATGGAAATATGTTTATTTAAGATGAAAAATGGGGATCTGCTATTATTTACCCCCCAAATAGTTAGGTAGCTATTCTATCACCATTAATTCATTTTTTTCACTGATTCAAATATTAAAACATGACATTTCAAAAGTCTTAAGAAAACATGGGTCTATTGCTGGACTCTATGCTACTTCAAATAAATATTCGGCTGCACTATTCCTCACTGTGGAATTGACATAACGCCTCATCTCTCTTCCGTTGAACACCATTATTGTCTGCCATAGGAAGAGCACTGCATGGCCCCTGTCCTCAAAAAGCTTATCATATAAGTGGGGAGACAAAAAAATGGTTAGGACTCCTCGATTTCACTGCCGAGGACACAGGTTTAATCCCTACTTGGGGAACTAAGGTCTCGCAGGCGAAATCAAAACAAAAGGAAACAAATGCAAGGTTAAACTACATAGAAGGTAAAAACAATAAAAAGGGGACTTTACAGAAATTGTAAAAAAGCAAAAGGACATATGCCAGCTGGAGATGTAGAGAGTACAGTGTGGGCAATGGCCAATGACTAGCAAGCTGACCCCATGCTAGTCCCCAGCCTCCGAGGCTCAGAAATCATCCTCTTCCTCACCAAGAGAGAACTCATGTCTTCCTGTTGTGGCAGTCTCACTTTATCAATATCACAGGATTGATCAAAACGCAGAATGCCAAATTATTACTTGACAATGAGAAATACATCTGTTCTACACACAGGGCATCCATGTCTGCACAATCAGTTAATTATTACCTTCTGTGGAGACAGGCCTCCGTGGCACACTCAAGCACAATCACAATCGAAGGCTACTTGGTGAGGACAGAATTAGAAAAGGAATCAGCTGAATCGAGAATTTAATGGGAATGCCTGAGGTAGCTGGATCCATCCATCTCCTCAACAGGCACAGCCTGGCTGGTGGGCCTGACTCTTCAGTTATGCTGCCTAAGGTGCCATCTCTACTCTCGGGCAATGTGAGGATGGGCACTGCCCATGTTGTTCTCTCCTCACCTTTTCTATGCTTTCACTACTGACCAACCCTCCTGCAGATAGACACATTTGTCTTGACAAGTTAGTACATCATGTCAGGTTTTGTTCAAGTCTGATAGGCCAGGAAGCCATTGGTCCTTACACATCTCTGCTCAGCTCCACGATGTGCTAACCTTGCTGTTTCTCTCCTGGGGGGCTGCCTTTTAAAAAACTGCTTACCACTTTTGTGAGTTCTGAGGGGAGGGGACTGCTTTGCTATGGCCCCTAAGAACTGGTGACAAACCTCACAGGACAAGGATCAGGAGGGCTGGAGTATTCAGCGAAGGCTTTATGAAGAAAGATATCTGAACTTGAGTTGGTCTTTAAGAGGTGCATAGGACTTCCACAGGCAAAGCAAAATAAAGGAATTTTCGATGGGTAAAGGCACAGACAAAAGTAGGAGTGGGTATGGTGTAACTAGCGTATAGTGAGGAGCTGCTTTGGCTGGAATGGGGGCGTGCCATTACAAGAGAAAAGGTCAATAAAGTAGGTTGGATTGGTAGGGTAGAATCAAGATTGTCAGCTTACTAAAGTCACTCTTTTAATGTTAGCAACTGCCTGTTGGGAAAAGTAATAAACCATTATGTAACTGAACAAAAGGTAAACAGGCTAGCTCCAGGAATAGGCTACTATAACTATGACATACTTTAGGGTAGCCTGCTGCAGGATTTTACTTGCAGTGTTTTAATGGAACATATCTACACAATTCCTAATACACCGGAAAAGAAAGCTGCTAAGTAAACCTAAGGAATTGACGAGATCACACTTTTATCTTTTAAGCATGTCCTTTTAGCCCTCCCAGGGTGACTGATAGCTCCATGAGTATGGAGATCCTATATCTATCATTTCAGCCAACAAGTAAAGAAATCAACAGTACAATGAGAGTGACTGGTGAGTACAACAAATCAGCATAGTTTTTTGTGTTGAAGAAATTTTACTATCATGTCAACTCTGGCCTTCTTATAAACTTCACTTGTCAAAATAGTCCAATGGCTTGTTACCATGCATCCAATTCCATACAGATCTCCTGGGAGTGGAGTTCCTTTAAAAATCCTGTGGGGACTTCCCTGGTGGCACAGTGGTTAAGAATTCGCCTGCAAGTGAAGGGGACGCGGGTTTGATTCCTGGTCTGGGAAGGTCCCACATGCTGCGTAGCAACTAAGTCCGTGCGCCACAATTCCTGAGCCCGCGTGCCTAGAGCCCGTACTCCACAACAAGACTAGCCACCACAATGAGAAGCCTGCACACTGCAACGAAGACCCAACGCACATAAAAAAAACAAACAAAAGCACCAACAAACAAACAAAAAATCCCGGGAATATACTTTTCAGTAAAAGAACGAAGTGTATTCAGTCCTCATGATTAAAGACAAGGATCAAGTAGTAGTAGGAGGAAAGGTGGCTTTGATTCTCAGTTTGTGGGTTCTGAATCTGAATTAATTATCATCCTTACCTCAATGAGACAGAGAATTGTAACCAAAATCGTCACTACTACAGTTACAGATATTGCCAAGATGAGTTTGTTGTTATAGCCATATCCTGGAACTTCTTTTGTGAGCTAAAAATAATAAATAACAGTTTTTTTAAAACAAGGAGATGGAAGGGATGAAAGCTAACTATTTTTAATTCTATTCTAAATGATAGTTAACTATTCTTAAAATACTATAAAACCCAATCCTTTCAGGCGAGTAGCTTCTATAAGAACAAGCCAAATTGAATGTTATTAATCTTATCATTAGCAATTTCTTCTACAGTTTATTTATCTACACATTATTTATCTTGTGTTATGCCTTTTCTCGTCTACCCAAGGAATAGTGGCACACTCTCTAAACGAGCAAAGTGGGAGATCACTGTCTTAGCCAGTTTCATGGCTGAAGATAAGATACAGACTAGGAGCCCATGGTATTCCTGCTTGGTCACGTTAATGGCAAACTGAGTAAAAGTCCAGCTCCCATGTGTCAGGGGTTATCCTCACCTCACTTGACTCCTGCTCTTTCTGCTCACTCTGGGTTTCTGTGCTTTCACTGATATAGTTGTCAGTTTTCCACTGGTCCGTATGCCATTCCGCTTTGGAAACATTTACTTCTTGCTGCTTGCTGAGAAGTTTCATCAGGAGGCCTGTTTGAGACATGAGGTTGGCACAGGCCAGCTGCCCGTGTGTCTCTGAGCAGTCCATTTTCAAAGTCTGGATAACATGAGAAATGAGCCTTCGCATGTCATTGTTGGGGATGAGGGACCGTAGCTGCTGGTTTAGCTGAGTTTCAACTTGATCACCTGGGGATGTGAGCCCTGGGAAAGGGAAGCCTGTGGGCTTGGAGGATAATTCAGTGCCCGTGTTGTGGTACTCCCATTGTGTTTTGTTGGTGTGTTAAACAGTTGGCATACTGTTGTCTGCAGCAACAGTAGAATGTGCAGTGAAGACGTTCCTATGGGTAGTGTTTCCAGGGCCGTTTCCTCCTGGCAGAGTAGAGTTTCCTCTAGAAATAATTTCATCAGAAACATTTTATGCAGTATTGTTTTCTGAAGTAGTGTGTTCTGTAGAATGGTCTGAAAGAGAAAATAATGCTAGAAAAGGATTTTCCTGAGAAGTCACTTCTCTTGAAGGTGAAACAGCCTCTCGTGGAGAGGAATTTATGAGACTCCTCGCTACAGAGAACGGAGAGCTTGCAAGCATCATTCTACTGAGTGAACTTTTCTTTCTGAACTTTCGACTCCTTTTGACTTTGGGTTTTCTGTGGACCCGATGAGACTGAGTTTTATGGAAGATGTATTTTTCACCAGAAGATGAGATTAGTTCAGGAGCCTCAATATTTCTAACTCTAGCCTTTACAGCTTCTAAAACAAAAATAGTGTGGGATAAGTCTTTTGATTTGCTTTTAACCTCAGATGGGGATTTTGGAGGGATGGAGGCACAAGGCCTGCCCTTGAAGTACTGCTTCAGGGAAGAGGAGCCTGCTGCCTTGTGTTCCTTTATGAATGAAGACTCTGCATTGGACGACTTTCCCACCAGCTGCCTGGGCCTCTGCACCATGAGAAGCTGTTTCAGCTTTCTTGGGGATGGCCTCCTGAGCCTTCTTTCTTCGGCAGTGTTCGCCACAGATTGCTGGGCATTCTGTTTCCTCCTGACGCTCTCATCTCCCACTGCTTTGAGGTGCATTTTCTGTATGCCCCTTGGGCCCCTGAGGCCCCTGTTCACTCTCAGCAGGTGTTTCTCTGTAATCTCAATCTTTGCTAGGCTGTCTTTCTGTGGTTGGGCAGCTTCCAATTTCTTTTGAAAGATGCAGAGTTTAAACATGGTACTTAAATGGTTGGAACACGTATGCATGGCAGGTTTTTCTTCCTTTTTAACCTCATCAAATTTTTCCTCAGTTTCTGCATCTAAAAATTTTCCAGAAAGTGAAGTTTCTTCAACTTATTTTTATTAGTTGAATTGTTGGGTACAGGTTTAAGAGAAGGGCTCCTTGTATTGATTTTCAAAATGCCCAGTGGCATATCTCCATCTTGTGTATTTGAAAAAAGAAGTTGAATGAATGGTAATAATGTTGGTTCCACATCTCCTAGATTCCCCTCTGAGATAAAAGGTAGTATGTAATTCAGTGCACTGATAATATCACTTCTATTATTAAAGTCCAGCTGCTCATTCATGAAGCCTGACAAGCTGACAGCACTTTATCTGAGGATGCCCTCTCTGACTCAATAGTCAGCTCGCTGCTGTTCTTCTTCCAGGCTTGTAACACCTTCATCAACGATCCTTCTGCATTCTTCATCTGTCAAAAATAACTGTTTTTGATCATTGAAGACTGATGGGACAGCTTTTAGTCAGTCCACAGCCAAATAAATTAGGAATCACTCAACGTTTGAGTGCCACTTAGGAGAAAAAGAAACACACACTTAAGCCTGTGACTGGCAACAACAAAATGCGAAAAAGATATCTCTTGAAGAAGTGGATATCTACTCAGAAAATTCTGTAGCGTGAAATATACTAACTATATTCAGGATTACTCCACTGGTTCCCAGGGGCCAGAAATGAAGAAAATCCAAGGCTGGAAGACAAATATTCCCCTACTCAGCTGGGCTCTCTGCAGATCTACTGTGACTCCTCAAATTTATATACCCCACCCTATCCTTCCTCAGAGGCACGGGACTGTGAGCCTTCCTCTATCCACCTCTTTAGTGTGCTTGTGTCCTTGCTACTATCACAGATGACCACGACAACAACCGCCATTAACAGGTCATCATCTGGACATTTCCTTCTCTACCCACCCACCGAGTCCTTTGCTCAGTCCCTGCTTCCATGTATCCCAGCCCTCATAACAGAAGGCTCTATACAGAAAAAAAAACACTATGTCCACCCGAGCTCTTTGCTAAAAGTTGGGCAGGGATCTGGGGTATAAGAGATTTGCCCAATTGTAGGCCAACGTGGAATGTTCAACAAATCAATGGAATAATACTTGAGGTCCAAAATGCTAAAGGGAAAAAGCAACTTCTGTCAGATGGCTACTTTGCTTTCATTTCATTTTACTTCTAATATTTCCAGCTTTACTTGGGGAACCATCCAAAGCTTCTGACTGTGTGAAGGTAATGTATACCATTGTGTAGCTGGGCTTCTCTTCCAAAAGGATGAAAAGTATTTTTCCTGAGGGTCAAAGGAGGAGGGAAGTGTCATGAGAAAGGAGGAGCATGGGCTTGCAGAGAGCCCCAAACTGGGGAGAGGAGACCGGGGCACTAGGGTCATAGCACTTAACAGCTCTGAACTTGTTTCTCCTCACCTTAAAAGGAAATTAAAAATGCCTTTTCTGCCCACTTCTGGGGGAGGAGGGAGTAATACAACTAGTAAAAAAATTGTTTGGGGGAGTTCCCTGGTGGTCTAGTGGTTAGGACCCGGCACTATCCCTGCTGTGGCCCGGGTTCAATCCCTGGTTGTGGAGCTAAGATCCCACAAGCTGTGTGTCACAGACAAAAAAAAAACATTGTGTTGAAAAATCAGCAATATTGTCTTTATATAAGTAGCAAAGTGTTATTATTTATGATGTGCTCTAGATCAGTGATAGAGACCTGGATTCAAGCTACGTGGGCATGAAAGCACATTTTGGAAGTCACCAAGTTAGGGCCAATAAATCTAATATATAGCAAAATAGTTGAAAGCCCCTGAGTGTTTTGTGGATAGAAAAGTTTGAGATTCAGAGCAAGTTCAGAGCTGGACAGTCTAAGAATAAACTAGCTCTCCCATCCATTAGAAGGGCTAGGTAGCAGCTTCCGGTTATGGAACCAGAAATCTCAGGCTCCAAATAGGACATAAAACAGCATCACTTGTACTCTTTATAAAATTGCAGAAACAAACAAAGTAAACAAAAATATATTTACACCTGTCCTATAAGGTAAAGGGTAACTGAGACCTAATGTATATAAAATCAGTTAACAAACTGTGATGCACTATATCAATAAGTTCTCATTTGCAGAGAGCACAGCATAGGATATGGGGCCATTAATGTTAATTCCCTTCCCGCTTCCATTCCCTTCTCTTGTCCCTTTATGTATGTGTATCAGTAACATTATTAAGCTAACAATGTAACTGAGCAACTATTAGCTTAATAATGTAACCAAGACTCTGATTCTTACCAAGGGGGGAGGTCTTAGAAACTTAGGGAGCTGGAACTCTGAATGAATTAATTAAAATAATGAAATTACATCATTAATTTTTATTTTCAAATAATTTTTAAAATTATCATTATTGATTAAAAATAAAATAAAATTAAAAACTTATTATCCCGCAGTTGAGACTCACCACAACGTGTGAAGTCTGTCAGGCATCCACTGTCACAACACAGCTTGACTCTCTTACAGACAACCTCAATGGTATTTTTAAATTGGCAGAGGCAACAGGCCATATGGCTAGGTAAGTCCCTATAAATGGAAACACAGATAATTAAATTCGTGGTAAAAGAGTTACTTGAGTAGGTAGAAGAGGTAGATCAAGGCCACCACAGACCAGTGCAAAAAGGAGTTCTTGGGGCGTATGGACTGCAGAACTGAATAGGGGCCGGTTGGCCAATTGCTGCTCTTGACTGTTGGAAATAAATATAGAGGAGGAGAGATGTGCCCAACAGAAGGATTAGGATGGCAGTAGGTATGGTATGCCTACAAAAAAGGGAATAGGGATTAGAATTGGGTGACATTGATCTGTACTTTAATTCAGAAGTATCTCCTTCCAACCCAAAAGCCTCACTTTGGGTTGAGTACACAGGAAGAAGGCACACTTATAAGAAGAGTCTGAATAAGACTGCACCTTCTGGAATCACTCTGTCAGTTCCCATTTGTGAGTAGTAATATATTAGAAATTATTCTAGTCATAAAAAAGCATCGTGTGGTTAAACAGTAACAGAGATCACATTGGCCAAATCTAGACAAAAGGAACATTCCAAAGAATAACACTATCATTATAATAAGGTATAACATAGTTAATTTTTAAAAAAGCACATGAGTTCATAGTGATACTCAGAAGGAAAAGTGGGGGAGCTCTTCTGTATAGAATAATGTCAGCTAATTAATACAAAATGGATGATAGAATAGGAAAGTGTCATTTTGCAACTATCAATGTAATAGTTGATTCAGACAAAGATTATCATTGATGCACAGTTGGGTGAAGAGTTGTTTGAAAGTAGGATCTTCACTGATCCCAAAGTATCACCCCACAGATTATTTATCAATTACCAAGGGGAAAAATAACTTTACCATGGAGAGATATGGAAGAAACCATCTTAATCAAGTGATCAAACTTAGCACTGGGCCATCCTGCTGGGATGGAGAAATTTCAGCTTCCTCAGGGGGGTTCTATAGGTTCATCTGGGCTCCTCCAAAAAATCCGTAGGTAGGCACTCCTCAGGATAAATGGCATCCATACTGGGATCTAAATAATCACCCTGCAACTGTTGTTCTAGACCCTGAGTGTTTTTTTGAAATTGGCCTATACTTCCAACAATAGTTTTGTCAAGCCGTTGATGCTGAACTAGATCTTTCTTCAGATTTGGGGGTGAAACAATAAACTTCATTGGTTTTGAGCTATTACTACCTAGAGGTGGAACAAGTATTTCAAATGATTGGTGAACTTCAGCCTCCTCTAGACCTATGTGTTTAGTCTTACTTTTGTGTCAAGAAGGGAGAACGAAGGGCTGATTCTGATCCCAGTCTAGCACTGGAATGGCCTCTGGGAGCTTTTGATGTTGCGTTTGCTTGTTATTCAGATCCTGATGTGGAACAGCAAACTGATCTGGCCCTGTAGGCAGCTCTCCAACCGAATCCGTGTCCGGGAATGGAACCTCAGTCTCAGACAACTCCTGATGAGGGGGGGCCAACATCTGGACTGGAGACAAGGGCTTTAAGTAATTAAAGCCCACGGCTTCTGCCAGGGGTGTAAGGGCATGGGGCAATTTGGGAAGAGGTTCTGAGGCCTGTGAAGACCAAGCCTCTGTCAGCCGTGGGGCGTTGGAGGTCACCTGGACGGGGCCCAGGGCCCACTCCGGAGGCTGAACTGCCTGGACTAGAAGCCACCGTCCTTGCCATGTGAGGAAGAGCCGAGGCAACCAATGGCGCAGCCGGGACATAACATGTGGCGGCTCCAGGGTCAGAGACCCAGGCCAGTGAGGAGCAGGAGCCACATCCTGCATCCGAGCTGAACCGCTATGCCAGCGCCTACGCAACGGCTCACGTTAGCAATCGCGCGCCCCGCCCCCGCCTAACGTCCCTCCCGTTATTTATGACGTCTTTAGTTGCGCCACAGTTATTAGGCTCGTGCGGAGATCCAATCCGCGCCACCAGAGTGGGCCTTTTTCCCAGAGTCCCCAGGGCGCAAGCCATCCTTCCCCTTGCAAAGGCAACAATTACCTCCTGCTGGGCCCTCTTCCCAACCCCGCCCTGCCCTCCCTGGCCCCAAACAATGAGGCGGGATTTGGGCTGCAGACCCGAGTGGCCCCAAACTCCAGCAGCCCAGGGGTGGAGGGGGGAGGGAAGGATACAGAGCTTCCCGAGGAAACCAAAGGACCTGGCATTCTGGGAAATTCAAAAGTGCTAGTCCAGTCCTGGCAATCTGAACTCTTCCTCCTCAAAGCTACAGTCTGAGAGACATTCTTGCTCGCTTTGGCCACACGGCTGACAAAAAAAGTAGCTGACCTGCAAAATGAGCATCAGTTAGGGTGGCGGAAGGGGGACACACCTTACAATTACGCGAAAATGTTGCCATTTCCTCCAAACTCTCAGTATTCACGTCTCATTATTCATACACCACTCTGTAATTAGGGGTCACCACTGAATCAGTGATGACTCCAGAACTTCTGCAGGAGGGGTTTGGGGCAGGTGAGCAATTCATTCTGGGAAAGAGAGCCTAAAACCAAGTGAATGGCCCTTTACATTAGCATGGGAAGACTTCCCCCATCCCAACTTGTCCCAACAGAGCCATTAATCTAGAAAAAACTACAGTGTCACTTTTCAGAGGTCTACCCTGTGTGCACATATGGAGAAGACAGTTAGAATGTTAAAGTCAGCATGATAAGTAATTTTCTTGAAATACTGTAACTAGCACGAAGTTTACTTTCTTCACAGTCCTTTTCATAATCTATTTAATTTTACTCCTTTTAAATTGTCTGGTACACCTTTAACACCTAAACTCCAAGAGAGAAGGAGCTTCACCTAATTTCCAGTGCCTAGCACATGATGGTTTCTAAATGGAACTGATTCCAAGATTGGCCTCATTTAGGAGTGGATCTGTTGTTATAATTAGGTTTCCAGAATCTTTAGTATCAATACGGAACCCTTTCCTCTCACATTTCATAGAAAGCTACACTTCTTAAAGCCCAAACATGGATACGTTTCAAGTTCCCTTGACTGATTTAAATTGATTTAAAATAATTAGTTTGTACAGGAAAAAACTTTCAAAATTTTTCAGAACATAACCACCTTTTCTTTCTCTACTTTCTTCCCTTCAAAACAAACTTTGCAACATTGGGGTGAGTTAAATAATCAGAAATCTAGCCAAAAATTAAGCTCTCAATGACACGAAACACATTTTTTGCTCCTTTTGAATAAAAATCCTATATGCAGTACATTAATGTTTTCTTTCAGAAATTACGTTGACAACTTAATCCATAATTCGAGGCATCCATATAACTGTTTTACAAAAAGGTTCTTTAGCAAAATATTTAACACAAGATACATATGAGATGCTGAGATCTGGGTAATATACCTTACTTGAAAGGCATGAATAGTTTTTAGACAGTGTAGCATAATCACACTTAAGACCATAGTTACTTTGTTCCCAAGTCCCTGCAATTCTATTTGAGGGGAGTTCTAAAAGGCTTGTGTCTTCTCCTGTGTCCACAACCATAGACGTACACTGGTGGCCCTCAATCCTGCTCTCGAAACTTCAAATAAGGGGCCAGAGACAAGGTCCGGGACTTGGAGAAGTGCTAGAAATTTCCTGCCTCAAAAGCAATTTCAGAGTTTCACCTTTTCCTAAGGAAGACAGAACTGAGTAGATATGCTGAAGTCTTCCAAATCCTGCTGGTTGTTTTGAATTATGGCTACACTGGCTGTGTACCACTTGAGCTTTTATCTCCACATACTTGAATTAAATCCTGTAGTTCCTCTTTGGTTCTAGCATCTGTGACCTCTTCACAGCGTCTATATGCCACAGCTGTTTTACCACTTACTGTAATAAAGTTTACAAGGATCAATTCAGAAGTTTTCTTGTTCTAAAACTTCCTATATACAATGGTAGCACCGAATAATCAGACATTCTTTTGACTTCTAAAAGCAGAAAATAAGAGCATTTTCCTAGAAGTTCCCTCATCTGGCACTTCAGTTTTTATTATAATTATTTGTGAAAACATACATAAGAAGTATCAACTTTGGTTCAAAAACTTTTTGATCTTAGAAATAAGAACTAAGGAATAAGGACATAGAAATTAAAAGCCGTGGAAACAAAAATGTTCAATCACAATACAATTAGATAGGAAGGCATCAGGTGGGGGTCAAAGTGAGTTCAAACCTGGAAGAGACACTACTGGACTATAACAGATACTTCCTATTAGAAGCAAGGCAAGTGCCTACTCTTTGGGACAAAAATTCTACCAGATACAATGAACAAAGCTTTGGCGACAGAGACAGACAGAGCATTTGAACACCCTACTGGCAGAAGCTGGCCCATGTAGCCTTTGGACAATACAGCTTTCCTCAAGGCAAGCTAGAGCCACCAGGCTTTTTGGTCTAAGGGGTTTTGTGTACATATAAGGAGTACCTTGGCATGTTAGGCACAAACAACTCAGGCATTTAGTTTGGTTCTTAAAGGTTGTTACCCAGAGTTGACAGCTGATGGAGATTCTGCCTGATGACCAGGGAAGTCAAACTTCACTGGAAGGACTGCCCAGGCTGGAAGGCCAAGTCCAATCCAGGGTCAACTCTTACAAGCCAATAAGGTCACTGACAACTTACCTAGGATTTCTCAGTCTCTAAGCCTGCAGGGCTGTGAAGCAGGGGAGCAATTCTGTTCCCAGAATCTACTAATCATAAAGTTTCCTTTGGGCACAGCCTGTGACATTCTCACCGCTGTATAACTGGATAGGGAACACAATCAACGCTATTCAATAGCATGACCAGTTTCAAGGCTCACAAAAACGTAGCCCATTATTATATAAGAATCATATTCACCCAATATATCAGAAATAAACACTTCAACAAGAAAACAACGGTAATAATAATAGTCAATATATTTTCTCTGCTTACTACATTTCAGGCATAGTTCTAAGCTTTTTACATTCATCATCTCATTTACTCTTACAATATCCCCCATTTGGTGGTAAGCTGAATTACTAACCCTATATGCAGATAAAGAAGTTGCAGCTTACAGATATTAAATGCCTTCAAATTTCTCTGGCTAGAAGAACCTAAAATTGCAACAACAACAGCAACAAAATCTAAGAGACAAAGTTAGGACTCAAACACAGGTGTCCAAGACTTATAATCACGACCCTATTCTGTATGAGAAGCAAGCAATTGAGGAAGAACTGGATCAAACACTTTCTGTATGAACTGAGGCCAGTCATTCTACATCTAAATACTGGGGACAATAATATTTGCTGTTGTTCTTCTCATAAATGCCACAAAGAACAAATTTAAGACTGTTGCTGTGAAAGCATATGGTGAATGAAAGAATATGTAATGTTTTAGATAACCATTATTTTCATACAATTAACTTTTCAAATAAGTTTATTAGCTCACTGAAACTGAAGCACTTCAACGACAATCAAAAAGGTCTTTCAGGGCTTCCCTGGTGGCGCAGTGGTTGAGCGTCCGCCTGCCAATGCAGGGGACACGGGTTCGTGCCCCGGTCCGGGAGGATCCCACATGCCGCGGAGCGGCTGGGCCCATGAGCCATGGCCGCTGAGCCTGCGCGTCCGGAGCCTGTGCTCCGCGACGGGAGAGGCCACAGCAGTGAGAGGCCCGCGTACCGCAAAAAAAAAAAAAAAAAAAAAAAAAAAAAGGTCTTTCATAAAACCACAATCAGCAAATTCTGGAATGCATCTGTCATCGCTTTCTGAAGAGCAACTGAAACAGAAAAATTAGGAAAGGAAACTTACTAAAGCAAAAACCTCATTGGATAAGGCCAATATTCAACAAAGGCAGTAAATCAACCATGTACACAGCTAATAGGAAGGATGAAAGAAAACAGTAATAAAATCATCTATATTCACAATAAGAAGTTCAGGGACACACGAAACAAATAGATGTAAAATACAAGGTCAAATACAGTAACTGTGGGGGAGCAGAGTAACAATGCAGTGTTGTTAGTGTCCATGTGGAATTTAGAGCTCAGCAACTTAATCACACACACACACACACTCACACACATACACACACACACACACACACACAACTGAAAGAAATCCAAACATAATATTAAAGATAGTCCTCACATCACAGATGAAGGGAATAAAAGGGAAAGAGAGGAACACTGAAGAAATTAAAGAGGGATTCTAAAAATACCCAAGACAAATGAAAATGAACACACAATGTTCCAAAATCTATGGGACACAGCTAATGCAGTTCACAGGGGGAAGTTATAGTGATATAAGCTTATTCTTAGGAAACAAGAAAAATATCAAATAAACAACCTAACATTACACCTGAAGGAATTAGAAAAAGAAGAAAAACCCAAACTCAAAGCTGTCAGAAAGAAGAAAATACCATATGTAATCACACCAAAAAGAATAAGATACTTAGGAAAAAACACACCTAAGGAGGTAACAGACATGTACTCCGAAATCTATCAGCCATTGGTGAAAGAAGTTGAAGGCAACAGAAAAAGATGGGAAAATATAGCAGGTGCATGGACTGGAAGAATTAAAACTGTTAAAATAACCATACTACCAAAGACAATCTACATATATAATGTAATCCCTATCAGAATACCAAAGCATTTTCACAGAACTTGAAAAAGTAATTTTAAAATTTGTATAGAAACACAAAGACCCCAAAGAGCCAAACAATCTTGAGAAAGAACAGAGCTGGAGGCATCACGCACCTTGACTTCAGATTATACTGCAAAGCGACAGTAATCAAAGCGAATCGGACCGGAGCAAAAACAGACTCAAAGATCACTGGAATAGAACAGAGATCCCAGAAAGAAGCCCACACACATATATTTAATTGATTTATGACACAGCAGGCAATATGGAGAAAAAACTGTCTCTTCAATAAGTGGTACTGGGAAAACTGGTCAGCTACATGGAAAAGAATAAAATTAGAGTATTTCAGCACACCATATATAAAATAAACGCAAAACTGAATAAAGACCTAAATGTAAGACCCTAAAACCCTTAGAGGAAAATACAGAACATTCTTCAACATAAATGATAGCAACAGTTTTAGGTTCAGCCTACAAAGGCAAATGAAACAAAAGCAAAAATAAACAAATGGGACTTCACTACACTTAAATAATTTTGCACAGCAAAGGAAATCAAAGACAAAATGAAAAGACCACCTGCTGAAGTAGAGACAATATTTGCACATAAGATATAAACACCAAAAAGATGACCAAGCAAGGGTTCATATCTAAACTACAGAAACAGCACATACAATCAATATCAGAACAACACACAAATACTTTTATAAAAAATGTGAAGACCTAAATAGACATTTTTTCAAGGAAAAAATACAGAGAGACAGCCAGAACTCACAAAGATGCTAAACATAGCTAATTGCCAATAAAATGCAAACCCAAACAATGAGATATATCACCTCAGGCTTGTCAGAATGGCTGTCATCAAAAAGGTCACAAATAACAAAGGTTAGTGAGGATGTGGAGAAAGGGAAGCTCTTGTACACTCTTGATGTGAACGTGAAGTAGTGCAGCTACTGTGGAAAGCAGAATGGAGGTTCCACAAAAAACTAAAAACAGAACTACCATAATATCCTGCAATTTCACTCTTGCGTATATAACAAGAAGACAAAAACACTATTTCAAAAACATAACTGCACACCAATGTTCATAACAGTGTTATTTGCCATAGCCAAGATATAGAGTCAAACTAAGTGTTCATCAATAAGTTAGGGGATAAAAAAGATTTTTTATGATGACTTCAGCAAAAAATGAAATTTTGCCATTTGCAAGAACATGGATGGACCTGGAAAGTATTATGCTTAGTAAAATAAGCCGCAGAGAAATCAAGCCTGGTAGGTTATCACTTACACATGGCATCTAAAAAACTGAATACAACAACAACAACAAAACAGACTCAGAGATTAAACAACAGACTAGTGGTTACCAGCAGGGAGAGACAAGGTGGAGGAGCAAAATATTGGTAGGAGATTCTGAGGAAGAATCCACTACGTATAAAATCAATAATCTACAGTGACGTACAGTATAGCATGAGGAACAGAGCCACTTTTATAATAAGTATAAATGGAGAAAAAGCTAAACATTTATGAAGCACTATGTTGTACCTCTGAAACTAATATAATAATGAAAATTAACTATAGATCAATAAAATATAAAGTAAGAAACAATAAAGGGGAGACACTGGTTAATAGATAGAAATCAATTAAATAAACACAAGTTTTGGAAATCAAGGAATTAAAAAACAACATGTAAGTCACAACATTGGCATTTAAAGTGTACGATCTATTCATTTAAGTGGTGAAAAATGGTACCCATTTTCACAATTTTGTATATCTAGGATAAATTATTATCTACAAAAATGTTACAAATATTCACTCAAAAAGAAAGAGAAAATGTGGATTAACCCACTTTAGTATACAAATTTAATATCAAAGTCTCTATGTAACATTGACTTGAGTAAGTTCTGTTAGCCACTTGTAGTTTCTCTGTGATGTAAAATCTTTTAAAGCATAAAAATCACCCTTTCTACATTTTTCCATTAGACATACATAGAAGTTAAAAGAAATGAGAAGACAGAGCAATCATCCAGGAAGGTGAATTTACTGAGAAACAGTCGTTCGTTCTCCCTCCTCCTTTTCTTTTCCTCCTTTTCCAGGTCTCTTTCCGTTCCAATCAGGAAAAGTCTTTAGAGTTCTGAGAATATTTCTTTGAGGGCTTCAAATCACCATACCTACATCCTCTGCCACAACTACACACACAGGAACAAAAATAAACCTCTGCTATCCACTCATGTAGGAGGGATTCGTGCAAAATAAAATCCTACATGGAGACCAACAGGTGAGTTTTCTACCTGTTCTTTATAATGTCCCTCCATTATACTAAATCCCACACATTATGAGGCAGAAGGGGTTATGTGAGCTCTTCCTTGAAGTCAAACAACTTGCATTCATTTCAAGTACCTGGTGATCATAGGGTACAGCCAGGGAAGGTGCCATCCCCCTTGGGGGTGGGCGGTGAATGGGCTCCCGCAGCCATGCACCTCCTGATGTACAGATTCTGGAGAAACAAAAGGCGGTCACACCGCAGTCAGCCTGTCAGGCTGTCGGGCCACTGGGCAACCCCAGCAGCCTGGAAGTGGCCCCTCAGTTGCTGAAAGCAAAACTCTGTCCCCCCTGTGAAGCCAGGCAATTTGGGCCAGAGAGTCAGAGGAGACCGGTAATCAACTCCTCCTCTCTGCTCACCTCCTTGGGGTTACAGCAACCTCATCTCCAAACCCAACTCTGATCCTGGAGTGCCAAAGTGGGAGTGCAGGTGGGCTCTGCCGGTGCTTCAGCGCCCTCTGGGAAGCCCCCTAGTTTGAATATGATTTGAGTTTGATCCTGTAAAACCATCAGAACTTCCCACCAGAGATAAATGAGGAGATTCTGGCCTTTATTAGTACGCATGGTGAACACGGTTGTCCTGGCTGTACTTTCCAACCCTCCTATTTTACCCACCTATTTTTACCCAACTTCCTCCCTGTGAGTACCTTTGACCAACGCTGAGCTCAGACTCCTGACCTATTACAGCGACTTTGTCAGTCCTTCTTTTAAAATGGACAGGTAGGGCTTCCCTGGTGGCGCAGTGGTTGAGAGTCCACTGCAATGCGGGGAACACGGGTTCGTGCCCCGGTTGGGGAGGATCCCACATGCCGTGGAGCAGCTAGGGCCGTGAACCATGGTCGCTGAGCCTGCGCGTCCGGAGCCTGTGCTCCACAACGGGAGAGACCACAACAGTGAGAGGCCCGCTTACCACAAAAAAAAAAAAAAAGGACAGGTAAGAAAAAGGATTTAACCTAGAAGCAGCAGCTCAGTAAGGGAAATAAAATCATCAGAAGCTATCTAATCACAGCCACAGCCACCCAGGACTCTGTCTTATCTGCTGGGGCATAAGAATGGGACCTTCCTAAACTTGAAGGCCAGTCAATCAAATAAGTAAAGGTGTCGCTCACCTCTGGCTCTTGTTGGGATTGCTAGGCCGTCTACCCAGTGTATACTAACTGCAAAACACTGTCATGGTTTTGAAACACCTATGTTCCAGGAAAGCTTTTTGGGGTGCATGGGGAAGGTTTCTTTTTGACATCAAGCAAAAAATAAATCACCAACTTCTTTGAGCACAGGGGTGCTTAAGAGGGAAGTAGAAAGAAGGAATGGGCAGAAAAGACGATCTCCTCTGAAGTGAAGGTCGTTTTTCCAAAAGAGTAGGATTTAGTCTCAGTTTAAGAAGAACACTTTTAAATAGCCGGGACAGCTCCAAACTGCAGTTTAGAGAACGAGTGCTTCAAAAGAACAGTATTTTAAAAGTCCTGGCAAGGCAGCAAGTGGATGAAGAGTTTGTTTTGCATAGTTTTGAACACAGGAGTAAAGAAACATAGGCATCTCTGACTAAACGGCCCTGAGATCCTATGGCATCAATGGGTCAGTTGCAGGGGGCAGGGGGTATGGGGTGTGATATTTTTCTCTCAACATTTCCCAGGGCAGTCACCGCTCCCTACCCCACCCCCATACTCCCTTCACCCTTCCTCCCTCCACTGTTGGGTCCCCAGGGACAGCACTTCTTAAGCTGGAGCGCTCAGGCACCATCTCTGCAGTCTGGATTCTTCTTGGAGCCTGAGAAGTTCTGGGACAGGAATCCAGGTCTGCAAGGCCACTGGGGTGCAGTCGGACCTGGAGGACTGGAGGGGAACTGGAGCCCTGAAGTCCACCCACGTCCTTGAAGCCGAGGGAGGAACACATCCTCTTAACAGTACTTCTCAGGGGTCACCGTGCTCCCCACCTGAGGGTGATCCATACTCACTTGAGGCAGCAAGGGCTGCCTCTAACTGACCCACTCGATTCCACCTTAAGGGTCCTCGCACCTATGTGAGAGCGCAGGCCCTGGCTCTCTTTAGTCAGCTGAGGCCAGTGTTGCCTGGGTCCCTCCAGTCCCATCCCCCAGCCCCTCCCTCTCGGACTGTATCTAGTAGAAGAAAGAGCACAGAGGAATTGGATGAATCAAAGGACATGGGAGTCTGGGTATGAGTTTGAAGACCGAGAACCTAAGGCACAATTACATATTATTGGAGACTCTTGTGGGGTGTGTGTGGGGAAGTTAGGAAGCCGAGAAGCTGAGTGGACCTGATGAGTCCAGCCCCAGGACACCACACAGCCCCGCCCCCCCTTCCCTGCCATCAGACAAGGGGTGCCACAACTCCAGCCAGGACTCTGCATTTCCCCCTCCCTGATTCTCCTCCAGAAGAGCAGGTGGCTACCCTCTGAGGGCAGGGGCAAGACAAGACACCAAGTCCCCCTGCACTAAGGCGCTACTGGAAGCTCTTCCTGAACAGCAGTGCTGGCTTGGAGCGAACCCGAGCACCGGCAAAGTTGGTCCCGTCTGCAGCTGACAGAAGCGGGGTTTAAGTCAGCTGCCATGGCTTTAAATCAATCAGCCCCCCCTTTAAGTCAGGTGACCCGACTTTAAATCACTCTGTGCCCCTCAAGCCTGCAACTTCAAAAGTTGGGAACTTCACTTTGATCCCAGCAGCTCACATAGCTGAACCCACACTGTAGTCACCCCCAAAGCCTGGCTTAGAGGCAGGATATAAGGTAAGGGGATGGGCATGCACTCATGGTGATGAGAGTGTACTTCATGTACCAGAAGGGTCAAGGTACTCTGGGGTACAGCAAGCAGTGCACGATACAGCAGCTCCCTGGCAAAGCTGGTGATGCACAGGGAGAGTGGGCACACCCAGGCATACAGAAGGTCCAGGGTGGGACCTCGGGCACAGCCAGCCGGGATGGTGTGAAAGCGGAGGATCTCAGCCTTCTTGAGAAAGGCAGACACAGATGATGGTTGAGAAACAAAGACCACATGAAATATGGATCTGAAAACACACCCTGCTCTTGAAATTGGCATGGGGAGGCACCCAAGATTTGAGTCTTCTTACTCCCCAGTACCTAGTGCTTTGGCCTTTGCCCAATTACTTATACAATTACTGATAATATCTAACCCATAAAATACTGCATTTGTAGTGGTATGCGTGTTAAAGTTTCTGTAGTGGAAAAATCTTCTCTACAAGAAAAATGTACACTACCGGAAATAAATTAAAACCCCTCTTTATAAAGTACTATATCAGATTTGCCTGGTGGTGCAGTGGTTAAGAAACTGCCTGCCAACGCAGGGTAAATCGGTTCAAGCCCAGGTCAGGGAAGTTCCCACATGCCGAGGAGCAGCTATGCCCATGTGCCACAACTACTGAGCCTGCAGGCCACAACTACTGTAGCCGACGCACCTAGAGTCGGAGCTCCACAACAAGTGCATCAAGAGAACCCACCGCAATGAGAAGCCCGCGCACCGCAACAAGGAGTAGGCCCCCGCTCGCCGCAACTAGAGAAAGCCCGCGTATAGCAACGAAGACCCAACGCAGCCAAAATGTAATTACTTAATTAAGTATTTTTTATAAGTGTTTTATCCTTCTGTGCAACTTATCTGGGAAGAAAAGAGAGATGGCATGGGAGAGTGAGAAAGACCAATATTTAGTGCACATCTCTCATGCAAGTACTCTGCTGGCTCAGATACATTTATCCCCACTTTACAAAGGAGGAAATAAGCTCAGAGAGGTTTCGTAATTTTCCCAAAGGTAAACAGCTATTGAGTGGCAGAACCAGGATCTGAACCAAGTCTGTTACCTTCAAAGCCTAAGTCCTCATCACAACAAAACTCTATTAATATTTACATTTATCGAATTACATTGAAAACTGGGGAGTTCTTGGCACAATACTGAATAAGAGTGAGAAAGAAAGGAATAGCATTGTCCCTACAGTCAACCAAAAATTTTGGAGAAGCTGCTAGATACCTGGCCCTTTTTGGGGTTCAGAAGTGAACACGATAGGAAGAGTTCTGCTTTCATGGACCACGTAGTGGGGAGGAGAGACGGGTGCAACTTGGGTGAGGGATTTCACCTTGCTGGGCCTCTGTTTCCTCATCTGGAAAATGGGACGGGTGCTCCTCATTTTGTGGGATTGTCCAGCCCTCACATTCTCTGATTCCATGAGAAGCATTTGTTTTCCTGTTTCTTTAAAATTCATTCAGGCCATGAGCCATGATGAATGCTGTTAGCTGCTCCCCAAATCACTCTATTCCCACCCTTTTCCTGTGACCAGGTCTTTCCCAAAACATGACTCACAATCAGTCAAGTCACAGAACTTAAGGGGCACCCAGGAGAAAAATTCCAACCCTTGTTTCTCAGGAGCTCTGCGGTCTACCTGCCAGGTCAACTTAACTCATCTGGCACAAGGTGGCCATCCTCGGTTTCACATCAACGTGATCTCAGGCACAAACCTCCTTGTTTTTCCATTTTGTCTTTAAGTAACTTGTTGAAACAACTGTACAAATATGACAAGGATATAAAATCAGGCATCTTCTGCCCCCAGTGCCTATTAATAAATGATTTTCTGCCACTTTAATGATAAAGATAGAACATTTCAACATTCTGCTGCCCTTCTTATTTGTCATTTTTGTTGATATTTCTATTGAATACACCTTTCAATATTTTAACAATGGAACATTTATTTAGGTTGTTGCAGACCCAGCCTTTAGTGGTAAAGGTTTTCTTGTTATATTTCTATTATGTTTCTTTTAAGAATCATTATCCTATTTAAATGGATTAAGTCAAATCTGTAGGCATTTATCCTGTGAATATTGATGAAATGAATACCTAGAGGGCAGTAGTACAAGTTGATTGGACTTGAGAACCTCTATTAGCACAGCTACGTATAAATATTATCTGTATGTAAACCAAAGAACATGCTGAGTGAGATTCTCTGACACTTTTTCACCATCTGCCCCTGAAGCCTGTGAGAAATGAAATATTTCTTGCCATCGCAGTAAACAAAGGATGTCACAGTCAACAGGACTTGTAGCTCTCCAGTGTGAGCCACCGGCCCTGAGGAACTCAGGATATGCAAATACAGAATGCAGGCCCCAGAGAGCTGAGGGTGCACATCAAAGGAAGGATTTCAGTGAGCCCAGACTCTGGCATCTTCGCATACAAAGAAAAGCGCTACATTCCTCACGTTGGGAGAGCAGGTTTTCCTTAGTCAACCACCACCTTTTCATGTTCCCCAATACCTGCGTCAGTCCCCTGCCCTGTCCCCTCCCCACCCCCCCCACCTCCCCCCGTACTCTAGGTCAGGGAGGAAGGAGCGCAGAGGGACTCTGCTGAATAAGGGGCCTGCGAGCCTCGGGAGGAGTTTTCAGCCCCTTTCCCCGCAGAAGGGAGGAGGGGATATTTACGGACCCTGCGCCTCCCTTGCCCCGTTTTCCCTCAGGACGCTGAGGCCGACCCCCCTCCCCACACCAACCAGGCCCCGCGAGCCAGGCCAACGACAGGGGCCAGAGAAGGGACCGAAGTTCCCCGGGACCAGACGCTGGGGGCCGCTCTTTCTGCACAGCAGCGGCGGGTGACAGCGAACTCCTGCCCCTCAGAAGCTGGTCTTGCGCTGCTGCCTGGGCACCGGACCAGGCGGAGCGCCGGCGCCCACTTACCCGGCCCGCCATCTGCACGACTGTCGTGGCTTAGGTCGCCGGGGCCCCTCCATAGCCGGAAGCCTCAGTGCGGCCGCCCTCCCCTCGGGCTCCGGGCCAGTTGCGTGACGGCGGAGGGAAGAGACCCCGAGCTGCGGGACTTCCAGCTCTGCGGAAACGCGGGCTCCGTTCTGGGCTTAGCGGGTGAGACCGCTCTTCCCCGAGGCCTCCCAGGAGAGAGGCGGGCGCCGGGGGACGGAGCCGTCAGGAGCGTAGGGCCCCAAACGGTGTCCTGCAGGGGCGGCCCGGCCTGGGATCCCCGCCCACTGTGACCGCAGCCCAGGCCTTTATCCTGGAATCCTACACAAAAAACTTAGAAAGATACACGGTTTATAGTAAATATTGACAAATGATTGTTGCTGCTGTGCTTACTATCCTATTAAATGTGTAAAATCCAAAAAACACTTTAAGTTCAAAGTTAACTATGAATTTTTACCTTTCCTTCTTATGTCTCTGCTATTCCCAATTGTGGTTAATGAATCATAGACTGTGGCATCACTATTTGAAAATGAGCTTGTTAAAAGAACAGAACTCAGGCCCACCGGACCTACTGAATCATAATCAGAACATTTCCAATCTCCCCAGTGTACTTGTGTACCCATGAATAGCTGAAAGATACATTCCTACCTCGATGTATCTTTTCTGTCTGAAAAATACACACATTTTATCCAGTTTGATATAAAAAAAACATTCAAAAATGCATATGCCTGTGTTGAAACCATTATTTTATCATATTTTTCCAGATAAGTATATAGTCTCTATACTGATTTTGTGGATCACATGCCACACACTTTTCTTGTAGTTAGAAATAAGGTAGAGAAAGTTACTTTGTAAATATATATATAAATATATAAATATAAATATATATATATATATATATATATATATATATATATAAATGGATAATTCAAGACACCCTTCTAAATGAAAACCAGTTCTCTTAACTTGCTGTTTTCTTCTTGGGTCACATTATGAACTCTTCCCGTGGCCACATGTCACATGTACTTTTAATTTCAGGGACTGCTGACATTCTAGGATATGGCCATAGATTTCTCTCAAGAGGAGTGAGAATGCCTGGACCAAGATCAGTGGGAATTGTACAGGGATGTGATGTAAGAGAAGTATAGGAACCTGCTCTCCTTGGGTGAGGATACCTTCCTTCCAGAATTCCTTACCCAACCACAGCGTTTAGAGTCCTTCACTTGTAGAATGTCTCCTGGAATCTTCTGCTTCCTACAATAGGGTTTCAGATTGCAATGTTTCAGGAAATACTGGGAGTTTGTGGGTATAATTTATCTTATTCTTTTAGAAGTGCAGCCTCCCTCAGCCGCATAGCACAGGGAGAGCAGCTTGGTGCTTTGTGACCACCTAGAGGGGTGGGATAGGGAGGGTGGGAGGGAGGGAGATGCAAGAGGGAAGATATATGGGAACATATGCATATGTATAGCTGATTCATTTTGTTATAAACCAGAAAATAACGCATCATTGTAAAGCAATTATATACTCCAATAAAGATGTTAAAAAAATAATAAAAAATAAAATAAAATTGCAGCCTCCCTTTTCATATACTTTGTAATTGCTTGGGATGTGTCTATATGAACTTTGTACTATAGGCTTCTGTTATAGTCCTTACAATATTTTATTGATTTATTTTCTGTAACAATTTTCCATGGATTCTGTGGCCTTAAGGTATATTAAAAGGGAGACTGCGATTCTGGGACTTCCCTGGTGATGCAGTGCTTAAGAATTCGCCTGCCAACGCAGGGGACATGGGTTCGAGCCCTGTTCAGGGAAGATTCCACATGCCGCAGAACAGCTATACCCATGCGCCACAACTACTGTGCCTGCAGGCCACAACTACTGTAGCCGGCGCACCTAGAGTCGGGGCTCCACAACAAGTGCATCAAGAGAAGCCACGGCAATGAGAAGCCCGCGCACCGCAACAAGGAGTACCCCCACTTGCCGCAACTAGAGAAAGCCTGCATATAGCAACGAAGACCCAACGCAGCCAAAATTTAATTACTTAATTAATTAATTAAGTAGTTTTTAAAAGTGCTTTATCCTTCTGTACACCTTCTCTGGGAAGAAAAGAGAGATGGCGTGGGAGAGTGAGAAAGACCAATATTTAGTGCACTTCTCTCATGCAAGTGCTCTGCTGGCTCAGATACATTTATCCCCAATTTACAAAGGAGGAAAAAAGCTCAGAGAGGTTTCCTAATTTTCCCAAAACCAAACAGCTATTGAGTGGCAGAATCAGGATCTGAACCAAGTCTGTTACCTTCAAAACCTAAGTTCTCATCACAACAAAACTTAATTAATATTTACATTTATCGAATTACATTGAAAACTGGGGAGTTCTTGGCACAATCCTGAATAAGAGTGAGAAAGAAAGGAATAGCATTGTTCCTACAGTCAACCAAAATTTTTGGAGCAGCTGCTAGATACCTGGCCCATTTTGGGGTTCAGCAGTGCTCACGACAGGAAGAGTCCTGCTTTCATGGACCACGTAGTGGGGAGGAGAGACGGGTGCAACTTGGGTGAGGGATTTCACCTTGCTGGGCCTCTGTTTTCTCATCTGGAAAATCGGACGGGTGCTCCTCATTTTGTGGGATTGTCCATCCCTCACATTCTCTGATTCCATGAGAAGCATTTGTTTTCCTGTTTCTTTAAAATTCATACAGGCCCTGAGCCGAGATGAATGCTGTTAGCTGCTCCCCAAATCACTCTATTCCCACACTTTTCCTGTGAGCAGGTCTTTCCCGAAACATGACTCACAATCAGTTAAGTCACAGAACCTAAGGGGCAAACAGGAGAAAAATTCCAACCCTTGTTTCTCAGGAGCTCTGCGGTCTACCTGCCAGGTAAACTTAACTCACCTGGCACAAGTTCGCCATCCCAGCAGCTACTCTGAAGAACTATATGGTGTTTCCTGAAACATCTAATAAACAGAGCTACAGAGCCTAGGGCACTTCCACTCATGGCACTATAGGATGGCAAAACTAAAAATCAACAAGACACATCCATCGCAAAGTTTAGGGCTGCTGTGTTTACTAGAATGTCGGCCACGGTACAACTCAAATATCCCAGAAAAGAGAAAAATGGATAAAGAAGATGTGGTCCTTACGTACAATGGAATATCACTCAGCCATGAAATCAATGTCATCAGGGCAGTCACAGCATAATGAGTGGATTTAGGTACGATGATTCTAAGTGAAATAAGTCACACAGAAAACGAAAATTGTCATAAGATATCACTTATAGAGGGAATGTAAACATAGCAACACATGAACAGAATTACAAAAGAGGACAGAGTATCACATATACAAAACAAACTTACGCTTGCTTTAGGGGAAAGGTGAGTTGGGGTGATGCATAAAACCAGAGTTTGAAATTAGCACAGATACAGATCCATAAACAAATACGTAATAGACAAGACCTACACCTTGCTCAACGAACCGGACTCAACACTCCCTATTCACTGCAGAGGTATATATGTGACTCGTAAGAATCTTAATACCTATATATTGACATCTCTCCATAACGGAATCAAGTGTGTGTAGAGTGGCATAAACACAGCAGTGAAAATCAGCTAAAGCCCATTAAAAAAATTTCAAAAACAAAACACAAACACAGCAAAACAGAGAGAAATTCTTACAAAATTCGTTCAGGGGCTCTGATTCAACCTGGATTGACCACATCTACACCCAAAGCTGGATGAGACATAAGGCTGGACACTTGGGGCTGAGAGGATTGGTGAGGTTGGCTGAGCAAATGCAGACCCTTTAAAGCAATACCGCGTGCTACCCATTCCATGGGTCCCAACTCACCAGGTTTAAGGGAATCTTCCTACAGGTAAAACATGCATGGAAAACCAAGAGCATGGTACACTGTGTGACCGGGAAATGATTCTAAAACGCACCTCATTTTTCCTCTCCTGGTGCTCGGGTTCAGCATTCCAGACGCTTTACTAACAATCTCCCCACTTGGGGAGTCAACACCTTTAACCTCCTGTTTCTCAGTTTACAATCTGGGCGGAGGATGAACAGGAATAGGGATAACCAATGACAGATGAGATGTAGGTGTTTGGATGGGCACATGTCACTCTAATTTCCCATCAGGAAGAAGAATTGACCAAAGGCTCAGCCTGCCGCCCCGGAACCAGAATAGAGCCTGAAGCAATCCCGCGGTTTGGCGGCCAGCTCACAAAAAACGAGTTGAAAAAAGGAACTCAGGTCCACTGCGATGCACAAAGCTCCAGAGTTATAAAGGACAACTATCTTCCAAAAATATTTTGAGGTAAGGCTACGAAGAGGACTTGAAAGCAAGGCAGAATGCCAGGAAACAGATTTCAAGAGGTAGATTGGAGTTGCCTTTAAAGCATATGAAAAGCGGCAGAACTTCGACAATGATGCACTTGACCAAAAAGGGGGTATGCGTTTTTACGAACTGCTTGACGAACCAAGCAAGCAGGCGATGCAAATCAGCACTACAAAAAAGTCTCACTTCCCACCGGTCAAAAGGGCCATCCGAAAAAAGTGTAAAAATCAGAAAGGCAGCACAGGCCATGGAGAACAGAGAGCCTTGTTATGCTAATGGGCGGGATGTAAATTGCCAACAGCCACTCTGGAGAACTGTAAGGTGTTTCCTGAAACATCTAATAAACAGAGCTACAGAGCCTAGGACACATCCACTCATAGCCCTATTGCTGGGGAAAACTAAAAGTCAACAAAAACCAGCAACCCCAAGTTTAGGGCTGCTATGTTTACAAAAACCTCGACTACGGTACAACTTAAATATCCCAGGAAAGAGAAAAATGCTTAAACAAGTTGTGGAACTTACATACAATGGAATATCACTCAGCCATTAAATCAATGTCATCAGGCCAGTAGCAGCATAATGAGTGGATTTAGGTACGATGATTCTAAGTGAAATAGGTCACACAGAAAAAGAAAGTTGTCATAAGATATCACTTATAGAGGGAATGTAAACATGGCTACACATGAACTGAATTAGAAAACAGAACAGAGACTCACATTTAGAAAAGAAACTTAGGCCTGTTTTAGGGGAAAGGTGAGGAGCGGTGATGCATAAAACCAGAGTTTGAAATTAGCACAGATACTATTCCATAAGCTAAATATGTCATAGACAAACCCTACTCCTTGCACAACGAACTGGACTCAACACCCCCTATTCACCACAGAGGAATATATCTGACTAGTAAGAATCTTAAAATCTATGTATTGATATGTCTCCGTAAGGGAATCAAATGTCTGTAGAGCAGCAAAAACACAGCAGTGAAAATCAGCTAAAACCCATTATAAATTTGAATTTCAAAAACAAACCACAAAGACAGCGAAAGAGAGAGAAATTCTTACAAAATTCATTCAGGGGCTGTGATTCAACCTGCATTGATCACATCTACACTCACAGATGGGTGAGATATAAGGCTGGACACTGGGGCTGTGTGGATTGCTGAGGTTGGGTGAGCAAATGCAGACCCTTTAGAGCAATACTGTGTGCTGCCCATTCCATGGGTCCCAACTCACCAGGTTTAAGGAAATGTTCCTACAGTTAAAACATTCATGGGAAACCCAGAGGATGTTACACCGTGGGATTGGGAAACGTTTCTAAAACGCACCTCATTTTTCCTCTCCTGGTGCTCGGGTTCAGCATTCTAGACGCTTTACTACCAATCTCCCCACTTGGGGAGTCAACGCCTTTAACCTCCTGTTTGGCACAGTTTACAAATTGTGCGGAGGGTGGACGGGAATAGGGATAACCAATGACAGACGAGATGTAGGTGTTTGGATGCGCACATGTCACTCTAATTTCCCATCAGGAAGAAGAATTGACCAAAGGCTCAGACTGCCGCCCTGGAACCAGAATAGGGCCTGAAGCAATCCTGCGGTTTGGCGGCCAGCTCACAAAAAACGAGTTGAACAAAGGAACTCAGGGCCACTGCGATGCACAAAACTTCAGAGTTATAAAGGACAACTATCTTCCAAAAATATATTGGGGTAAGGCTACGAAGAGGACTTGAAAGCAAGGCAGAATGCCAGGAAACAGATTTCAAGAGGTAGATTGGAGTTGCCTTTAAAGCATATGAAAAGCGGCAGAACTTCGACAATGATGCGCTTGACCAAAAAGGGCGTCTGCGTTTTTTCCTGAATATATTCAGGAAAAAACGCAGACGCCCTTTTTGGCCAACTAAGCAAGTGGGCGATGCAAATCAGCACTACAAAGAAGTCTCACTTCCCACCGGTCAAAAGGGCCATCCGAAAAAAGTGTAAAAACCAGAAAGGCAGCACAGGACATGGAGAACAGGGAGCCTTGTTATGCTGATGGGCGGGATGTAAATTGCCAACAGCCACTCTGGAGAACTGTAAGGTGTTTCCTGAAACATCTAATAAACAGAGCTACAGAGCCTAGGACACATCCACTCATAGCCCTATAGCTGGGGAAAACTAAAAATCAACAAGAAACAGCCACCCCAAGTTTAGGGCTGCTATGTTTACAAAAACCTCGACTACGGTACAACTTAAATATCCCAGGAAAGAGAAAAATGCTTAAAGAAGTTGTGGTACATATGTACAATGGAATGTCACTCAGCCATGAAATCAATGTCATAAGGCCAGCAGCAGCATAATGAGTGGATTTAGGTACGATGATTCTACGTTAAAGAAGTCACACAGAAAAAGAAACTTATCATAAGATATCACTTATAGAGGGAATTTAAACATGGCTACACATGAGTTGAATTACAAAACAGAACAGAGTCACACATTTAGAAAATGCACTTAATGCCTGCTTAAGGGGAAAGGTGAGGAGGGGTGATGCATAAAACCAGAGTTTGAAATTAGCACAGTTACCGTTCCATAAACCAAATATGTAATAGACAAGACCTACCCTTTGCTCAATGAACTGGACTCAGCATTCCCTATTCACCGCAGAGGAATATTTCTGACTAGGAAGAATCTTATAACCTATGTATTGATATCTCTCTGTAAGTGAATCAAGTAGGTGTAACACGGCATAAACACAACAGTGGAAGTCAGCTAAACCCCATCATAAAAGGTAATATATTCAGGAAAAACACATCCGCCCTTTTTGGCCATCCAAAGAAGCTCCAAATGCAAATCAGCACTACAAAGATAACTCACTTCGCATTCGTCAAAAGGGCCATCCTGGAACATTGTAAAACCAGAAATGCAGCACAGGCCATGGGCAAAAGGGAGCCTTGTTAAGCTGATGGGGGAGATGTAAATAGCCAAGGCCTCTCTGGAGAAGTGTATGGTGTTTCCTGAAACATCTAAAACGCAGAGCTAGAGAGCATACGGCACTTACCCTCTTTGGCGTATATCTTGGGAAAACCAAAAATTGACAGGACACAGGCACTGCTATGTTTAATGTTGCTCTGTTTACAAATGCCTCGACTTGGGTACAACTTACATGTCCTTGGAAGTAAAAAATGGATAAAGAAGATGTGGTACTTATGTACAATGGAATATTACTGAGCAATTAAATCAGTGAAATAAGGCCAGTTGCAGCAACTCGTGGAGTCTGAGGTACGATCATTCTATGTGACACAAGTCAGACATAAAAAGAGACTTATCATAAGGTATCACTTATAGATGGTATCTAAAAATGGCTACACATGAACTCAATTACAAAACAGAAACAGAGTCACACATTTAGAAAACACACTTATGGCTGCTAAAGTAGAATGGTGGGGTGGGGTGATGCATAAACGAGGAGGTTGGAATTAGCATAGATACAGTTCCATAAACAAAACAGGTAATCGACAGGACCTATTGTATATCTCAAAGAGTTGGACTCAGCACACTGTTGTACAGGAAAAGGACATAGAAGACTGGTAAGAATCTGTAAAAGAATTTATTGATGTCTCTCTTTAAATGAATCAAGTGGATAGATGTAGAGCAGGAAGAAAGACATTATTGAAAATCAGCTATACCCCATTTTAAAATTCAATAACAAGAACAAAAAAAAAGACAGTGAGAGAGAAAGAAATTCTTACAAAATTTGTTCAAGGGCTGTGATGCAACCTGGACGGAACACATCTAGACACACAGCTGGATGGGACGTAAGGCTCTACACTTGTGGGTCTGAGAGGCTTGGTGAGGATGGGACAGCAAATGCAGCACTTTTAGAGTAATACTGCCTGGCCCCCATTCCATGGGTCCCATATCTCCAGGTGCAGGGGACCCTTCCTACAGCTAAAACATGAATGGGACATCCAGAGGATGGTACACCGTCTGTTCGGGAAAGTTTGGGAAAGTCACCTCATCTCCACTTCTCCTGGTATTCGGGTTCCCCAGTTCCTTTGTTTAGAGTCTCCCCACTTTGGGAAGGCAGCACACTCAGCAGCCGGTTTTGCACAGCTTGGAATTTTCCGTGTGAAGAAGGGGAATGGGGGGATGGAATGAGACACAAACCCTAGATGTTTGGACAGGCATATGCCACTCTAGTTTCCTAATCTGGAAGAAGAATTTCCCTATCCTTCAGGTGCCCCAGTAACCGGAATGGGTCTGTAGAAATCCTGCCCCTTTGTGGCTGCTTCCCTAAACAACAAGTTGAAAACTGGTGCTCAGGGGCACTGCAATTCACAAACATGCAGGGTTGTAATTGACACCTCTAATGGAGTCATTTCTTGAGCCAAGTATTAGTAAAGGCCTTGTAAGCAAGGCAGAATTGCAGGAAAGGGATTTCAAGAGGTACTTTGCACTCGCCATTAAAGCACATGCAAAGCTGCTGAACATCGCCAATGATGCAGTTTGCCAAAAAGGCCATATGCGTTATTCCTTAATATATTCAGGAAAAACCCTTACTCCATTTTTGGCCAACAAAACAGGCGGGCAATGTAAATTAATACTACAAAGAGGTATCACTTCACACCAGTCAGAATGGCCAAGCTCACAAAATGTAAAACCTGAAATGCAGGACAGGGCGTGGAGAAAAGGGAACCCTGACAAGCTGATGGTGGGAATGCAAATTGCTAACAGCCACTGTGGAGAAGTGGGTGGTGATTCCTTAAAATTCTCAAAAACAGAGCTTCAGAGCATATGGCGCTTCCACTCCTGGGCCTGTATCTTGGAAAAAACGTAAATTGACAGGACCCAGGCATTCCAAAATTTATGCAGCCCTGTTTAAAAGAGCCTCTACTTGGAAGCTACCTAAACGTCCTTGGAAGGAAGACTGGATGAAGAAATTATGGTAGATATGTACAATGGAATATTACTCAGCCATGAAGTGAATGGAATAAGGCCATTTGCAGCCACTCGGAAGGACACAGATACATTCATACTAAGTGCCATAAATCAGACAATGATAAATATCATATGATATTACTTATCGGTGGAATCTAACAATTGATACAAAGATACTATCTTACAACACAGAAACAGAGTCCCAGACTTAGAACACAAACTTATGGTTACCAAACTGGAAAGGTGTGTTGGAGGCATAAATCATGAGGTTGGAGTTAGTATATACATATTTACAGAGAGAAAACTTGTAATCAACATGGACCTGCTGTAGAGCACTTGGAACTCTTCTCAACACCCTTTAGTAACCTCAATGGGAAAATAATTCCAGAAAGAATATATAGTCATCTCTGTATAAGTGAATCATGTTGGTGTATATCAAAAACGAACACAACATGGTAAATCAACTATATTCCATTATAAATTTAAAATTGAATTATAGAAAAGAAAAATGATCACTAAATTCATTTAGTCTCAGTTAACGTGCTAGTGTCACATCCCTGGACACAGACACAGTTTTGTCCCAAAGCTGGACTGTTGTGGGCCTGAGGACCTCGGGAGGATATGCAAGCTAATTCGACCCCTTGAACATGTAGTACCTGGTCCTCTCTGCATGGGATCACAATCTCCAGACCTAAGTGTGCCCTCATACTACTAAACCAACCCTCTGACACCCAAAAGATGGTGGACTCTCTGGGCTGTTTGACATTTGGAAAATCACCTGGTCTCAACATATCCTGGTGTTTGGGTTCCCACCTCCCGACTCCTTCTTTAGGGTCATCCCACTCTACAAGACAGCACCCTCAACAGGTGATTTTGCAGGGGTTTATACTTGTTCGGGGGATGAAGGGTAAGGGGAAGAAGGAATGGGACAGAAGCCCTTATATGTTTGGTCAGGCACATTCCACTCTAATTTAAAACCCAGGAACAGGACTTTCCCTACATCTAAGGTTGTGTCAGTAACCAGAGGGGGACAGTAGAAATCCTGCCGCCTTCTGTTTCCCATAACAACAATTCTAAAACTGGACCTTATAGGCACTTCATATTCACAATGCCTGGGGAGCTGTAAATGACAACAGCCCTCAAGAAATACCTTGGGGTAGGTAATCGAAATAGACTTCAAAACAAGGCAACATTTCAATAACTCTTTTTCAAGGGGTAAACTTTACTCACACTGTTCAAAAAAAAAGCACATATGAAGATGCTCAACATTGCTTTATGTTAGACAAATGCAAATCAGATGTACAAAGAAGTATCACCTGGAACCACTCAGAATAGCCATCCTCACAATGTCTAGAAACAAGAAATGCTTCAGAGGGTGTGGAAAAAAGAGAAACCTACTACTTATTATTATTGTTTTTTTAATCTGCATTGGGTGTTCGTTGCTGCATGCGGCTTTTCTATAGTTGCAGCAAGCGGGGGTTACTCATCGTTGTGGTACGCAGCCTTCTGTTTACGGTGGTTTCTCTTGTTGTGGAGCACAGGCTCTAGGCACACAGGCTTCTGTTGTTGTGGCACGTGAGCTCAGTAGTTGTGGCTTGTGGGCTCTAGAGCGCAGACTCAGTAGTTGTGGCACACGGGCTTAGTTGCTCTGTGGCGTGTGGGATCTTCCTGGGCCAGGGCTCGAACCTGTGTCCCCTGCACTGGCAGGCGGATTCTTAACCACTGTGCCACCAATACTACATTACTGGTGGCAATGCCAATTGGTAACAGCCACTATGGGGCACAGAATGGAGGTTACCAGAGTAAGGGGAGGCGGGAGGGATAAACTGGAAATTGGGATTGACATATACACACCACTATATATAAAAGAGATAACAAATAAGGGCCTACGGTATAGCACAGGGAACTCTACTCAATACTCTGTAATGACCTGTATGGGAAAGGATTCCAAAAAGGATTGGATATATGTATAACTGCTTCACTCTGCTGTGCAGCAGAAAGTAAAACAACATCGTAAATCAACTACACTCCAAAAAAATTGAAATGAAATGAAATAAAATAAAATAAAATAGAGCTGCCAGATGATCCAGCAAGTTCACTCCTGTGCACATATCTGGAGGAAAGCATAGATCGAAAAGACACATCTTCCCCAATGTCCACTGCAACACTCTTTACAATAGCGAAGACATGGAAGCAACCAAAATGTCCATCAACATATGAATAGAGGTAAAGAATATGTGATACATATATATAATGGAACATGACTCAGCCATAAAATAGAAGAAAATGCCAATTGCAGTAACATGGATGGACCTAGAGATGATTGTACTAAGTGAAGTAAGTCAGACACAGTGAGACAAATATTGTATAATGTCACTTCTAGGTGGAACCTAAAAATTGATACAAATGAACTAACTTACAAAACAGAGGCAGACTCACAGACTTGGAAAACAAACTTATGGTTACCAAAGGGGAAATGTGGGGGGTAGGGATAAATCAGGAACTTGGGGGAAACATACGAATACTACTATATATAACATAGATAAGCAACAGGGACCTACTGTATAGCACAGGGAACTCTACTCAATATTCTGGGAATACCTTTATCAAAAAAGAATCTGAAAAAGAATGAATATATGCATATGTGTAACTGAATCACTTGCTGTGCAGCTGAAATGAACACAACATTGTAAATCAACTATACTCCAAGAAACTTTAAATTACAAAATAAAGAAAATCACCTATATTTCAAAAGAAAGAAAGAATTCCCACAAATTTTTATGGCTTGATAGCTTACTTTTGTAGTGCTCAATATTATCCCATTCCCAGAATATATTAATACTATATAATTTCACTCACCTATTGGAGGACACCTTAGTTTCATTCACATTTTGGCAATATTGAATTAGGTGCTATAAATATCCATATGCAGGTTTTCGTCTGGAAGTATGTTTTAAACTACTTTCAGTAAATATCCATGAGAACACTTGCCAGATTGTACAGTAAGGGAATGTTCAATATTATAGCAAGTGTCAATCAGACTACCAAAGTAGCTGTATTATTTTTCATTTCCACCAATAACAAATGACATTTCCTATTGTTCCACATCCCCTACAGAATTTGTTCTTGTCATTGTTCACATTTTCGCCATTCTAATGGCTAAAATCGTATGTAATTGTATTGTTAATTTGCTTTTTGATGGCAGCATGTAATCTGAATTATTCTTCTGTATACTTATATGCATAGTGTCTATTTTCTTTGGTGAGGTGTCCGTAAAGTATATTGGTCTACATTTTATTTAGGCTGCTTTCATTTTTTTCTACCCAACCTGTATTTGTTTTATTTATTTTCATGCCTTATTGCATTAGCAAGGACTTGGAGTAAAATATGGAAAAGGAGTCATGAAAGGGAACATCCTTGCTTTTACCTGAACTTAGTAGAAAAGCTTCATGTTTTTGACCATTAAGCATGATGTAAGATAAAAGTTTCCTGTAGATCTTTGTTATCAACTTGAGAAAGCTCCAGTCTATTTCTTTAACTGAGAGTTTTTATGAAGAATGGGTGTTAGATTATTTTCAAAGGTCTTCTGAATCTATTGATATGCTAATGATTGTCTTTAGGGTGTTGATATGATGCATATAATTATTTGATCTTAGAATGTTGAACCAGCCTTGCATACCTGGGATTATTCCCTCTCATTCATGATATAAAATTCTCTCAAAATATTGTTGGATTCGATTTGTTAATATTTTGTTGAGGATTTTTGCACTGATGTTCCTGAGAGATATTGGTCAGTTTTCTTTACTATTCATATGTTCCTCTAAGTTTGGATGTTGTGGATTTAGTGCCAGACATTCATTTGGGGAGATTCTCAGTCATTTTTAAAAACTATTTTCTGTTCTTTGTTATCTTTATTCTCCTCCTGCTATACCCATTATGTATAGGTCACAGCATTTTCATTGTTCCACAATTATTGATTACTCTGTTCTGTTGATTTCTTTCCTGCCCATTTTCTCTTTTCTTTTGAGAGTTAAAGGTTTCTCTTGATACGTCTTCAAGCTCACAGATATTTCTCCTCAGCCAGCTCTTTGACTGCTAAAACAAAATACGATTGACTTGGTATTTTATAAACAACAGAATATTTGTGTTTTCTCATAATTGTTCAGGCTGAAAAGTTCAAGAACAAGTTACCAGGGGCTTCCCTGGTGGTGCAATGGTAAAGAATCTGCCTACCAATAAAGCAGACACGGGTTCGAGCCCTGGTCCGGGAAGATCCCACATGCCATGGAAGAACTAAGCCTGTGCACTACAAATACTGAGCCGGTACTCTAGAGCCCACAGGCCACAACTACTGAGCCCGTGTGTCACAACTACTGAAACCCGCATGCCTAGAGCCTGTGCTCCACAAGAGAAGCCACCCAATGAGAAGCTGGCACACTGCAACAAAGACCCAACACAGCCAAAAAATTAATTAATTAATTAATTTTTAAAAAAAGAACAAGTTGCCAGCTGACTTAGTGTCTGGTGAGGGACCAATATCTGGTTCATAATGTGGGTCTTCTCGCTCGGCAATGAAATCATGTGATGGGCATGAGATCTGTGTGCTACATTTATTAGGTCACTAATCCCATGTTTGAGGTCTCTGGCCTCATGACCTAATCACCTCCCAAAAGCCCCACCTCCTAATACCATCAACATGGGAGCTGGGTTTCAAAATTTTAAAATTAGAGGTACAAAATGTTTACACCATAACAGGGACCACAGAGTTAACTGATTTTTCCTTTCATGTTAAATGTTTGCACATTTATATTTATTATATTATCCCAAAACCCTTGTTGTTGTTTTTAAGATTCTTTTCCCATATATGCCAGTACACAACATTGAGTAGAGTTCCCTGTGCTATAAAGCAGGTCCTTATCAATACTTATCTATTTTATATATACTAGTGTATATAGGTCAGTCCCAATCTCCCAATTTATCCCTTCCCCACTTATCCCCTGGTAACCATAAGTTTCTTTTCTATATCCATGACTCTATTTCTGTTGTGTAAATTAGTTCATTTGTACCTTTCTTTTTTAGATTCCTGATATAAGCAATATCAAATGATATCTGTCTTTCTGTGTCTGACTTGCTTCACTCAGTATAACAATCTCTAGGTCCATCCATGTTGCCACAAAACCCGTAATTGTTAAGGATAACTCTCAATTTTTTCCAGTATCATCAGCAATTCTTTCCGTCAGACATGTGATAACACTTTTTAAACAGGGATATTGAGACCAAGGCTCCTGACCTGCAAACAAACAAAACATCATTTATATAGTGAAAACTTTGCATGTCAAAGGATGAAAGCACTTGGTCTAAATCCCTTTACACCCACTGCTGACAGAGAGCAGAGGAGTTTGACTCACTAATCTTCCTTATGTGCACTTCTTCCTAATGGGGTATTCCATCTAAAACTTATAAGAAGCGGGAATGCATCATGGAACACACCAATCTCTACTACAGATTCTGAAGCAGCAAAAAAACAAAAACAAAAACATGATGAATCCATCCAAAGGGTCCTGTCCACATTGTTACAGTAGTTTCCCTCGCACTGTGAACCCTTTTCAAACCCTATCACTTGAACCTACTTTCATTTTTTCCAACAAAAATAATGTTAATATGCAGTCACACGCTCCATTAATATTACACTATCCCTTGTGCAAGTATGTAGGGATTCGAGGAGTTATGGGAGGCTATCATGAGAGGTTGCCTAGAGTAATTAGGACATTTCATTTAATGTTGGCCCTTCTCCCTAAGATGTCTGCTGTCCTCTTCTTTTTGTAGCTACTAGCATTGGGAAAGTAACCAAGATAAGGCCCTTCTCTTTTATTGCCCATGAATGCAGCTGTGATTAACCCCACAGACCTTGGTGATTCCAGAATCCCCTGAACCTACTGACCCTCCATGCATGGCATGACATAGATAAGGATGGTGACGTGTATACTTGTATAGAGCATGCTATAAAATTTTCGACTCTTCCCTTCCTCATAATTCCAAAGAATAGATTTCTTTGGATTTCTGCTTAATGCTGCTGGAGTTGGTACATAAGTTGAGGGAGGTATCAGGGCACACCAAAAGAGAGGGTAACTGCACAGAAAATACAAGCAGGTATATTTCTGTGTAGTTTCAAGCAGCTTATGTGCTATATCAACCATGGTGACATGTTGAGCCTTCCTCTTTCTACTAGTAGTACAACAAACATAAAGGATAATTAGGCTGCTTGTTTTATCCCCACCTCTCTCAATTGATCTGCATTCACATAGAGGACAATGAAGGGCCCTTTCTACCATCTTAACCAATACTTGAGAACTAGAAAATGTCCAGATTTTTCCAGGGATTATTTTCATATTCCCAAATCAGGCCTATGAAGGAATCTTACCTATTGTGTTTAATGAAGTCATAGCTCTGATGGCATCCCATCATCAACAAAACTGGAAAGAAATTTGAAGGGTCTTAGATTTACCATATTTGAAATTCCTATATTTTAGCCTGACAGGTTTCTGGATTTTAGAAAAAAATATTTTAAATGAGACAAAAAATCATTTTTATGATACAAAATGACAGCAATAGTTTTATATTTTTATCTGTTCCACTTGCACACCAATGTCTCATGGGGTTATGTAAAGCAGTCCTGTTGGGTGCTGTGCATGGTGCAAGTATGGATTAAAGCTTAGGAATCTTAAGCTTCAGTCACCTGAAACTTTTTAATTAGGATGCAAGCAATCCTGTCCAACATTTGGGCAGAGCAAGACACTGTCTTTATTTTATTTATCAGGTAATTAATCTGTCTTTTGCCCCAAGGTGAGAAACAACTGGCATCTTCCATCAATGTGTTGTACAAAAATCTTTGAACACAGAGTGCAAGCAGAGGCTGATACAAGATGTGAAAAAAAATGAGAGGTCCTTGTGGCATTTTCTCCTAACTTATTGCAATCTCCCATTTAAAATGTGGGAATAATCAATCTTCTGAGGAAAAAGGCCCAAGGAAGGTTTTTGCTTCTGTAGAATAATGGGATTGCTAAAGATTTCAGGAGGCCAGACGAATTCGTAAGAATGACCATGAGAAATCAGAGAAAAGTCAGACCCATGGATGAAGTGATGTTTACCTCTGTGAATCAATGAGAAGTAGGAGCAAGTGAAAAGAAAGCTGAATACAACATTTTCTGAATAAATGTAACCTTTCAGCTGTCATAGAAAAATTAATACTCACTATGATACAACATACGTAGTTTAGAAAGTTAACTTAAATATTAATAATTAGATTTATTGAAGAAACAAAAATATATTTGTGCTTTAGAATAAATAATGTGTTCCGCTACAGATAAGAAGACTGCATAAATAGAAATAAGACTAAATAAATAAATAAATAGGAAAATAACAAATCAGATGTTATTAAAAACTGACACTCAAAAAAAAAAAAAACAACTGACACTCATCTAAAGAAAGAGAAGGAGAGACAGAAAGAGAGAACTCATATCAAGCATATATTAAAAACTCCTAAATAAGAAGTCTTCAGATGTTAAAAAAAAAAGAAGTCTTCAATAAGAAGATAATGTAATAGCGAAAATGGGAAAAATATACCAAAAGATATTTCAGAAAAGATAGTACAGAATGTTAAGTAAACATGCCAAAAGATGCTTGGCTTCTTAGTAGTCAGTTAAATGCAAAAAAGTGATACTTTTAATTATCATTCACCAACCAGAAAGTTCAAATGAAAGTGACAGGTATTACCAAGTTTGACAAGAATGTGTATAATCCTTGAATCTCATTCACTGCTGCTAAAGATGAAAAATCATACAAATGAGTGAAGTAAGTCAGAAAGAGAAAGACAAATACCGTATGATAACACATATATATGGAATTTAAGAAAAAAAACTGTCATGAAGAACCTGGGGTAAGACAGGAATAAAGACACAGACCTACTAGAAAATGGACTTGAGGATATGGGGAGGAGGAAGGGTAAGCTGTGACAAAGCGACAGAGTGGCATGGACATATATACACTACCAAACGTAAAATAGATAGCTAGTGGGAAGCAGCCGCATAGCACAGGGAGATCAGCTCGGTGCTTTGTGACCACCTAGAGGGGTGGGATGGGGAGGGTGAGAGGGAGGGAGATGCAAGAGGGAAGAGATATGAGAACATATGTATATGTATAACTGATTTGCTTTCTTATAAATCAGAAACTAACACACCATTGTGAAGCAATTATACTCCAATAAAGATGTAAAAAAAAACAAAAAGAAAAATCATGCACATGTTTTGAAAATATTTAGAAATATCTAAAAAGATAAACACATGAAAGCTATGACTCAAAAATTTTACTACTACATGTATACTGAACAATAATTTATACACACACCACCAAAGCTCAAGTTCTAGAATTTATATACCAGTGCTATTCTCAAAAGACACAAACTGAAAATCATTCATATTGTAATACACATTGGAATAAATTAATTAATAGTTAAACATTTACACTATGGAATCCTATGCAACAGTGGCAACGCATGATCACAATAACAGGAAACCATACAGGCATATTCACTAGCAACATAAAATAAAAAAGCCCAATCCAAAAGTGATTTTACTGTGCCATAACATTTATATAAACTACAAAATACAGGTAACATGATCTTTTTGTTAGATACAAGAACAATATTAAACCTTAAGGGGAGTCACTAGAATGGGACCAGGGGGCCTCTGAGTATCTGGCAATTTTCTGTGTCTTTATCTAGAAGCTATGTATAGAGTGTATTCAGATTCTGAATTTTCTGAAATTTGTCATTTCCTTACAAACCATGCATGTTTTTAGTTGTTTTTTATACATAACAAAAAGAAAAAAATGATAGACTAGGGAAGGTAATTATACTAGCACTTTAATATCCATGCTTTTCAAGGTGGAACTGAAAGGTATTAAATACTTGACATTGTGATTACTTCTTAAAAGGTGAAAATTTGAGATTAATAAATAAGACATACTTCTTCATATATAATCCTCAAACAGGAGGGGTAGAAAGGAGTATTAATTTTTTAATTAATACAGAATTGTTAAGACAGAAAATAATGAAAACAGACTAGGTTTAAAAAAGAGCACACTGGACTTCCCTGGTGGCACAGTGGGTAAGTATTTGCCTGCCAATGCAGGGGACAGAGGTTCAATCCCTGGTCTGGGAAGATCCCACATGCTGCACAGCAACTAAGCCCGTGCGCCACAACTACTGAGCCTGCACTCTAGAGCCAGCAAGCAACAACTATTGAGCCTGCATGACACAACTACTGAAGCCCATGCACCTAGAGCCCATACTCCACCACAAGAGAAATGACCTCAAGGAGAAGCCCGTGTGCCACAACAATGAGTAACCCCTGCTTGACACAACTAGAGAAACCTTGTGCAGCAACAAAGACCCAACACAACCAAAAATAAATAAAATTAAATCTTTTGACTTCTGAGATGACTCACTCACGTGGCTGTAGATAAGAGGCCTCGGTTCCTTGCCACATGGATCTCTCCTTAGGGCTGCTTGAGTGTCCTAATGACATGGCAGCAGGCTTACCCCAGGATGAGTGATCTAGCAGGAACCAAAGCAGAAGCTGCAATGTCTTTCATAACTTTGGAAGCTGCACTTTGTCATTTCTGCAATTTCTTATTAGTTAAACAGTCAGCCCTTTTCAAGTGCGAGGAGCCACACAGGTACATGAAGACTGGGAGATAATCAGGTGATAATTAGGGCCATCTTGGAGGCCGGCTACCAAAGTGGCTGACTAGCCAAAGACTGAATTTTGTTTTCTTCACTTCTGGAGAGAAAATGGTCGGTGAATCTCATTGGTGGTCTTTGAGATGTACCAAAGCTACCTCTTGCTCTCACCCCCAGCTGTGTGGCTGACAGGGTCTTGGTTCTCCGGCCGGGTTTCAGGCCTGTGCCTCTGAGTTGGGAGAGCCGAGTTCAGGACATTGATCTACCAGAGACATCCGGCACCTTGCAATATCATATGGCGAATGCCTCCCAGAGATATCAGTCTCAATGCTAAGACCCAGCTCCACTCAGAGACCAGCAAGGTCCAGTGCTGGATATCCCATGCCAAACAACTAGCAAGACAGGAATGCAGGCCTACCCATTAGCAGAGAGGATGCCTAAAATCATAATAAGGCCACAGACACCCCCAAACACACCACCATATGCAGACCTGTCAACCAGAAAGACAAGATCCAGACACACCCACCAGAACACAGGCACCAGTCTCCTCCACCAGAAAGCCTACACAACCCACTGAACCAACCTTAGCCACTAGGGGCAGACACCAAAAACAACGGGAACTACGAATCTGCAGCCTGCGAAAAGGGGACCCCAAATACAGTCCCCAAAGCCAATTAAGACAGAGAAACACACAGCAGATGAAGGAGCAAGGTAAGATCCCACCAGAACAAATAAATGTAGAGGACACAGGCAGTCTACCAGAAAAAGAGTTCAGAGTAATGATAGTAAAGATGATCCCAAATCTTAGAACTGGAATGGAAAATATACAAGAAACGTTTAACAAGGACCTAGAAGAACTAAAGAGCAAAGAAACAATGATGAACAACACAATAAATGGAACTTAAAATGCTCTAGAAGGAAACAATAGCAGAATAACTGAGGCAGAAGAATGGATAAATGACCTGGAAGACAAAATAGTAGAAAAAACTACTGCAGAGCAGAATAAAGAAAAAAGAATGAAAAGAATTGAGGACAATCTGAGACACCTCTGGGACATTAAACACACCAACATTAGAATATAGGGGTCCCAGAAGTAGAAGAGAAAAAGAAAGAGACTGAGAAAATATTTGAAGTGATAATAGTTGAAAACTTCCCTAATATGGGAAAGGATATCATTAATCAAGTCCAGGAAGTTCAGAGAGTCCCATACAAGATACACCCAAGGAGAAACATGCCAAAACATATATTACTCAAACTATCAAAAATTAAATACAAAGAAAAAATATTAAAAGCAGCAAGGGAAAAACAACAAATAACATACGAGGGAATCCCCAAAAGGTTAACGGCTGATCTTTCAGCAGAAACTCTGCAAACCAGAAGGGACTGGCAGGACATATTTAAAGTGAGGAAAGGGGAAAAGCTACAACCAAGATTATTTGACCCAGCAAGGATCTCATTCAGATTTGACAGAGAAATTAAAACCTTTACAGACAAGCAAAAGCTAAGAGAATTCAGCACCACCAAACCAGCTTTACAGCAAATGCTAAAGGAACTTCTCTAGGCAGGAAACACAAGAGAAGGAAAAGACCTACAATAACAAACCCCCAAAAATTAATAAAATGGAAATAATAACAGACATATCAATAATTACCTTAAATGTAAATTGATTAAATGCTCCAACCAAAAGACATCGACTGGCTGAATGGATCTAAAAACATGACCGGCAAATATGTGGACTACAAGAGACCCACTTCAGACCTAGAGACACATACAGACTGAAAGATAGGGGATGGAATAAGATATTCCATGCAAATGGAAATCAAAAGAAAGCTAGAATAGCAATTCTCATATCAGACAAAAAAGACTTTAAAATAAAGACTATTACAGGAGACAAAGAAGGACACTACATAATGATCAAGGGATCAATCCAAGAAGAAGATATAACAATTGTAAATATGTATGCACCCACACAGCAGCACCTCAATACATAAGGCAAATGCTAACAGCCATAAAAGGGGAAATTGACAGTAACACAATCATAGTGGGGACTTTAGCACCCCTCTTTCACCAATGAACAGAACATCCAAAATGAAAATAAATAAGGAAACACAAGCTTTAAATGATACATTAAACAAGATGGACTTAATTGATATTTATAGGACATTCCATCAAAAAACAACAGAATACACTTTTTCTCAAGGGCTCGAGAACATTCTCCAGGATAGATCATATCCTTGGTCACAAAAAAAGCCCTGGTAAATTTATGAAAATTGATATCCTATCAAGTATCTTTTGTGACAACAATGCTATCAGAATAGATATCAATTACAGGAAAAGATCTGTAAAAAATACAAACACATGGATGCTAAACAATACACTACTTAATAACCAAGACATCACTGAAGAAATCAAAGAGGAAATAAAAAAAATACCTAGAAACAAATGACAATGAAAACATGAAGACCCAAAACCTATGGGCTGCAGAAAAAGCAGTTCTAAGAGGGAGGTTTATAGCACTACAATCCTACCTCAAGAAACAAGAAACATCTCAAATAAACAAGCTAACCTTACACCAAAAGCAGTTAGAAAAAGAAAGAAAGAAAAAAAAAACAAAGTCAGCAGAGGAAAGAAATCATAAAGATCAGATCAGAAATAAATGAAAAAGAAATGAACGAAAGAACAGCAAAGATCAAAAAAACTAAAAGCTGATTCTCTGAGAAGATAAACAAAATTGACAAACCATTAGCCAGACTCATCAAAAAAAAAAAGGAAGACTCAAATCAATAGAATTACAAATGAAAAAGGAGAAGTAACAACTGACACTGCAGAAATACAAAGGATCATGAGAGATTACTGCAAGCCAATAAAATGGGCAACCTGGAAGAAATGGACAAATTCTTAGAAAAGCACAAGCTTCCAAGACTGAACCAGGAAGTAATAGAAACTATAAACAAACCAATCCAAAGCACTGAAATTGAGACTGTGATTAAAAATCTTCCAACAAACAAAAGCCCAGGACCAGATAGCTTAACAGGAAAATTCTATCAAACATTCAGAGAAGAGTTAACACCTATCATTCTCAAACTCTTCCAAAATATATCAGAGGGAGGAACTCTCCCAAACTTATTCTCTGAGACCACCATTTCCCTGATACCAAAACCAGACAAAGATGTCACAAAGAAAGAAAACTACAGGCCAATAAAACTGATGAACATAGATGCAAAAATCCACAGCAAAATACTAGCAAACAGAATCCAACAGCGCATTAAAAGGATCATACACCAGGATCAACTGGGGTTTATCCCATGGATGCAAGGATTCTTCAATATATGCAAATCAATGTGATACACCATATTAAAAAACTGAAGGATAAAAACGATATGGTCATCTCAACAGACTCAGAAAATGCTTTAGACAATATTAAACACCAATTTATGATAAAAAAAACCTCCAGAAAGTAGGCATAGAGGGAACTTTCCTCAACATAATAAAGGCCATATATGACAAACCCACAGCAACATCGTTCTCAATGGTGTAAAAGTGAAACCATTTCCATCAAGATCAACAGCAAGACAAGGTTGCCCACTCTCACCACTAGTATTCCACACACTTTTGGAATTTTTAGCTACAGCAACCAGAGAAGAAAAAGAAACAAAGGGAATCCAAATCAGAAATGAAGAAGTTAAGCTCTCGCTGTTTGCAGATGACATGATACTATACATAGAGAATCCTAAAGATGCTACCAGAAACCTACTAGAGTTAATCAATGAATCTGGTAAGGTTGCAGCATACAAAATTAATGTACAGTTATCTCTTTCATTCATATACACTAAAGATGAAAAATCTGAAAGAGAAATTAAGGAAACACTCCCATTTACCACTGCAATATAAAGAATAAAATACCTAGGAATAAACATACCTAAGAAGACAAAAGTCGTTTACTCAACAAACTAAAGACACTGATTAAAGAAATCAAAGATGACACAAACAGAGAGATATACCATGTTCTTGGATTGGAAGAATCAACATTGTGGAAATGACTATACTACCCAAAGCAATCTACAGATTCAATGCAATCCCTATCAAACTACCAATGGCATTTTTCAGAGAACTGGAACAAAAAATTTCACAATTTGTATGGAAACACAAAAGACCCCGAACAGCCAAAGCAATCTGGAGAAGAAAAACAGAGCTGGAGGAATCAGACTCCCTGACTTCAGCCAATACTACAAAGCTACAGTAGTCAAGACAGTATGGTACTGGCACAAAAACAGAAATATAGATCAAAGGAACATGAGGGAAAGCCCAGAGATAAACCCATACACATATGGTTACCTTATTTATGATAAAGGAGGCAAGAATATACAATGGAGAATTCACAGCCTCTTCAATAAGTGGTGCTGGGAAAACTGGGTAGCTACAGGTAAAAGAATGAAATTAGAAGATTCCCTAACACCATACACAAAAATAAACTCAAAATGGATTAAGGTCCTAAATGTAATGCCAGACACTATAAAACTCTTAGAGGAAAACATAGGCAGAACACTCTATGACATCAATCACAGCAAGATCCTTTTTGACCCACCTCCTAGAGAAATGGAAATAAAAACAAAAATAAACAAATGAGAACTAATGAGACTTAAAAGCTTTTGCACAGCAAAGGAAAACGAAAACAAGATGAAAAGACAACCCTCAGAATGGCAGAAAATATTTGCCAATGAAGCAAGTGACAAAGGATTAATCTCCAAACTTTACAAGCAGCCCATGCAGATCAATATCAAAAAAAAAACAAACGACCCAATACATAAATGGGCAGAAGGCCTAAACAGACATTTCTCCAAAGAAGATATACAGATTGCCAACAAACACATGAAAGAATGCTCAACATCACTGATCATTAGAGAAATGCAAATCAAAATTACAATGAGGTAACACCGCACACAGGTAAGAATGGCCATCATCAAAAAAATCTACAAACTCTAAATGCTGCAGAGGTGTGGAGAAAAGAGAACACTCTTCCACCATTGGTGGGAGTGTAAATTGATACAGCCACTATTGAGAACAGTATGGAGGTTCCTTAAAAACCTAAAAATAGAACTACCACTACCATATGACACAGCAATCCCACTACTGGGCATACAACTGGAGGAAACCATAATTCAAAAAGAGACATGTTCCACAATGTTCATTGCAGCTCTATTTGCAATAGCCAGGACATGGAATCAATCTAAGTGTCCATCAATGATGAATGGATAAAGAAGATGTTGCACATCTTCAATATAAAATGGAATATTACTCAGCATAGAAAGAAATGAAATTGAGTTATTTGTAGGGAGGTGGATGGACTTAGAGTCTGTAATACAGAGTGACGTAAGTCAGAAAGAGAAAAACAAATACTGTATGCTAACACATATATATGGAATCTAAACAAAAAGAAAAAAATGGTTCGGAAGAACCTAGGGGCAGGACAGGAATAAAGAAGCAGACATAGAGAATGGACTTGAGGACATGGGGAGGGAGAAGGGTAAGCTGGGACGAAGTGAGAGAGTGGCATGGACTTATATATACTACCAAATGTAAGATAGATGGCTAGTAAGAAACAGCTGCATAGCACAGGGAGATCAGTTCAGTGCTTTGTGACCACTTAGAGGGGTGGGATAGGGAGGGTGGGAGGGAGATGCAAGAGGGAGAAAATGTGGGGATATATGTATATGTATAGCTTGTTCACTTTCTTATAAAGCAGAAAATAACACACCATAGTAAAGCAATTATACTCCAATAAGATGATATAAATAAATAAATAAATAATTTATGCTTCCCCCTAAATTAATTTTTTAAAAAAAATAAATAAACAAAAAACAGCACTCGATAATATGGTAACTCTAAACCTAAGTATTTTCAGTACTATAGTAAATGTAACTGGATTAATATCTCCTATTAAAGTGTAATTTTTAATATTATGTGCAATTAAATTTTTTTCACAATATACAGGTAAAATGAAAGAATTACGTTAGAAAGGAGAAAACATTCCATGTATTTAAAAACAATAAAATAATAAGCATATAATACCATGCTTATAATAACCATATAAAAAGCATATATAATATCATATAATATATAAGCATATAATATCATGCTTATAATAAGCATATAATAACCATCTTAGATAAAATAGTCTTTAAGTTCAGAACAATCTGTCATTATTGTAATTAGTATTATTATCCCAATTTCTTAAAAATATTTCAATACATTTTCTATTTGAAAAAATATTTTAATATTGTTTTTCTTCACTTTTTTGTGGTCTAATACATGGTAAGTATTTAGGTGATAACATAACCTAAAAATATATGTGGTTTTTTTACAGCCGAACAAAACTGAATCAAGAAAAAATAGATAACTTGAACATACTGATCACTAAAAGCAAAATAGAATCTGTAATTAAAAACAACTCCCTACCAACAAAATTCCAGTATCAAATGGTTTCACAGGCAAATTCTTCCAAATATACAAAGCAAAACTTACACTGATTCTTCTCAAAATCTTCAAAAAGCTTGAAGAGTAAAGAATACTTCCAAAGACATTCTATGAAGCCACCATCACCCTGATATCAAAAACAAATGGAGGGGACTTCCCTGGTGGCACAGTGGTTAAGAATCCATCTGACAATGCAGGGGCCATAGGTTCAGCCCTGGTCTGGGAAGATCCCACATGCCGCGGAGCAACTAAGCCTGTGTGCCACAACTACTGAGCCTGCACTCTACAGCCCAGGAGCCACAACTACTGAGCCTGATAGCCACAACTGCTGAAGCCCATGCACCTAGAGCCCATGCTCTGCAACACAAGAAGCCACTGCAATGAACAGCCTGCACACCACAATGAAGAGAAGTCCCCGCTTGCCACAATTAGAGAGAGCCCGTGCACAGCAACGGACACCCAATGCATCCAAAAATAAAGAAAGAAAGAAATCTACTAAAGAAAAACAAACAAACAGACAAAACACACAGATGGGGACTTTTCTAGTTGTCCAGCAGTTAAGATTTCGCCTTCCAGTGCAGGGGGAGCAGGTTCAATCCCTCATGGTGGAGTTAAGATCCCACATGCCTCACAAACAAGAAACCAAAACATAAAACAGAAGCAATATTGGAACAAATTCAATAAAGACTTTAAAAAAAACACAGAGAAAGACACTACCAAAAAAAGAAAATTTCAGACCAATATCTTTGATAAATATAGATGCAAAAATTCTCAACTGAATATTAGAAAAGCGAATCTGACAACACATAAGAGGATCATACACCATGACCAAATTTGATTCTCCCCAGTGTCACAAAGTTGTTTCAACATATGCAAATCAATCAACATGATACACCCCATCAACAAAGCAAAAACACAAAACAAATGATCATCTCAATAGATGTCGAAAAAGCATTTGAAAAACTTCAACATCCATTGATGATAAAACACTTACCAGGGCTTCCATGGTGGAGCAGTGGTTGAGAGTCCGCCTGCCGATGCAGGGGACACGGGTTCGTGCCCCAGTCCGGGAAGATCTCACATGCCGCGGAGCGGCTGGGCCCGTGAGCCATGGCCACTGAGCCTGCGCGTCCAGAGCCTGTGCTCCGCAATGGGAGAGGTCACAACAGTGAGAGGCCCGCATACCAAAAAAAAAAAAACAAAACATTTACCAAAGTGGGTATAGAGGAAACATATCTCAACATAATAAAAGCTATTTATGACAAACCCACAACCAATATAATACTCAATGTTCATAGGCTGAAAGCCTTCCCCCTAAAATCTGGAACAAGACAAGGATGCCCACTCTCACCTCTTCTCTTCAACATAGTATTGGAAGTCCTAGACACAACAATCAGACAAGAAAAAGAAATAAAATCTAACCACATTGGAAGGGAAGAGGTAACGTTGTCATTATATGCAGATGACATGATAATATATATAAAGGAAACCCTAAAAGTTCCGCACAAAAACTACTAGAACTGATAAACAAATTCAGCAAAGTAGCAGGACACAAGATTAACATACATAAATTGGTTACATTTCTTGGTTTTTCCTTTTCTTTTTTAAATTTATTTTGGCTGCATTGGGTCTTCATTGCTATGCACGGGCTTTCTCTAGTTGTGGCCAGTGGGTGCAAGTCTTCGTTGTGGTGTGCAGGCTTCTCATTGCAGTGGCTTCTCTTGTTGCGGAGCACAGGCTCTAGGCACGCGGGCTTAAGTAGTTGTGGCACATGGGCTCAGTAGTTGTGGCTCACGGGTTCTAGTGTGCAGGCTAAGTACTTGTGGCACACAGTTCTAGTTGCTCCACGGCATGTGAGATCTTCCTGCACCAGGGCACAAACCTATGCCCCCTGTACTGGCAGGTGGATTCTCAACCATGGAGCCACCAGGGAAGTCCCTGGATGCATTTTTTTTACACTAACAATGAAATATCAGAAAGGAAATGTAAACAAGCAATCCTTTTTAAAATGGCATCAAGAAAATAAAATACTTAGGAATAAACCTCACCAAGGAGGTGAAAGACTTATATGTTGAGAACTACAAAACATTAGTAAAGGAAACTGAAGATGATTCAGAGAAATGGAAAGACATCCCACGCTCTTGGATGGGAAGAATTAAAACTGTTAAAATGGCTATACTACCCAAAGCAATCTGCAGATTTAATGCGATTCCTATCAAATTGCCCATGACACTTTCCCCAGAATTAGAACAAATTAATCATAAAATATATCTGGAACCATAAAAAGTCAGAACTCTCAACACAATCCTGAGGAAAAAGAAAAAAGCAGGTGGCATAACCCTGATAAACTTCAGACAACACTGCAAAGACAGAGTAATCAAAACATCATGGTATCGGCACAGAAAGAGATGCATGGATCAATGGAATGGAATAGAGAGCCCAGAAATAAACCCACACACCTATGGTCAATTAACCTTCGACAAAGGAGGCAAGAATATACAATGGGGAAAAGATAGTCTCTTCAGCAAGTGGTGTTTTGAAAGTTGGACAGCCGTATGCAAATCAGTGAAGTCAGAACATACTCTCACACCATACACAGAAATAAACTCAAAACAGCTTACATGCTTAAATATAACATAGGACACCTTAAAACACCTAGAAGAGAACATAAGCAAAACATTCTCTGACACAAATCATACCACAGTTTTCCTAGGCATTTCCCCCTAGGCAGAACAAATACAGTTAGTCACCTACATACGCACCTTCAAGTTGCAAACTTTCAAAGATGCAAACGTCCATTAGCATGTCCAATTCGCATGTAAGTTAGTTCACGTGTCTGGCATACGTTGTCATGTGCGTGCATCCTCTATAAGTGGTTGTGCTTTTGTGTTCTTTACAGTACTGTAAAGAGTACAGTAGTAGAGTACCTTTATTTCAAGCCCAAGATGTCTGGAAGCAAGCGTGAAGGCAGCGGTGATGTAGCTGGTACTGTTAAGAAGGGCCAAGCGATAATGATGGAAACAAAAGTGAAAGTAATTGAGAGAGTGGAGCGAGGCAAAAAGATGTTAGACATCGCTCATTCTTATAACATGAATCATTCAATCATTGGCACGAATCTAAAGAACAAGGACAAGATCATGGAACATGGGAAGTCTGCTGTGCTGATGATGTTGACAAAATATTGAAGAAGCATGGAAAAGTGATGGAGGAGATGGAGAAACTTCTCAGTGTGCAGATGCAGGATCAACATCAGTGCTGAGTCCTGCTAAGCTTAATGCTGATTCAAGAGAAAGCTAAAAAGCCTTTATGAAGACTTGAAGAAGAAATACGGCAAAGAATCAGAGGGCACGTCTTTTAATGCCAACCATGGCTGGTTTCATCGGTTCAAGGCTAGAGCCAACCTTCACAATGTAAAAGTAAGTGGAGAGGCAGCAAGTGCAGATAGGGTAGCTGTCCGGGAACTTCAAGAAACACTTTGAGAAATTATTGATGATGGTGTGTATTTACACAACCAGGTTTTTAATGTGGATGAGACACAGCTCTACTGGAAGAGGATGCCAGACCGAAGTTACATCTGTAAGGAGGAAAAGTTGATGCCGGGCTGTAAAGCAGCAAAGGATAGGCTAACTGTTGTTTGGTGGCAATGCTTCCGGTGAATTGAAGCTGAAGCCTCTCTTAATTTATCATGCGGAGAACCCAAGAAACCTTAAAAACATAGCCAAAGGCTCTCTTCCTGTTGCGTGGAAGCATAACCCCAAATCCTGGATTACACAGGCCACGTTCCAGGACTGGTTTTGCCAACACTTTATCCCAGATGTAGAGAAATATTGCTTGGAGGACGTTCCAGCAAAACATTCTTTTGCTGATCGACAATGCTCTGGGCCACCCCCTATCCATGGATGACTTTCATCCCAACATCAAAGTAGTGCATCTGTCACCGAATACTAAGTTGTTCATCCAACCTATGGACCAGCGAGTTAGAGCGACTTTCAAGAAATATTATTTATGTCACACTTTTTGTCAGGCAGTAAAGGTAAGTGACAAATCAGGAACAACCTAGGGACAACTTTGGAAGGACTATAACATCTACAGGACCATAAAAACATTGAGTTTGCGTGGTGTGAAGGTATGGTGGTCACCATGAATGGGGTTTGGAAGAACCTTTGCCCACAGTTCATGATTTTTGTGGATTTGAGAAGGTAGACCAGAAGTCTGAAGAGGACTTCAGCAACGTAGTGACACGCAGCAAGAAGCTGGAGCTAGATCTGCAAGAGGACGATTTCACTGAACTCCCTGCTGTGCAACATGAGGAGCTTACTGATGGAATTGGAGGCCCAGAGAAAGGATGAAGAGGGACAGGAGGAAGAAGAAGTAACTGAAGAACTGAAGAGATTCACGACACAGAAAATGGCAAGGGAATCTTCTTTATTTGAGGAAGCACTGTTAGTTTTTGAGGCACAGGACCCGAACCTAGAATGGTACCCAAAGGTGGCAGCAGCCATTCAGAATGAAATCCAGTGCTACCTTGTCAACTATGATGAGAAAAAAAAAGAGCTACGACCGAGACATCAATGGATCACTTTTTCAAGAGGGTAGATATAATTAAATCCAGCAAGGAACCAGAACTTGTGCCATCAATGTCAGGTATGAGTGAAATGGCAGCTTGCCCTCTGTCTCCTACTGTTGATAATCCTTCACCTGTACCTTCTCCCACTTCCTCTCCCTCCTCTAATCAGTAACTCTTCTCACCTGTTCCCTCGATGCCAGCCCGAGTATCCCAGCTGCTGTACTGTATTACTGTACTTTTCAAGTTACTGTACTGTAAGATTTAAAATATTTTCTTTATTTTTGTGTTTGTTTTTTATGTATTGTTTGTGTGAAGAGTATTATAAACCTATTACGGTACAATACCATATAGCCGACTGTGTAAGATGGGTAACTAGGCTAAGTTTGTTGCACTTACAAACAAATTGGACTTACAAATGCACTCTTGGAACAGAACTTGTTCATATGTAGGGGACTTACTGCAAAAGCAAAAAAGAAACAGGAACTAATCAAACTTATAAGCTGTTGCACAGCAAAGGAAACCATAATCAAAATGGAAATACAACCTATGGACTGGGAGAAAATATTAGCAAATGATGAGACTGACAGGGGCTTAATTTCCAAACTTTACAAACAGCTCATACAACTCAATAACAAAATAACAAATAACTCAATGGAAAAATGGGTAGAGAACCTAAAGAAACATTTCTCTAAAGAAGACATACAGATAGCCAATAGACACATGAAAAGATGCTCATCATCACTAATTATTAGAGAAATGCAAATCCAAATTACAATGAGGTATCACTTCACAATGATCAGAATGACCATCATTTAAAAAAACTACAATTAACAAATGCTGGATGGGGTATGGAGAAAAGGGAATGCTTCTACACTGTTGGTGGCAATGTAAGTTGGTGCAGCCACTATGGAAAACAGTATGGAGGTTCCTCAAAAAAACTATAAAGAGAGTTGCCATATGATCTAGCAATCCCACTTGTGGACATATATCTAGACAAAACTATAATTCAAAAAGATACATAAAACCCTATGTTCCTTGCAGCAGTATTTATAATAGCCAACACATGGAAACAACCTAAATGTTCATTGATAAATGAATGTATATAGAAGGTGTGGTATATGTATACAATAGATATTACTCAGACATAAAAAAAGAATGAAATAATGCCATTTGCAGCAACATGGATGGACACAGAGATAATGACACTAAGTGAAGTAAGTCAGAAAGAGAAAGACAAATACCATATAATATCACTTATAAGTGGAATCGAAAACAGGACACAAATGAACATGTCAGTGAAACAGAAACAAACACAAAGATATAGAAAACAGAGTTGTGGTTGCCAAGGAGAGAGTGATGGAAAGATTGGGAGTTTTGGAATAGCAGAAGCAAACCATTCTACATAGGATGGACAAACCACAAAGACCTACTGTATAGCAGAGGAAACTATATTCAATATCCTGTGATAAGCCATAATGGAAAAGAATATATATATATATATATATATATATATATATATATATAACTGAATCACTTTGCTGCACAGCAGAAATTAATACAACAATGTATAAAGGCTGCAGAGGGTGTGGAGAAAACGGAACCCTCCTGCACTGTTGGTGGGAATGTGAACTGCTACAGCCACTATGGAGAACAGTATGGAGGTTCCTTAAAAGCTAAAAATAGAACTACCATATGACCCAGCAATCCCACTACTGGGCATATACCCGGAGAAAACCATAATTCAAAAACATACATGTACCACAATGTTCACTGTAGCACTATTTACAATAGCCAGGACATAGAAGCAACCTAAATATCCATTGACAGATGAATATATAAATCAGATGTGGCCCATATATACAATGGAGTATTACTCAGCCATAAAAGGAAAAAAACTGAGTTATTTGTAGTGAGGTCGTTCGACCTAGAGTCTGTCATACAGAGTGAAGTAAGTCAGAAAGAGAAAAACAAATACCGTACGCGAACACATATATATGAATCTAGAAAAATGCTACTGACGAACCTAGTGACAGGGCAGGAATAAAGACACAGATGTAGAGAACGGACTTAAGGACACAGGGAGGAAGGGGAGACAGGGACATAGTGAGAGAGTAGCACTGACATATATACACTACCAAATGTAAAAGAGCTAGTGGTAAGCTGCCGCATAGCACAGGGAGATCAGCTCGGTGCTTTATGTCCCCCACAGGGGTGGGATAGGGAGTGTGAGAGGGAGCCTCAGGAGGGGGGGATATGGGGATATATGTATACATATAGGTGATTCACTTTGTTGTAAAGCAGAAACTAATACAGTGTTATAAAGCAATTATACTCCAATATACATGTATTAAAAAAATGTTTGTTGGTTTTAATTACAGTCACAGTGAGTAAGACATAGCTCAGAAGAGCTAATGTGACATAGTGATTCTCTCATCAGGAAATACATGTTCTACTTCCCTGTTTACTCTCCACATCCTGTTTCAATGAAAGATAAATCTACAGGGCGAAAAAGAAAAGAAAACTTTCATGTGTTGATAAGATCATTCTGACAGGTTTTACCACGTATGTCAGTGTTTCTGGAGATGGACACAAGCCAGAGCTCCCTACTCTGACATTTTCACTGATGTCATTCCCCTTGATCCTCAATTTGAAAGTGGATAAATATGTTTTCTTCTTTAAGAAATTAAATAACGAATGCTTTCTAGACATGATCCTCTAAAGATTTTCAGTCAGTGGTCATCAAGAGAGGAAAAGCACAGAATCTCATCCCCACAGAAGGGTGACATTCAGTCAGGTAAGAAAATTCTCCCCGAAATCAGAGCTTCATCTTTAACATGCAATCAGAGGCTTTCACAGGTTCTTCATCACTCTGCACTCAGCCCTACCATATGGGATTGGCTCTAAGAATCTCACATCAGATGACTGACAAACACGTCATAGTACACTGATCTGGTACCAGATCCTGCCTCTCTAATTGCAATATTCTAGGATATTTCCTGGAGCCCTCTACTCTATACAGGTACACTTCCAAGTAGAAACAGAAGCTTTGATTCTCACTGGGACCCCTGCTCTGTCCAACCAACCTCTCTAGAAATATGATGTTCTAATCTCTCCTGATTAGAACATTTCAAGGTCTCTCCCTGTGCTAATTTACTAAAGGTAAAAGAGAAACCAGAATGAGCTAATTATGCAGGGAGCAATATATAAGATTCCTTTACTTAATGTATTTATCTGACATACCCAAATATTGAGAAATATAGATTCATTTCATAATGGTCAAGAAAAGAGGAGGAGGAACCTCCATGCCAGCAGTATATATAAAATGGAATCAATATTGCAGTAAGCTCCAGCTTCAGCTTAGCTACTAGGTACTAACTCTTCTCATAAAGAAGCAATAGTTCTCCATCATTTGAAGCACACTGAGGACTCAGACAGCTGGACGCCTAGGGTGTAGTCTCCTTACTCTAATTCTGTACCTGCATCACAGAGCAATGAAATATTCCCAAAGAATTATTAAGGATGAGGTGGGGAGCCGAAATAAGAAAGATGAATCCATAGTCTGCCCTACCATCTGTTCTGCGGGATATTACCCCCATCGCGGCCCAATATGACCTTCCCACTTTTCTCTGGGCCTCGCTACATTCCACCTCCATCCTCTCATTATATCTTACCTACACTTGGAAACGACTCTAGTTTTTCCACTTATCTTTATCAACAAGTATTCCAAAGAGCAATTTTGTATATAACTCCTTAGAAACCTCAGGTCTGACTCAGTAATACATGACCTCCAAAGTCCAAAGTTTTTCTAATTCCCTTTATTATTTTTTTTCTAACTTCCATGTACTTACACTCTCTGGACCTCCACTGTTCTCAGGTTCGTCTTCCCTGCAAAATCTGTCAACCTAGACATAGACTTAAGTACCACCCTCTAATTATCTCCTAGGGAATCCAGTTTTTAAAAAAGCCTCAGCAAGCCTTATGGACTTTATTAAAGACTCTTTAAGATAACCCATGGGAGACAGCAGTACACCCACAGATATCTATTTAATACACCCTCAGAGTATTTATTTTTTCTTTTTTATAAAGTCTCTTCTGTCCAATGAAGACTCTCAGCTCTTCTTCTTCAACATAGGCAGTGTCTCACCCTTCTGATTACTCTCTGCTCTATCCCAGGGTCACTCCCTTTCCTGATATTACATTCTTTCCCAATTTTGTGTGTTAGTAAAATCAAATAACATAAAATATAACATGGGAATTATTATAACGTGCACCGTTCAGTGATATTAAATACATTCATATTATTGGAGGATGAACATCACCATTTATCTTTCTAATTATTTTCTACATTTTAAAACTGTGGCTCTATATCCTTTAAACATAACTTTCCTTTTTGTTCCATATCCATCTGAAAAGCATCATTACCCTCCCAATTTCTATCGTTTTGACTACACTAAGTACCCCATATAGTTGAAATAAGTAGTTGTATTGTTATGACTCACTAAAAGTCACAAAAATGGCATTTTGGTAACTAAATTTCCTCAAGATCCATCCATGTTGTAGCATATTCCTAGATCTTTTCCTTCTTAACAGTGAACAATATTGTATTATATGGGTATACCACACTTTGTTTATCCAGGAACTAGTGGATGAACACTTAGGTTTCTTTCATATTTTAGCTACTGTGATTATTACTGCTCTAAACACTGGAGTACAAATATTTCTTGAGGACCCTGATTTCAATTCCTTTGGGTATACCTCATAGTAAAATTCCTGGATCATGTAGTAATTCTATTTTTCAATATCTGAAAACTTGCCATACTCTTTTGCAAAGCAGCTGTATCATTCTACATTCCCACTGACACCACAATGCTTCCAACTCCCTCACATCCTCACCAATACTTGTTTTCTGCTTGTGTATGTGTCTGTGTGCTTGTGTGTGTATGCATGCACACAAATATATAAACATGCATTTAGTGATATGGAGCATCTATTCAAGTGCTTAGTCATTTGTACATCTTTTTGAAGAACCATCTATTCAAGTCTTTTATCCATTTTTGAATCAGGGTGTTTGCTTTTTGTTAAGTTGTAGGAGTTCTCTGTATATTCTGAATAGAAATCTCTTGTCAGATTGGTGGCTTTCAAATATTTTCTCCCATCTTGTGGGTTGCCATTTTGTTCTGTTTACATTTCTTTGATACACATTTTTTTAATTATATACTGCAAATTGTTTATTTTTTTGTTAGCTGTACCTTTGTTGTTCCTTCATTTCATATTGAGGAAAACACTGCCAAATCCAATGTCATGAAGCTCTTGTCCTGTGTCTTCTTCTAAGTCTTTTTATTTTATTAGGTCTTATATTTATTTTCTTGATATGTTTCCATTAATGTTTGCATATGATGTTAGGTAACGGTCCATCTTCCTTCTTTTGCATGTTGACAACAAGGCTTCTCAGCACCATTTGTTGAAAATACTATCCTTTGTACTTTGAAAAGTCTTGGCAACTTGTCAAAAATCATTTGGCCATATATCAGGGTTTATTTCTGGGTGTTCCATTCTATTCTATTAGCCTTGAATAAGGGAGAAAATAGTATAACCTATCCAGGTTGATGAAGAACATAAAGAAAGACCAGGACTGAGAATTAGGAGGGCAATATAAAACAGCAGGGAGTAAAAGACAGTGTGACAGAAGATCTTGTATTTGCAAGTTCATGGAAATATGATCATGTTAAACCACTAAACGCTTGACTTTGAACAATACGGTAAATGTGCTAGCAAGAAACATAACACTTACCCATCTCTGGGAAATATAGTATGGGCATAAAGATAAAATATACACAAATATATTAAAAAGGGAAGGGTTTTCATGGTGTGAGAATATTGTGGGATGTGAAATACAATTTACTTCTGTTCCACCATTTTCTCTAAAATTTATCAAAGTGTATATACAAGCAATTCCAATTCTGGTAATGTGCTTGACAGGTTTATATATGAACTTCAACCGACCAGTAAATGTACATTCATAGTAGGACTGTTCTCTAATCCAAAAAACAAAACACAAAAACTGGAAAGACTAGAGTTCACTTCGTCAACACACATACAGATGCAGTGATGGTTAACGGTCCAAAAACAGAAGGTGAACATGGGTGCAAGAGGTTAATCTCCAGGCTGGGGTGGGGAGCAGAGTTTGAGGGTAACACAGGTAGAAAAGGCTTTTGTCCTATCCTTGATTTTTGAGGTATGGAAATTCACAGGTCACTACTTTCATTTCAAAATGAATGAATGCACTATTCAATTTATTAAAACAGGAGAAGTAAACATGAGTGATAATAAGTTTCAAACTGTCGCTAATCAAATAAGATACTAAGAAAAATTAAATAATATGATTTAAGAATGAAGTGGAGAGATTGTCCAAGATGGTAGCATTCAAAGACCCAGAGCTTGATGCCTCTCATGGGCACACCAAAGTCACAACTGTTTACAGAACAGCAATTGATGAAAATGGCCGGGACCTACCATAAAAGGTGTTTTACAGCTAAAGACATAAGGAAGGCACCTCGGCAAGACAAGAAGGAAGGGCTAAATCTCAATAGAGTCAAGACCCATACCACCAGGTGGGTGGCCCACAAATGGGAGAATAATTACAATTTCTGAGGTGCTCCCAGGTAGCAAGGGGTATGAACAGAATATCAGGCTCCCAAACCCAGGGATCCTGTGCTGGAAAGAAGAGTTCCTAGAAAGTTGGGCTTTGAAGACCAGTAGAGCTTATTTTCCAGAGAGCCAGAGGGTTGTGGGAAAGAGTCCACACTTAAAAGAGGCTCACAGGGCTTCTCGGGTGGCGCAGTGGTTGACAGTCCACCTGCCGATGCAGGGGACACGGGTTCGTGCCCCGGTCTGGGAGGATCCCACATGCCGCGGGGCAGCGGCCCGTGAGCCAAGGCCGCTGAGTCTGCACGTCCCGAGGCTGTGCTCCACAACGGGAAAGACCACAATGGTGAGAGGCCCGCGTACCGCAAAAAAAAAAAAGATGCTCACAGTATCCCACATGACCCGAGAATCAGAACAGAAGCAGTCATTTGAAAAGATCCTGGGTCACACCTACCTCCTGATCTTGGAGAGTCTCCCAGAGAGGCAAGAGGCAACTACAGCACATCCTCAGGGACATAGACACTGGCAGCAGCCATTTGGGGGAGCTCCTTCTACCTTGTGGCCACTGGTACCAGCAAACATAATTTCCAAATCCTCCCTCTATCTTTTTAGCCTCAGGACCTAGGCCTACCCATTTCCACCAGACCATAGACACAAGTAATAGGATGGTGCAGGCCAAGCAACTAACTGAGCAGGGGCATAACCCCATCCACCAGCAAACAGGCTGTCTTCAGACACTCTCAATGCACAGCTGCCCCTGGACATGGGCCCAGCCACCAAAAGCCCCAGGACCAGCCTCCACACCTCAGTGGACAGACACCAGCCCTAGAGTCCCTGGCCCCTCTGACAAGTGAGGCTGCTCTGGCCTTGGAGTCAGCCTCACCATTGGCAGGTGTTTACTGCACAGGGACTGGATGGAGCTTGGACTTCCCCAATAGCAAACCTGCTCTAGCAGTGGGATCAGCCTCATACACCAACAGGCACGCACCATCTCCAGGAATACCACAGCCCAGCAGCGCGTGTGACCAGAACACTCACTTGCAGGCCAGAAGCAGCCATGGACTCAGCTGGGTCCTGACCGTGCCCATCAGAATGCCAACACATTAGGGATACCGCAGACCCTGCAGATAGCTGTGTCAGGGACAGTGATCCAACACCAACTCTGCGACTCCTGGGCCCTACAGCCAGAGCTCAGTACTTCCTCGCAGTAGCCATCATAGCCCCAGGACCAGTGACTGGGCATTAGCCCTGATATCACCTGGACTGCAATTCAACCCATAAGTGATCCAGCACTAGATTTGGTGTGCCCCAGAGTTGTGCAGCCAGCTGCCTTATGACTTAGCCTCACCAAGCAGCACAGACAGCCTCCATACTAGGCAGAGTCTGGCAAACATGCACTCTGGGGGCAGCCAAGCCTACCAGACCACCCACAGTAGTCAGCCCACAACAACAGAAGAGCCCAAGCAGCCCGCATAGGGGGTACACCTAGAACATATAGTTCTAGTGACCAGGGGACAGTGGGCACCTGGGACACATAGGACCCCTCCTACAAAAGGCCACTTCTCCAATGTCAGGAAATGTAACAAACCTACTACATACATAGCAATAAAAACAGCAAGTTAAGAAAAATGAGGTGACACAGAAACATGATCCAAATGAAGGAACGAGATAAGAACTCAGAAGAAGACCTAAGTGAAGTGGAGACAGCCAATCTCCTCAACAAATAGTTCAAGGTAATGACTATAAAGATGATCAAAGAACTCAGGAGAAGAACCGATGACCAGAGCAAGAAGTTAGAATTTTTAAAAAAAGAGTTAGACCATTAAAGAACAACAAAACAGAGGTGAGGAATACAATAACTGAAATGAAAAATACACTAAAAGGAAACTACTGTAGACTAAATGATAGAGAGGAATGAATCATAAAACTGAAGGACAGAGTACTGGCAATCACTGAAGATGAACGGTAAAACAATAGATTACAATGAAATGAGGAAAGTTGAACACACTTGTGAAACAACATCAAGTGTACTAATATTTGCATTATACTGGTCCCAGAAGCAAAAAGGAAGGAGAAAGCAGTGTAGAACATACCTGAAGACATAAGAGCTGAAAACTTTCCTAACCTGGGAAAGAAAACAGATATCCATGTCCAGTAAACACAGTAAGGCCAAAACAGAATCAACCCAAAGAGGACCACAACAAGACTCATTGTAATTAAAATGGCAAAAAAAGTAAAGATAAAAAGACACTATTAAACGGAGCAAAGGAAAAGCAACAAGTTACAATCATGGGAACTTGCATAAAGTTATCAGCTGACTTTTCAGGATAACCTCTGCATGCCAGAAGGGAGTGGCATGGCATATTTAAAGTCATGAAAGGGAAAAGCCTATAACCAAAAATACTCTACCCAGCAAAGCTCTCCTTCAGATTTGATGGTGAGATCTAAAGTTTTACAGAGAAGCAAAACTAAAAGAGCTCAGCATCGCCAAACCAGCTTTATGAGAAATCTTAAAGGGGCTTTTCTTAGTGAAAAATGAAAGGCCACAACTGAAACATAAAAATTAAGAAAGGAAACATACTAAAGGAAAAACCTCATTGGATAAGGCCAATATTCAACAAAGGCAGTAAATCAACCATGTACACAGCTAATAGGAAGGATGAAAGAAAACACTAAAAAAATCATCTATATTCACGATAAGAAATTAAGGGACACACGAAACAAGTAGATGTAAAATACAAGGTCAAATTCAGTAACTGTGGGGTAGCAGAGAAACAGTGCAGTGTTGTTAGTATCCATGTGAAATTCAGAGCTCAGAAACTTAAATAATCACACACACACACACACATACACACACACACACACACACACACACAACTGAAAGAAATCCAAACATAATATTAAAGATAGTCCTCACATCACAGATGAAGGGAATAAAAGGGGAAGAAAGGAACACTGAAGAAATTAAAGAGGGATTCTAAAAATACCCAAGACAAATGAAAATGAACACACAATGATCCAAAATCTATGGGACACAGCCAACGCAGTTCACAGGGGGAAGTTATAGTGATACAAGCTTATTCTTAGGAAACAAGAAAAATATCAAATAAACAACCTAACATTACACCTGAAGGAATTAGAAAAAGAAGAAAAAACAAAACTCAAAGCTGTCAGAAAGAAAAAAGTTAAGAAAACAATGCCATATGCAATCACACCAAAAAGAATAAGATACTTACGAACAAACACCCCTAAGCAGGTAAAAGACATGTACTCAGAAATCTACCAGCCATTGGTGAAAGAAGTTGAAGGCAACAGAAAAAGATGGGAAAATATAGCAGGTGCATGGACTGGAAGAATTAATATTGTTAAAATAACCATACTACCAAAGACAATCTACAGATTTAATGCAATCCCTTTCAGAATACCAAAGCATTTTCACAGAACTTGAAAAAGTAATTTTAAAATTTGTATAGAAGCACAAAGACCCCAAAGAGCCAAACAATCTTGAGAAAGAACAGAGCTGGAGGCATCAGGCACCTTGACTTCAGATTATACTGAAAAGCGAGAGTAATCAAAGAGAATCGGAATGGAGAAAAAACAGACACAAAGATCACTGGAATAGAATAGAGATCCCAGAAAGAAGCCCACACATGTATATTTAATTGATTTATGACAAAGCAGGCAATATGGAGAAAAAATTTCTCTTCAATAAGTGGTACTGGGAAAACAGGTCACCTACATGGAAAATAATAAAATTAGAGTATTTTAGCGCACCATATATAAAATAAACGCAAAAGTGAATAAAGACCTAAATGTAGGACCATAAAATCCCTAGAGAAAAATACAGAACATTCTTCAACATAAATGATAGCAACAGTTTTAGGTTCAGTCTATAAAGGCAAATGAAACAAAAGCAAAAATAAACAAATGGGACTTCACTACACTTAAAAGATTTTGCATAGCAAAGGAAACCAAAGACAAAATGAAAAGACTACCTGATGAAGCAGAGACAATATTTGCACATGATAAGAGGTTAACACCAAAAAGATGACCAAGCGAGGGTTCATATCTAAACTACAGAAACAGCACATACAACTCAGTATCAGAACAACACCCAAAATCATTTTAAAAAATGAGAAGACCTAAATAGACGTTTATCCAAATAAAAAAATACCGAGAGACAGCCAGAACTCACAAAGATGCTAAACATAGCTAATCGGCAATAAAATGCAAACCAAAACAATGAGATATATCACCTCAGGCTTGTCAGAATGGCTGTCATCAAAAAGGTCACAAATAATAAAGTTTAGTAAGGATGTGGAGAAAGGGAAACTCTTGTACACTCTTGATGTGAATGTGAAGTAGTGCAGCTACTGTGGAAAGCAAAATGGAGGTTCCACAAAAAAACTAAAAATAGAACTACCATAATATCCGGCAATTTCACTCCTGGGTATATAAGAAGAAAACAAAAACACTATTTCAAAAAAATAACTGCACACCAATGTTCAAAACAGTGTTATTTGCCATAGCCAAGATATAGAGTCAAACTAAGTGTTCATCAATAGGTTAGGGGATAAAAAAGATTTTTTATGATGACTTCAGCAAGAAATGAAATTTTGCCATTTGCAAGAACATGGATGGACTTGGAGGGTATTGTGCTTAGTAAAATAAGCCACAGAGAAAACAAGCCTGGTAGGTTATCACTTACACGTGGCTTCTAAAAAATTGAATACAACAACAACAAAACAAACTCACAGATTAAAGAACAGACTAATGGTTACCAGCAGGGAGAGACAAGGTGGAGGAGCAAAATATTGGTAGGAGATTCTGAGGAAGAATCCACTATGTATAAAATCAATAATCTACAGTGACGTACTGTATAGCATGGGGAATAGAGCCACTCTTTTATAATAAGTATAAATGGAGAACAACCTAAACATTTATGAATCACTATGTTGTACCTCTGAAACTAATATAATAATGTAAATTAGCTATAGATCAAGAAAATATAAAGAAACAATACAGAGGAGATTATTAGATAGAAATCAATTAAATAAACACAAGTTTTGGAAATCAAGGAATTAAAAAACAACATGTAAGACACAACACTGGCATTTAAAGTGTACGATCTATTCATTTAAGTGGTGAAAAATGGTACCCATTCTCACAATTTTGTATACCTAGGATAAATTATTATCTCCAAAAATATGTTCCAAATATTCACTCAAAAAGAAAGAGAAAATTTGGATTAAGCCATTTTAGTATAAAATTTAATATCAAAGTCTCTATGTAACATTGACTTAAGTTCTGTTAGCCACTTCTAGTTTCTTTGTGATGTAAAATCTTTTAAAGCATAAAAATCAGCCTTTCTACGTTTTTCCATTAGACATACATAGAAGTTAAAAGAAATGAGAAGACAGCAATCAACCAGGAAGGTGAATTTACTGAGAAACACTCATTCGTTCTCCCTCCTCCTTTTCCAGGTCTCTTTCCGTTCCAATCAGGAAAAGTCTTGAGGGTTCTGAGAATATTTCTTTGATGGCTTGAAATCACCATACTTACATCCTCTGCCACAGCTATACACACGGGAACAAAAATAAACCTCTGCTACCTACTCATGTAGGAGGGATTCGTGCAAAATAAATTCCTACACGGAGACCAACAGGTGAGTTTTCTACCCATTCTTTATAATGTCTTTCCATTATCATAAATCCCACACATTATGAGGCAGAAGCGGTTATGTGAGTTTTTCCTTGAAGTCAAAAACTCGCAGTCCTTTCAAGTACCTGGTGATCACAAGGTACAGCCAGGGAAGGTGCCATCCCCCTTGGGGGGAGGGCGGTGAATGGGCTCCCGCAGCCATGCACCTCCTGATGTACAGATTCTGGAGAAACAAAGGGCGGTCACACCGCAGTCAGCCTGTCAGGCTGTCGGGCCACTGGGCAACCCTAGCAGCTTGCAAGTGACCCCTCAGTTGCTGAAAGCAAAACTCTGTCCCCCCTGTGAAGCCAGGCAATTTGGGCCAGAGAGTCAGAGGAGACCGGTAATCAACTCCTCCTCTCTGATCACCTCCTTGGGGTTACAGCAACACCTTCTCCAAACCCAACTCTGATCCTGCAATGCCAAAGTGGGAGTGCAGGTGGGCTCTGCCGGTGCTTCAGCGCCCTCTGGGAATCCCCCTAGTTTGAATATGATTTGAGTTTGATCCTGTAATACCATCAGAACTTCCCACCACAGATAAATTAGCAGATTCTGGCCTTTATTAGTATGCACGGTGAACACGGTTGTCCTGGCTATACTTTCCAACCCTCCTATTTTACCCACCTATTTTTATCCACCTTCCTCCCTGTGAGTACCTTTGACCAACGCTGAGCTCAGACTCCTGACCTATCACAGTGACTTTGTCAGTCTTTCTTTAAAAATAGACAGGTAGGGCTTCCCTGGTGGCGCAGTGGTTGAGAGTCTGCCTGCAATGCGGGGGACATGGGTTCGTTCCCCAGTCCGGGAGGATCCCACATGGCACGGAGCAGCTAGGCCTGTCAGCCATGGCCGCTGAGCCTGCGCGTCTGGAGCCTGTGCTCCACAACGGGAGAGACTACAACAGTGAGAGGCCCGCTTAACCCCCAAAAAACAAACAAAAAAAAATGGACAGGTAATGAAATGAATTAAACCTAGAAGCAGCAGCACAGTAAGGGAAATAAAATCATGAGAAGTTATCTAATCACAGACACAGCCATCCAGGGCTCTGTCTTATCTGCTGGGGCATAAGAATGGGACCTTCCTAAACTTGAAGGGCATCCAATCAAATAGGTAAAAGTGTTGCTCACCTCTGGCTCTTGGAGGGATTCCTAGGCAGTCTACCCAGTGGATACTAACTGCAAAACACTGTCATGGTTTTGAAACACCCATGTTTCAGGAAAGCTTTTTGGGGTGCATGGGGAAGGTTTCTTCTTGACATAAAGCAAAAAATAAATCACCAAGCTCTTTGAGCACAGGGGTTCTTAAGAGGGCAGTAGAAAGAAGGAATGGGCAGAAAAGACGATTTCCTCTGAAGTGCAGTTCATTTTTCCGAAAGAGAAGGATTTAGTCTCAGTTTAAGGAGAACACTTTTAAATACCTGGGTCAGCTCCAAACTGCAGTGTAGGAAACAAGTGTTTCAAAACAACAGTGCTTTCAAAGTCCTGGCAAGGCAGCAAGAGGATTAAGTGTAGGTTTTGCATAGTTTTGAACACAGGAGTAAAGAAACATAGGCATCTCTGACTAAATGGCCCTGAGATCCTATGGCATCAATGGGTCAGTTTCAAGGGGCAGGGGGTGTGGGGGGTGATATTTCTCTCTCAACGATTCCCAGGGCAGCTACCCCTCCCTACCCTACCCCCCTACTCCCTTCACCCTTCCTCCCTCCACTGTTGGGTCCCCAGGGACAGCACTTCTTAAGCTGGAAGGTTCAGGCACCATCTCTGCAGTCTGGATTCTTCCTGGAGCCTGAGAAGTTCTGGGACAGGAAGGCAGGACTGCAAGGCCGCTGGGGTGCAGTCAGACCTGGATGCCTGGAGGGGAACTGGAGCCCTGAAGCCCACCCATGTCCTTGAAGCCGAGGGAGGAACACATCCTCTTAACAGTACTTCTCAGGGCTCAGAGTGTTTCCCATCCAACGGTGATCCATACTCACTTGAGGCAGCAAGGACTGCCTCTAACTGACCCACTCGATTCCGCGTTAAGGGTCCTCACACATATGTGAGAGCGCAGGCCCCGGTTCTCCTTAGTCAGCTGAGGCCAGTGCTGCTGGGGTCCCTCCAGTCCCATCCCCACCCCCTTCTTCTAGGACTGTATCAAATACAAAAAAGAGCACAGATGAATTGGATGAATCAAGGGACCTGGGAGCCTGGATATGAGTTTGAAGACCGAGAACCTAAGGCACAATTTCATATTATTGGAGACACTTGTGGGGTGTGGGGGGGGTTAGGAGGCTGAGAAGCTGATTCGACCTGGTGAGTCCAGCCCCAGGACACCACACAGCCCTGCCCCCCCTTCCCTGCCATCAGAAAAGGGGTGCCGCAACTCCAGCCAGGATTCTGCACTTCCCCCTCCCTGATTCTCCTCCAAAAGAGCAGGTGGCTGCCCTCTGAGGGCAGGGGCAAGACAATGCACCAAGTCCCCCTGCACTAAGATGCTACTGGAATCTCTTCCTGAACAGCAGTGCTGCCTTGGAGCAAACCCGCGCACCGCCAAAGTTGGTCTCGTCCTGCAGCTGAGGGAAGCAGGGTTTAAGTCATCTGCCCTGGCTTTAAATCAATCAGCCCCCCCTTTATGTCAGGTGACCCGACTTTAAATCACTGTGTGCCCCTCAAGCCTGCAACTCCAAAAGTTGGGAACTTCACTTTGATCCCAGCAGCTCACATAGCTGAATGCACACTGGAGTCACCCCCAAGCCTGGCTTAGAGGCAAGATATAAGATAAGGGGATGGGCGTGCACTCATGGTGATGAGAGTGTACTTCATGTACCACAAGGGTCTAGGTACTCTGGGGTACAGCAAGCAGTGCACGATACAGCAGCTCCCTGGCAAAGCTGGTGATGCACAGGGAGAGTGGGCACACCCAGGCATGCAGAGGGTCCAGGACGAGAGCTGGGGCACAGCCAGCCAGGAAGGTGTGAAAGCGGAGGATCTGAGCCTTCTTGAGAAAGGCAGACACAGAGGATAGACGAGAAACAAAGACCAGATGAAATATGGATTTGAAAAACACACCCTGCTCTTGAAATTGGTGTGGGGGGGCACCCCAGATTTGAGTCTTCTTACTCCCCGGTACCTAGTGCTTTGGCCTTTGCCCAATTACTTATAAAATTACTGATAATATCTATCCCATATAATACTGCATTTGTAGTGCTATTGCATGTTAATGTTTCTAGATAGGAATAATCTTTTCTACAAGAAAAATGATGTACACTATCTGAAATAAATTAAAACCCCTCTTTATAAAGTACTATATTGGACTTCCCTGGTGGCGCAGTGGTTAAGAATCTGCCTGCCAACGAGGGGACATGGGTTAGAGCCCTGGTCAGGGAAGATCCCACATGCCACGGAGCAGCTAGGCCCAGGCAACACAACTACTGAGCCTGCAGGCCACAACTACTAAAGAAGGCGCACCTATAGTCGGTGCTCCACAAGTGCAGCAAGAGAAGCCACCGAAATAAGAAGCCCACGCACATCAACAAAGAGTAGCCCCCTTTTGCGCAACTAGAGAGAGCCCGCATACAGCAATGAAGACCCAACGCAGCCAAAAATTAATTAATCAATCAATTAATTAATTATTTATCAAAGGAACTATATCCTTCTGTACAACTTATCTGGGAAGAACAGAGAGATGGCGTGAGAGAGTGAGAAAGACCAATATTTAGTGCACATCTCTCATGCAGGTGCTCCGCTGGCTCAGATATATTTACCCCAACTTTACAAACGAGGAAATAAGCTCAGAGAGGTTTAGTAATTTTCCCAAAGCCAAACAGCTATTGAGTGGCAGAACCAGGATCTGAACCAAGTCTGTTACCTTCAAAGCCTAAGTCCTCATCACAACAAAACTCAATTAATATTTACATTTATTGAATTACATTGAAAACTGGGGAGTTCGAGGCACAATCCTGAATAAGAGTGAGAAAGAAAGAGATAACATTGTTCCGACAGTCGACCAAAATTTTTGGAGCAGCTGCTAAATACCTGGCCATTTTGGGGGTTCAGCAGTGATCACGACAGGAAGAGTCCTGCTTTCATGGACCACGTAGTGGGAGGAGAGACAGGTGCAACTTCGGTGAGGGATTTCACCTTGCTGGGCCTCTGTTTCCTCATCTGGAAAATGGGATGGGTGCTCCTCATTTTGTGGGATTGTCCAGCCCTCACATTCTCTGATTCCATAAGAAGCATTTGTTTTCCTGTTTCTTTAAAATTCATTCAGGCCATGAGCCGTGATGAATGTCGTTAGCTGCAACCCAAATCACTCTATTCCCACCCTTTCCTGTGATCAGGTCTTTCCTCCAACATGACTCACAATCAGTCAAGTCACAGAACCTAACGGGCACCCAGGAGAAAAATTCCAACCCTTGCTTCTCAGGAGCTCTGCGGTCTACCTGCCAGGTCAACTTAACTCACCTGGCACAAGGTGGCCATCCCCGGTTGCACATCAACATGATCTCAGGCACAAACCTCCTTGTTTTTCCATTTTGCCTTTAAGTTACTTGTTGAAACAACTGCACAAATATAACAAAGATATAAATTCAGACATTTTCTGCCCCCAATGACTACTAATAAATGATATTCTGTCACTTTAATGATATAGAACATTTCAACATTCTGCTTCCCTTCTTATTTGTCATTTTTGTTGATATTTCTATTGAATACACCTTTCAATATTTTAACAATGGAACATTTATTTAGGTTGTTGCAGACCCAGCCTTTAGTGGTAAAGGTTTTCTTGTTATATTTCTATTATGTTTCCTTTAAGAATCATTATCCTATTTAAATGGATTAAGTCAAATCTATAGGCATTTATCTTATGAATATTGATGAAATGAATTCCTAGAGGGCAGTAGTACAAGTTGATTGGACTTGAGAACCTCTATTAGCACAGTTAGGTAAAAATATTATCTATATGTAAACCAAAGAACATGCTGAGTGAGATTCTCTGACACTTTTTCACTGTCTGCCCCTCAAGCCTGTGAGAAATGGAATATTTCTTGCCATCTCAGTAGACAAAGGAGGTCACAGTCATCAGCACTTGCAGTCCTCCAGTGTGAGCCTTGGGCCCTGAGGAACTCAGGATATGCAAATACAGAATGGAGGCCCCAGAGAGCTGAGGGGGCACATCAAAGGAAGGATTTCAGTGAGCCCAGACTCTGGCATCTTCGCATACAAAGAAAAGAGCTACATTCCTCACGTTAGGAGAGCATGTTTTCCTTAGTCAACCATCACCTTTTGATGTTCCCCATTACCTGCGTCAGTCCCCTGCCCTGTCCCCCCCCTTACCCCCCCCCGTACTTTAGCTCAGGGAGGAAGGAGCGCAGAGGGACTCGGCTAAATAAGGGGACTGCGAGCCTCAGGAGGAGTTTTCAGCCGCTTTCCCCGCAGTCGGGAGGAGGGGCGCTGACGACTGACCGTGCCCCTCCCTTGCCCCGTTTTCCCTCAGGACGCTCAGGCCGAACCCCCGCCCCACGCCCCCCAGGCCCCGCGAGCCAGGCCTAGGACAGGGGCGAGAGGAGGGACCGAAGTTCCCCGGGACCAGACGCTGGGGGCCGCTCTTTCTACACAGCAGCAGCGGGTGACAGCGAACTCCTGCCCCTCAGAAGCTGGTCTTGCCATGCCGCCTGGGCACCGGACCAGGCGGAGCGTCGGCGCCCACTTACCGGCCCGCGGTCCCCACGACTGTCGCGGCTTCGGCCGCCGGTGCCCCTCCAAAACCGGCAGCCTCAGTGAGGCCGCCCTCCCCTCGGGCTCCGGGGCAGTTCCCAGAAGGCGAAGGGAATAGACCCCGAGCCGCCGGGAGTTCCAGCTCTGCGGAAATGCGGGCTCCGGCTTCGTTCTGGGCTTAGTGGGTGGGACCGCTCTGCCCCGAGGCCTTCCGGGCGGGAGGAGGGCGCCGGGCGAGGAAACCGCCAGGAGCGCAGGGCCCCCAACGGGCGTCCTGGAGGGGCGGCCCGGCCTGGAGGCCCCGCCCACTGTGACCGCAGCCCAGGCCTTTTTCCTGGAATCCCTCACAAAATAGAAAGATACACGATCTATAGTAAATATCCACAAATGATTGCATCTGCTGTGCTTACTATCCTATTAAAGGTGTAAAATCCATAAAACACTTTAAGTTCAAAGTTAACTATGAATTTTTACCTTTCCTTATTATGCCTCTGCTATTCCCAATTGTGGTTAATGAATCATAGACTGTGGCGTCACTAGTTAAAAATGAGCTTGTTTAAAAAATAGAACTTAGGCCCACCGGACCTACTGAATCACAATCAGAACTTTTACAATCTCCCCAGTGTACTTGTGTACCCATGAATAGCTGAAAGATACATTCCTACCTCGATGTATCTTTTCTGTCTGAGAAATACACACATTTTATCCAGCTTGACATAAATAAAACACTCAAAAATGCATATGCCTGTGTTGAAACCATCATTTTATCATTTCTTTTCCAGATAAGTATAGTCTCCATACTGATTTTGTGGATCACATGCCACACTCTTTTCTTGTAGTTAGAAATAAGGTAGAGAAAGTTACTTTGTAAAATATATATATATATATATATTAGTGGATAATTCAAGACACTCTTCTAAATTAAAACCAGTTCTCTTAACTTGTTTTCTTATTGGGTCACATTATGAACTCTTCCCATGGCCACACCATATGTGTACTTTTAGTTTCAGGGACTGCTGACATTCCAGGATGTGCCCATAGATTTCTCTCAAGAAGACTGGGAATGCCTGGACCAAGATCAATGGGAATTGTTACAGGGAAGTGCTGTTACCCAAGTATAGGAACCTTCTCTCCTTGGGTGAGGGTACCTTCCTTCCAGAATTCCTTATCCACCCACAGGGTTTAGAGTCCTTCATTTGTAGAATGTCTCCTGGAATCTTCTGCTTCCTACAATAGGCTTTCAGGTTGCAACGTTTCAGGAAAGATTGGGAATTTGTGGGTATAATTTATTTTATTCTTTAAAACTGCAGCCTCCCTTTTAATACATTTTGTAACTGCTTGGGATGTGTCTATATGAACTGTGTACTATATGCTTCTGTTATAGTCCTTAGAATATTTTATTGTCTTATTTTCTGTAACAATTTTCCATGGATTCTTTGGGCTTAATGTATACTAAAAGGGAGACTGCGATTCTGGGACTTCCCTGGTGATGCAGTGCTTAAGAATTCGCCTGCCAATGCAGGGGACACGGGTTCGATCCCCGGTCTGGGAAGATCCCACTTGCCACGGAGCAGCTAAGCCAGTGGGCCACAACTACTGAGCCTGTGCACCACAACTACTGAAGCCGGTGCACCTTGAGCCCGTGCGCCATTTATTTTTTGGAGAATAAAACCACCTCTGAGTGATCAAAATTTAGACCAGGTAGTCAAAATGCTTTATCACCTGTTCTTTTAAAACCCTGATCAACGGAACAAGTTTTACTAGGGATAACAGTGTAATTGTATTCTGGAGTTCATATCGGCAATATGGTTTATGACCTTGATGCTGGATGACGACATTTCAATCGTAAAACTGCTATTAATTGTCTGTTCAATGATTAAAGTCTCACGTGATCTGAGTTCAGACTGGAGTCATGCTGGTTGCTTTCTCTCTATTGCAGATTTCTTCCAGTATGAAAGGACGAGAGCAATACGGCTTACTTTACAAAATGTCTGCAAACTAAATGATGATATAATCCACATTCAATTAATTTATTCATACCCTATTGTACAACCAGGTTTGTTACAGTGGCAGAGCCTGGTAATTATGTAAAACTGAAACCTTTATCTGCATGGGTTCAAGTCCTCTTCCTAAGAATATATTTATAATCAACTTTCTTTCACAAATGACCCAATTTACTTTACCATAGCATTCCTCATATTAACTAAATGGAAAATCCTAGGCTATATACAAATTCAGAAAGGGCCAAAAATCATCAGCCCCCATGGATTATTACAACCCATTGCTGAGGCATTCAAATTACTTATTAAAGAACCACTATGTCCATCAACATCATCAATTTATATATTATTACCCCAATGCTAGCCTTAACCCTGTCTCTCACAACATGAATTCCTCTTCCCGGATCTTATCCACTAATTAATATAAATGTAGGCATATTATTTACATTAGCCATATCACACCTAGCCATTTTTTCCATCTTCTGATCTGGATGAGCTTCACATTCAAAATACTCACTCACTGGAGCTCTAGGGACAGTAGCACACACAATCTCATATGAAGTAATGTAGCAGTTATTCTATTCTCAGTCTTACTGATAAATGGATCATTTACACTTTCAACAGTAATTATTACACGAGAACACCTATGACTAATTTTCTCCTGACCCCTACCCAGAATTTGATTATCTCTGCAGTAGCAGAAATCCAATGAAGCCCCACTTGATTTCACAGAAGTAGAATCAAAACCTGTATATGTCTTCAATGTAGAAAATGTAGCAGGCCCATTCACCCCGTCCTTCCTAGAGAATATGTCAATTTCCTTATAATAAATGTTTCCACAACAATCTATTTTTAGGATCATTCGACAATCCCTAGGTGCTAGAATTATAGATTCTTTCACCTTGTGAATATAGTTTTTTTAAAAAATATTTTTTATAGTTTTACTACCTTTAAACAAAATGTACTCCATTGCTGTGGAATACTCCTTCATAGGAGCACGCATGGTTTATTTCTGCATACGCTTGTGATGGCCTTCAGTTTCTTTCAGGTTTGGCTCCTGTGGCTGCAGAGTCCATGTCCGTGTGTCCTGGTGCAGGGCTGGGGGGTTTGTGTTCAGCTGGGAAGAACACTGTGGGTCTGTGTGCACGGACTTCGTTCTCTGAGGCCCGATTGTTTCACAAGTGGTTGCACCCCTCACTGCGCAGCAGGCTTTCCATTGCTCCACATCCTGCTGATATTTGATACTGTGTCTTCATGTCTGCCATTCTGGTAGGTGTGTGCACAGTAGTTTTCTTATGGTTTTAATCCCTCGGTTGTTAGTGAAGTTGTGCATCTTGTGGTATTCATGGACTACTTCCTGTTGTTTTTTAAAAAGTTTTAAAAATTGTGGTCAAATACACAAAACATAAACTTTACTATCTTAACCATTTTAAAGTGCACATTTCAGGGTCAAGAAGTAATTCACACTGTTGTGCAAACCTGACTGCCATCGTTCTCCAGAACTTTTTCATCTTGCAAAATTGAAAGAGTCCCCATTAAACACTCAGTCCCTATTTTCCCTCCCTCAGCCCCTGGCACTCAACATCCTACTTTCTGTCTCTATGTTTCCGACTGCTCTAGGGGCCTTGTATGAGTGGATCAAGCGCTGTTTGTTTTTTTGTGTCTAGCTTACAACACTGAGCATAATGCCCACAAGGTTCATCCCTGCTGCAGCCTGGGTCAGAATTGCCTTCCTTTTTAGGCTGAATAACATTCCCTTGTATTGATGGACCATGTTTTTCTTCTCCATTCATCCATTAGTGGACACATGTAATATCTACATTCATTTCTCCTGTCATAATATTTGTGGAATAACGTCAGAAACTCCTATGAATCAAAAGTCATTTGCCATTAACTTTTTTCTTAAACTTTTTATTGTGAAAAACATCAAAGCTAAGAAAAGGGAAAAATACATGTCAGCTTCACTTGTGTTCAGGGCTTAATGCTTTACGGATTCACTTTATGGATTCACTTTATTCCCTGTGTGTGTGCTGTGTACATGCATGTGCATGTGCCTGTTTGCATACATATGCTGTGCATGTGCATAGGTATGTGTACTTGCACACGTTAGTTAGTGTGCCCTTGCTCACGTTAGTGTATGCATGGGCATATGTGTGCATGTGTGTTCATATGCTAGTGTGTGAATATATTTGTGCTGTGCACCTGCATATGTTTGTGTGTGTGCTGTGCCTGCCTGTGTGCACAACTGTGTGTTTGCTGGAACCACTTGCAGATATATCCACACGCAGCTGCTCTAACAATCCTGCGTAGCCACGTAAAGGTCACAGATCTCAGGGATTTAAATGGATGGAGCAGGATGTCCTGACACAGGGTCTGTCTCCCAATGACTGTCACTGTCTCAGTAACATCCTTCACACCTTCTTTAAGCCCCATTCAGGGTCCAGTTTAGACCCCCATTACATTCAGTCACCTGCCCCAGGTCCCCTAAAGCTACACTGTCACAGTTAGAGAGCCCAGCCAAGGCTGGGGGTGCCCCTCCTGTTGGCCTGGCCTCCAGGCTCTGCACTTGGCTCCTGTGTTCCCATCTCTCAGCCAGGCCCTGACTTGGATGGGGCCGCCACCTCTTTCCTCACAGGGTCCCATCGCCCAGTCAAGGGGGTTCATTCTCCCAAACTCAGCATCAGGAGTGGGGGCGTGACAGTCCCCACTGGGTCTCCTTCATGTGAGACCCTGTGCTGTTGAAAGAGCATGCACCCTGCCCTTGGGGGTGGGGGCTGGGGGGTGACATGCGGCCCACGATGGGCAGATGGGTCACCAGGTGGGGCAAGCCAGTGTGCAAGGAATTCCGCGGTGGGCTCTCCTCTCCAACGGCTTCTGTGCCCCTACCTCTCCCCGTGCCTCCCCTCGAAGACAGCGCGGTGCCCGGGACCGGAGCCATGGGAGCCGTCAGCCACCGCCCCCTCTACATACACAAACACGCACACGCACACACACACGCACACGCTGCAGGGAAGCAGGACCTGAGTGCAGGGCTCTCAGCGGCCCTGAGCGCCCCGCCCGGAATCGGCCAGCGGAATGGACAGACCGGATCGCCCGGCCCGGACCATGCAGGACTGTCCTGCCTGGGCTTCCAGTGCGGCCGCCTCCTTCTGGAAGCCTGGGAGGCTGGAATCAGGCCAGTTCTTGTCTATCCTGGCAGCAGACTGGGCTGCACTCTAAGAAGTTCGTGGCTCACCCGTGGATCCTGACCATCAGGTGGCCAGAGATATTGGTAACATTTCTGTTTTGCCTGTTGAAATGTTTAATGACAAAGATTTTGTTCAGTTTCCTGATATGGGTGTCCAAAGATGAGAGACCCATATGTGTGATCTGTACCTCCTATGAGATCGGCCCTAAGCTAGTTTAAACATGATCAAGTTCTGTCTACACAGTAGATTTAGACCTCTGCATGTCCTGTCTACTGATTATGTTTAGAGCTGACCATGTGTTGTCTATAATAAGAAGATTTAGACCTGACCGTGTTCTGTGTACGCTAGGACTATGGGAACCTGGGTAAAGACCCGGCCTGGCCTCAGTACTGGGAAGCTCCGTGCCTGCATCTGAAGGTCACTGCTTAGATGTCTGGGGTCTGGAGCTGAGGTGGGCTTATCTAAGTAACAGCCTCTCTTCTGAGTGTGGTTACCTGGTCCTCCCAAGGGTCAGTGCTATGGACGGGGCCTTAGTCTTAATCCCTGCAAGGTTCACCTTCCCTGGGGCTTGTGGAGAATCCGCAGGAGGGCTACCTGGCAATAATTCCAATTCACCAGCATGTGCATGGTGTGTAGGGAGGCAGGTTTAGCTGGTGAATTGATTGCAGGGCACGCAGTTTGGGCAAAAGGCCGATGGGTAACAGCTGAGGCTGCTGCTGAGCTCTCCTTCCAGTCTACCGTCCCTACTCAGAAGCGTCCAGAGCTGCCCCTCGGCTTTCAGCCCTGCTGTCCTGTGAGTTATCTCAACAAGTATGTGAGACAAGAAAGGACTGAGCCTGCCAGAACCAAGTAATGTGTTCACCTCTAGCATGAAAGCTTTAAAAAGAGGTAAAATCAACAGAACCAAAGTGAAAAGAGGAGGACTTCTCTGGGACAAGTGTGGGGAGAGGAGACCCACTGCCACTTTTTCCCATCCCAGGAGGTCCCAGGAACACAGCTTGTTTCCACATTAGGGGAGCCACCAGCAGAGCCATGGTGTCCTGACCAAGGGGACATGTCCCCCAGGTGCAGGGTCTGGGGAGGTGAGGTCACCCTGGAGACTGTGCACGTGTGACCCCAGCTGGGGGAGTCTGCGGAGGGCGGTTCACCCTGGGACTGTGGACATGTGACTCAGGTGGAAGGGTCTGGGTAGGATGGGTCACCTGTTGAGAGAGAACGTGTGACTTTAGGTGCAGGGTCTGGGGAGGTGGGGTCACCGTGGTGAGTGTGGATGTGCGACCCCAGATAAAGGGTGTGAGGAATGTGTGGGTCTCACCATATCTGCATGGGTCAGGATCACATGTACGGGGAGACCCCATGTGTGCTGTTTGCCTGCAGTGTTTCTTTTCCCCTTTGAGATTTCCAACCTCTGCATTAAATGTGTTGCCCAGATTAACCTGTGGTAACTTTTCTTCTCTTAATCTTCTCACATTCATATGAGTCAGGCATGTTTGGGTGGGTTGCTGCTCTGTGTTCTGGTGAGTGACAACACTTGGTGGTATCATATTAATAACATATCATATCATTTATCTAATCTATGGGGGTCACCACTGCCTGGGTCGCCCTGGACAGAGATCAGGTGAGCACAGACTAGTCCCCCCCTCTAAGAATGGTCTCCCATGTGCCATGTGAGGGCACCGTGATGGCCCCTAAGGTAGGGGACTGTGTCTGGACCTCCAACATTTGTGATGAAGGGGAGTCGAAATGGAATCTCAATTAACAAGACATTATTTTAAGAATTTATTTTAAGTGAAATAAAACACACGTCACATACCCTTTACCATCACCACCATTTTAAGTGCACGTTTCTGAGGCATCATATCTATTCACTTTCTCGTGGAGCCATCACCACCATCCCTAGAACTTTTCATCTTGCAAAACCAAAATTCCACAACCATGAAAGCCTCACTCCCCACTCCCTCTCACTGCCCCTGGCACCGATATCCACTTCAGTCCCTGAGTTGTCAACTCCAGGGCACCCACTGGAGTGGAATCCTGCAGTGTTTGCTGACGGGTCACTTTGGAAGAGCTGACTTTCAGTCTGAAGCTCTGCCTGTTTGTATCTGAAGAATCTGCATTTAAGGAGAGGGTGTATGAGGAAGGGGGTGTATGAGGGACAAAGTTGTCTGGGGTGCAGATGAGCCAGGACCTGACCAGCTGCCTTTTGGGTCCTCTGGTTCCATCTCTTGGCCTGGGCCCTATCTGCATCATCACTGGCCCCACTGGCACCCCTGGGGTGTTGTTGTCTGAGTGAGATTCCCCTGGTGCCCCTGCTCTCCTTCCCTCCTCCTGCTGGTTGTGGAGGGAACTGCTTGCTGTGTGGTCTCTACTCCTGAGGCACAAAGGACCCTGCAGCATGGACCTGAAGAGTGTGGGTGTGGTCCCAAGAGCATGGGACCCACATAGGACACAGCACTGGGGTATGACAAGTGCTAGGGCTGCCTCATCACTGACAGGGAATGTTGCCAAGATCCTGCTCGGGAGGGCACGGTGGGTGGCCTGGGACCCCAGAGGCCCCATTCCTATCCTGGAGCTTGGACAGTGCATCCCCACGGGCTCCAGATTCACCCCATATCTCAGCCGTATCCCCCTGTCCTGTCTTTGAACTCAGGAAAACGACCTCTACTGATCATTGTCCACAACATAGGCCTGGTCCTGTTCGTATTAAGATTCTTTAATTTAGCCGTCCTGGGATAGAAGCTCTTTTTAGGCCTAAGAAGGAACAGCTCAGGAGTGTACAACAATTTCAGATGAAACTAATATTCAATGACTATCTCTATACTGCTAGGTTGTTAACTTCTATTAGTCATTATTCTCCTGGTTTTAGCTCTGATGTGGGGATTACAGTGGAGTCAACATTTAAATCTTCATAATCTGTGTATTTGTAGCATCAGTATCATTACTGACCCATAGTTTTTAATGGTTTGGGAAGAGTTATTGATTTCATGTATCATGTAAAGGATTCAAAATGATGATAGGGCAATTAAGATGAAAATAATGGCTGGTAAATTGTTCAAATTTTCTCTACCTGTGCATCTATTGTACATATATGAGTTACTTTAATTGTCAACATTAGTGAAATAATATAGAGGACTAAAGAACTTCTTTTAAAAATCACTATTAATGTGTGTGATGAAAATGTAAAAGTTCTTCCATAATCGGTGATGTTGTATCTTGAGAGCCCAGATGAAATTGATATGCCTTCGTGATATAAACTATTTTAGCCTATGATTTAACTTTGAAAAATTTACATCAATTTTTACTTTTATCTCATTTATTGAGAAAGACATAATTGTTATGCTTTTGGCTCCAAAATGCTTGAAAAGGACTTGAGTCCTTCCTTATTTTACATTTACATAGGTAGGATCTTCAAACATAGGATATGGTGAAGGGAATCCATGCAACCATTCTAGGTTAGGAGTAGCAGTTTAGTTTCCACTGCTGAGACTTCTGGTTGGACATAAATGTTTTTCACAGTATGAAGATTATTAGCATTACTGCTGCTACTGAGATGAATGAGCCTAAAGACAAAATATTTCATGTTGTGTGTGCCTCAGGGTACTCAGAGTAATGTAGTAACCTCCCTGAGAGGCCAAGAAAGTGCTGCAGCAAGTCATATTTACTACTACAAATATACCTGTGAAGTGAGTTTTTGCTCATGCTGAGTTAAGTGTATAAGCTGATAATAGTGGGAATCCATGTAGGAAGCCTCCGATAATAGTGAAGCCTGCTCCCATGGACATTAGGTCATGGAAGTGTGCTACTACATAGTATGTATCCTAGAGGACAATTTCTGGGGATAAGTTGGCTAAGATGACTCCTGTCAAACCACCTACTGTAAAAAGGAAAATAAAGCCTAAAACTCATAATAGAGTGGGAGGTCATATAATATTACCTCCGTGAAGAGTTGCTAACCAGGGACTTCCCTGGTGATGCAGTGCTTAAGAATTCACCTGCAAATGCAGGGGAAATGGGTTCGATCCCCGGTCCCCGAAGATTCCACATGCCGCCGAGAAAAAGCCCGTGCACCACAAGTACTGAGCCTGCCCTCTACAGCCCGTGAGCAAAAACTACTGAGCCAACGCGCCAGAGCCCTTCCTCTGCAACAAGAGAAGCCACTGCAATGAAAAGGCCGCGCACTGCAATGAAGAGAAGCTGCTGCTCACCGCAAGCAGAGAAAGCCCACATGCAGCAACCAAGACAACACAGCCAAAGGAAAAAAAAAAGAAAAGAAAAATTAAAGAGAGAGTTGCTAATCAACTAGATACATTTACTCCTGTAGGGATAGAAGTAATTACGGTAGCTGACGCAAAGTATGCTCCTGAGTTGACAGCTATCCCTATGGTAAATATATGATGGGCCCACAAGAGAAATCCTAAAAAGCCAGTGGACATGACTCATACTATTCCCAAATAGCTGAAAGGCACTTTTTGTCCTAAATAGTATGTAATGATATGCGAGTTTATAACAAACCCTGGTAGGCCATGAATACAGACTTCAGGGTGACCAAAGAATCAAAACAGGTGCTGGTATAGGATTCGGTCTCCTCGTGCAGAGTCAAAGAAAGTAGTGTTGAGATTTCTATCTCTTAAAAGTATGGCAATTCTGGCTGCTCAGACTGACATTGGTAATTATATTAAGATGGCTATAGTTGGGGAAGATTAAACAAATAATGGTGTTTGGTATTGGGATGTGACTGCTGGTTTTGTATTAAAGACTATAGTAATAAAAATAATAGCACCAAGAATTGAAGAGACACCTGCTAAATAAAAGGAGGAAATGGTTAGGTCGACCAAGGCTTCTGCGTGGGCCAGATAGCTGAATATGGGATTCCACTGGTACCAGAACCACCTTCTACTATTGGTGATATGAGTAGGAGTAAGAATGATAGGGGAAGTAGTCAGTCAAAAGTTTATATGATTTATTCGGGGAAATGCTACCTCAGGTGTCCGAGTTGTTAGTGGGCCAAGTCAGTTTTCAAACCCTGCAATCATAATGGGTACAACTATAAAGAAAATTATTACAAGTGCAGGGACTGTTATGACTACCTCACAGATTTGGGCATCTCCAAGTAGCGCTCCAGGTTAGCATAGCTCAGCCTGGATTAATATACTTAAGGTGCTGCCTGCTACTCCAGCTCAAGCACCAAATAGTAAATATAAAATGCTGATATCTTTGTGATTTGTTGAAAATAATCAGCAGTGTATGAACCGAGGTAAAAACACTGAGCTAGCATTCGACTGTAAATCTAAAGACAGAGATTGAGCCCTCTTTCTCAAAAACCCTGTGGTGAATCATCAAATTGAATTGTAACTTCAGAGAAGCAGCTTAAACTTCTGCCGGTGATTTTCCTGCCTTTTTTTTCTTTCTCAAATGAAGCAGAAGTAGACTGAAGCCAGTTGACTAGAGGATTGGCCTGTTAACTAAAGTTTCCTGGAGTTAAAACTCATCAGTCTCCTAAAGATTTGGCTTAATTACAATGTTTGCTTTGCATTCAATTGATGTAGGATGAAGTCTTGCAATCCTTATTTTTAGGAATTAAGTAAATTTTACTTGTTTAGGGTTATGAAAGCTCTTGGTCTGAACTAACCTAAATTCCTAGTCCAGCACTGATAGAATGGGTGTTATGTGTAGTAATCGTGTGGATATTATGATTGGTAATGATAGGAAGGTTATTTCTTTGTATGTTCAAATTGTTTTATTTTTGTGTTGTTTAATGAAGGGAACATAGTTAGGGATGTGGAGTATGTTAGCTGCAAGTAGAAATATATGTTGAGGACTGCTATGATGGCTATTAGTGTTGGAAGAATGATGTTATCATTTTTGTTATCTCTTGGATAATTACTCATTTGGGTAAAAACCCTGATAGTGATGGGTGATGTCCTAATGATACTATAATGGTGAGGAAAAGGATTGTGATGGGAGGTGTTTTATCTCATGTGTGTGATAACGATACCCTTGTAGTACAAGAACTGGGCATAAATAATAAGAAGAGAGTGTTGTTATGATATAAATTAGTATGTTTAGGATTGTTATAATTGGAATATACTTTATAATAGCTGTTATTCATCCTATATGGGCAATTGATGAGGAGGGTGTAATTTTTTCCAGGTGAGTATGGCTAAGTCTGCCTCAGCCTCCAGTTATGATTTATAATATCACTATGATTAATAGTATATTTAGCTTGATGGATGGTGACATGTGATATAATACTGATAGGGGTGCACTTTTGTCATGTAAATAGCATCAGGCCTGCTGTTCATGGAATGCCTTGTGTTACTTCAGACACTCAGAAGTGAAATGGGGAAAGTCCTACTTTTGTCACAAGGGCAAGTGTCATGAGGGTGGATGCTGCTGGATTAAAGATTTTTGTTATTCTTTGACCAGAGTATACTAGATTAATGATAATAGCCATTATAAGTAGTATTGATGTGGTGGATCGTTTTAGGAAATATTTGTTGGATGCTTCTGTAGCTTATGGGTTCGTGTTTTTTATTAGAATGGGGATACCATTAACCAGTGTGAGCTTGTTATATAATTACATTTCCTGAGATAATAGTCAGTAGAATGATAGTAAAAACAATGAGAGTTTATTAGTACAGGAAGGATATACGACAACATTTTGAGGGTATGGGCCTGAAGCTTACTTAGAGAACCTTACTATATAGCATGTGGTGTAAAGTGGTAGCATGGAGAATGTAAAATTCTTAGGAAGAATTCAATTCCAGGAATAAGAGCATTGAAACCTCTATGATTTACTCTATCAAAGTAACTCCTTTGTCAGACATAGTTCTTAAGTTTGTGGTGGGTTGCCTGGTATGATGACAGGTAGTGAAAACTCATATACACTGGGCTAATATTAGTAGTAAAAAAAACTTTTTATAAGAGATGTAGACATTGATTATATCAAAATTGTGGGTAGGATGCTCGAATTCATAGAAAGGAGATTGTTAGATGTGTTTTAATGATGACTTGGGCTGTATATAATTCTGACACCTAGGTATTGTCGAATGCTCCTAAAAATAGATTTTTGTGGAAATGTTTTTTATAAGGAAATTGACATATTCTCTAGGAAAGACAGGGTGAGTGGACCTGCTACATATTCTACATTGAAGACATATACAGGTTTTGATTCTACTTCTGTTAAATCTAGTGTGGTTTCATTGGATTTCTGCTACTGCGGACATAATCAAATTCTGGGTAGTGGTCAGGAGAAAATAAGTCATAGGTGTTCTTGTGTAATAATTACTGTTGAAAGTGTAAATGATCCATTTATCTGTGAGACTGAAATAACTGCTATGTTACTTCATATGAGATAGTACGTTGTACTGTCTACACACTAGGGCTCCAGTGAGTGAGTATTTTGAATGTGAAGCTCATCCAGATCAGAGGATGGAAAAAATGGCTAGCTGTGATGTGGCTAATATAAATAGTATGCCTACATTTACATCAATTAATGTATAAGATATGGGAAGAGGAGTTCATGTTGTGTGAGACAGGGTTAAGGCTAGCATTGGGGCAATAATATATAAATTGATGATGTTGATGGACATAGTAGTTCTTTAATAAATAATTTGAATGCCTCAGCAATGGTTTGTAATAATCCATGGGGGTTGATGATTTTTGGCCCTTTCTGGATTTGTATATAGCCTAGGAATTTCCATTTAGTTAATATGAGGAATGCTATGGTGAAGTAAATTGGGTCATTTGTGAAAGAATGTTGATTATAAACATATTCTTAGGAAGAGGATTTGAACCCATGCAGATAAAGGTTTCAATTTTACATAATTACTGGGCTCTGCCACCGAAACAAACCGTGTTCTACAGTAGGGTATGTAGAAATAAATTGAATGTAGATTATATCATCATTTAGTTTGCAGACATTTTGTAAAGTAAGCCGTATTGCTCTTGTCCTTTCATACTGGAAGAAATCTTCAATAGACAGAAAGCAACCAGGATGACTCCAGTCTGAACTCAGATCACGTGAGACTTTAATCGTTGAACAAGACAATTAATAACAGTTATACCATTGAAATGTCCTGATCCAGCATCAACGTCATAAACCATATGGACGATATGAACTCTAGAATACAATTACACTGTTATCCCTAGTAAAACTTGTTCCATTGATCAGTGTTTTAGAACAGGTGATAAAGCATTTTGACTACCTGGTCTAAATTTTAATCATTCAGAGGTGGTTTTATTCTCCAAAAAATAAATGGCACATGGGTTCAAGGTGCACTGGCTTCAGGAGCTGTGGCATGCAGGTTCAGTAGTTGCGGCCCCTTGGCTTAGTTGCTCCGTGGCACGTGGGATCTTCCCAGAACGGGGATCAAACCCGTGTCCCCTGCATTGGCAGGCGAATTCTTAACCATTGCATCACCAGGAAGTCCCAGAATCACAGTTTCCCTTTTAATATACGTTAAGCCCAAATACTCCACGGAAAGTTGTTACAAAAAATAAGACAATAAAATATTCTAAGGACTATAACAGAAGCATATAGTACACAGTTCATATAGACACATCCCAAGCAGTTACAAAGTATATTAAAAGGGAGGCTGCAGTTTTAAAGAATAAGATAAATTATACCCACAAACTCCCAATCTTTCCTGAAACGTTGCAACCTGAAAGCCTATTGTAGGAAGCAGAAGATTCCAGGAGACATTCTACAAATGAAGGACTCTAAACCCTGTGGGTGGATAAGGAATTCTGGAATGAAGGTATCCTCACCCAAGGAGAGAAGTTTCCTATACTTGTGTAACATCATATCCCTGTAACAATTCCCATTGTTCTTGGTCTAGGCATTCCCAGACCTCTTGAGAGAAATCTATGGGCACATCCTGGAATGTCAGCAGTCCCTGAAACGAAAAGTACACATATCGTGTGGCCACGGAAAGAGTTCATAATGAGACCCACGAAGAAAACAGCAAGTTAAGAAAACTGTTTTTAATTTAGAAGAGTGTCTTGAATTATCCACTAATATATATATATATTTTTTACACAGTTTCTCTATCTTATTACTTACTACAAGAAAAGACGATGGCATGTGATCCACAAAACCAGTATAGAGACTATACTTATCTGGAAAAGAAATGATAAAATGATGGTTTCAACACAGGCATATGCATTTTTGAGTGTTTTATTTATGTCAAACTGGATAAAATGTGTGTATTTCTCAGACAGAAAAGACATGTCAAGGTAGAAATGAACCTTTCAACTATTCATGGGTACACAAGTACACTGGGGAGACTTTAAAAGTGCAGATTCTGATTCAGTAGTTCTGGTGGGCTTGAATTCCATTTTTTTAACAAGCTCATTTTTAACTGGTGATGCCACAGTCTATGATTCATTAACCACAACTGGGAATAGCAGAGACATAAGAAGGAAAGGTAAAAATTTATAGTTAACTTTGAACTTAAAGTGTTTTATGGATTTTACACGTTTAATAGAATAGTAAGCACAGCAGCAACAATCATTTGTGAATATTTACTGTAGACCGTGTATCTTTCTAACTGTTTTGTTTAGGATTCCAGGAAAAAGGCCTGGGCTGCGGTCTCAGTGGGCGGGGCCCCGAGGCAGGGCCGCCCCTCCAGGACAACCGACGGGGCCCTACGCTCCTAGCGGCTCACTCCCCCGGCCTGCCCCTCCCTCCTGGAAGGCCTCGGGGAAGAGCGGTCCCACCCCCTGCCCCCAGAACTGAGCCCACGTTTCTGCAGAGCTGGAACTCCCGCAGCTCGGGTCTCTTCCCTCCGCCGTCACGGAACTGCCCCGGAGCCCGAGGGGAGGGCGGCCGCACTGAGGCTTCCGGCTATGGAGGGGCCCCGGCGGCCGAAGCCATGACAGTCGTGGGGACGGCGGGCCGGGTAAGTGGGCGCCGACCCTCCGCCTGATCCGGTGCCCGGGCGGCAGTGCAAGACCAGCTTCTGAGGGGCAGGGGTTCACTGCCACCCGCCGCTGCTGTGTAGAAAGAGCGGCCCCCAGCGTCTGGTCCCGAGGAACTTCGGTCCCTCCTCTCGCCCCTGCCCTCGGCCTGGCTCGTGGGGCCTCGGGGGCGTGGGGAGGGGGTCGGCCTGAGCGTTCTGAAGGGAAATGGGGCAAGGGAGGCGCAGGATCAGTCGTCAGCGTCAGCGCCCCTCCTCCTGACTGCGGGAAAAGCGGCTGAAAATTCCGGAGGCTCGCAGGCCCCTTATTCAGCCGAGTCTCTCTGCGCTCCTTCCTCCCTGAGCTAAAGTACCGGGGGGAGGGGACAGGGCAGGGGACTGGCACAGGTAATGGGGAACATCAAAAGGTGATTGTTAACTAAGGAAAACCAGCTCTCCCAAGGTGAGGAATGTAGCGCTTTTCTTTGTATGCAAAGATGCCAGAGTCTGGGCTCACTGAAATCTTTCCTTTGATGTGCCCCCTCAGCTCTCTGGGGCCTGCATTCTGTATTTGCATATCCTGAGTTCCTCAGGGCCCGCGGCTCACACTGGAAGGCTGCAAGTTCTGTTGACTGTGACATCCTTTGTTTACTGAGATGGCAAGAAATATTCCATTTCTCACAGGCTTGATTGGCTCAGGGTGTAAAATGTAGGAGAATCTCACTCGGCATGTAATTTAGCTTATATACATATAATATTTATATTTACCTGTGCTAATAGAGGCTTTCAAGTCCAAGTAACTTGTACCACTGCCCTGTATATATTAATTTCATCAATATTATATGATAAATGCCCATAAAATTGACTTAATCCATTTATACAGGATAATGATTTTTAAAGGAAACATAATAGAAATATAGCAACAAAACACTTACCACGAAAGGCTGTGTGTGGAACAACCTAAATAAATGTTCTGTTGTTAAAATATTGAAAGATGTATTCAGTACAAATATCAACAAAAATGAAAAGTAATACGGGCAGCGGAATGCTGAAATGTTCTATCTTTATCATTAAAGTGGCAGAAAATCATTTATTAGTAGGCACTGGGGGCAGAAGATGCCTTATTTTATACCTTTGTCATATTTGTACAGTTGTTTCAACAAGTTACTTAAAGACAAAATGGAAAAACAAGGAGGTTTGTGCCTGAGATCACGTTGATGTGAAACTGGGGATGGCCACCTTGTGCCAGGTGAGTTAAGTTGACCTGGCAGGTAGACCACAGAGCTCCTGAGAAGCAAGGGTTGGAATTTTTCTCCTGGGTGCCTCTTAGGTTCTGTGACTTGACTGATTGTGAGTCATGTTGGGCGAAAGACCTGATCACAGGAAATGGGTGGAAATAGAGTGACTTGGGGAGCAGCTAAGGACATTCATCACAGCTCATGGCCTGATTGAATTTTAAAGAAACAGGAAAACAAATGCTTCTTATGGAATCAGAGATTGTGAGGGCTGGACAATCCCACAAAATGAGGAGCACCCATCCCATTTTCCAGATGAGAAAACAGAGGCCCAGCAAGGTGAAATCCCTCACCCAAGTTGCACCCGTCTCTCCTCCCCACTACATGGTTCATGGAAGCAGGACTCTTCCTGTCGTGATCACTGCTGAACCCCCAAAATGGCCAGGTATTTAGCAGCTGCTCCAAAAATTTTGGTTGACTGTAGGAACAATGCTATTCCTTTCTTTCTCACTCTTATTCAGGATTGTGCCAAGAACTCCCCAGTTTTCAATGTAATTCGATAAATGTAAATATTAATTGAGTTTTGTTGTGATGAGGACTTAGGCTTTGAAGGTAACAGACTTGGTTCAGATCCTGGTTCTGCCACTCAGTAGCTGTTTGGGAAAATTACAAAACCTCTCTGAGCTTATTTCCTATGTAAAGTGGGGTTAAACTATCTGAGCCAGGAGAACACCTGCATCAGGGATGTGCACTAAGTTTTGGTCTTTCTCACTCTCCCACTCCTTCTTTCTGTTCTTCCCAGAGAATATGTACAGAAGGATATAGTACTTTTTAAAAAATTAATTTATTTTTGGCTGCCTTTTGTCTTTGTTGCTGCACGTGGGCTTTCTCTAGTTGCAGCGAGCGGGGGTTACTCTTTGTTGTGGTGCACGGGCTTCTCATTGTGGTGGCTTCTCTTGCTGCGCTTGCTGTGGAGCACCGGCTCTAGGCACGTGGGCTTCAGTAGTTATGGCCTGCAGGCTCAGTAGTTGTGGCACATGGGCTTAGCTGCTCCGCGGCATGTGGGATCTTCCCTTACCAGGGCTTCAACCCATGTCCCCTGCCTTGGCAGGCAGATTCTTAACCATTGTGCCACCAGAGAAGTCCTATATAGTACTTTTTAAAAAGGGGTTTTAATTTATTTCAGAAAATATACATTTTTCTTGTAGAAAAGGTTATTCCACTATAGAAGCATAAACATGCAAAACGACTACAAATACAGTATTATATGGATTACATATTATCAGTCACATTTTTTGTAACTGGGCAACTGCCAAAGCACTAGCAACTGGGGAGTAAGAGGATTCAAATCTGGGGTGCCCCCCACCCCAATTTCAAGAGCAGGGTATGTTTTTCAAATCCATGTTTCATACGGTCTTTGTTTCTCATCCGTCCTCGGTGTCTGCCTTTCTCAAGAAGGCTCAGATCCTCCGCTTTCACACCCTCCTGGCTGGCTGTGCCCCACCTCCTGTCCTGGAACCTCTGCATGCATGGGTGTGCCCACTCTCCCTGTGCATCAACAGCTTTGCCAGGGAGCTGCTGTATCGTGCACTGCTTGCTGTACCCCAGAGTACGTAGACCCTTCTGGTACATGAAGTACACCCTCATCACCGTGAGTGCACGCCCATCCCCTTATCTTATATCCTGCCTCTAAGCCAGGCTTGGGGGTGACTACAGTGTGCATTTTGCTATGTGTGGTGCTGGGATCAATGTGAAGTTCCCAACTTTTGAAGTTGCAGGCTTGAGGGGCAGACAGTGATTTAAGTCGGGTCACCTGACTTAAAGTGGGGCTGATTGATTTAAAGCCAGTGCAGCTGACTTAAAGCCTGCGTCCCTCAGCTGCAGGACAAGACCAAATTTGGTGGTGCACGGGTTTGCTCCAAGCCAGCACTTCTGTCCAGGAAGAGCTACCAGCAGCACCTTAGTCCACGGGGACTTGGTCCGTTGTCTTACCCCTGCCCTCAGAGGGGAGCCACCTGCTCTTCTTGAGCATAATCAGGGAGGGAAAAGTGCAGAGTCCTGGCTGGACTTGCGGCACCCCTTGTCTGATGGCAGGGAAGGGGGGGCGGGGCTGTATGGTGTCCTGGGGCTGGACTCACCAGGTTGACTCAGCCTCTCAGCCTCCTAAGCTCCCCACACACACCCGACAAGAGTTTCCAATAATATGTAATTGCGCCTTAGGTTCTCGGTCTTCAAACTCATACCCAGGCTCCTAGGTCCCTTGATTCATCCAATTCCTCTGTGCTCTTTCTTCTATTAAATACAGTCCCAGAGGGAGGGGCTGGGGGATGGGACTGGAGGGTCCCCGGCAACACTGGTCTCAGCTGACTAAATAGAGCCACCGCCTGCGCTATCACATATGTGTGAGGACCCTTAAGGCGGAATCGAGGGGGCCAGTTAGAGGCAGTCCTTGCTGCCTCAAGTGAGTATGGATCACCCTCAGGTGGGGAGCACGCTGACCCCTGAAAAGTACTGTTAAGAGGATGTGTTCCTCCCTCGGCTTCAAGGATGTGGGTGGGCTTCAGGGCTCCAGTTCCCCTCCAGGCCTCCAGGTCCGACTGCACCCCAGTGACCTTGCAGACCTGGCTTCCTGTCCCAGAACATGTCAGGCTCCAGGAAGAATCCAGACTGCAGAGATGGTGCCTGAACCTTCCAGCTTAAGAAGTGCTGTCCCTGGGGACCCAACAGTGGAGGGAGGAAGGGTGAAGGGAGTAGGGGGGTAGGGTAGGGAGGGGTGGCTGCCCTGGGAAATGTTGAGAGAAAACTATCGCACCCCACACCCTGCGCCCTGCAACTGACCCATTGATGCCATAGGATCTCAGGGCCTTTTAGTCAGAGATGCCTCTGTTTCTTTACTCCTGTGTTCAAAACTATGCAAAACCAACTCTTCATCCTTTTGCTGCATTGCCAGGACTTTAAAAGCACTGTTCTTTTGAAGCACTCGTTCCCTAAACTGCAGTTTGGAGCTCTCCCAGCTATTTAAAAGTTTTCTCCTTAAACTGAGCCTACATCCTACTCTTGGAAAAACTACCTTCACTTCAGAGGAAATTGTTTTTTCTGCCCATTCCTTCCTTCTACTGCCCTCTTAAGAAGTCCTGTGCACAAACAGCTTGGTGATTTATTTTTTGCTTCATGTCAAAAAAATAAATAAAGCTTTCCCATGCACCCCAAAAATCTTTCCTGGAACATAGGTGTTTCAAAACCATGACAGTGTTTTGCAGTTAGTATACACTGGGTAAACTGCCTAGCAGTCCCTCCAAGAGCCAGAGGTGAGCAACACCTTTACTTATTTGATTGGATGCCCTCCAAATTTAGGAAGGTCACATTCTTATGACCCAGCAGATAAGACAAGAGCCCTGGATGGCTGTGGCTGTGATTATATAACTTCTGGTGATTTTATTTCCCTTACTGAGCTGCTGCTTCTAGGTGAAATTCTTTTTATTACCTGTCCATTTTTAAAGAAAGTGTGAAAAATTCACTCTAATAAGTCAGGGGTCTGAGCTCAGGGTTGGTCAAAAGTACTCACAGGGTGGAAGGTGGATAAAAATAGATGGGTAAAATAGGAGGGTTGGCAAGTACAGCCAGGATACCCGTGTTCATTGTGCATACTAATAAAGGCCAGAATCTCCTCATTTATTCTGGTGGGAAGTTCTGCTGTTTTCACAGGATCAAACTCAAATCATATTCAAACTAGGGGATATCCCCTGAGCATAAAATGAAGTATCCACCCCTCTCAGGAGTCGCTGCTGAGGAATAAAGATGCAGACATAGAGACTGGACTTGAGGACAAGGGGTGGGGGGAAGGGTAAGCTGGGACGAAGTGAGAGAGTGGCATGGACATGTATACACTACTAAAGGTGAAATAGATAGCTAGAGGGAAGCAGCTGCATATAGCACAGGGAGATCAGCTCGGTGCTTTGTGAGCACCTAGAGGGGTGGGATAGGGAGTGTGGGAGGGAGATGCAAGAGGGCAGGGATATGGGGATATATGTATACGAATAGCTGATTCACTTTGTTATACAGCAGAAGCTAACACAACATGGTAAAGCAATTATACTCCAATAAAGATGTTAACAACAACAACAACGAGAAAAACAAAATAACTAAGCCAGCCACGCCAAAGGAGACATTGTATGTGTTTACAGTTCAAGAAATCCAGAACAGAATCCGTTACTCTGTATGCAATGAATCGTCCATTAGAAAAGAAAAAAACTTTATAAGATGTTGTTTTTCCATTTATTGTTCAGAACATCATTTTTATACCTCTGCATGTCTGTTCAGAGCCAAGTCACGTGAGTTAGAGGTAAGCAGCTGATTGATTTAAAGTTGGGTCATGGGATTTAAAAACCAGTGGCAGCTGATTGATTAAATACAGTCATGTGACATGAGGAGTGGGTGCTAAAAACTGCTTTTTCATCTCCGGCTCAGAATATCCTATTTACCTTGGTTTTTCTTATGATTTAGAAAGCTTGAGCTGTCTCCCCTTGGAATCATCAGGACAAAAATACAGTATTTCAGGTTCATTCTTGAAACCAGATTCTCACGGTTAAGGTGTATTGACTCAAAGATCCTCCTTCTTCAAGAGATTCCAAACCTCTGTAGGACACTTCATTGTAATTGGAGAAAGAAGAATGAAATCATGTCAGCAGCTGCAGGAGGCAAGGCAGCCCCCAGCACTAGGGAAGGAGGAGGAGAAAGGGCTGAGGGTTGCCATTAGAGCGGACAACCGCCAGAGGGCGCTGAAGCACCGGCAGAGCTCACCTGCCACTCCCAGTTTGGCACAGCAGGGTCAGATTTGGGTTTGGAGATGGGGCTGTTGTAACCCCAAGGAGGTGAGCAGAGAGGAGGAGTTGATTACCGGTCTCCTCTGACTCTCTGGCCCAAATTGCCTGGCTTCACAGGGGGGACAGAGTTTTGATTTCAGCAACTGATGGGGCACTTCCAGGCTGGTGGGGTTGCCCAGTGGCCCGACAGCCTGACAGGCTGACTGCGGTGTGAGCGCCCTTTGTTTCTCCAGAATCTGTACATCAGGAGGTGCATGGCTGCGGGAGCCCATTCACCGCCCTCCCCCCAAGGGGGATGGCACCTTCCCTGGCTGTACCCTATGATCACCAGGTACTTGAAATGAATGCAAGTTTTTTGACTTCAAGGAAGAGCTCACATAACCCCTTCTGCCTCATAATGTGTGGGATTTACTATAATGGAAGGACATTATAAAGAACAGGTAGAAAACTCGCCTGTTGGTCTCCATGTAGGAGTTTATTTTGCACGAATCCCTCCTACACGAGTATATAGCAGAGGTTTATTTTTGTTCCTGTGTGTGTAGTTGTGGCAGAGGATGTAGGTATGGTGATTTGAAGCCCTCAAAGAAATATTCTCAGAACTCTCAAGACTTCTCTTGATTGGAACCGAAAGAGACCTGGAAAAGGAGGAAAAGAAAAGAAAGAGGGAGAAAGAATGACTGTTTCTCAGTAAATTCACCTTCTTAGTTGATTGTTCTGTCTTCACATTTCTTCTAACTTCTATGTATGTCTAATGGAATAATGTAGAAAGGCTGATTTTTATGCTATTAAAGATTTTACATCACAAAGAGACTAGAAGTGGCTAACAGAACTTATTCGACGTTGACAGAACTAATTCAAATCAATTTTAGATAGAGTCTTTGATATTAAATTTCTACACTAAAATTGGTTAATCCAAAGTTTCTCTTTCTTTTTGAGTGAATATTCGTTACATAATTTTGTAGATAATAATTTACCCTAGATACACAAAATTGTGAGAATGGGTAACATTTTTTACCACTTAAATCATTTCTTTTAAGTGAATAGATTGTACACTTTAAATGCCAATGTTATTTCTTACATGTTGTTTTTTATTTTCTTGATTTCCAAAACTTGTGTTTATTTAATTGATTTCTATCTAATAATCTGTGTCTCCCCTTTATTGTTTCTTACTTTATATTTTATTGATCTATAGTTAATTTACATTATTATGTCAGTTTCAGAGGTACAACATAGTGATTCATAAATGTTTAGTTTATACTTATTATAAAAGAGTGGCTCCTTTCCCCATGCTATACAGTACATCACTGTAGATTATTGATTTTTATACATAGTGGATTCTTCCTCAGAATCTCCTACCACTATTTTGCTCCTCCACAGCACTGTCTCTCCCTGCTGGTAACCACTAGTCTGTTCTTTAATCTGTGAGTCTGTTTTGTTGTTGTTGTTGTATTCAGCTGTTTAGATGCCACGTGTAAATGATATCATACCAGGCTTGTTTTCTCTGCGACATACTTTACTAAGCATGATACCCTCTAAGTCCATCCATGTTCTTGCAAATGGCAAAATTTCATTCTTTTTGAAGTCACCATAAAAAATCATTTTTTTAATCCAGTAACCTATTGACGAGCACTTAGTTTGACTCTATATCTTGTCTATGGCAAATAGCACTGTTTTGAACTTTGGGGTGCAGTTATTTTTTTGAAGTAGTGTTTTTGTTTTCTTCTGATATATACCCGAGTGAAATTGCTGGATATTATGGTAGTTCTATTTTTATTTTTTTGTGGAACCTCCATTCTGCTTTCCGCAGTAGCTGCACTAATTCACATTCACATCGACAGTGTACAAGAGTTTCCTTTTCTCCACATCCTCACTAACCTTTGTTATTTGTGATCTTTTCGATGACAACCATTCTGACAAGAGTGAGGTGATATCTCATAGTTTTGATTTGCATTTTACTGCCGATTAGCTATGTTTAGCATCTTTGTGAGTTTTGGCTATCTATCTGTATTTTTTCCTTGGAAAATGTCTATTTAGGTCTTCTCACTTTTTTAAAAAAGATTTTGGGTGTTTTTTGATATTGAGTTGTATGTGCTGTTTCTATATTTTAGATACTAACACTTCATTGGTCCCCCTTTTGTGTTAACTTGTTATCATGTGCAAATATTGTTGCTCTTTCAGCACGTTGTCTTTCATATTGTCTTTGGTTTCCTTTGCTATGCAAAATCTTTTAAGTTTAGTGAAGTCTCATTTGTTTATTTTTGGCTTTGTTTCATTTGCCTTAGTAGACTGAACCTAAAACTGTTGCTATCATTTATGTTGAAGAATGTTCTATATTTTCCTCTAGGGGTTTTATGGTTTCTGGTCTTACATTTAGGTCTTTATTCACTTTTGAGTTTATTTTGTATATGGTGCGCTCAAATACTCTAATTTTATTATTTTCCATGTAGCTGACCCGTTTTCCCAGTACCATTTATTGAAGAGACAGTTTTTTCTCCATATTACCTGCTTTGTCATAAATCAATTAAATATAAGTGTGTGGGTTTATTTCTGGGATCTCTATATCTCTATTCTATTTCAGTGATCTTTATGTCTGTTTTTGCTCCAGTACTATTCTCTTTGATTACTGTAGCTTTGTAGTATAGTCTGAAGTCAAGGTGTGTGATGCCTCCAGCTCTGTTCTTTCTCAAGATTGTTTTGGCTATTTGGGGTCTTTGTGTTTCTATAGAAATTTTAAAATTATTTTTTCAAGTTCTGTGAAAATGCTTTGGTATTCTGATAGGGATTGCTTTAAATCTGTAGATTGTCTTTGGTAGTGTGGTTATTTTAACAATATTAATTCTTCCAGTCCATACACCTGCTATATTTTCCCCTCTTTTTCTGTTGCCTTCAACTTCTTTCGCCAATGGCTGATAGATTTCTGAGTACATGTCTTTTACCTGCTTAGGTGTGTTTGTTCCTAGGTATCTTATTCTTTTTGGTGTAATTGCATATGGTATTGTTTTCTTAATTTTTCTTTCTGACAGCTTTGAGTTTTGGTTTTTCTTCTTTTTCTAATTCCTTCAGGTATAATGTTAGGTTGTTTATTTGATATTTTTCTTGTTTCCTAAGAATAAGCTTGAAAAAAAAAAAAAAAAAAAAAAAGAATAAGCTTGTATCACTATAACTTCCCCCTGTGAACTGTGTTGGCTGTGTCCTATAGGTTTCGGATCATTGTGTGTTCATTTTCATTTCTCTCTGGGTATTTTTAGAATCCCTAATTAATTTCTTCAGTGTTCCTTTCTTCCCCTTTTATTCCCTTCATCTGTGATGTGAGGCCTATCTTTAATATTATGTTTGGATTTCTTTCAGTTTTGTGTGTGTGTGTGTGTGTGTGTGTGTGTGTGTGTGAGAGAGAGAGAGACAGAGACAGAGACACACACACACACAGAGAGAGAGAGAGAGAGAGAGAGAGATCATTTTAAGTTGCTGAGCTCTTAATTTCAAATGGACATTAACAACCCTGCATTTTTACTCTCCTCCCCCACAGTTACTGAATTTGACCTTATATTTTACATCTACTTGTTTTGTGTGCCCCTTAACTTCTTGTTGTGAATATAGATGATTTTATTAGTGTTTTCTTTCATCCTTCCTACTAGCTGTGTACATGGTTGATTTACGACCTTTATTGAATATTTGCTTAACCAATGAGGCTTTTCCTTTAGTAAGTTTCATTTCCAAATGTTTATGATTCAGTCGAGGCCTTTTCTCTTTCACTTAGAATAGCCCCTTTAAGATATCTCATAAAGCTCGTTTGGCAATGCTGAGGTCTTAGTTTTTCTTTAGAAACTTTAGATCTCTCCATCAAATCTGAAGGAGAGCCTTTCTGGGTAGAGTATTTTTGGTTATAGGATTTTCCCTTTCATGAGTTTGAATATACCATGCCACTCCCTTCTGGCATGCAGAGGTTGTCCTGAAAAGTCAGCTGATAACTTTATGCAAGTTCCCATGTTTGTAACTTGATGCTTTTCCTTTGCTCCTTTTAATAGTGTCTTTTTGTCTTTATTTTTTGCTATTTTAATTACAGTGGGTCTTGGTGTGGTCCTCTTTGGTTTGATCCTGTTTTGGCCTTACTGTGTTTACTGGACATGAATGTCTGTTTTCTTTCCCAGGTTAGGGAAGTTTTCAGCTTTTATGTCTTCAGGTATGTTCTACACTGCTTTCTCCTTCCTTTTTGCTTCTGGGACCAGTATAATGCAAATGTTAGTACACTTGATGTTGTTCATAGGTCTGTTCAACTTTCCTCATTTCATTTTATTCTATTGTTTTACTGTTCATCTTCAGTGATGGCCAGTACTCTGTCCTTTAGTTTTCTGATCCATTCCTCTGTATCATGGAGTCTACAGTAGTTTCCTTTAAGTGTAATTTTCATTTCATTTATTGTATTCCTCATCTCTGTTTGGTTGTTCTTAGGAGTCTAACTCTTTTAAAAAGCTTCTAACTTCTTGCTCTGGTCATGGGTTCTTCTCCTGAGTTCTTTGATCATCTTTACTGTCCTTACCTTGAACTCTTTCTTGAGTAGATTGGCTATCTCCACTTCACTTAGATCTTCTTCTGGGTTCTTATCTTGTTCCTTCATTTGGATCGTGTTTCTGTGTCATGTCATTTTTCTTAGCTTGCTGTTTTTATTGCTATGTATGTAGTAGGTTCGTTACATTTCCTGACCTTGGAGAAGTGGCCTTTTGTAGGAGAGGTCCTATGTGTCCCCGCAGCCCACTGTCCCCTGGTCACTAGAACTATATTTTCTAGGTGTACCCCCTATGCGGGCTGCTTGGGCTCTTCTGTTGTGGTGGGCTGACTACTGTGGGTGGTCTGGTAGGCTTGGCTGCCCCCAGACTGCTTCTTTTCCAGGCTCTGCCTTGTATGGAGGCTGTCTGTGTTGCTTGCTGGGACGAAATCATAAGGCAGCTGGCTGCACAACACTGGGAGACATCAAATCTAGCGCTGGTTCACTTATGGGTAGAGTTGCAGTTCAGGTGATATCAGGGCTAATGCCCAGCCATTGGTCCTGGGGCTATGCTGGCTACTGGGAAGAAGACACAGGTCCTGAGTTCTGGCGGCGGGACCCAGGATTCTCAGAGTTGGCGTTGGATCACTGTTCCTGACACAACTATCTGCAGGGTCTGGGGCATCCCTGATCTTGTGTTGGCATTCTGATGGGCAGGGTCAGGACCAGCTGAGTCCATGGCTGCTTCTGGCCTGCAAGTGAGTGGCCTGGTTACACACGCTGCTGGACGGTGGTATTCCTGGAGCTGGTGTGTGCCTGTTGGTGTATGAGGCTGATCCCACTGCTAGAGCAGGCTTGCTGTTGGGTAGGTCCAAGCTCCATCCAGTCCCTGTTCAGTAATCACCTGACAACAGTTGAGGCTGATTTCAAGGCCAGAGCAGGCTCACTTGCCAGAGTGGCCAGGGACCCTGAGGCTGGTGCCTGCCCACTGGTGGGTAGAGTTTGGATCCAGGGTCTCTGCCTGAGGTGTCCTGGGAGTCTTGGATCTAGTGCCTGTGCACTGAGGTGTGGAGGCTGGTCCTGGGGCTTCTGTTGGCTGGGCCATGTCCCGGGGCAGCTGTGCATTGAGAGGGTCTTAAGCCACCCATTGGCTGGTGGGTGTGGCTGTGCCCCTGCTCAGTTAGCTGCTTGGCCTGCAGCCCCATAGTGCTTGTGTCTATAGTCTGGTAGAAATTGGTGGGGCTCTGTCCTGAGGCTGATAAGCTAGAGGGAGGATTCTGAAATTATGCTTGCTGCTACCAGTGGCCACGAGGTAGAAGGAGCTCCCCAAAATGGATGCTGCCAGGGTCTATGTCCCTTAGAGTGTGCTGTAGTTGCCTCTTGCCTCTCTGGGAGATTCTTCAAGATCAGGAGGTAGGTATGACCCAGGGTGCTTTCAAATTCCTGCTTATGTTCTGATTCTCGGATCATGTGGGATTTTGTGAGCATCCTTTAAGAGTAGAATCTCTGTTTCCCATAACCCTCTGGCTCTCTGGAAAGAAAGCACTACTGTGTTCAAAGCCCAACTTTCTAGGGACTCTTCTTCTCAGCACAGGATCCCTGGGCTTGGGAGCCTGATGTTGGGTTCATACCCCTTGCTACCAGGGAGCACCTCTGAAATTGGAAGTATTCTCCCATGTGTCGGCCACGCACCTGGGGGTATGGGTCTTGAGTATATTGAGACTTTTCCCCTTCCTTCCTGTCTTGTCGTGGTGCCTTCCTTATGTCTTTAGCTGTAAAACATCTTTTATGGTAGGTCCCAACCTTTTTCATCAATTGCTGTTCTGTAAATATTTGTGACTTTGGTGTGCCCATGAGAGGCATCAAGCTCTGGGTCTTTCTATGCTACCATCTAGGACCATCTCTCCACTTCATTTCTAAATCATATTATTTAACTTTTCTTAGTATCTTATTTGATTTGTGGCAGTTTGAAATTTATATGAATCATGTTCACTTCTCCTGTTTTAATAAATTGAATAGTGCATTCCTTCATGTTGAAATGGAGATAGTGACCTGTGAATTTCCATACCTCGAAAATCAGGAATAGGACAGAATGATTTTCTACCTGTGTTACCCTCAAACTCTGCTCCCCACCCCAGCCTGGAGATTAACTTCTTGCATCCATGCTCACCTTCTGTTTTGGGACCGTTAACCATCATTCCATCTGTATGTGTGTTGACAAAGTGAACTATAGTCTTTCCAGTTTTTGTTTTATGGTTTTTGGTTTATGGAACAGTCCTACTATGAATATACATTTACTGGTCTGCTGAAGTTCATATATAAACCTGTCAAGCACGTTACCAGAATTGGAATTGCTTGTATATACACTTTGATAAATTTTAGAGAAAACGGTAGAACAGAAGTAAATCGTATTTCAAATCCCACCATATTCTCACACCATGAAAACCCTTCCCTTTTTAATATATTTGTGTGTAGTTTGTCTTTATGCCCATACTATATTTCCCAGAGATGTGTGAGTGTTATGTTTCTTCCTAAAAAGTTTACTGTATTGTTCAGTCATGTTTTTAGTGGTTTTAGCATGATCACATTTCCCTGAACTCACAAATACAGGAGCTTCTCTCACGCTGTCTTTTACACCCTGCTCGTATATATTGCCCTATTAATTCTCAGTCCTGGTTTTTCTTTATGTACTTCATCAACCTGGATACGTTATATTATTTCCTCCCTTATCCAAGACTAATGGAATAGAATAGAGCACCCACAAATAAACCCTGATATATGGCCAAATGATTTTTGACAAGTTGCCAAGACTTTTCCATGTAGGAAGGATAGTATTTTCAACAAATAGTGCTGAGAGGTCTTGTTGTCAACATGCAAAAGAAGGAAGATGGACCCTTACCTAACATCATAGGCAAAAATTAATGAAAATGTATTAAGAAACTAAATATACGGCCTAATAAAATAAAAAGTCTTTGAAGAAGACACATGACCAGAGCTTCATGACATTGGAGTTGGCAGTGTTTCCTCAATATGAAATGAAGGAAAAACAAATGCACAGCTAACAAAAAAATAAACAATTTTCAGTACATAATTTTTTTAAAAACATGTGTATCAAAGAAATGGAAACAGAATAAAATGGCAACCCACAAGATGGGAGAAAATATTTGAAAGCCACCTATCTGACAAGAGATTTGTATTCAGAATATACAGAGAACTCCTACAGCTCAACAAAAAGCAAACATCCTGATTCAAAAATGGATAAAAGACTTGAATAGATGGTTCTTCAAAAAGATGTACAAATGACTAAGCACTTGAATAGATGCTCCATATCACTAAATGCATGTTTATATATTTGTGTGCATGCATACACACACAAGCACACAGACACATACACAAGCAGAAAACAAGTATTGGTGAGGATGTGAGGGAGTTGGAAGCATTGTGGTGTCAGTGGGAATGTAGAATGATACAGCTGCTTTGCAAAAGAGTATGGTAAGTTTTCAGATATTGAAAAATAGAATTACTACATGATCCAGGAACTGTACTATGAGGTATACCCAAAGGAATTGAAATCAGGGTCTTAAAGAAATATTTGTACTCCAGTGTTTAGAGCAGTAATAATCACAATAGCTAAAATATGAAAGCAACCTATGTGTTCATCCACTAATTCCTGGATAAACAAAATGTGGTATACCCATATAATACAATATTATTCAGTCTTAAGAAGGAAAAGATCTAGGAATATGCTACAACATGGAGGGATCTTAAGGAAATTTAGCTACCAAAAATGCCATTTTTGTGACATTTTGTGTGTGTTTAATGAGTTATAACGATACAACTACTTATTTCAACTATATGGGGTACTTAGTGTAGTCAAAACCATAGAAATTGAGAGGGTAATGATGCTTTTCATGTGGTTATGGAACAAAAAGGAAAGTTATGTTTAAAGGATATTGAGTTTCAGTTTTAAAAGATAGAAAAGAATTAGAAAGTAAATGGTGATATTGGTTGCCCAATAATATGAATGTATTTAATAACACTGAACGGTGCACTTTATAATAACTAACATGTTATATTTTATGTTATTTGATTTTACCAACATACAAAATTGGGAAAGAATGTAATATCAGGAAAGGGAGTGGACCTGGGATGGAGCAGAGAGTAGTCAGAAGGGTGAGACACTGCATATTTTGAAGAAGAAGAGGTGAGAGTCTTCATTGGCCAGAAGAGAATTTATAAAAAAATTAAAAATTACTCTGAGGGTATATTAAATAGATATCTATGGGTGTACTGCTATCTCCCGTGAGTTATCTTAAAGAGTCTTTAATAAAGTCCATAAGGCTTGCTGAGGCTTTTTTAAAAACTGGATTCCCTAGGAGATAATTAGAGGGTGGTACTTAAGTCTATGTCTAGGTTGACAGATTTTGCAGGGAAGACGAACTTGAGAACAGTGGAGGTCCTGAGAGTGTAAGTACATGGAAAGTAGAAAAAAAATAATAAAGGGAATTAGGAAAACTTTGGACTTTGAAGGTCATGGATTACTGAGTCAGACCTTTGATTTCTAAGAGTTATATATGTAGTTGCTATTTGGAATACTTGTTGATAAAGATAAGTGGAAAAACTAGAGTCATTTCCAAGTGTAGGTAAGATATAATGGGAGGATGGAGGTGGAATATAGGGAGGCCCAGAGAAAAGTGGGAAGGTCATATTGGGCCACGATGGGGGTAATATCCCACAGAACAGATGGTAGGGCAGACTATGGATTCATCTTTCTTATTTCGGTTCCCCACCTCATCCTTAATAATTCTTTGGGAATATTTCATTGATCTGTGATGCAGGTACAGGATTCGAGTGAGGAGACTACACCCTCAGAGTCCAGCTGTCTGAGTCCTCAGTGTGCTTCAAATGATGGAGAGTTATTGCTTCTTTATGAGAAGAGTTAGTACCTCGTAGTTAAGCTGAAGCTGGAGCTTATGCAATATTGATTCCATTTTATATATACTGTTGGCATGGAGTTTCCTCCTCCTCTTTTCTTGACCATTATGAAATGAATCTATATTTCTCAATATTTGGGTATATCAGATAAATACATTAAGTAAAACAATCCTATATATTGCTCCCTGCATAGTTTGCCTCTTTCTTCTTTCTCTTTTACCTTTACTAAATTAGTGCAGGGAGAGACCTTGAAATGTTCTAATCAGGAGAGATTAGAACATCATATTTCTAGAGAGGTTGGTTGGACAGAGCAGGGGTCCCATTGAGAATCAAAGCTTGTTTCTACTTGGAAGTGTACTTGTATAGGGTAGATGGCTCCAGGAAACCGCCTAGAGTATTCCAATGTCCCTGAAGGAGTTCCTTAAGAGAGGCAGGATCTGGTACCAGATCAGTGTACTGTGACATGTTTGTCAGTCATCTGATGTGAGATTCTTAGAGCCAATCCCATACGGTAGGGATGACTGCAGAGTGATGTAGAACCTGTGAAAGCCTTTGATTGCATGTTAAAGATGAAGCTCTGATTTCAGGGAGAATTTTCTTACCTGACTGAATGTCATCCTTTTGTGGGTGTGAGATTCTGTGTTTTTCCTCTGCTGATGACCACTGACTGAATATCATTAGAGGATCATGTCTAGACAGCATTCTTTATTTAATTTCTTAAAGAAGAAAACATGGAAAACATTTTTATCCACTTTCAAATTGTGGACAAAGGGGAATGACATCAGTGAAAATGTCTGAGTAGGGAGCTCTGGCTTGTGTCCATCCCCAGAAACACTGACAAACGTGGTAAAACCTGTCAAAATTATCTTATCAACACATGTAAGTTTTCTTTTCTTTTTGCCATGTAGATTTATCATTCTTTGAAACTTTACTTACTACAGGATGTGGAGAATAAACAAGGAAGTAGAAACTGTGTTTCCTGATGAGAGAATCACTAAGTCAAATTAGCTGTTTTGAGCTATGTCTTACTCACCATGACCGTAATTAAACAAACAAAACACTTTGTTTTTTTTGTAAGTCAGTTCCGACATTTCATAGTTAAAGACAAGGTAACAGATAGAGGCTTAGATTTACCAGAATTGAGTGTAATTTTGATTGTACCTGTGTTGAATATATGAGCATGACCTGCTACAAAACTTCATTATACTTATTGCCACAACTGACAAATTCCGTTTTTCCACTCCTGATATGTTGCATGTAAGGAATGCATAGGTCACTAACCCCAGTTGGTCACAGGTAAACTCTGCCACATGGATTACTGCATGGTTTTCCTGCTGGAATACCACACATTCTCGAGTATCATGCCTGCAGAGTATCTGGGCTCTTCTTTTTTTTGGCTAAAGGTTTGATAATCACCTAATTTTATGAGAAATATATAAATTGTATTTGCATATTCTTCAGGTTTTTATTTATCCATTCTCTTTCAAGTCCTAAGTGCAAATATTAAAGTGATTTCCAAGAGCGTGGTAAATAAGACAGCTACATTTATGCTCCAAAGTTAGCAATAAATCATAATACAATTGTAAATGCATTAATGTGTGATTAATATGTAGATACTTATATAAATACAATTTTAGTAATGCTTTGTGGAGAGCTTCAGAATGTAGGTATTAGAAAAAAAAGGAGTTCCTGAAACAATCAGGAAATTATAGAGAAGTCTTTGTTTCTATAATTATCAATCTGAAATAATGCATTATCTCAGAAATAAACTAGGCATAAAATTGCAGGAAAAAGCTAAATGAAATGAATCAACATGTGCGATGGCCATACAAGAAAAATAATATTCTCAGAGAATAATGAACATTGTGGAGTTCAGCAGAAGGGTAATACAGATTCAGAGAGTAAATCTTTGGAGAGCCTAATTATGAGTTCCTCATATTTCATCTCTGGAGAGATGGTAGTCATTTGAAATATGATGTTATACGGTGATATTAACATACTCTAATACTTCCATTTAGAATGACCACTTAGAACCAGAACAAATGAAACACAAAATTATGTTTTTGTTGATTTTTAAAGACAACAGGTGAGTGTTGATAATTTAAAAATACATGATGTCTTGAGTAAAGTTGCCTGAAATTTGAGATCTGTAAAAAAGCATTTATTTTCTGTAATGCTAGGATGCTAATTGGATATTTTTGTAAGAAAGAGATTCCAGAATGCAAATCTCGTGTCTCTAAGGTGTCAAGTCAGTTCATGGCGGAACCTTCTATTAAACCTGTGTGAGTGGAGAAATATTTCTTTGGAAGGAAGAGGTCACGAATCCGTTTTTAATAAAGTTAGTGGTTTATAGTATACAAAATGAGCAAAATGGCTACTTCTGAACTTTACGAAAAAAAATAATATAGTTTTTCTGCATTTATATTATAAAGCTGATGTAAAATATCAAAAATTCTTTATTTTGGAAAACAATGTAATCAATTTGACATAATTTATATATTGAACCTGTGGTACGCACACACAATAAAATTAATTAAAAAAAATTTTTGCATTTAAAAAATATTTTCAAGTGTAGTTGATTTACAGTGTTGTGGATTTTTTTTAATACATGTTTATTGGAGTATAATTGCTTCATAACACTGTGTTAGTTTCTGCTTTAAAACAAAGTGAATCAGCTCTATGTATACATATATTCCCCATATCCCCCGCTCTTGAGCCTCCCTCCACCTTCCCTATCCCACCCCTCTATGGGGACACAAAGCGCCGAGCTGATCTCCCTATACTATGCGGCAGCTTACCACTAGCTATTTTACATTTGTTAGTGTATATATGTCAGTGCTACTCTCTCACTACGTCCCCGTCTCCCCTTCCCCCCCATGTCCTTAAGTCCGTTCTCTAAATCTGTGTCTTTAGCCCTGCCCTGTCACTAGGTTCATCAGTACCATTTTTCTAGATTCCATATATATGTGTTAGCATAGGGTATTTTTCTCTTTCTGACTTACTTCACTCTGTATGACAGACTGTAGGTCCAACCACCTCACTACAAATAACTCAATTTTGTTCCTTTTTATGGCTGAGTAATACTCCATTGTATATATGTGCCACATCTTCTTTATATATTCATCTGTCGATGGACATTTAGGTTGCTTCTATATCCTGGCTATTGTAAATAGTGCTACAGTGAACACTGTGGTACATGTATCTTTTTGAATTATGGTTTACTCTGGGTATATGCCCAGTAGTGGGATTGCTGGGTCATTTGGTAGTTCTATTTGTAGTTTTTAAGGAACCCCCATACTGTTCTCCATAGTGGTTGTGCCAGTTTACATTCCCATCAACAGTGCAGGAGGGTTCCTTTCTCTCCACACCCCCTCCAGCATTTGTTAATTGTAGATTTTTTTAATGATGGCCATTCTGATCAGTGTGAAGTGGTACCTCATTGTAATTTGGATTTGCATTTCTCTAATAATTAGTGATGATGAGCATCTTTTCATGTGCCTATTGGCTATCTGTATGTCTTCTTTAGAGAAATGTTTCTTTAGGTTTTCTACCCATTTTTCCATTGAGTTATTTGTTATTTTGTTATTGAGTTGTATGAGCTGTTTGTAAAGTTTGGAAATTAAGCCCTTGTCAGTCTCATCATTTGCTAATATTTTCTCCCAGTCCATAAGTTGTATTTCCATTTTGATTATGGTTTCCTTTGCTGTGCAACAGCTTATAAGTTTGATTAGTTCCTGTTTCTTTTTTGCTTTTACAGTAAGTCCCCTACATATGAACAAGTTCTGTTCCAAGAGTGCGTTTGTAAGTCCAATTTGTTTGTAAGTCCAATAAAGTTAGCCTAGGTACCCAACTTACACAGTCGGCTATATGTTACTGTACTATAATAAGTTCATAATACTCTTCACACAAATAATACATAAAAAACAAACACAAAAATAAAGAAAACATTTTTAATCTTACAGTACAGTAACTTGAAATGTACAGTAATACAGTAGAACAGCTGGGATACTTGGGCTGGCATCGAGGGAACAGGCAAGAAGAGTTATTGATTGGAGGAGGGAGAGGAGGTGGGAGATGGTAGAAGTGAAGGATAATCAGCAGTAGGAGACAGAGGGCAAGCTGCCATTTCACTCATGCCTGACGTTGATGGCACAGGTTCTGGTTCCTTGCTGGGTTTAATTCTATCTACCCTCTTGAAAAAATGATCCATTGATGTGTGGGTAGTAGCTCTTTTTTTCTCATCATAGATGACAAGGTAGCACTGGATTGCATTCTGAGTGGCTGCTGCAACTTTGGGTACCATTTTATGTTCACGTCCTTTACCTCAAAAACTAACAGTGCCTCCTCAAATAAAGAAAATCCCCTTGCCATTTTCTGTGTCGTGAACCTCTTCAATTCTTCAGTTACTTGTTCTTCTTCCTCCTGTCCCTCATCATCCTTTCTCTGGGACTCGAATTCCATCACATCTTAATTAGTAAGCTCCTCATGTTGCACAGCAAGGTCTTCAATGAAATGGTCCTCTTGCAGATTTTACTCCAACTTCTCGCTGAGGGTCACTATGTTGGGGAGGACGTCTTCGGACTTCTCATCTACCTTCTCAAATCCATAAAAATCATGAACAAACTGTGGGCAAGGTTCTTCCAAACCCCATTCATGGTGACCGCCATACCCTCACACCAAGCAAAGTCAATGTTTTTTATGGCCTTGTAGATGTTATAGTTCTTCCAAAATTGTCCCTAGGTTGTTCCTGATTTGTGACTTACCTTTACTCCCTGACAAAAAGTGTGACATAAATAATATTTCTTGAAAGTCGCTATAACTCCCTGGTCCGCAGGTTGTATGAGCAACGTAGTATTCGGTGGCAGATGCACTACTTTGACGTTGGGATGAAAGTCATCCATGAATGGGGTGTGGCCCAGAGCGCTGTCGAGCAGCAGAAGAATGTTTTGTTGGGACGTCCTTCTCCAAGCAGTATTTCTCTACCTCTGGGATAAATCAGTCCTGGGAAATGGCCTGTGTATTCCAGGCTTTGGGGTTATGCTTCCACACAACGGGAAGAGAACCCTTGGCTATGTTTTTAAGGGCTCTTGGGTTCTATGATTGATAAACTAAGAGAGGCTTCAGCTTCATATCACCAGAAGCATTGCCACCAAACAACAGTTAGCCTATCCTTTGCTGCTTTATAGCCAGGCATCATGTTTTCCTCCTTACAGATGTAACTTCGGTCTGGCATCTTCTTCCAGTACTGTTGTGTCTCATCCACATTAAAAACCTGCTTCGGTAAATACACACCATCATCAATAATTTCTCAAATTGTTTCATGCAGTTACTGGACAGCTACACTACCTGCACTTGCTGCCTCTCCACTTACTTTTGCATTGTGAAGGTTGGCTCTAGCTTTGAACCGATGAAACCAGCCATGGCTGACATTAAAAGACGTGCCCTCTGATTCTTTGTCGTGTTTCTTCTTCAAGTCTTCATAAAGGCTTTTTAGCTTTCTCTTGAATCAGCATAAGCTGAGCAGGATGTTGATCCTACATCCATACACTGAGAAGTTTCTGCATCTCCATCAGTTTTCCATGCTTGTTCGATATTTTGTCAAAATCATCGGCATGGCAGACTTCACATGTTCCATGATCTTGTCTTTGTTCTTTAGAATCGTGCCAATGGTTGAATGATTCATGTTATAAGAATGAGCGAGGTCTAACATCTCTTTGCCTCGCTCCACTCTCAATTTTCACTTTTGTTTCCATCATTATCGCGTGGCGCTTCTTAGCAGTACCTGCTACATCATCGTTGCTTTTACGCTTTCCTCCAGACATCTTGGGCTTGAAATAAAGGTACTGTACTACTGTACTCTACACAGTACTGTAAACTACACAAAAGCACAACCACTTATAGAGGATGCACACACATGACAATTTGTGCCAGCCAGACACGTGAACTAACTTACATGATTGGACATGCGAATGGACGTTTGCATCTTTGAAAGTTTGCAACTTGAAGGTTCATATGTAGGTGACTTACTGTATTTGTACTGCCCTAGGAGATCTACCTAGGAAAACTTTGGTATGATGTATGTCAGAGAATGTTTTGCTTATGTTCTCTTCTAGGAGTTTTAAGGTTTCCTATCTTATATTTAAGCATATAAGCCGTTTTGAGTTTATTGTTGTGTATGGTGTGATGGTATGTTCTGACTTCACTGATTTGCATATGGCTGTCCAACTTTCAAAACACCACTTGCTGAAGAGACTGTCTTTTCCCCATTGTATATTCTTGCCTCCTTTGTCGAAGGTTAATTGACCATAGGTGTGTGGGTTTATTTCTGGGCTCTCTATTCTAGTCCATTGATCCATATATCTCCTTCTGTGCCAATACCTTGCAGTTTTGCTTACTGTAACTTTGTAGTATTGTCTGAAGTCAGGGAGGGTTATGCCTCCTGCTTTGTTCTTTTTCCTCAGGATTGTGTTGACAATTCTGGCTTTTTATGATTCCATATACATTTTAGGATTATTTGTTCTTGTTCTGGAGAAAATGTCATGGGTAATTTGATAGAGATCACATTAAACCTGTAGATTGCCCTGGGTAGTATGGCCATTTTAACACTATTATATCTTGCTGTCCAAGAACGTGGGATGTCTTTCCATTTCTTTGAATCATCTTCAATTTACTTTACTAATGTTTTGTAGTTCTCAGCATATAAGTCTTTCACCTCCTTGGTGAGGTTTACTCCTAAGTATTTTATTTTTTTGATGCCATTTTAAAAGGGATTGCTTGTTTACGGTCGCTTCCTGATATTTCATTGTTAGTGTAAAGAAATGCAACCAGGGACTTCCCTGGTGGCTCCATGGTTGAGAATCCACCTGCAAATACATGGGACAGGGGTTCGAGCCCCGGTCCAGGAAGATCCCACATGCTGTAGAGCAACTAAACCTGTGCACCACAACTACTTAACCTGCACTCTAGAGCCCATGAGCCATAACTACTGAGCCCGTGTGCCACAACTACTGAAGCCCGCCTGCCTAGAGCCTGTGCTCTGCAACAAGAGAAGCCACTGCAATGAGAAGCCTGCGCACCACAAGGAAGAGTAGCCCCCACTGGCCACAACTAGAGAAAGCCCGTGTGCAGCAATGAAGACCCAATGCAGCCAAAATTAATTTTTTAAAAAAGAAAGAAATGCAACCAATTTATGTATGTTCATCTTGTATCCTGCTACTTTGCTGAATTCATTTATCAGTTCTAGTTGTTTTTGTGTGGAATTCTTAGGGTTTCCTTTATATGTATTATCATGTAATCTGCATATAGTGTCAATTTTACCTCTTCCCTTTCAATTTGGTTAGAATTTATTTCTTTTTCTTGCCTGACTGTTGTGGCTAGGACTTCCAATGCTGTGTTGAAGAGAAGAGGTGAGAGTGGGCTTACTTGTCTTGTTCCAGATTTTAGCAAGAAGGCTTTCAGCTTATGAACATTGAGTATTATATGGGCTGTGGGTTTGTCATAAATAGCTTTTTTTATGTTGAGATATGTTCCCTCTATACCCCCTTTGGTAAGCGTTTTTTACCATGAATAGCTGTTGAAGTTTTTCACATGCTTTTTTCGGCCTCTATTGAGATGATCATTTGGTTTTTTGTTTTTACTTTGTTGATGGGGTGTATCACTTTGATTGATTTGCATATGTTGAAACAACTTTGTGACCCTGGGGTGAATCAAATTTGGTCATGGTGTATGATCTTGTTATGTGTTGTCAGATTCGGTTTTCTAATATTCTGTTGATAATTTTTGCATCTATATTTATCAAAGATACTGGCCTGTAATTTTCTTTTTTGGTAGTGTCTTTCTCTGTGTTTTTTTTAAGTCTTTATTGAGTTTGTTACAATATTGCTTCTGTTTTATGTTTGGGCTTCTTGTTAGGTATATGGGATCTTAGCTCCCTGACCAGGGATTGAACCCTCACCCCCTGCACTGGAAGGCGAAATCTTAACTGCTGGACTGCCAGAAAAGTCCCCATCTGTTTTTGTTTGTTTGTTTGTTAATAAATTTATTTATTTTTGGCTGCATTGCATGTCCGTTGCTGTGCCTGGGCTTTCTCCAGTTGTGGCGAGCGAGGGCTACTCTTTGTTGTGGTGCATGGGCTTCTCATTTTGGTGGCTTCTCTTGTTGCCGAGCATGGGCTCTAGGCACATGGGCTTCAGTAGTTGTGGCTCTCAGGCTCAGTAGTTGTGGCTCCCGAGCTCAAGAGCACAGGCTCAGTAGTTGTGGCGCACAGGCTTAGTTGCTAACCTGCGTATAGGATCTTCACGAACCAGGGCTCGAACCCGTGTATCCTGCATTGGCAGGCGGATTCTTAACCACTGTGCCATCAGGGAAGCCCCCCCCCATATGGTTTTGATAGCAGGGTGATGGTGACTTCATAGAATGTCTTTGGAAGTATTCCTTACTCTTCAATCTTTTGGAAGAGTTTGAGAAGAATCAGTGTAAGTTCTTCTTTGTATATTTGGTAGAATTTGCCTGTGAAATCAGCTCATCCTGGACTTATGTTGGTAGGGAGTTTTTTAAAATTACAGATTCTATTTCACTTTTAGTGATCAGTCTGTTCAAGTTATCTGTTTCTTCTTGATTCAGTTTTTGTTGGCTGTAAGAAAACAACATACATTTTTAGATTATGTTAGCACCTAAATACTTGCCATGTATTAGACCACAAGAAAGCAAAGAAAAAAGTATTAAAATATTTTTTCATATAGAAAAAGTACTGAAATATTATTTAAGAAATTGGAATAATAATACTAATTATAATAATGACAAACTGTTCTAAACTTAAAGACTACTTTATCTAAGATGCATACTATATGCTAATTGTTTTATTGTTTTTAAATCCATGGAATGTATTCTCCTTTTTAATTTAATTCTTTTATTTTACCTGTATATTGTTAAAAACAGTTTAGTTGCACATAATATAAAAAATTACACTTTAATAGGGGATATTAATCTATTTACATTTAGTATAGTACTGAAACTACTTAGGTTTAGAGTTACCATGTTATTTTGTGCTCTCTTTTATTTATTTATTTTTTTAATGATTTAATTTTGCTTTTTTAAAAAATAAATTATTTAATTATGTATTTTTAATGTCCTTATTGGAGTGTACTTGCTTTACAACAGTGTGTTAATTTCTGCTTTATAACAAAGAAAATCAGCTATACATATACATATATCCTCATATTTCCTCCCTCTTGCATCTCCCTCCCACCCTCCCTGTCCCACCTCTCTAGGTGGTGACAAAGCATCAAGCTGATCTCCCTGTGCTATGCAGCTGTTTCCCACTACCTATCTGTTTTACATTTGGTAGTATATATAAGTCCATGCCACTCTCTCACTTCATCCCAGCTTACCTTTCCCCCTCCCCATGTCCTCAAGTCCATTCTCTACGTCTGCGTCTTTATTCCTGTCCTGCCCCTAGGTTCTTCACGATTATTTTCTTTTCATTTTTTTTAGATTCCATATATATGTGTTAGCATACAGTATTTGTTTTTCTCTTTCTGACTTACTTCATTCTGTATTACAGACTCTAGGTCCATCCACCTCACTACAAATAACTCCATTTCATTTCTTTTTATGGCTAAGTAATGTTCCATTGTACATTGGAGATGTGCAACGTCTTCTTTATCCATTCATCGGTTGATGGACACTTAGGTGGCTTCCATGTCCAGGCTATTGTAAATAGAGAAGCAATGAACATTGTGGAACATGACTTTTTTTGAATTATGGTTTCTTAATGTATATGCCCAGTAGTGGGATTGCTGGGTCATATGGTAGTTCTATTTTTAGATTTTAGGGAACCTCCATACTGTTCTCCATAGTGGCTGTATCAATTTACATTCCCACCAACAGTGCAAGAGTGTTCCCTTTTCTCCACACCTCTGCAGCATTTATAGTTTGTAGATTTTTTTTATGATGGCCATTCTTATGTGTGTGAGATGATACCTCAGTGTAGTTTTGATTTGCATTTCTCTAATGATTAGTGATGCTGAGCATTCTTTCATGCGATTGTTGGCAATCTGTATATCTTCTTTGGAGAAACGTCTATTTAGTTCTTCTGCCCAGTTATGGATTGAGTTGTTTGGTTTTTTGATATTGAACTGCGTGAGCTGCTTGTAAAGTTTGGAGATTAATCCTTTGTCAGTTTCTTCATTGGCAAATATTTTCTCCTATTCTGAGTGTTGTCTTTTTGTCTTTTTTTTTGTTTTCCTTTTGCTGTGCAAAAGCATTTAAGTTTCATTAGGTCCCATTTTTTAAGTTTTGATTTTATTTCCATTTCTGTAGGAGGTGGGTCAAAAATGATCTTGCTCTGATTGATGTCATAGAGTGTTCTGCTTATGTTTTCCTCTAAGACTTTTATAGTGTCTGGCCTTACATTTAGGTTCTAGTCCATTTTGAGTTTATTTTTGTGTATGGTGTTAGGGTCTTCTAATTTCATTCTCTTTGTAGCTGCCCAGTTTTCCCAAAACCACTTATTGAAGAAGCTGTCTTTTCTCCATTGTATATTCTTGCCTCCTTTATCAAAACTAAGGTGACCATATGTGCGTGGGTTTATCTCTGGGCTTTCTCTCCTGTTCCATTGATCTGTATTTCTGTTTTTGTGCCAGTACCGTACTGTCTTGATTACTGCAGTTTGTAGTATAGTCTGAAGTCAGGGAGCCTGATTCCTCCAGCTCTGTTTTTCTTCTCAAGACTGCTTTGTCTATTCGCGGTCTTCTGTGTTTCCATACAAATTGTGAAATTTTTTGTTCTATTTCTCTGAAAAATGCCATTGGTTGTTTGATAGGGATTGCATTGAACCTGTAGATTGCTTTGAGTAGTATAGTCATTTTCACAATGTTGAATTTTCCAATCCAAGAACATGGTATATCTCTCCAGCTTTTTGTGTCATCTATGATTTTTTCCATCAGTGTCTTAAGTTTTCTGAGTACAGGTCTTTTGTCTCCTTAGGTAGGTTTATTCCTAGGTATTTTATTCTTTTTGTTGCAGTGGTAAGTGGGAGTGTTTCCGTAATTTCTGTTTCAAATTTTTCTTCTTTAGTGTATAGGAATGAAAGAGATATCTGTGCATTAATGTTGTATCCTGCTACTTTACCTAATTCATTGACTGGCTCCAGTAGTTTTCTGGTAGCCTCTTTAGGATTATCTATGTATAGTATCATGTCATCTGCAAACAGTGAGAGCTTAACTTCTTCTTTTCCGATTTGGATTCTTTTTATTTCTTTTTCTTCTCTGATCCCTGTGACTAAAACTTCCAAAACTGTGTTGAATTTTAGTGGTGAGAGTGGGCAACCTTGTCTTGTTCCTGATCTTGGTGGAAATGGTTTCAGGTTTTCACCATTGAGAATGATGTTGGCTGTGGGTTTGTCATATATGGCCTGTATTGTGTTGAGGAAAGTTCCCTGTATGCCTACTTTCTGGAGGTTTTTTTTTTTTTATCATAAGTGGGTGTTTAATTTTGTCAAAAGCTTTTTGTCAAGAGCATTTAATCCATTTACATTTAAGGTAATTATCGATATGTATGTTCCTATTATCATTTTCTTAACTGTTTTGAGTTTGTTATTGTAGGTATTTTCCTTCTTTTGTGTTTTCTGCCTAGAGAAGTTCCTTTAGCATTTGTTGTGTAACTGGTTTGTTGGTGCTGAATTCTGTTAGCTTTTGCTTGTCTGTAAAGGTTTTAATTTCTCCGTCAAATCTGAATGAGATCCTTGCTTGTTAAGTAATCCTGGTTGTAGTTTTTTCCCTTTCATCACTTTAAATATGTCCCGCCAGTCCCTCCTGGCTTGCAAAGTTTCTGCTGAAAGATCAGCTGTTAGCCTTATGGGGATTCCCCTGTCTGTTATTTGTTGTTTTTCCCTTGTTGCTTTTAGTATTTTTTCTTTGTATTTAATTTTTGATAGTTTGATTAATATGTGTCTTGGCATATTTCTCCTTGGATTTATTCTGTATGGGACTCTCTGAGTTTCCTGGACTTGATTAACTCTTTTCTTTCCCATATTAGGGAAGTTTTCAACTATAATCTCTTCAAATATTTTCTCAGTCCCTTTCTTTTTCTCTTCTTCTTCTGGGACCCCTATAATTCGAATGTTGTTGCATTTAATGTTGTCCCAGGGGTGTCTCAGATTGTCCTCAATTCTTTTCATTCTTCTCTATGATAGTTATTTCCACTATTTTATCTTCTGGGTCACTTATCCATTCTTCTGCCTCAGTTATTCTGGTATTGTTTCCTTCTGGAAAATTTTTAATTCCACTATTGTGCTGTTCATCATTGTTTTCTTTTTCGTTCTTCTGGGTCCTTGTTAAACGTTTCTTGAATCTTCTCCATTCTAGTTCCAAGATTTGGGATCATTTTTACTATCATTACTCTGAATTCTTTTTCAGGTAGACTGCCTATTTCCTCTTCATTTGTTTGGTATGGTGGGGTTTTACCTTGCTCCTTCATCTGCTGTGTGTTTCTCTGTCTTCCCATTTTGCTTACCTTACTGTGTTTGGGGCCTCCTTTTTGCAGGCTGTTGGTTCATAGTGTCCCGTTGTTTTTGGTGTCTGCCTCCAGTGGCAAAGTTTGGTTCAGTGGGTTGTGTAAGCTTCCTGGTGGAGGGTACTCGTGCCTGTGTTCTGGTGGGTTGGGCTGGATCTTGTCTTTCTAGTGGGCAGGCCTGCATCCGGTTGTGTGTTTTGGGGTGTCTGTGATCTTATTATGATCTTAGGCAGCCTCTCTGATAATGAGTGGGGCTGTGTTCCTGTCTTGCTAGTTGTTGCCATAGGGTGTCCACCACAGGAGCTTGTTGGTCTTTGAGGGGAGCTGGGTTTTAGAATTGAGATGGAGATCGCTGGGAGAACTTTTGCCTTTTGATATTTCATGGCACCGGAGGTCTCTGGTACACCAACATTCTGAACTTGGCTCTCCTACCTCAGAGGCACAGGTCTGACACCCGGCTGGAGCACCAAGACCCTTCAGCCACACGGCTGGAGGTGAGAGCAAGAGGTAACTTTCGTACGTCTCAAAGACCACCAATGGGATTCACTGACCATTTTCTCTCCAGATGTGAAGGAAACAACATTCAGTCTTTGGCTAGTCAGCCACTTTGGTCGCCAGCCTCCAAGATGGCCCTAATCAACCCCTAAGTATCTCCCAATCTTCATGCACCTGTGAGGCCCCTCGCACTTGATAATGGTTGAGTGTTTAACTATTAAGACATTGCAGAAAAGACAAAGTGCAGCTTCCAAAGGTGGGTCATAAAAGACATCACAGCTTCTGATTTGTTTTCTGTTAGATCGCTCATCCTGGGGTAAGCCAGCTGCCATGTCATGAGGACACTCAAGCAGCCCTAAGGAGAGATCCATGTGGCAAGAAACTGAGGCCTCCAACTGCAGCCACATTAGTAAGTCATCTCATAAGTCAAAAGATTTAATTTTATTTATTTTTCATTGCATTGGGTCTTCGTCGCTGCACAGGGCTTTCTCTAGTTGTGTCGAGCAGGGGCTATTCATCATTGCGGTACACGGGCTTCTCCTTGTGGTGGTTTCTCTTCTTGTGGAGTATGGGCTCTAGGTGCATGGGCTTCAGGAGTTGTGTCATGCAGGCTCAATAGTTGTGGCTTGCAGGCTCTAGAGCACAGGGTCAGTAGTTGTGGCACATGGGCTTAGTTGCTCTGCAGCATGTGGGATCTTCCCAGACCAGGGTTCGAACCCCTGTCCCCTGCATTGGCAGGCAAATTCTTATCCACTGTGCCACCAAGGAAGTCCAGTGTGCTCCTTTTTAAACCTAGTCTGTGTTCTTTATTTTCTATCTTAACTATTCTGTATTAAATTAAGAAAATAATACTCCTTTCTACCCCTCTTCTTTGAGTATTATATATGAGGAAGTATGTCTTATTTATTAATCTCAAATTTTCAGCTTACTTTTAAGAAGTAATCCCAATGTCAAGTGTTTAATATCTTTCACTTCCACCTTGAAAAGCATGGATATTAAAGTGCTAATATAATTACCTTCCCTAGTTTATATTTTTTACTTTTTGTTATGTATAAAAAACAACTAAAAACATGCACGGTTTGTAAGAAAATGACAAATTTCAGAAAATTCAGAATCTGAATACACTCAATACCTAGCTTCTAGATAAAGACACAGAAAATTTCCAGACACTCAGAGGCCCCCTCGTCCCATTCTAGTGGCTCCTCTTAAGGTTTACAATTGTTCTGGTATGTAACAAAAAGATCACTTTACCTGTATTTTGCATTTTATATAAATTTTATGACACAGTATAAACACTTTTGGACAGGGCTTTTTTATTCCTTATGTTATTTGTGAACATATCTATATGGTTGCCTGTTGTGATCATGTATTGACACTGTTGCATAGGATTCCATAGTGTAAACATTTAACTACTAAGTAATTTATCCCAATGTGTATTAAAATATGAGTGATTTTTAGTTTGTGTCTGTTGAGAATAGCACTGGTATATAAATTCTAGAACTTGAGCTTTGGTGGTATGTGTATAATTATTGTTCAGTATACATGTAATAGTAAAATTTTCAAGTCATAGCTTTCATATGTTTATCTTTTTTGTGTGTGTGTGGTATGTGGGCCTCTCACTGTTCTGACCTCTCCCATTGCGGAGCACAGGCTCCGGACGCGCAGGCTCAGAGGCCACAGCTCATGGGCCTAGCCGCTCCGCGGCATGTGGGATCTTCCAGGACCGGGGCACGAACCCGTGTTCCCTGCATCGGCAGGTGGACTCTCAACTAGTGCGCCACCAGGGAAGCCCTCATGTGTTTATTTTTTTAGATACTTGTAAATATTTTCAAAACATTTGTATTAATTTTTATGTTCAGCAGCAGTGAATGAGATTCAAGAATTACACACATTCTTGTCAAACTTGATAATACCTGTCGTTTTCATTTGAACTTTCTGGTTCGTGAGTGATAATTCCAAGGATTGCTTTTGTTTCATTTAATTGACTACTAAGAAGCCAAGCATCTTTTGATATGTTTACGTAACATTCTGTACTCTCTTTTTTGAAATACCTTTTGGTATATTTTCCCCATTTTTGCTCTTACATTATCTTCTTATTGAAGACTTTTTTTTAAAACATCTTAAGACTTCTTATTTAGGAGTTTTTTATATATGCTTGATATGAGTTCTTCTTTCTTTCTGTCACTCCTTCTCTTTCTTTAGATGATTGTCAGTTTTTAATGTTAATAACATCTAGTTTGTTATTTTCCTCTTTATTTACTTACTTAGTCATATTTCTGTTTATTTATGTAGTCTTCTTATCTGTAGCAGAGCACACTATTTATTCTAAACCAGAAAGATGTTTTCGTTTCTTCAATAAATATAATTATTAAGCTTTAAATTTAAGTTTACTTTGTAAACTAAATATGTTGTATCATAGTGAAAATTATTTTTTCTCGGACAGCTGAAAGGTAATATTTATTCATAAAATGTTGTATTCAACTTTCATTTGCTCCTACCTCTGATTGATTCACAGAGGTAAACATCACTTCATCCATTGATCTGACTTTTCTCTCATGTTTCATGGTCATTATCACCAATTCTTCTTACCTCCTGAAATCTTTAGCAATCCCATTATTCCCCAAAGGCAAAAACCTTCCTTGGGCCTTTTTTCTCAGAGATTGATTATTCCCACATTTTAAATGGGAGATTGCAGTAAGTTAGGAGAAAATGCCACAAGGGTGTCTCTCTCTTTTTTTCACACCTTTTATCAGCCTCTGCTTGCACTCTGTTCAAAGATATTTGTACAACACATTGATGGAAGATGACAGTTGTTTCTCTCCCTGGGGAAAAAGACAGATTAAGTACCTGACAAATAAAACAAAGACAGTGTCTTGCTCTGTTCAAATGTTGGACAGGATTGTTTGCATCCTACTGTAAAAGTTTCAGGTGACTAAAGCTTAAGATTCCTAAGCTTTAATCCATACTTACAGGTGCACAGCATCCAACAGGACTACTTTACATCACCCCATGAGACTTTTGTGTGCAAGTGGAACAGATAAAAATATAAAACTATTGCTGTCTCTTTGTGTCATAAAAATGATTTTTTGTCTCATTTAAAATATTTTTTTGTAAAATCCAAAAACGTGACAGGCTAAAATATTGGAATTTCAAATATGGTAAAATCTAAGACCCTTCAAATTTCTTTCCAGTATTGGTGATGATGGGTGCCATGCAAGATATGACTTCATTAAACAGAATAGGTAAGATTCCTTCATAGGACTGATTGGAGAATATGAAAATAATCCCTGGAAAAATTCGGACATTCACTAGTTCTCCAGTATTGGGTAAGATGGTAGTAAGGGCCCTTCATTGTCCTATATGTGAATGCAGATCAATTGTGAGAGGTGGGGATAAAACAAGCAGCCTAAATATCCTTTATGTTTGTTTGTTGTACTACTAGTAGAAAGAGGAAGGGTCAACATATCACCATGGTTGATATAGGAAATAAGCTGCTGAAACTACACAGAAATGTACCTGCTTGTATTTTCTGTGCAGTTACCCTCTTTTGGTGTGCCCTGATACCTCCCTCAACTTATGTACCAACTCCAGCAGCATTAAGCAGAAATCCAAAGAAATCTATTCTTTGGAATTATGAGGAAGGGAAGAGTCGAAAATTTTATAGCATGTTTTATACAAATACACACGTCACCATCTTTTTCTATATGATGCCATACATGGAAGGTCAGGAGGTTCAGGGGATTCTGGAAGCACCAAGGTCTGTGGGGTTCATCACGGGTGCATTCATGGGCAAGAAAAGAGAAGAGCCTTACCTTGCTCACTTTCTCAGTGCTAGTAGCTACAAAAAGAAGAGGACAGCAGACCTCTTAGGGAGAAGGGCCAACATTAAATGAAATGTCCTAATTACTCTAGGCAACCTCTCATGATAGCCTCCCATAGCTCCTCGAATCCCTATATACTTGCACAAGGGATAGTGTAATATTACTGGAGCATGTGACTCCAGATTAACCTTATTGTTGTTGAAAAAATAAAAACAGGTTCAAGTGATAGGGTTTGAAAAGTTTTCACAGTGCGAGGGAATCTATTGTAACAATGTGGACAGAACCCTTTGGATGATTTCATCATGTTTTTACTTTTATTTTTATTTTTTGCTGCTTCAGAATCTGGAGTAGTGATTGGTGTGTTCCATGATGCAGTCCCGCTTCTTATAAGTTTTAGGTGGAATACCCCATTAGGAAGAAATGCACGTAAGGAAGGTTAATGAGTCAAACTCCTCTGCCCTCTGTCAGCAGTGGGCGCAAAATGATAGAGACCAAGTGCTATCATCCTTTGATGTGCAAAGTTTTCACTATATGAATGATGTTTTTTGTTTGTTTGTTTGCAGGTCAAGAGGTTTGGTCTCAATATCCCTGTTTAAAAAGTGTTATCACATGTCTGCCAGAAAGAATAGCTGATGACACTGGAAAAAACTGAGAGTTATCCTTAACAATTAAGGGTTTCTCAGCAACGTGGATGGACTTAGAGATTGTTATACTGAGTGAAGCAAGTCAGACACAGAAAGACAGATATCATATGATATTGCTTACATGCGGAATCTAAAAAAAAAGATAGAAAATAACTTATTTACAAAACAGAAATAGAGTCATGGATATAGAAAATAAACTTATGGTTACCAGGGGATAAGTGGGGGAGGGATAAATTGGGAGATTGAGACTGACATATACACACTACTATATATAAAATAGATAAGTATTGGTATGGACCTGCTGTATAGCACAGGAAACTCTAGTCAGTGCTCTCTACTGGCCCATATGGGAAAAGAATCTTAAAAAAAGAGAAGGGTTTCAAGATTATATAATAAATATATATGTGCAAAACCTTTAACATGAAAGGGAAAATAAATTAACCGTGTGGTCCCTATTATGCTATAAACATTTTGTGCCTCTATTTTCAAATTTTGAAAACCAGCTCCCTTGTTGATGGTATTAGGAGGTGGGGCTTTTGGGAGGTGATTAGGTCATGAGGCCAGAGACTTCAAATATGGGATTAATGACCTAATAAATGTATCACACAAAAGAGCTTATGCCCATTACATCATTTAATTGCAGGACCAGAAGACCCACATTATAAACCAGAAATTTGGCCCTCACTAGGCACTAAGTCAGACGGCAACTTGTTTTTTTTAAATTAATTAATTAATTAATTGGCTGCCTTGGGTTTGGTTGCGGTGCGCAGGCTACTCATTGCGTGGCTTCTCTTGTTGCCGAACACACGCGCTGGTGTGCGGGCTTCAGTAGTTGTGGCACGTGGGCTCAGTAGTTATGGCTTGCCAGCTCGAGAATGCTGGCTCAGTATTTGTGGCGCACGGGCGTAGTGGCTCTGCGGCATGTGGGATCTTTTCGGACCAGGACTCGAACCTGTTTCCCCTGATTGGCTGGTGAATTCTTAACCGCTGCGCCACCAGGGAAGCCCTAAATGTGTGACTCCATTTCTCTTCTTTAATTAGTTCATGTGTAGCCAGTTTTAGATTCCACCTCTAAGTGATATCTTATGATAAGTCTCTTTTTCTATCTGACTTATGTCACTTAGAATGATCGTCCCTAAGTCCACCTGAGTTGCTGCAACTGGCCTTATTTCATTGATTTCATGGCTGATTAACTTTCCACTGTACATAAGTACCACATCTTCTTTATCCATTTTTCCTTCCAGGTACACTTAGGCTGTATCCAAGTCGAGGCTCTTGTAAACAGAGATGCACTAAAAGTTGGGTTCTCTGTGTCCTGTCAAATTTTTTTTCCCCAAGATATACACCCACGAGTGGAAGTGCCATATGCTCTGTAGCTCTTTTTTTTAGATTTTTTAGGAGACACAATACATTTCTCCAGAGTTGCCGTTGGAAATTTACGTTCCTAGCGTCAGTGAAACAGGGCTCCCTTTTCTCCATGCCCTGTCCTGCTTTTCTGGTTTTTACACTTTGTTATGATGGCCGATCTGACTGATACGAAGTGTTGATTTTCATTGCCTGCCTGTTTGGTTGGCAAAAAAGGGCGTATGCATTTTTCCTGAATATATTCAGAAAAAACGCATACGCCCTTTTTGGCCAAATGGATCATTGGCGTAGTTCAGCCGCTTTTCATGTGCTTTAACTGCGAGTCCAATCTACCTCTTGAAATCCCGTTCCTGCAATTCTGTCTTGCTTTCAAGTCCTTTTTCGTGACTTACCTCAAGGCATTTTTCCACGTTAGGTATCTTTTACAATGCTGCAGGATTGTGAATTGCAGTGCCCCTGAGCTCCATTTTTCAACTTGTTTCTTTGGGAACTGGCCACCAAGCAGCAGGATTGCTTCAAGCCCTATTCTGGTTCCGAGGGCAAGCTGAGCCTTTGGTCAATTCCTCTTCCTCATTGGAAATTAGAGTGACATGTGCCTGTCCAAACCTAGACGTTGTCTCTCATTGTTCCCCCCGTTCCAGTTCATCCTCCGGACAAATTCCAAAGTGTGCGAAAGAGGGTGTTGAAGGTGCTGACTTCCCCAAGTGGGGCGATTGCCAGGAAAGAGGCTGGAGGTGGGAACCCGACCACTAGGAGATGATGAGATGAGGCAGTTTTCTCAAACTATTCCCGATCCGATGGTGTACCATCCTCTGGGTGTCCCATGCATGTTTTAGCTGTACGAAGGGTGGCCTGCATCTGGAGATTTGGGATCCATGGAATCAGGACCAGGCAGTATTACTCTAAAGGGACTGCATTTGCTGACTCATGCTCACCAAGCCTCTCAGCCCCACGAATGTCCAGCCTTAGGTCCCATCCAGCTGTGTGTTTAGATGTGCTCAATTCAGCTTGCATCCTACCCTGTGAACGAATTCTGTAGGAATTTATCTCTTACTCAGTGTCTTTTTTAAAATTTATTTTTATAAGGGGGTGTAGCTGATTTTCAGTGCTGTGTTTCTTGCTGCTGTACATCCACTTGATTCACTTACAGAGAGCCATCGATAAATTTTTTTCAGATTCTTACCAGTCGTATATAATCTTTTCCAGTGTGTAGATTGTGCTGAGTCCAGTCCTTTGAGCTTTAGAATAAGTCTTGTTGATTCCGTATTTGGTCTATGGAACGGTATCTGCTCATTTCAAACTCCTGGTTTATGCCTCACCTCAACTGACATTTGCACTCTAGCAATCATAAGTGTGTTTTCTAAATGTGTGACTCTGTGTCTCTTTTGTCCTTTAGTTCACGTGTAGCAATGTTGATATTCCACCTATAACTGATATGATAAGTCTCTTTTTCTGTCTGACTTATGTCACTGAGAATGATCGTACCTAAGTACACCTGAGTTGCTGCAACTGGCCTTATTTCATTGATTTCATGGCTGAGTTATATTCCATTGTACATAAGTATCACATCTTCGTTATCCATGTTTTCCTTCCAAGGAGATTTCGGTTGTATCCATGTTGAGGCTCTTGTAAACAGACCAGCACTAAACGTTGTGGTGCCTATGTCCTGTCGAGTGTTGCTTTTCCCAAGATATACGCCCATGAGTGGAAGTGCCGTATGCTCTGTAGCTTTGTTTCTGAGATTTTTTTGGGAAACACAGTACACTTCTCCAGAGTGCCATTGGCAATTTACCGTCCCACAATCACCGTGAAAAGGCTCCCTTTTCTCCATGCCCTATGCTGCATTTCTGGTTTTTACACTTTGTGAGGATGGCCTTCGGAGTGATGTGAAGTGATATCTCTTTGTAGTGTTGATTTGCACTGTGCGCCTCTTTGGTTGTCGAAAAGGCGCATATGCGTTTTTCCCGAATATGTTCAGGAAAAATGCATACACCCATTTTGGCCAATGGCATCGTTGAAGTTCTATCCCTTTCCATTTGCTTTCATGGAGAGTGCAATCTACCTCTTGAAAGCCCCTTCCTGCAATTCTGCCTTGTTTTCTTGTCCTTTTTCGTGACTTACCTCAAGGCATTTTTCCAGGATTGCTTCCAGCCCTATTCTGGTTTCGGTGGCAAGCTGAGCCTTTGGTCAATTCCTCTTCCTGATTGGAAATTAGAGTGGCATGTCCCTGTTCAGACACCTCGGGCTTGTCTCTCATGGTTCCCCCTCTTCCCCTTCATCCTCCAGACAAATTCCAAACTGTGAGAAACAGGATGTTGAAGGTGCTGACTTCCCCTGGTGAGTAGATTGTTAGAAAAGAGGCTGGAGCTGGGACCCGAGCACCAGGAGATGAGATGAGGTGCCTTCTCCAAACTCTTCCCGATCAGACGGTGTACCATCGTCTGTGTGTCCCATGCATATTTTAGCTCTAGGAAGGTTCCCCTGCACCTGGAGATTTGGGACCCTTGGAATGGGGCCAGGCAGTATTATTCTAAAGGTGCTGCATTTGCTGGCCCATCCTCACCAATTTTCTCACTCCACGAGTGTCCATCCTTAAGTCCCATCTCTCTATGGGTCTAGATGTAGTCAATCCAGGTTGCATCAGAGACCCTGAAGGAATTCTGTAGGAATTTCTCTCTCTCTCGCTGTCTTTTAAAAAATTTTTTGGAACTTATTTTTATAATGGGGTACAGCTGATTTTCAGTGTTGTGTTTCTTGTTGCTGTACATCTTCTTGATTCACTTACTGAGAGACCTCAATAAATTCTTTTTTAGATCCTTACCAGTCATATATATTCTTTTCCGGTGACTAGAGTGTTGTGAGTCCAGTTCTTTGAGCTATAGAGTAGGTCTTGTCGATTAGCTATTTGGTTTGGAACCATATCTGTGCTAATTTCAACCTCATGGTTTGTGCCTCACCCCACCCCACTTTTCACCTTTAGCAGCCATAAGTGTGGTTTCTAAATGTGTGACTGTTTCTGTTTTGTAGTTTAGTTCATGTGTAGCCATTTTTAGATTCCAACTGTAAGTGATACCTCATGATAAGTCTCTTTTTCTGTCTGACTTATGTCACTTAGAATGATTGTACCTAAGTCCACACGAGTTGCTCCAACTGGCCTTATTTCATTGATTACCTGGCTGAGGTATATTCCATTGTCTGTAAGTACCACTTCTTCTTTAACCATTTTTCTTCCCCAAGGACATTTATGTTGTATCCAGTTCGAGGCTCTTGTAAACAGAGCAGCACTAAACTTTGGGGTGCTTGTGTCCTGTAGATTTTTGGTTTTCACAGGATATACGCGCATGAGCGCAAGTGTCGTGTGCTCTGTATCTCTGTTTTTTAAATTTTGTAGGAAACACAGTACACTTCTGAAGCCTGGCCGTTGGCGATTTGCATTCCCACCATCAGTGTAGCAGGGTTCCATTTTCTCCAAGCCCTGTCCTGCATTTCTGGTTTTTGCATTTTGTGAGGATAGCCCTTCTGACTGATGCGAATTGATGCATCTTTGTAGTGTTGATTTGCATTGCCAGCCCTTTTTGGCCAACTGCGTTATTGGTGAAGTTCAGCCGCTTTTTCATGTGCTTTAATGGCTAGTTCAATCTACCTCTTGAAATTCCTTTCCTGCAGTTCTGCCTTTCGTTAAAATCCTTTTCCATGGCTTACCTGAAGACATTTTTCGATGATAGGTATCATTTTAATCCCTGCAGGTCTGTGAATTGCAGTGCTCCTGACCTCCATTTTTCAACTTGTTTCTTTGAGATCTAGCAACAAAACAGCAGGATTGCTTCAAGCCCTATTCTGGTTCTGGGGCAAGGTGAACCTTTGGTTAATTCCTCTTACTAAATGGAAATTAAAGTGGCATTTTCCTGTCCAGACACCTAGGGCTTGTCTCTCATGGTTCTCCCCCTTCCCCTTCATCCTCCGGACAAATTCCAAACTGTGCGAAACTGGATGTTGAAGGTGCTGACTTCATTAAGTGGGGAGATTGTTCGGAAAGAGGCTGGTGGGGAGAACCCGAGCACCTGGAGATGAGGAGATGAGGTACCTTTTCCAAATTCTTCCCGATCAGACGGTGTACCATCCTCTGGGTGTGACAGGCATGTTTCAGCAGTAGGGAGGGTCCCCTGCAAGTAAGGGGAACACCAGGCATCTTTCCAAATCCGTGTCTCCCAGAACCCCAAAACTGGGGAAGTTTTAAGCTATGGGTACATGCATGTATGTTCATGAAGGGCCTTGGGCAGTAGGCAGAGTCCAAGCTTTAGATGACTGAGGGTCAGAAGCGGTCACCATTGGCCTCCCTTATGTTACATTTTATCTGGCCTTGGTAGATGATGTAGATATAGGTATCTATTTTTTCCAGATTCTTTCCCTTTATAGGTTATTACAAAATATTGAGTGTAGTTCCCTGTGCTATACAGTAGGCCCTTGTTGATTATCCATTTTATACATAGCATTGTATATGTGTTAATCTTAAATTATCCCTCCCTGCCCCTTTCCCCTTTGGTAACAATAAGTTACAAGATTTTATATTCCTCAGAAATGGGGGAGCTGAAAAAATGGTATCATTTTCAATGGAAAAGCATTCAAAAGAAGATTGAAGCTTCAGCCAAGACCATTAGATGTACATCCTTGGAAAACAATCACTTAATTTCTCTAAACTTGACCTGACAAATAAGACAATAACCCTCCACTGACCTTGCTTATAATAAAGTGATGGAAATAACAAATGGAATTGTTAGAAATATCTTATTTTACACGAGCCTTACACACTGCTCTGCATTCCTTACAGTTTGCTTCACACATCTGTTCACTGAAGTTACAATGTTCTCAAATACTGTTACTGATCCTCGAGAGTGGGCCCCAACAAGGGTCCCCCTGCCCAGTGTCATTGGAGTCAACAGATCAAGACTGAGTTTGGTTCAGAAGCAAAGGAAACTTTATGTTTTGATCAGAGAATGGAGAGGTGAGAGCGTGCGCTTCCCCGCGGGCTGTGGGCCAGGCTGCTGTGTAGGGATCCCGTCAGTGTCAGCGTGAGGGAGGGGGCGGAGCTCTCGAGGGCCGGGTTAGCTGCAGCTCAGGCTCTATGTCGCGGAGTCTGCACGGGGCCCCGTAAGCTGAGGTGTGGGCCCAGCCATTTGGCACTAGGAAATCGGGTCTGAAGTCCCGGGCGTGGGACCTCTGCATGTGGAAACCTAGGAGGAAGTGAAATTAGACAAAGCACAAAGGAAAAAAAGGTTAGACTTTATTTTATTGCCCAGACTCCATTTTTATCTCCCAGGCATTTTTCAAGGGCTTTGCCGGTGACAAACCCCTCCTCTGCCTTTTGTCCCGTTCCTCATTCTTGGGGCGCTGAGGGTGCAGACCCCTCTCCTGTAACTGCTTCATGCTAAGTTGGGAGTCCTCGTACCCGGGGGGGAGGGGCAGAACTTCTCCCCAGCAGCCTCCATGTGAGGTTGATTGTTCCCAGACCTCCTGCCTCACTGCTCGTCCGCCTGAGCACCAGCATTGGAAGCATTATAGATTCCAATGACCTTTAAGGGTCCAGGAAAGAGATGCGCAGAGACGCTGGGGGGTCCGGTTTTACCCCGCTCCACATTTCGTCCACCTTAGGCTGACGGTTTCTGCCAGCCTAGATGCTCTGACCAGTAGTCTGCGCTTTCTTCAATTAGGGCCCTGAATTAACGTACAAACAGCACCAGGTGTCAGAGCCCTGCCTGCTCAACTCCCAGGCAGTCCAGGGCCGGTGGTGATTCAGGACCATGACGGCCACTGAGTCAACGGCCTTTTGAAGTAGCCAGGAGTCCAGCTGGTCTCATTGGGCGCCGTCACCGCGGTGTCTGTAGGTTTTTCTATGGTGAAAGCATTATCGACGGTTCCACCGCCAAGCTTATTAGTTCCCCTCTGGGTGCAGTAAGTCCTGCAAGCAGTAGTCTGCTCTTTTGGGGCACACACTTGTTGTTTTCTGAGAGAAGCTCCAGGTCAAGTGATGGTCACACGAGCCGTCATGGGGGCCCGTTGTCTCTCTGAAGGTTGGAGTTGGAGGGCCTCCTCACTCGAGGTCAGTGTGCCCACGGAGTGATCCCTGCAACATCAGGGCATGGTGGGTGGTTAGGATCACCACGTGGGGACGTTTTCCCTTAGGAGGGATCTGGCCTTGCGGGCTGCTGACTTCCAGGTTTTTAGATACCCCCAGTATCCTGGCCGGATGGGGCGGCTGGCCAAGCCCTTGGTGACCATAGCTTCTCCTACCTGGATGGCATACTTGAGTTGTTCCAGTTCTAGTGGTCCCGGGTTTTGCACTAATACTCCAAGGGCGATACATCTTCTACCGGAAATGTAAAGGTCAAAGGTTTTAGCTAAATTAGGGAGGTCCAGGGCAAGGATCTGAATTAACTGCTCTTTCCATTCTTGAAAGACCACTTCTGGATTCTATTCGAAAGGATCATCATCTTTTCCTTTCAATGTTTCATATAGAGGCCCAGCTATTAGACTGTAGTTCGGGATCCAGATGCGGCAAACCCCGACCTCCCCAGGAACCCCTAAGCTGTCTTCTAGTTTTAGAAGGGGTAAGGCTGCGAATTGTTTCTTCCCTTTCCTGGGATGGGCTTCTCCAACCTTCTGTGAGAATGAAGCCCAGGCAGCTCACCTTAGTCTGTGATATTTGAGCCTTTTTCTTGGACACCTTCTATCCTTTATTGGCTAGGTGGTTCAGAGGCCTCCTTAGTAGGGCTGGCGATCAGAATGTCGTCTGCATATTGAAGGAGGGTTCCCTTCTCCAGAGGTAGATCTTTTAGGTTTTAGTTAACTTTCCCCAAAGGTGGTGTGGGAATTTTTGAGCCCTTGGGGCAGGACGGCCCCAGCAGTGTTGTCTTCGTTGTATGTTGAGTCCTGCCCATCACAAGCCAAAATTTCTTGTGACTCTGGGACTAATGGAATACAGAAGAAGGCATCATCTAACTCGAATACAGAATACCATGTCTTGGTGGATGGTAGAATGACCAGCAGGGTCTAGGAATTAGGAACTACTGGATGTATATCCTCGATGGCTTCACTGACTGTCCTGACATCCTTTACCAGGTACCCAGTAGCCCACGGGGCTCTCGTGGCCAGGCCAATCCCAGGATTTGGAGCTCACCCGGGCAGGTCCCCAGCAGCCCATGGGGCTCTCGTGGTCAGGTCCCTCCCAGGATATGGAGCTCAACGGGGCAGGTACCCAGCAGCCCACGGGGCTCTCATGATCAGGCCCCTACCAGGATATGGTGCTCACCTGTGTAGGTACCCAGCAGCCCACGGGGCTCTCGTGGTCAGGCCCCTCCACGGGTGTGGAGCTCACCTGAGCAAGCACCCAACAAGCCTGGGCAAACAGGAACCGTGCACATAGCCCTCATTGCAGAGCAGCCCCAGCTCACCTGTCGGTCAGAGCTGACACAGAGCACCTCAGAGCAGGACTTGAACTAACAAACAGCAGCTCCGACAGGTCTGTGACTCTGGGCGTCACTCTGTGCAGCCTCCCTCCGCCTGGTCTTCCACTGCAGCCGGGGCACCAGGCCTCTGTCCCCACCCACCACCCCTCCTCTCCCTGACTCCTGGGTTCCTCTCATTAGGAGAGGGTCTTCTTGAAGTTGTCTCCCACTCATGGGCCAGATAAAATGATTAGAAATGAAGCCAGAGCTGCAACCCCTTGTCTATCCTGACTCTCAGGACCCCACACCTGTTCCTTGGACCTGGTCGGTTCAGCAAGGTCCATTTTCTGCAACTGTGAGCCCCTGAGGGTAGAGGATTGGCTGACCTGGGCAGCCTGACCCTGCCGGCCAGCCCTCCCCAGGTGTGCCTGGGTTGAGGTCAATAAAAACACCACTCCAGGCAGCAAGAGCCCCTGCAGCTGTGCCTGACGCCATATTCTCTGCCCCGTCAGCAGTCTCGGGGCTGGGCTGGTGGGAGGGAGTGAGGGGCCACGGCTCTGTGGGCGGCCCGGTGTGAGTGGGGCTCTGCTGGACTTTCTGCAGGAGTTGCCAGGCTGCCACTTGCTAAACAAGAGGATGTGTCACCCATACCTGCCGTTGGAATTTCTCCCCAGGCAGAGGTGAGGAAGGAAAAAAGCACTGGGGGCCGGAACAGGAGGGGTATCTCAGGCAGAGAAATGGAAAGCTTCCAGAAGTGCGCCCGGGGCCAGGACCATCCTGGTTGGCCTGTAGGCACCAAGTCAGCCTGTGTACTGTCGCTGGTGTGGCTCCACGGCCCTTTCTCTAGGCTTTCAAGTCCTTGCACACATTCAGGTGTTTTACCTGGGAAGGGTGGGAAAAGTTCAGCAGCAACTGGCCTGGGGCCCAGCTCACGTTTACTCAGAGACGCCTCAGCATGGTCCCCCAGCTTTGGAATGAGGACGCTCCTTGCGGGGGGGGGGCTGCTGGCTGCATAGGAGACGATTCCCAACCTCTGACCAACTTCAGAATTGTTTACCACTGAAGCAAGTGCCCTGATAAGGTTTTCCTCTGTATAACTGGTGGGTTCTGTTTTTTTTCCTTTTTTGGTTCAAGGTAGATTTTATTCCTCTTTTTTGTATTTATAGATATAAGCATGGAAATAATTCATTTCATATAAATACATCAATGCTAAGGGAAGAACTTTTTTTCTGTTTTATTTTTTAATTTTATTTATTATTTTTAATTTTTGAATTTTATTTTATTTATTATTTTATACAGTAGGTTCTTATTGGTTATCTATTTTATACATATAAATGTATACATGTCAATCCCAATCTCCCAATTTATCCCCCCCCCATGGCTTTCCCCCCTTGATGTCCATACGTTTGTTCTCTACATCTGTGTCTCTATTTCTGCCCTGCAATCCGGTTCATCTGTACCACTTTTCTAGGTTCCACATATATGCATTAATATACAATATTTGTTTTTCTCTTTCTGACTTACTTCACTCTGTATGGCAGTCTCTAGATCCATCGATGTCTCTACAAATGACCCAATTTCATTCCTTTTTATGGCTGAGTAATATTCCATTTTATCTATGTACCACATCTTTATCCATTCGTCTGTCTGTGGGCATTTATGTTGCTTCCATTACCTGGCTATTGTAAATAGTGCTGCAATGAACATTGTGGTGAATGTGTCTTTTTGATTTATGGTTTTCTCTGGGTATACTCCCAGTAGTGGGATTGCTGGATCATATGATAATTCTATTTTTAGTTTTTTAAGGAACCTCCATACTGTTCTCCATAGTGACTGTATCAATTTACATTCCCACCAATAGTGGAAGAGGGTTCCTTTTCTCCACAGCCCCTCCAGCATTTGTTGTTTGTAGATTTTCTGATGCTGCCCATTCTAACAGGTTTGAGGTGATACCTCATTGTAGTTTTGATTTGCATTTCTCTAATAATTAGTGATGTTGAGCAGCTTTTCATGTGCTTCTTGGCCATCTCTATGTCTTCGTGGAAGAAATGTCTATTTAGATTTTCTGCCCATTTTTGTATTAGGTTGTTTGTTTTTTTAATATTGAGCTGCATGAGCTGTTTTGCAAATATTTTCTCCCATTCTGAGGGTTGTCTTTTCGTCTTGTTTGTAGTTTGCTTTGCAAAAGCTTTTACGTTTCATTAGGTCCCATTTGTTTATTTTTCTTTTTTATTGCATTACACTAGGAGGTGGATCAAGAAAGATCTTGCTGTGATTTATGTCAGCGTATTCTTCCTAAGTTTTCCTCTAAGAGTTTTATACTGTCTTGTCTTACATTTAGGTCTCTAATCCATTTTGAATTTATTTTTGTGTGTGGTGTTAGGGAGTGTTCTAATTTCATTCTTTTACATGTAGCTCTCCTTTTTTCCCAGCACTACTGATTGAAGAGACTGTCTTTTCTCCATTGTATAGTCTTGTCTCCTTTGTCATAGATTAGTTGACCATAGGTGTGTAGGTTTATCTCTGGGCTTTCTTTTTTTTTTTCCTTTTACATCTTTATTGGAGTATAATTGCTTTACAATGGAGTGTTAGTTTCTGCTGTATAACAAAGGAAATGAGCTGTACATATACATATATCACCATATCCCCTCCCTCTTGCATCTCCCTTCCATGCTCCATATCCCACCCCATTGGGTGGTCACAAAGCACCGAGCTGATCTCCCTGTGCTATGTGGCTGCTTCCCACCAGGTATCGATGCTCCATTTGGTAATGTATATATGTCCATGCCACTCTCTCACTTCGTCCCAGCTTACCCTTCCCCCTCCCTGTGTCCTCACGTCCTTTCTCTACGTCTGTGTCCTTAATCCTGTCCTGCCCCTAGGTTCTTCATAAACTTTTTTTTCTTTAGATTCCACATATCTGTGTTAGCATATGGTATTTGTTTTTCTCTTTCTGACTTACTTCACTGTGTAGGACAGACTCGAACTCCATCCACCTCACTACAAATAACTCAGTTTTGTTTCTTTTTATGAGTGAGGAATATTCCATTGTATATATATGCCAGATCTTCTTTATCCATTCATCTGTCGATGGACACTTAGGTTGCTTCCATGTCCTGGCTATTGTAAGTAGAGCTGCAATAAACATTGTTGTACATAACTCTTTTTGAATTATGGTTTTCTCAGGGTAAATGCCCAGTAGTTGGATTGCTGGGTCGTATGATACTTCTATTTTTAGTTTTCTAAGGAACCTCCGTACTGTTCTCCCTAGTGGCTATATCAATTTACATTCCCACCAACAGTGCAAGAGGGTTCCCTTTTCTCCAATAAATGCCTCTCCAGCATTTATTGTTTGTAGATTTTTTGATGATTGCCATTCTGACTGCTGTGAGGTGATACCGCATTGTAATTTTGATTTGCCTTTCTCTACTGATTACTGATGCTCAGCATCCTTTCATGTGTTTGTTGGCAATCTGTATATCTTCTTTGGAGAAATGTCTATTTAGTTCTTCTGCCCATTTTTAGATTGGGTTGTTTGTTTTTGTGATATTGAGCTACATGAGCTGCTTGTAAATTTTGGAGAGTAATCCTTTGTCATTTGCTTCATTTGAAAATATTTTCTCCCATTCTGAGGGTTGTCTTTTCCTCTTTATTATGTTTTCCTTTGCTATGCAAAAGCTTTTAAGTTTCATTAGGTCCCATTTGTTTATCTTTGTTTTTATTTCCATTTCTCAAGGAGGTGGGTCAAAAAGGATCTTGCTGTGATTTATGTCATAGAATGATCTGCCTATGTTTTCCTCTAAGAGTTTTATAGTGTCTGGTCTTACATTTAGATCTCTAATCCATTTTGAGTTTATTTTTGTATATGGTGTTGTGGAGTGTTCTAATTTCATTCTTTTACGTGTAGCTGTCCAGTTTTCCCAGCACCACTTACTGAAGAGACTGTCTTTTCTCCATTGTATATCCTTGCCTCCTTTGTCATAGATGACTTAGCCATAGGTAGATAGGTTTATCTCTGGACTTTCTATCCTCTTCCATTGATCTATATTTCTGTTTTTGTGCCAGTACCATATAATCTTGATTACTGTAGCTTTGTAGTATAGTCTGAAGTCAGGAAGTCTGATTCCTCCAGCTCTTTTAATTTCCCTCAAGACTGCTTTGGCTATTCGGGGTCTTTTGTGTCTGCATACAAATTTTAAGATTTTTTTCTTCTAGTTCTGTAGAAAATGCCACTGGTAATTTGATAGGGATTGCATTGAATCTGTAGATTGCTTTGGGTAGTATAGTCATTTTCACAATATTGATTCTTCTAATCCAAGAATATGGTTTATACCTCCAACTGTTTATATCTTCTTTCATTTCTTTCAGCAGTGTCTTATAGTTTTCTGAGTACAGGTCTTTTACCTCCTTAGGTAGGTTCATTCCTACATATGTTATTCTTTTTATTGCAATGGTGAAAGGGATTGTTTCCTTAATTTCTCTTTCTGATATTTTATTGTTAGTGTAGAGGAATGCAAGAGATTTCTGTGCATTAATTTTGTATCCTGCAACTTTACCAAATTCATTGATTAGCTCTAGTAGTTTTCTGGTGGCATCTTTAGGATGCACTATGTATAGTATCATGTCATTTGCAAACAGTGACAGTTTTACTTGTTCTTTTCAAATTTGTATTCCTTTTATTTCTTTTTCTTCTCTGCTGTGTCTAGGACTTCCAAAACTATGTTGAATAATAGTGGTGAGAGTGGATATCCTTGTATTTTTCCTGACCTTGGAGGAAATGCTTTTAGTTTTTCACCATTGAGAATGATGGTTGCTGTGGGTTTGTCATATACAGCCTTTATTATGTTGAGGTAGATTCCCTCTATGCCCACTTTTTGGAGACTTTTTATCATAAGTGGGTGTTGAATTTTGTCAAAAGCTTTACCTGCATCTATTGGGATGGTCATATTTTTATTCTACAATTTGTTAATATGGTGTATCAGATTGATTAATTTGTGTATATTGAAGAATCCTTGCATCCCTGGGATAAACCCCACCTGATCATGGTGTATGATCCTTTTAATGTGTTGTTCAATTCTGTTTCCTAGTATTTTGTTGAGGATTATTACATCTATATTCATCAGTGATATTGGTCTCTAATTTTCTTTTTCTGTAGTATTTTTGTCTGGTTTTGATATCAGGGTGATGGTGGCCTCATAGAATGAGTTTGGGAGTGTTCCTTTCCCTGCAAATTTCTGAAGAGTTTGAGAAGGTTGGGTGTTAGCTTTTGTCTAAATATTTGATAGAATTCACCTGTGATGCCTTCTGGTTCTGGACTTTTGTTTCTTGGAAGATTTTTAATCACAGTTTCAATTTCTTTACTTGTGATCCGTCTGTTCATATTTTCTATTTCTTCCTGGTTCAGTCTTGGAAGGTAATACCTTTCTAAGAATTTGTCCACTTCTTCCAGGTTGTCCATTTGATTGGCATAGAGTTGCTTGTAGTAGTCTCTTAGGATGCTTTGTATTTCTGTGGTGTCTCTTGCAACTTCTCCTTTTTCATTTCTAGTTTTATTGATTTGAGTCCCCTCCCCCTTTTTGTTTCTTTTCTTTTCTTTTTTTTTTTTTTGTGGTACATGGGCCTCTCACTGTTGTGGCCTCTCCCGTTGTGGAGTACAGGCTCCAGACGCGCAGGCTCAGCATCCATGGCTCACAGGCACAGCAGCTCCGCTGCATGTGGGATCTTCCCAGACCAGGGCAGGAACCTGTGTCCCCTGCATCGGCAGGCGGACTCTCAACCACTGCGCCACCAGGGAAGCCCTCTCCCTCTTTTTCTTGAGTCTGGCTAAAGGTTTATCATTTTTGTGTATCTTCTCAAAGAACCGGCTTTTAGTTTTATTGATCTTTGCTATTGTTTTCTTTGTTTCTATTTCATTTATCTCTGCTCTGATCTTTATGATTTCTTTCCTTCTACTAACTTTGGGTTTTGTTCTTCTTTCTCTAGTTCCTTTAGGTGTAAGGTTAGATTTTTTATTTGATATTTTTCTTGTTTCTTGAGGTAGGCTTGTATCGCTATAAACTTCCCTCTTAAAACTGCTTTTGCTTCATCCCATAGGTTTTGGATCATCATGTTTTTGTTGTCATTTGTCTCTAGGTAGTTTTTGATTTCCTCTTTTATTTCTTCAGTGATCTCTTGGTTATTTAGTAACGTATTGTTTAGCCTCTATGTGTTTGTGTTTTTTACGTTTTTCCACCTGTAATTGATTTCTAATCTCATAGCCTTGTTGTCAGAACAGATGCTTGATATGATTTCAGTTTTCTTAAATTTACTGAGGCTTTATTTGTGACCCAAGATATGATCTATCCTGGAGAATGTTCTGTGTGCAGTTGAGAAGAATGTGTAATCTGCTGGTTTTGGATGGAATGTCCTATAAATATCAATTAAATCTATTTGGTCTATTGTGTCATTTAAAGCTTGTGTTGCCTTATTAATTTTCTTACTGGATGATCTCCATTGGTGTAAGTAAAGTGTTAAAGTCCCCTGCTATTATTATGTCACTGTCGATTTCCTCTTTTACAGCTGTTAGCAGTTGCCTTATGTATTAAGGTGCTCCTATGTTGGGTACATATATATTTATAATTGTTGTATCTTCTTGGATTGATCCCTTGATCATTATGTAGTGTCCTTCCTTGTCTCTTGTAACATTCTTTATTTTAAAGTCTATTTTATCTGATATAAGTATTGCTACTCCAGCTTTCTTTTGATTTTCATTTGCATGGAATATCCTTTACCATCCCCACATTCTCAGTGTGTCCCTATGTCTGAAATGGGTCTTTTATAGACAGCATATATATGTATCTTTTTTTGTATCCATTCAGCAAGACTGTATCTTTTGGTTGGAGCATTTAATCCATTCACATTTAAGGTAAATATCGATATGTATGTTCCTATTACTATTTTCTTAATTGTTATGGGTTTGTTTTTGTATATCCTTTTCTTCTTTTGTGTTTCCCACTTAGAGAGGTTCCTTTAGCATTTGTTGTAGAGCTGGTTTGGTGGTGCTGAGTTCTCTTAGCTTTTGCTTGTCTGTAAGCTTTTGATTTCTCCATCAAATCTGAATGAGATCCTTGCTGGGTAGAGTTCTCGTTGTTGTAGGTTCTTTACTTTCATCACTTTAAATATATCATGCCACTCCCTTCTGGTTTTGAGAGTTTCTGCTGAGAAATCAGCTGTTAACCTTATGGGAGTTCCCTTGTATGTTATTTGCCATTTTTCCCTTGTTGCTTTCAATAATTTTTCTTTGTCTTTAATTTTTGTCAATTTGATTGCTATGTGTCTCGCCATTTTTCTCCTTGGGTTTATCTTGCCTCGGACTCTCTGTGCTTCCTGGACTTGGGTGGCTATTTCCTTTATCATGCTAGGGAAGCTTTCGACTATAATCTCTTCAAATATTTTCTCAGGTCCTTTCTCTCTCTCTTCTCCTTCTGGGACCCCTATAATGCGATTGTTGTTGCCTTTAATGTTATCCCAGAAGTCTCTTAGGCTGTCTTCATTTCTTTTCATTCTTTTTTCTTTATTTTGTTCCACAGCAGTGAATTCCATCTTTCTGTCTTCCAGGCCACTTATCCGTTTTTCTGCCTCAGTTATTCTGCTATTGATTTCTTCTGGTGTATTTTTTTTTGTTTTTTTTTTTTTGTTTGTTTGTTTTTGCACTACGCCGGGCTCTCACTGTTGTGGCCTCTCCTGTTGCAGAGCACAGGCTCCGGACACGCAGGCTCAGCAGCCATGGCTCATGGGCTTAGCCGCTCCACGGCATGTGGGATCTTCCTGAACCGGGGCACGAAACTGTGTCCCTGCATTGGCAGGCAGGCTCTCAACCACTGCGCCACCAGGGAAGCCCTCTAGTGTATTTTTCATTTCAGTTATTGTATCGTTCATCTCTGTTTGTTTGTTCTTTCATTCTTCTAGGTCTTTGTTAAGCATTTCTTGCGTCTTCTTGATCTTTGTCTCCGTTCTTTTTCCAAGGTCTTGGATCATCTTCACTATCATTATTCTGAATTCTTTTTCTGGAAGGTTGCCTATCTCCACCTCATTTAGTTGTTTTTCTGGGGTTTTTGTTAAGCATTTCTTGCGTCTTCTTGATCTTTGTCTCCGTTCTTTTTCCAAGGTCTTGGATCATCTTCACTATCATTATTCTGAATTCTTTTTCTGGAAGGTTGCCTATCTCCACCTCATTTAGTTGTTTTTCTGGGGTTTTATCTTGTTCCTTCATCTGGTACAAAGTCTTTGTTAAGCATTTCTTGCGTCTTCTTGATCTTTGTCTCTGTTCTTTTTCCAAGGTCTTGGATCATCTTCACTATCATTATTCTGAATTCTTTTTCTGGAAGGTTGCCTATCTCCACCTCATTTAGTTGTTTTTCTGGGGTTTTATCTTGTTCCTTCATCTGGTACAAAGTCCTCTGCCTTTTCATTTTGTATATCTTTCTGTGAATGTGGTTTTCCTTCCACAGGCTGCAGAATTGTAGTTCTTCTGCTGTCTGCCCTCTGGTGGATGAGTCTATCTTAGAGGCTTGTGCAACCTTCCTGATGTGAGGGACTGGTGGTGGGTAGAGCTGGGTGTTTCTCTGGTGGGCAGAGCTCAATAAAACTTAATCTGCTTGTCTGCTGATGCATGGGGCTGAGTACCCTCTCTGTTGGTTGTTTGGCCTGAGGCAACTGAGCACTAGATGCTACCTGGCTCTTTGGTGGGTCTAATGGCGGACTCTGGGAGGGCTCATGCCAAGGAGGACTTCCCACAACTTCTTCTATCAGTGTCCTTGTCCCCATGGTGAGCCACAGCCACCCCCCACCTCTGCAGGAGACCCTTTATAACTAGCAGTTAGGTCTGCTCAGTCTCCTATGGGGTCACTGCTCCTTCCCTTGGGTCCTGATGTGCACACTACTGTTGTGTGCCCTCCAAGAGTGGAGTCTCTGCTGTGACTCTGAGTGGAGTGTCTGAGTGGAGTTGAGACCCTGGGACTCTGAACGGAGCCTTGCAGACTCTGGATCCTGTGAAGCTTCGATGCTTTGTGGTTGTGGAAATCCTATAGGAGACGGTCCACAGCAGGTGAAGCTAATGCTCTCAGTGGAGGTGGTGAAGCCAAAGATCTGCAGTTCAGACTAAAGTTGCTGATGTACCTACAGGACAAAACCATGTCATGTGAATGTAGTTCAAGCACGTTTAACATAAATACAGTCATGTTAATGCCTAACATCTTCTATCTTGTGCCTCCCCTCAGGGACCCTCTCCTCAGTTCCTGAGGCTCCTGTAACTCATGTACAGGGGAATGGAGAGTGGGCTCTGTCCAGTCTGAGCCCTGAGTTACCCTGTGTGTATTTTAGGATACTTTGTATTTCTGTGGTGTCTGTTGTAACACCATCGCTTTCATTTCTGATTTATTTGGGTCCTCTCTGTTTAAAAAAACATACGACTATTGTCTTTTATTCTTTGCAGAAGCTTAATAAATGTTTGATCTACTACCCTTACTCTATGTATACTTTTTGCAATGAGATTTTTACTTTTGTTTGTTTTCTTGTTACTATCAATAATTAGTGAGACGACTTTTAAGCTTAAGTAAACTCCTTCAGCATTGTGTATAAGGCTGGTTTATTAGTGATGAACTCTTTTAGCTTTTGCTAGTCTGGGAAACTCTTGATCTCTCCTTCAATTCTTTTTTTTCCCCATAAATTTATTTACTTATTTATTTATTTTTGGCTGCGTTAGGTCTTCATTGCAGTGCGTGGGCTTTTCTCTAGATTGTGGCAAGTGGAGGCTACTCTTCGTTGTTGTGCACGGGCTTCTCATTGCGGTGGCTCTTCTTTTTGTGGAACATGGGCTCTAGGTGCTCAGGCTTCAGTAGTTGTGGCTCGCGGGCTCAGTAGTTGTGGCTCATGGGCTCTAGAGCACAGGCTCAGTAGTTGTGGCACACAGGCTTAGATGATCTGTGGCATGTGGGATCTTCCTGGATCAGGGCTCGAACCCATGTCCCCTGCATTGGCAGGGAGATTCTCAACCACTGTGCCATCAGGGAAGCCCTCTCCTTCAATTCTGAATCATAATCTTGCTGGTAGGGTATTCCTGTTGTAGACTTTTTCTTTTTAGCCCATTGAATATATCCTATCATTCCTTCCTAGTCTGCAAATTCTGCTGAGAAGTCATCTGACAGTCTTATGGGAATACCTTGAACATAACTAGACCCTTTTATTTCACTGCTTCTGTGATCCCTCTTAAATTTTTAAATTTTTGGTGCTTTATAATATGTATTGGTGTGGCCCTCTTTGTCTTCATCTTGTTTGGGACTCTGTGTTTCCTGGACCTGGATGTGTGTTTCCTTCCCCAGGTTAGGAAAGTTATCAGTTACTATATCCTCTAATAAGTTCTCTGCCCGTTTCTCTCTTCTCCTCGTTCTGGGACCCCTGTAATGCTCATGTTCATATTCTTGATGTTGTCTCAGAGGTCCCTTTACCTATAGTCTTAATTGTTTTTTCTTTGTGCTATTCAGTTTGGGTGATTTTCACTACTCTGTTTTCCATTTCGCTGATCTGTTCTTCCGTATCATATAATATAATGTGACTTCTCTCGTGTGTGTGTGTGTGTGTGTGTGTGTGTGTGTGTGTGTTTTAAGTTCTTTTATTGTATTGTTCACTGTTTGGTTCTTTTTGACATGTTATTACTCTTTGTTGAAATTCTCACTATGTCCATCTATTCTTCTCCTGACGTGGGTGAGCATCTTTATAATCATTACTGTGAACACTTTTTTTATTGCGTAGAATGCTTATCCCTGTTTTATTCAGTTCTTTTTCTGATGTCGTGTCTTGTTACTTCGTTTGTAACATATTCCTCTATTTCCTTATGTTTCCTAATTCTCTGTGCATTTCTATTCATTAGGTTTAGGTTGTTACATTCCCGGGTCTCAGAGAAGTGGCCTTATATAGGAGATGACTGATAGGGCCCAGCAGCACATTGTCCTCTGGCCATCAGAGCCACATGCTCCAGGGGTGTCCCCTGTGTGGGCTGCACACACCTCTCTCTTATGGGAGGGCCAACTGCTGTAGCCAAGCTGGTAGGCGGTGTTGGACCCTGACCTAAATGGCTGTGAGCCCCTGTATGTGATTGCCGTGGGTGTGCTGATAGCCAAGGCAGCCCTCCGTTATGGGTGGCTGTGTGGTGCTCCAGGTGCACAGGTGGACAGGGTAGGCCCCCAGTGTGTCTGGTTGTGAGGCCTCTGGTTCAGGAGTGCTATGGGCATGGTGGTAAATGGGGCAGGCCCCTGATTCTAATCAGCTCCAGGGAAGACTCGAAAATGTTGCTTGCCAATGTCTCAGTTCCTAGCGGGAGTCCCAGCTGCCTCTTGCCTTTCCAAGAAGCTCTCCGAGATTAGCAAGTGGGTCTGATACACGTGTCTTTCACACTATTGGCTCTGCACAGGGACTGAGAACATATGAGATTTGTGTGTGCCTGATGAGAGCAAAGTCTCAGTTTTCTTTAGTCTCCAGCTTTCCTGAAAATAAGCCCTGCAGGTTTTCAAAGCCAGACCTGCTGTGTTCCTTTCTTCCAGTGCAGGAACCCTGGGCTGAGCAGCCTGATGCCAGGCTCAGACCCTTCCCTCCATGTGGAGGATGTATGCAATTGTGATATCTTCCAGCTGTGGGTCACTGCTCCATGTGTGGGTTCCAATTAGACTGTGTTTCCAGTCCTCCTACCTGCCTTGTGGTTTCTCCTTCCTTATATCTTTAGTTGTGGAAATCGTTCCCTGCTAGTCTTCAGAGATAATTTCCGTGTAAGTTGTTGTAATTTGGGTGTGTCCATGGCAGGAGGGGAGCTCAGTATCTTCCTACTCTATCTTCTTGATCCCCTTTCAAGAATTCTTTGAAAATATATGCATTTATTACTGTAAACATAACTCTTTGAATTGCAGTCTTGTTCCTGTATTCCATAAATTTAGGTACTTTGTGTTTCCAATTTTGTTTGCTTTAAGATTTCTTTTAAATTTCCCTTTTGATTTATTCCTGTATGCATTGGCTATTCAGGAGCTTATTGTTCAGTTTCTAAGTGTTCTTGAATTTTCAATTATTCTTTTTAATATTGAATTTCAGTTTCATACCATTGTGGTTGGAAATGATCCTTGATATGATTTCAATATTCTTGGATTTTTGAAGACTTGTTTTGTGCCTTAACATAGGATCTACCCTAGGCAATGTTCTATGTGTACTTAAGAACAATGGAAAGTTTGCTGCTGTTGAGTGGAATATGCTGTAGATGTATATTAGGTTCATTTGATATCAAGTGTGTGTTCAAGTTCAGTGTTTCCTCGTTGATATTCTGTCTGGATGATCTATACAGTGTTGAAAGTGGGGTATCGATGTTTCTTACCATTATTTTATTTCTGCACATTTTCCCCTTCATGTGGGTTAATATATTCTTTATATGTTGAGAGGCTCCAAAGCTGGATACATACATATTTATAATTGTCATGATTCCTTGATGAATTAATCCATTTATCATTATATGATAACCTTCTTTCCTTTGAGAGGTTTGACTTCAAGTCTTTTTTACCTGATAATAGACTAGTCAGGCAAGTATCATTTCATGGAGTATTTTTTTCCCAATCATTCAATTTTATGCTATATATGGATTAGAAGTTAACATGAATCTCTTGTACACAGTATAATTGAACTTTCTTTAATCCATTCAGCCACGCTATGGATTATTTAAATTGAAGTATAGTTGATTTACAATATTACATTGGTCTCAGGGGTACAACATATGGATTGAATATTTTTATAGATCATGCTCTACTAAAGTGATTACAAAATAATGGCTGTATTTCCCCGTTTTGTACTATATATCCTTGTTTGTTTATTTCATACATAGGGGTATTGGATTTAGAGAAACAAACTACTGTATTTCCCTCCCCCCTTCACTTGCCTCACCAGTAACCACTAATTTGTTCTCTGTGAGTCTATTTCTGTTTTGTTCTATACATTCTTTTCTTGCATTTTAGATTCTACAGAGAAGTGAGAACATAGAGTATTTGTCTTTCTCTAACTTATTTAAGTAGGTATAAATATTCTAGGTCTATCCACGTTGTTGCAAGTGGCAGAATTTGATCCTTTTTAATGGCTGAGCAATAGTCTATTGTGTATACATACCACATCTTCTTTATCCACTCATCTGTTGATGGACATTTAGTTTGCTTCCATATGTTGGCAATTGTAAATAATGCTGCTATGAACATTGGGATGCATGTATCTTGTCAAATTGGTGTCTTCATTTTGTTTGGACATACACCAAGCAGTGGAATTGTTAGCTAATATGATAGTTCTACTTTTAGCTTTTCTCAGGACCTCCATATTCTTTTCATAGTGGGTGTACCAATTTACAATCCCACCAACAGTGTGCTAAGACTCCCTGCTCCGTGTCATGAACATTTCATATTTGTAGACTTTGGAATAATAGCCACGTTGAGAGGTGTGACGTGACTTCTCATTATGAGTTTTCTTGGTGTCATTCATTAAATTTAATTTACAAAAGAAGGTGATAGGCTGGATGTGATCTCCAGGTTTAGTTTGCTAATGCCTGGTATAGGTTAATTTGGGGAGAATTAATACCTTTACAATGTTATTTATTGCTTACATTTTTCAGGTTGACATTTAATGATTGGTAACAGATTTAAAATTTTTTCTCTCTGAAGGATATCTGAAGTCTGTTGGTTTGTTTCTGTTTCATAAATTTGTTCATTTCTATCACTTTTTCTACTCCACTATAAGTGATATCATATGATATTTGTCTTTTTCTATCTGACTTACTTCACTTAGAATGAAATAATGCCATTTTCAGTAACTGGAATGGACCTAGAGATGATCATGCTTTTTCATTTCTGAGTAATATTTGATTGTGTACCTGTACCACTTTTTCATTATCCATTCATCTGTTGATGGACATTTTGGTTGCCTCCATGTCTTGGCTATTGTAAATAGTGCTGCAGTGCATGTTTGGGTTTGGGTGCATTTGTCTTTTTGAATTCTGGCTTTCTGAAGATGTACGCCCAGAAGTAGGACTGCTGGATGATATGGTAGCTCTATTTTTACTTATTAAAGGCATCTCCATACTGTGCTTTATAGTGGCTGTTACCAGCTTACATCTCACCAACAGCATAGGAGGGTTCCCTTTTCTCCATGTCCTCTCCAGCATTTATGGTTTGTAAACTCTTTGATGATGGCCATTCTGACTGTGCAAGGTGATACCTTGTTGTGGTTTTGATTTGCATGTGTCTAATGATTCGAGATGTTGAGCATCCTTGCATGTGTTTTTTTTTTTAACACCGTGGGAAAAAGTTACAGTTGACATTGGCTTTTTGAAAGTCTGACTATTTTGAATTTTTGTTCGATAGATACCACAGGACATTTGTTAAAGGGCAGGTGTCATTTACACCCTGGAAGTCCTTGTGAATATTAAGTGCCCATAAGCACATGTTTTAAAGTTGCTGTTGTGGAAATGGACACAGGCGGTAGGATTTCCTTCATGCCCCTCTCTGGTTACTTGGGTAACCAGACCCACTGTGGAAGATGGGCTCCTGGATTGTAAATTAGTGTGGGCTGTCACAGAACAAACACCCAAAATCTTCTGTTTTGTTACTTCTTGTTTTTGTTTTAATTTAATTTTTCTTTTTTATTGAAGTAAAGTTGATTTAAAATATTCTGTGTGTGGTAGGCGTACAGAATCTTGTTCAGTTATGTATATTCATATGTCTATTCATCTTCAGATTCTTTTTCCATATAGGTTATTAGAGAGTGTTGAGTAGAGTTCCCTTTGTTATACAGTAGGTCCTTGTTGACAATCTATTTTATATGTATTAGTGTGTAAATATTTTTCCCAGCCTCCTGATTTATTCCTTCTGCCCACCTTTCTCATTGGGTAACCATAAGTTTGTTTTCTACATCTGTGAGTCTGTTTCTCTCTCTTTTATTTTATTTGTTTGGCTGTACTGTGAGGCATGCGTGATATTAGTTCTCCCAACACCAGGGATCAAACCCATGCCCCCTGAAGTGGAAGCTCGGATTCTTAACCATTGGACAACCTGGAAAGTCCCTGTTTCTCTCTTGTAAATTAGTTCATTGGTATCAATTTTTAAATTTCAGATATAAGTAGTATCATATGATATTTGACTTTCTCTTTCTGACTTACTTCACTTAGTATGATTATCTCTAATTCTATCCACGATGCTGCAAATGGCATTCCTTCATTCTTTTTCATTTCTGAGTAATATTTCACTGTGAACATATACCACTTCTTTATCCATCCATCTGCTGATGGATATTTGGGTTGCTTCCACGTCTTAGACATTGTAAATTGTGCTGCGGTACACATATGGGTGCATGTGTGTTTTCCAATTCTGGTTTTCTCCTGTTATACACCTGGGAGTGGGACTGCTGGATCATATGCTACCTCTAATTTTACCTTGTAAAGGCACCTCCATACTGTTATTTATAGTGGCTGTTACCACGTTAGATCCCAAAAACAGCATAGGAGGGTTCCCTTTTTTCTACAACCTCTCAAGCATTTATTGTTTGTAGACTTTTCGATGATGGGTATTCTTACTCATGTGAATTGATCCCTCATTGTAGTTTTGATTTCCATGATGCTAATAATACAGGAATTAGAGCATCTTTTCAAATGCTTTTCTTTTAAACAGTGTAAAATTTACCTATTGACATAGGATCTTGAAAGTCTGTTCCTTTGGAATTTATTTTGCTTACCTACCCCTGGACATTTCCTGATTGTGGGTGTCATTTACAGCACAACAGTCCTTGTGAATATTAAGTACCCATAAGCATTGCTTTTAAAGTTGCAGTTGCAGGAAAGGGCAACAAGGCAGCGGAATTTATCCATCCTCAACTTGATTGCTAGGGAAAACAGAGGCTTAGTGGAATTACTCTTCCTAGGTTGTAAATTGGAGTGTAAAGTGCCAGGACAAATACCCAAAATCTTGTGTCACATTACTTCTTGTTGAATTTACTTTTTATTTCTTATCAGAGTAAATTTGATTACAATGTTGTATTTGTTCTAGGTGTACAGAATCTGGTTCATTCATATGTATACATATATCTAAACAGGTTTAGATTATTTCCCATGTTGGTTATTAGAGAGAGTTGAGTAGACCTCCCTTGGCATCCAGTAGGTCCTTCTTGATTATATATTTTATATGAATTATTAAATGCATGTTAACCCCAACATCCTAATTTTTACATTCCTTTCATCTTTTTCAAAGTCTGTATGGGTCTTTCTCAGTGGAAATATGTTCATGGGTATCAATTTTTAGATAACACTAGTAAATGATATCATTGGATATTTGTCTTTCTTTTTGTGACTTACTTTACGTAGTATGATTACCCCTAGGTTCATCAGTGGTGCTGGAAAAGGCATTGTTTCATCTTTTCCATGGCTAATATTCGATTGTGTACATGTACCACTTCTTTGTCCATTCATCTGTACTTGGACATTTTGATTGCATCCATATCTGGCTATTGTAAGCATCGCTGAAGAGCACATTTGGTTACCTGTGTCTTTCTGAATTCTGGTGTTCTCGGGTTACAGGCCCATTAGTGGTTTGGCAGGATCACATAGTAGCTCAATTGTTAACTTTTAAAGGCACCTTCATTCTGTTCTGATTAGTGGCTGTTACCAGTTTACATCCCAGCAACAGCATAGGGGTGTATCCATTCTCGGAAACCCATTCAGCATTTATTGTTTGCAGACATTTTTTTCTGATGGCCATCCAGAGTATTGTGAGGTGATGCCTTTTTGTAGTTTAAATTTGTATTTCCCGGGGCGACGAGGGGAAGATGGCGGAAGAGTACGACTCGGAGATCATCTTCCTCCCCACAGGTACACCAGAAATACATCTACACGTGGAACAACTCCTACAGAACACCTACTGAACGCTGGCAGAAGACCTCAGACCTCCCAAAAGGCAAGAAACTCCCCACGTACCTGGGTAGGGCAAAAGAAAAAAAGAAAAAATAGGGACAAAAGAATAGAGATGGGATCTGCACCAGTGGGAGGGAGCTGTGAAGGAGGAAAGGTTTCCACACACTAGGAAGCCCCTTCGTGGGCGGAGACTGCGGGTGGCGGAGAGGGGGAGCTTCAGAGCCGCGGAAGAGAGCGCAGCAACAGGGGTGCAGAGGGCAAAGTGGGGAGATTCCCGCACAGAGGATCGGTGCCGACCGGCAGTCACCAGCCCGAGAGGCTTGTCTGCTCACCCGCCAGGGCGGGCGGGGCTGCGAGCTGAGGCTCGGGTTTTGGTCGGAGCGCAGGGAGAGGACTGGTGTTGGCGGCGTGAACACAGCCTGAAGGGGTTAGTGCACCACGGCTAGCTGGGAGGGAGTCCGGGAAAAGGTCTGGAGCTGCCGAAGAGGCAAGAGACTTTTTCTTCCCTCTTTGTTTCCTGGTGCGCGAGGAGAGAGGATTAAGAGCGCTGCTTAAAGGAGCTCCAGAGATGGGCGTGAGCCGCGGCTAAAAGCGCGGACCCCAGAGACGGGCAGGAGACGCTAAGGCTGCTGCTGCCACCACCAAGAAGTCTGTGTGTGAGCACAGGTCACTATCCACACCTCCCTTCCGGGGAGACTGTGCAGCCCGCCACTGCCAGGTTCCCAGGATCCAAGGACAACTTCCCTGGGAGAACGCACGGTGAGCCTCAGGCTGGTGCAACATCATGCCGGCCTCTCCCGCCGCAGGCTCGCCCCGCACTCCGTGCCCTTCCCTCCCCACGGCCTGAGTAAGCCAGAGCCCCCGAATCAGCGGCTCCTTTAACCCCGTCCTGTCTGAGCGAAAAACAGGTCAGACGCCCTCCGGCGACCTACACGCAGAGGCGGGGCCAAATCGAAAGCTGAGCACCTGGGAGCTGTGAGAACAAAGAAGAGAAAGGGAAATCTCTCCCAGCAGCCTCAGAAGCAGCGGATTAAAGCTCCACAATCAACTTGATGTACCCTGCATCTGTGCGAATCATCCCAAATTAAGGAAGTGGACTTTGAGAGCAAGATTGATGATTTTTTCCCCTTTTACTCTTTTTGTCAGTGTGTATGTGTATGGTTCGGTATGAGATTTTGTCTGTATAGCTTTGCTTCCACCATTTGTCCTAAGGTTCTATCCATCCTTTTTTTAAAAAATTTTTTTCTTCATTATTTTTTAATTTAATAACTTTATTTTATTTTATTTTACTTTATCTTCTTTCTTTCTTTCCTTCCTTCCCTCCTTCTTTCCTTCCTTTCTCCCACTGCCCTCCCTCTCTCCCTCCATCCTTTCTTTCTTTCTTTCCTTCTTTTCTTCTTTCTTTCTTTCTTCCTTCCTTCCTTCCTTTCTTTCTTTCTAGCAACTTCTACTAACTCTTTCTCTCTACTTTTTCTCCCTTTTATTCTGAGCTGTGTGGATGAAATGCTCTTGGTGCTGCAGCCAGGAGTCAGTGCTGTGCCTCTGAGGTGGGAGAGCCAACTTCAGGACACTGGTCAACAAGAAACCTCCCAGCTCCACATAATATCAAATGGTGAAAATCTCCCAGAGATCTCCATCTCAACACCAGCACCCAGCTTCACTCAACGACCAGCAAGCTACAATGCTGGACACCCTATGCCAAACAACTAGCAAAACAGGGACACAACCCCACCCATGAGCAGAGAGGCTGCCTAAAATCATAATAAGTCCACAGACACCCCAAAACACACCACCAGACGTGGACCTGCCCACCAGAGAGACAAGATCCAGCCCCATCCACCAGAATACAGGCACTAGTCCCCTCCACCAGGAAGCCTACACAACCCACTGAACCAACCTTAGCCACTGGGGACAGACACCAAAAACAACGGGAACTACGAACCTGCAGCCTTCAAAAAGGAGACCCCAAACACAGTAAGGTAAGCAAAATGAGAAGACAGAAAAACAGCAGATGAAGGAGCAAGAAAAAAACGCATCAGACCTAACAAATGAAGAGGAAATAGGCAGTCTACCTGAAAAAGAATTCAGAATAATGATAGTAAAGGTGATCCAAATCTTGGAAATAGAATAGACAAAATGCAAGAAACATTTAACAAGGACCTAGAAGAACTAAAGATGAAACATACAGTAATGAACAACACAATAAACGAAATGAAAAATACTCTAGATGGGATCAATAGCAGAATAACTGAGGCAGAAGGACGAATAAGTGACCTGGAAGATAAAATAGTGGAAAAAACTACTGCAGAGCAGAATAAAGAGAAAAGAATGAAAAGAACTGAGGACAGTCTCAGAGACCCCTGGGACAACATTAAATGCACCAACCTTCGAATTATAGGGGTTCCAGAAGAAGAAGAGAAAAAGAAAGGGACTGAGAAAATATTTGAAGAGATTATAGTTGAAAACTTCCCTAATATGGGAAAGGAAATAGTTAATCCAGTCCAGGAAACACAGAGAGTCCCATACAGGATAAATCCAAGGAGAAATACGCCAAGACACATATTAATCAAAGTGTCAAAAATTAAATACAAAGAAAGCATATTAAAAGCAGCAAGGGAAAAACAACAAATAACACACAAGGGAATCCCCATATGGTTAACAGCTGATCTTTCAGGAGAAACTCTGCAAGCCAGAAGGGAGTGGCAGGACATATTTAAAGTGATGAAGGAGAAAAACCTGCAACCAAGATTACTCTACCCAGCAAGGATCTCATTCAGATTTGATGGAGAAATTAAAACCTTTACAGACAAGCAAAAGCTGAGAGAGTTCAGCACCACCAAACCAGCTTTACAACAAATGCTAAAGGAACTTCTCTAGGCAAGAAACACAAGAGAAGGAAAAGACCTACAATAACGAACCCAAAACAATTTAGAAAATGGGAATGCGAACATACATATAGATAATTACCTTAAATGTAAATGGACTAAATGCTCCCACCAAAAGACACAGATTGGCTGAATGGATACAAAAACAAGACCCATATATATTCTGTCTACAAGAGACCCACTTCAGACCTAGAGACACATACAGACTGAAAGTAAGGGGATGAAAAAAGATAATCCATGCAAATGGAAACCAAAAGAAAGCTGGAGTAGCAATTCTCATATCAGACAAAATAGACTTTAAAATAAAGACTATTAGAAGCGACAAAGAAGGACACTACATAATGATCAGTGGATCGATCCATGAAGAAGATATAACAATTGTAAATATTTATGCACCCAACATAGGAGGACCTCAATACGTAAGGTATATACTAACAGCCATAAAAGGGGAAATTGACAGTAACACATTTATAGTAGGGAACTTTAACACCCCACTGTCACCAATGGACAGATCATCCAAAATGAAAATAAATAAGGAAACACAAGCTTTAAATAATACATTAAACAAGATGGACTTAATTGATATTTATAAGACACTCCATCCAAAAACAACAATACACATTTTTCTCAAGTGCTCATGGAACATTCTCCAGGATAGATCATATCTTGGGTTACAAATCAAGCCTTGGTAAATTTAAGAAAATTGAAATTGTATCAAGTATCTTTTCCGACCCCAACGCTATGAGACTAGATATCAATTACAGGAAAAGATCTGTAAAAAATACAAACACATGGAGGCTAAACAATACACTACTTAATAACGAAGTGATCACTGAAGAAATCAAAGAGAAAATAAAAAAATACCTAGAAATAAATGACAATGGAAACAGGATGGCCCAAAACCTATGGGATGCGGCAAAAGCAGTTCTAAGAGGGAATTTTGTAGCAATACAAGTCCACCTTAAGAAACAGTAAACATCTTGAATAAACATCCTAACCTTGCACTTAAAGCAATTAGAGAAAGAAGAACTAAAAAAACCCAAAGTTAGCAGAAGGAAAGAAATCATAAAAATCAGATCAGAAATAAATGAAAAAGAAATGAAGGAAACAATAGCAAAGATCTATAAAACTAAAAGCTGGTTCTTTGAGAAGATAAACAAAATAGATAAATCATTAGCCAGAGTCATCAAGAAAAAAGGGAGAAGACTCACATCAATAGAATTAGAAATGAAAAAGGAGAAGTAACAACTGATACTGCAGAAATACAAAAGATCATGAGAGATTACTACAAGCAACTCTATGTCAATAAAATGGACAAGCTGGAAGAAATGGACAAATTCTTAGAAATGCACACCTGCCAAGACTGAATCAGGAAGAAATAGAAAATATGAACAGACCAATCACAAGCACTGAAATTGAAACTGTGATTAAAAATCTTCCAACAAACAAAAGCCTAGGACCATATGGCTTCACAGACGAATTCTATCAAAAATTTAGAGAAGAGCTAAGACCTATCCTTCTCAAACTCTTCCAAAATATAGCAGAGGGAGGAACGCTCCCAAATTCATTCTACGAGGCCACCATCACCTTGATACCAAAACCAGACAAGGATGTCACAAAGAAAGAAAACTACAGGCCAATATCACTGATGAACATAGATGCAAAACTCCTCAACAAAATACTAGCAAACAGAATCCAACAGCACATTAAAAGGATCATACACCATGATCAAGTGGGGTTTATTCCAGGAATGCAAGGATTCTTCAATATATGCAAATCAATCAGTGTGATAAACCGTATTAAAAAATTGAAGGAGGAAAACCATATGATCATGTGAATAGTTGCAGAGAAAGCTTTTGACAAAATTCAACACCCATTTATGATAAAAACTCTGCAGAAAGTAGGCATAGAGGGAACTTTCCTCAACATAATAAAGGCCATATATGACAAACCCACAGCCAACATCATCCTCAATGTTGAAAAACTGAAAGCTTTTCCACTAAGACCGGGAACAAGACAAGGTTGCCCACTCTCACCTCTCTTATTCAACATGGTTTTGGAAGTTTTAGCCACAGCAATCAGAGAAGAAAAGGAAATAAAAGGAATCCAAATTGGAAAAGAAGAAGTAAAGCTGTCACTGTTTGCAGATGACATGATACTATACATAGAGAATCCTAAAGATGCTACCAGAAAACTACTAGAGCTAATCAATGAATTTGGTAAAGTTGCAGGATACAAAATTAATGCACTCTGGCATTCTTGTACACTAATGATGAAAAATCTGAAAGTGAAATCAAGAAAACACTCCCATTTACCATTGCAACAAAAAGAATAAAATATCTAGAAATAAACCTACTTAAGGAGACAAACGACCTGTATGCAGAAAATTATAAGAGACTGATAAAAGAAATTAAAGATGATACAGATAGATGGAGAGTTATACCATGTTCTTGGATTGGAAGAATCAACATTGTGAAAATGACTCTACTACCCAAAGCAATCTACAGATTCAATGCAATCCCTATCAAACTACCACTGGCATTTTTCACAGAACTAGAACAAAAAATTTCACAATTTGTATGGAAACACAAAAGACCCCGAATAGCCAAAGCAATTTTGAGAATGAAAAATGGAGCTGGAGGAATCAGGCTCCCTCACTTCAGACTATACTACAAAGCTAAAGTAATCAAGACAGTATGGTACTGGCACAAAAACAGAAAGATAGATCAATGGAACAGGATAGAAAGCCCAGAGATAAACTCACACACATATGGTCACCTTATCTTTGATAAAGGAGGCAGGAATGTACAGTGGAGAAAGGAGAGCCTCTTCAATAAGTGGTGCTGGGAAAACTGGACCAGGTACATGTAAAAGTATGAGATTGGATCACTCCCTAACACCATACACAAAAATGAGCTCAAAATGGATTAAAGACCTAAATGTAAGGCCAGAAACTATCAAACTCTTAGAGGAAAACATAGGCAGAACACTCTATGACATCAATCACAGCAAGATTCTTTTTGACCCACCTCCTAGAGAAATGGAATTAAAAACGAAAGTAAACAAATGGGACCTAATAAAACGTCAAAGCTTTTGCACAGCAAAGGAAACCATAAACAAGACCAAAAGACAACCCTGAGAATGGGAGAAAATATTTGCAAATGAATCAACTGACAAAGGATTAATTTCCAAAATTTACAAGCAGCTCAATAACAAAAAAACAAACAACCCGATCCAAAAATGGGCAGAAGACCTAAATAGACATTTCTCCAAAGAAGATATACAGACTGCCAACAAACACATGAAAGAATGCTCAACATCATTAATTATTAGAGAAATGCACATCAAAACTACAATGAGATATCATCTCACACCTGTCAAAATGGCCATCATCAAAAAATCTAGAAACAATAAATGCTGGAGAGGGTGTGGAGAAAAGGGAACACTCTTGCACTGCTGGTGGGAATGTGAATTGGTACAGCCACTATGGAGAACAGTACGGAGGTTCCTTAAAAATCTACGAATAGGCTTACCATATGACCCAGCAATCCCACTACTGGGCATATACCCTGAGAAAACCATAATTCAAAAAGAGTCAGGTACCAAAATGTTCATTGCAGCTCTATTTGCATCTCTATCCGGAGATGGAAACAACCTAAGTGCCCATCATCGGATGAGTGGATAAAGAAGATGTGGCACATATATACAATGGAATATTACTCAGCCATAAAAAGAAACGAAAGTGTGCTATTTGTAATGAGTTGGATAGACCTAGAGTCTGTCATACAGAGTGAAGTAAGTCAGAAAGAGAAAGACAAATACCGTATGCTAACACATATATATGGAATTTAAGAAAAAAAATGCCATGAAGAATCTAGGGGTAAGACAGAAATAAAGACACAGACCTACTAGAGAACGGACTTGAGGATATGGGGAGGGGAAGGGTGAGCTATGACAAAGCGAGAGAGAGGCATGGATATATATACACTACCAAACGTAAGGTAGGTAGCTCATGGGAAGCAGCCACATAGCACAGGGAGATCAGCTCGGTGCTTTGTGACAGCCTGGAGGTGGGGGATAGGGAGGGTGGGAGGGAGGGAGACGCAAGAGGGAAGAGATATAGGAACATATGTGTATATATAACTGTTTCACTTTGTTATAAAGCAGAAACTAACACCACTGTAAAGCAATTATACTCTAATAAAGATGTTAAAAAAATAATTTAAAAAATAATTTGCATTTCCCTAATTCTTGATGTTGAACATTTTTTCATGTCCTTTAAAAAAAACCACTGTGAGGAAATTTACCTCTTGAATTGTCTTCTCCAAATTTTCTACTGTTTTGCATATTAATATCCATTCCTGACCGCAGGATATTTTTTGAGGGCAGGTGTCATTTAAAGCCCTGCAGTCTTTGTGAATATTAAGTGACCAATAGCACTGGGATTAAAGCTGCTGTTGCGGGAATTGGCCACAAGGCGGCAGATTTCTACATTCCCAGCTTTGGTTACGAGGGCAGGAGACCCTTCCTGGAAGCTGTGTTCCTAGGTTGCAAATTGTAGTGGAATGTTCCAGGACAAACTCCCAAAAGCTTATGTCTCCTACTTATGTTTGTTTTTTAAATTTATTTTATGTTTTTCGTTGGAGTAATGTTTTTTTAAACTAGATCCTTACTCTATCTACAATTTCCCCTTTCTTCTTTGCGTTTAATATTTATTTGTTTGTTTGTTTATTCATTTATTTATTTATTTATGGCTGTGTTGGGTCTTCGTTTCTGTACGAGGGCTTTCTGTAGTTGCGGCAAGCAGGGGCCACTCTTCATTGCAGTGCACGGGCCTCTCACTATCGCGGCCTCTCTTGCTGTGGAGCACAGGCTCCAGACGCACAGGCTCAGTAGTTGTGGCTCACGGGCCTAGTTGCTCCGCAGCATGTGGGATCCTCCCAGACCAGGGCTCGAACCCGTGTCCCCTGCATTGGCAGGCAGATTCTCAACCACTGGGCCACCAGGGAAGCCCCTATCAGAGTAAATTTTATTAGAGTGTTGTGATCCTCTGGGTGTACCAGTTCTGATCCATTTTTCATACATATATCTGTTCATCTTTGGATCCTGTTACCAGGTAGGTTATTGCAGAGTGTTGAGTAGACTTCCCTTGGTATTTGGTAGGTGTTTGGTGATTATGTAATTTATATGTATTAGTGATTATATAATTTATATATATTATATGTTATAAGTTTATCTACATATAACATACATTAGTGTATGTATGTTAACCCCATAATCCTAATTTATCCACCCTCGCACCCTTCATTTTAGTTAACCATTAGTTTGTTTTATACGTCTCTGAGTGTCTTTTCCTTTGGAAATATGTTCATTGGTACGAATCTTAAGATAACATCTATAAATTATATTATACGATATATATCATACACTTTTGACTTAATGTAATATGATTATTTTTAGACTCACCTGTAGTCATGGAAACGGCATTGTTCATTTTTTTCGAAAGCTAATCTTCCATTAGATACATGTACCACTTATTCTTTGCCCATTCATCTGTTGATTGACATTTTGGCTGCTTCCATGTCTTGCCTATTTTGAATATTGCTGCAGGACAGCTTTGTCAGCCTGTGTCTTCTTGATTCAGCTCTTAGGTGACAGGCCCAGTGGTGGGCATGCTGGATCGAATGGCATCTCAATTTTTACTTTTAAATGCATCTCCTTTCTGTTCTCATTATTGGCCCTTACCACTTTACATCTCAGCAGCAGCTAGAGGGTACACAGTTCTCTAAAACCCTGTCATGATTTATTGTTTGTAGACATTTTGCTGATGGTCATTCGACGATGTGACTCGAAATCTTTTCATAGATTAGATTTGCATGCGTCTAATAATTCCTGATGTTGAGCTTTTATCCATTTTCCTTTCTTGAAAAAACGAGGGTGTAAAACTTACCTCTTCATACTATCTTTTTGAAAAATTTGCCAGTTGTGAATTTTTTTGGCCATTCCCTAGCTCAGGACATTTTTTGAGGGCAGGTGAGCTTTACAGCCCTTGTGAATGTTAAGTGAGCGTTAGCTGTGGGTTGAAAGCCGCTCTTGAGGGAAACAGCCACAAGGCGGCAGCATTTCTACATTTCCAACTCTGGGTTTTGGGGCAACAGAGCCTTCCTGGAAATCGTGTTAATAGGCTGCAATTTAGAGTGGAATGTGCCAGGGCAAACACCCAAGAGCTTATATCTCCTTACTTCTTGTTTGTTTTTTAAATTTAATTTTTATTTATTATCACAGCAAATTGGATAAAAATGTTGTTTGTTTTAGGTGTACAGAATCTGATTCATTATATCCATGTATCTAACTATTCATCTTTGGATCCTTTCCTGTGTATGTTATTACAGAGTGTTGAGTACACCTCTCTTGGTGTTCCATAGGTATTTTGTGATATATATTTCATATGTATTAGTACATGTCTGTTAACCCCCATATCCTAATTCATCCATTCCTTACACTTTTCCATGCAGTTAAACATAATTTTGTTTTCTTAATCCATGCATGTCCTTCTCTTGGAGATAATTTCATGGGTATGAATTTTTAGATAACACCTATAAGTGATATCATAGGATATCTGTTTTTCGGTTTCTTCCTTCAAATTGGGTGTTTATCTGTACGTCCTTCTATGGTGGTGCACACGGCACTGTTTCATTATTTTCCATGGCTAATATTCCATGTGTACATGGACCAGTTATTCGTGGTGCATTTTTCTGTTGATGGACATTTTGGTTTCTTCCAAGTCTTCTCTCTGTTAAATGTTGCTGCAGAGCAGGATTGCCAGCCTGTGTCTTTTTGATTCTGGGCTGCTCAGGTGATAGGCGCATCAAAGGGCCTACCAGATCACATGGTAGCTCAAATTTTACTATTTAAACGTACCTCCATTATGTTCTCACTACTGGCTGTTACCAGTTTACATCCCTCCAGAAGCTAGAGGGTACACAGTTCTCTAAAACCCCTTCAGCATTTATTCTTTGTAGACTTTTTGCTGATGATCATTCTGACGGCCGTGAGGTGAACGTTTCTGTAGATTGGATTTCCATGGCTTTATTAATTCCTGATGCTCAGCATTTTTTCATACCCTCTTTTTTTAAAAAAATAAAAAGAAGGAAAAGACAAACTGTGCATAAAATGCGCCTCTTGAAATTGTGTTCTTGAAATGTGGAGGTCTTTTGAAATTCTTGGTCGATTTACAACCCCAGATTTGTTTTGAGGACAGGTGTCATTTACAGGCCTGCAATTGTTTTGAATATTAAGTGACCATTAGTGCTGGGTTTAAAGCTGCTGTTGTGTGAAACGGCCACAACGTGGCAGCATTTCTCCTTAAAATATTTGGTTACTAGGGCAACAGAGCCTTAAGGAAAGTCATGTTCTAGGTTGTAAAAAAGAATGGAATGTGCCAGGAAAAAGGCCCTTAAGTTTATGTCTCACTAATTCTTGTTCGTTTTATTAATTTTATTTTTATTTTTTATCACAGCATGTTTGATTACAATTGTTTCTTTGTTCCGCCTGTATAAGATGTGGTTCTTTTACACATATACATATATCTATTCTTCCTCGGATCCTTTTCCCATGTAGGTTGTGATACAATGTTGAGTAGTCTTCTCTTGGTATTCCGTAGATCTTTGGTGATTATATATTTCACCTGTGTTTGTTATCTCTGTGAACGCCAATATCCTAATGTATCCAATCCTCACACTTTTCCATTGGTGAACAATAAGTTTGTTTAATGAATCTGTGATTGCCTTTCTCTGTGGAAATATCTTCACTGGTATCAATTTTTATGTAACACCTATAAGGGATATGATAGCATATGTGTCCTTCACTTTCTCACTTACTACAAGTTGTGTGATTACTTCTAGACTCACGTATGGTGCTGCAAATGGCATTGTACTATTTTTTTCCTTGGCTAATATTCCATCTGTACATGTACCAGTTCTTTGTGCACTCATCTGTTGATGGACTTTTTGGTTGCTTCCATGCCTTGGCTATTGTAGTAATACTGCTGCAATGCAGATTTTCCTGCCTGTGTCTTTCCAATTCTGTCTTCTTAGGTTATAGGCCTAGGAGTGGGCCTCCTGTATCATATCGTGGCTCAATGTTTACCTTGTAACGGCACCTCCATTCTGTTCTCATTAGTGGCTCTTACGAAGTTAAGTCGCACTTAAAGTTGAGGGTATGCATTTCTCCACAACCCCTTCAGCATTTACTGTTTTTAGGTTTTTTTGCTGATGGTTATTCTGACTGGTGTGAGCTGATACCTCTTTGTGGGTGCATTAGCATGCGTCTCATAATCTCTTCAAATTGAGCTTTCAGGCATGTCCTTTGTTCTCAAACAGTGAGTACAGCTTACCTCTCCAAATTGTTTTTTGAAGTCTGTGCCACATTTGGAAGTATTTTGGCCATTACCTCCCTCAAGACATTTTGAGGGCAGGTTACATTTACAGCCCTCCAGTACTTGTACATATGAAGTGACGATTAGCACAGGTTTTAAAGCTGCTGTTGCAGGTAATGGCCAGAGGGTGGCAGCATTTCGGCTTTCTCCACTCTGGTAACTAGGGAAAGAGACCGTCCTGCCAGTGGTGTTCCTCAGTTATAAATTAGAGTGGACTGTGCCCGGATAAACCCCCAAAAGCTAATGTCCCCTTACTTATGTGTTTTTAAATTGAATTTATATTTTTTATTGGAGTAATATTCCATTGTGTACATGGACCACTTCTTTCTGCATTCCTCTGTTGATGGACATTTTCATTGCTTTCAAGTGATGGCTATAGTAAATATGGCTGGAGTGCAGGATTGCCAGCGTGTGTCTTTTTGATTCTTATCCTGTCAGGCTATAGGACCAGCAGTGGGTATGCTTGATTGAACGGCAGCTCAATGTTTACCTTTTCAAGGTACCTCCATTGTGTTTTCATTACTGGCTCTTACCACTTCCCACTTAGAACCAATGGTACGCATTTCTCCACAACCCCTTCAGCCTTTATTGTTTGCAGAATTTTTGCTGATGGCCATTCTGATTTGTGTGAGCTGATAGGTTTTTGTAATTTGGATTTGCATGTCCTTAATAATTCCTAATGTTCAGCATTTTTCCATGCCATTTTTTATTTCTGTTAAGCAAAAAAGAAAAAAACTGTGAGTACAATAAACCTCTTGAAATTGTCTCCTTGGAAGGTTGCCCTCTTTTGAATTTTTTGGTCGATTTTCGACCCCAGGATTTTTTTTTTGAGGGCAGTTGTCATTTACAGGCCTGCAATGAATGTGAATATTTAGTGACCATTAGCACTGGTTTTAGCTGTTGTGGGAAACGGCCACAAGTGGGCAGCATTTCTCCATTCCCAAATCTGGTTACTAGGGTAGCAGAGCCTTTGTGGAAGTCCTGTTTCCAGGTTGTAAATTAGAATGGAATGAGCCAGGAAAAAACCCCATAAGTTTATGTCACATTACTTCTTGTTCGTAGTTTAATATTATTAGTCGGGGTAATGATTACAATATTGTTTGTCTTAGGTGTACACAATCTGGTTCATTTGTACACTACATATATATATATATTTATTTATATATTTATATATATATTGATGTACAGATCCTCTTCCCATGTAAATTATTGCAGAGTGTTCCATAGACCTCCCTTGCTATATGCTTGGTCTTTTTGATATATGTATTTAATATGTATTTGTACACGTATGGTAAACCTGATCTCAATTTATCCATTTCCCCCATTTTTCATTTTAGATAAACGCAGTTTTTTTTTCTAAGTCTGTGAGTGGCTTTCTCTGTGGAAATATGTTCATTTGTGTCAGTTGTTAGATAACGCCTATAAGTGATATCATAGGATATATGTCTTTGCTTTATGATTTACCTCATGTTCTCTGATTATCACTGGGCTCATTTATGGTGCCACAAAGAGCAGTGTTTCATTGTTTTCCATGACTAATATTCCATTGTGTACATGGACCACTTCTTCTTTCTGCATTCCTCTGTTAATGGACATTTTCGTTGCTTCCAAGTGTTGGCTATGGTAAATATGGCTGGAGTGCAGGATTGCCAGCCTGTGTCTTTTTGATTCTCATCCTCTCAGGCGATAGGCCCAGCAGTGGGTATTCTTCATTGAATGGTAGCTCAAGATTTACCTTTTCAAGGCACCTCCATTGTGTTTTCATTACTAACTCTTACCACGTCCCACTTAGAACCAAGGGTACACATTTCTCTACAACCCCTTCATCATTTATTGTTTGCAGAAATTTTGCTGATGGCCATTCTGACTGGTGTGAGATAATAGTATTTTGTAATTTGGATTTGCATATCTTTAATAATTCCTAATGTTCAGCATTTTTCCACGCATTTTTTGATTTCTGTTAAAAAAAAACAGAACAAACTGTGAGTAAAATAAACCTCTTGAAGTTGTCTTCTTCGAAGGTTTCCGTCTTTTGAGTTTTTTGGTTGATTTTCGACACCAGAATTTTTTTTGAGGGCAGGTGTCATTAACAGGCCTGCAATGAGTGTGAATATCTAGTGACCATTAGCACTGGCTTTAAAGCTGCTGTTGTGGGAAACGGCCGCAAGGCGGCAGCATTTATCCATCCCCAAATCCGGTTACTAGGGCAGCAGAGCCTTTCTGCACATTGTGTTCCCAGGTCGTACATTAGAATGGAATGTGCCAGGAAAAACCCCAATAAGTTTATGTCACATTACTTCTTGTATGTTGTTTTAATTTTTTTAACCGGGATAGTGATTAGAATATTGTTTGTCCTAAGTGTACAAAATCTGGTTCGTTTGTACATTATATATATATATATAGATAGATATAGATAGGTAGATAGATAGATAGATGTACAGATCCTCTTCCCATGTAAATTATTGAAGAGTGTTCCGTAGACCTCCCTCGCTATATGGTCGGTCTTTTTGATATATGTATTTAATAGGTATTTGTACACGTATGGTAACCCTGATCTTAATTTATCCATTCCGCCCACCTTTCCTTTTAGATAAGCATAATTTGTTTTCTAAGTCCGTGAGTGTCTTTCTCTGTGGAAATATGTTCATTTGTGTCAGTTGTTAGATAACGCCTATAAGTGATATCATTGTATATATCTTTTACTTTCCGACTTACCTCGTGTACTGTGATTATCCCTGGGCTCATCTATGGTGCCTCAAAGAGCAGCGTTTCATTGTTTTCCATGGCTAATATTCCATTGTGTACTTGGAGCACTTCTTCTTTATCCATTCATCTGCTGATGGGCATTTTGGTTGCTTCCGTATCTTGGCTATTGTGAAAATGGCTGCAGTGCAGCTGTTGCAGCCTCTGTCTTCTCGATTCTGGTCTTCTCAGTTGAGAGGCTCAGCGTTGGGCATGCTGGATGGAATGGTGGCTCGGTTTTTCTTTTTTTTGAGGTATGTGGGTCTCTCACTGTTGCGGCCTCTCCTGTTGCAGAGAACAGGCTCCGTATGTGCAGGCTCAGTGGCCATGGCTCAGGGGCCTAGCCGCTCCGCAGCATGTGAGATCTTCCCGGAACTGGGCGCAAACCCGTGTCCCCTGCATCTGTAGGCGGACTCTCAATCACTGTGCAACCAGGGAAGGCCCAGTTTTTACTTTTGAACGCAGCTCCTTTCTGTTCTCATTATTGGCTCTTACCTCTTTACATCTCACCAGCAGCTAGAGGGTACAGAGTTAACTAAAACCCCTTCATCCTGTATTGTTTGTAGAACTTTTGATGATGGTAGTTGTGTGAATTGAAACCTTTTTGTAGATTAGATTTGCATGAGTCTTATATTTCCTAATGTTGAGCTTTTATCCATTTTCCTTTCTTTTGAAGAAGAGTGTGTAAAACTTATCTCTTCATACTATCTACTTGAAACATTTGCCTGTTTTGAATTTTTTTTTGGCCATTCCCTAGCTCAGGACATTTTTTGAGGGCAGGTGTCCTTTACAGCCCTGAGTCTTTGTGAATGTTAAGTGAGCGTTAGCTGTGGGTTTAAAGCCGCTCTTGTGAGAAACGGCCACAAGGTGGAAGCATTTCTACATTTCCAACTCTGGGTTTTGGGGCAACAGAGCCTTTCTGGAAATCGTGTTAATAGGCTGCAAATTAGAGTGGAATGTGGCAGGGAAAACCCCCAAGGGCTTACATCTCCTTACTTCTTGTTTCTTTTTTAAATTTAATTTTTATTTATTATCACAGCAAATTGGATAAAAATACTGTGTTTATTCTAGGTGTACAGAATCCGGTTCATTATATCAAGGTATTGATCTATTCATCTTTGGATCCTTTCCCATGTAGGTTATTACAGAGTGTTATTACACCTCTCTTGGTATTCCATAGGTATTTTGTGATTATATATTTCATATGTATTAGTACCTGTCTGTTAACCCCCATATCCTAATTCATACATTCCTTACACCTTTCCATTTGGTTAAACATAATTTGGTTTTCTGAATCTATGAGTGTCCTTCTCTTGGAAATTATTTCATGGATATCAATTTTTAGGTAACACCTATAAGTAATATCATAGAATATATGTCTTTCGTTTTCTTTCTTACTTCAGGTAGGGTGATTATCTCTAGATCCTTCTATGGTGGTGCCAACAGCATTGTTCCATGCTTCTCCATGGCTAATATTCCATGTGTACATGGACCACTTCCTCTTGGTGCATTTTTCTGTTGATGGACATTTTGGTTTCTTCCAAGTCTTGGCTATGGTACATGTTGCTGCAGTGAAGGATTGTCAGCCTGTGTCTTTTTGATTCTGGTCTACTCAGGTGATAGGGCCATCAGTGGGCCTACCAGATCACATGGTAGCTCAATTTTTACCTTTAAATACGCGCCTCCATTGTGTTCTCACTACTGGCTGTTACCAGGTTACATCCCACCAGCAGCTAGAGGGTACGCAGTTCTCTAAAACCCCTTCAGCATTTATTCTCTGTAGACATTTTTGATGACGATCCTTCTGACAGCTCTGAGGTGAATATTTTTGTAGACTGGATTTGCATGGCTTTATTAGTTACTGATGTTGAGCAGTTTTCCTTGCCCTTTTTTTAACAAAAAAAAGAGAAAGGAAAAGAAAGGGAAGACAAAAGGAGCAAAAAATATGTCTCTTGAAATTGTCATTTTAAAATGTGCATGTCTTTCGTCGTTTTAAAATGTGCACATCTTTTGAGTTTTTTGCTAGATTTACGACCCAAGGATTTGTTTTGAGAGCAGGTGTCATTTACAGGCCTGCAATTATTTTGAATATCAAGTGACCATTAGTGCTGTTTTTTTTTTAACATCTTTATTGGGGTATAATTGCTTTAGGATGGTGTGTTAGTTTCTGCTTTATAACAAAGTGAATCAGTTATACATATACATATGTTCCCATATCTCTTCCCTCTTACATCTCCCTCCCTCCCACCCTCCCTATCCCACCCCTCCAGGCGGTCACAAAGCATGGAGCTGATATCCCTGTTCTATGTGGCTGCTTCCCACTAGCTATCTATCTTACGTTTGGTAGTGTATATGTGTCCATGCCTCTCTCTCGCTTTGTCACAGCTCACCCTCCCCCCTCCCCATATCTTCAAGTCCGTTCTCCAGTAGGTCTGTGTATTTATTCCTGTCTTACCCCTCGGTTCTTCATGACATTTTTTTCCCTTAAATTCCATATATATGTGTTAGCATACGGTAGTTGTCTTTCTCTTTCTTATATATGTGTTAGCTTGGATTAGAGAACAGTCCTACTATGAATGTACATTTACTGGTCGGCTGAAGTTCATATATAAACCTGTCAAGCACATTACCAGAATTGGAATTGCTTGTATATACACTTTGATAAATTTTAGTGACAATGGTAGAACAGATGTAAATTGTATTTCACATCCCACAATATTCTCACACCATGAAAACCCTTCCCTTTTCAGTATATTTGTGTGTATTTTGTCTTTATGCCCATACTATATTTCCCAGAGATGGGTAAGTGTTATGTTTCTTCCTAGCACATTTACCATATTGTTCAATGTCAAGCGTTTAGTGGTTTAGCATGATCATATTTCCATGAACTTGCAAATACAAGATCTTCTGTCACACTGTCTTTTACTCCCTGCTGTTTTATATTGCCCTCCTAATTCTCAGTCCTGGTCTTTCTTTATGTTCTTCATCAACCTGGATAGGTTATACTATATTCTCCCTTATTCAAGGCTAATAGAATAGAATAGAACACCCAGAAATAAACCCTGATATACGGCCAAATGATTTTTGACAAGTTGCCAAGACTTTTCAAAGTACAAAGGATAGTATTTTCAACAAATGGTGCTGAGAAGTCTTGTTGTCAACATGCAAAGGAAGGAAGATGGACCGTTACCTAACATCATATGCAAACATTAATGGAAATGTATCAAGAAACTAGATATAAGACCTAATAAAATAAAAAGTCTTAGAAGAAGACACAGGACAAGAGCTTCATGACATTGGATTTGGCAGTGTTTTCCTCAATATGAAATGAAGGAACAACAAAGGTACAGCTAATAAAAAAATAAACAATTTGCAGTACATAATTTTAAAAAAATGTGTATCAAAGAAATGTAAACAGAATAAAATGGCAACCCACAAGATGGGAGAAAATATTTGAAAGCCATCTATCTGACAAGAGATTTCTATTCAGAATATACAGAGAACTCCTACAACTCAACAAAAAGCAAACACCCTGATTCAAAAATGGATAAAAGACTTGAATAGATGGTTCTTCAAAAAGATGTACAAATGACTAAGCACTTGAATAGATGCTCCATATCACTAAATGCATGTTTATATTTTTGTGTGCATGCATACACACACAAGCACACAGACACATACACAAGCAGAAAACAAGTATTGGTGAGGATGTGAGGGAGTTGGAAGGATTGTGGTGTCAGTGGGAATGTAGAATGATACAGCTGCTTTGCAAAAGAATATGGCAAGTTTTCAGATATTGAAAAATAGAATTACTACATGATCCAGGAATTTTACTATGAGGTATACCCAAAGGAATTGAAATCAGGGTCTTAAAGAAATATTTGTACTCCAGTGTTTAGAGCAGTAATAATCACAATAGCTAAAATATGAAATCAACCTAAGTGTTCTTCCACTAGTTCCTGGATAAACAAAGTGTGGTATACCCATATAATACAACATTGTTCGCTGTTAAGAAGGAAAAGATCTAGGAATATGCTACAACATGGATGAATCTTGAGGAAATTTAGCTACCAACATGCCATTTTTGTGACTTTTAGTGAGTCATAACAATAAAACTACTTATTTCAACTATATGGGGTACTTAGTGTAGTGAAAACCATAGAAATTGAGAGGGTAATGATGCTTTTCAGGTGGTTATGGAACAAAAAGGAAAGTTATGTTTAAAGGATATAGAGTCACAGTTTTAAAACCTAGAAAATAATTAGAAAGATAAATGGTGATGTTCATCCCCCAATAATATAAATGTATTTAATATCACTGAACGGTGCACTTTATAATAATTCCCATGTTATATTTTATGTTATTTGATTTTACTAACACACAAAATTGGGAAAGAATGTAATATCAGGAAAGGGAGTGATCCTGGGATAGAGCAGAGAGTAATCAGAAGGGTGAGACTCTGCCTATGTTGAAGAAGAAGAGCTGAGAGTCTGTATTGGACAGAAGAGACTTTATAAAAAAGAAAAAATAAATACTCTGAGGGTGTATTAAATAGATATCTGTGGGTGTACTGCTGTCTCCCATGGGTTATCTTAAAGAGTCTTTAATAAAGTCCATAAGGCTTGCTGAGGCTTTTATAAAAACTGGATTCCCTAGGAGATAATTAGAGGGTGGTACTTAAGTCTATGTCTAGGTTGACAGATTTTGCAGGGAAGACGAACCTGAGAAGAGTGGAGGTCCAGAGAGTGTAAGTACATGGAAGTTAGAAAAAAAATAATAAAGGGAATTAGGAAAACTTTGGACTTCGGAGGTCATGTATTACTGAGTCAGACCTGAGGTTTCTAAGGAGTTATATACAAAGTTGCTGTTTGGATTACTTGTTGATAAAGATAAGTGGAAAAACTAGAGTCATTTCCAAGTGTAGGTAAGATATAATGAGAGGATGGAGGTGGAATGTAGCGAGGCCCAGAGAAAAGTGGGAAGGTCATATTGGGCCACGATGGTGGTAATATCCCGCAGAACCGATGGTAGGGCAGACTATGGATTCATCTTTCTTATTTCGGCTCCCCACCTCATCCTTAGTAATTCTTTGGGAATATTTCATTGCTCTGTGATGCAAGTACAGAATTAGAGTAAGGAGACTACACCCTAGGCGTCCAGCTGTCTGAGTCCTCAGTGTGCTTCAAATGATGGAGAACTATTGCTTCTTTATGAGAAGGGTTAGTACCTAGTAGCTAAGCATAAGCTGGAGCTTATGCAATATTGATTCCATTTTATATATACTGCTGGCATGGAGGTTCCTCCTCCTCTTTTCTTGACCGTTATGAAATGAATCTATATTTCTAAATATTTGGTTATGTCAGATAAATACATTAAGTAAAGGAATCTTATATATTGCTCCCTGCATAATTAGCTCTTTCTGGTTCCTCTTTTACCTTCAGTAAATTAGCACAGGGAGAGACCTTGAAATGTTCTAATCAGAAGAGATTAGAACATCCTATTTCTAGAGAGATTGGTTGGACAGAGCAGGGGTCCCAGTGAGAATCAAAGCTTCTGTTTCTACTTGGAAGTGTACCTGTATAGAGTAGAGGGCTCCAGGAAATATCCTAGAATATTGCAATTAGAGAGGCAGGGTCTGGTACCAGATCAGTGTACTATGACATGTTTGTCAGTCATCTGATGTGAGATTCTTAGAGCCCATCCCATATGGTAGGGCTGAGTGCAGAGTGATGAAGAACCTGTGAAAGCCTCTGATTGCATGTTAAAGATGAAGCTCTGATTTCGGGGAGAATTTTCTTACCTGACTGAATGTCACCCTTCTGTGGGGATGAGATTCTGTGCTTTTCCTCTCTTGATGACCACTGACTGAAAATCATTAGAGGATCATGTCTAGAAAGCATTCATTATTTAATTTCTTAAAGAAGAAAACATATTTATCCACTTTCAAATTGAGGATCAAGGGGAATGACATCAGTGAAAATGTCAGAGTAGGGAGCTCTGGCTTGTGTCCATCGCCAGAAACACTGACATACGTGGTGAAACCTGTCAGAATGATCTTATCAACACATGAAAATTTTCTTTTCTTTTTCGCCCTGTAGATTTATCTTTCATTGAAACAGGATGTGGAGAGTAAACAGGGAAGTAGAACCTGTATTTCCTGATGAGAGAATCACTAAGTTACATTAGCTGCTCTGAGCTATGTCTTACTCACCGTGACTGTAATTAAAACGAACAAACAAACAAAACACTTTTTTTTTGTAAGTCAGTTCTGACATTTCCTCGTTAAAGACAAGGTAACAGATAGAGACTTAGATCTACCAGAATTGGGCAAAATTTTGATTGTACCTGTGTTGAATATATGAGCATAACCTACTACAAATCTTCATTATACTTATTGCCACAACTGACAAATTCCCTTTTTCCACTCCTGATATGTTGCATGTAAGGAATACATAGGTCACTTATCCCAGCTGGTCACAGGTAAACTCTGCCACATGGATTACTGCATGGTTTCCTGCTGGAATACCACACATTCTCGAGTATCGTGCCTGCAGAGTATCTGGGCTCTTCTTTTTTCTGGCTAAAGGTTAGATAATCACCTAATTTTATGAGAAATATATAAATTGTATTCTTCAGGTTTTTATTCGTCCATTCTCTTTCAAGTCCTAAATGCAAATATTAAAGTGATTTCCAAGAGGGTGGTAAATAAGACAGCTACATTTATGCTCCAAAATTAGCAATAAAGCATAATACAATTGTAAATGCATTAATGTGTGATTAATATGTAGATACTTATGTAAATGCAATTTTAGTAATGCTTTGTGGAGAGCTTCAGAATCTAGGTATTAAAAAAAAAGGAGTTCTTGAAACTCACAGGGAATTATAGAGAAGACTTTGTGTCTATAAATATCAATCAGAAATAATGCATATTCTCAGAAATAAACTAGGCATAAAATTGTAGGAAAACACTTCATGAAATGAAAGAGCATGTGATGGCCATACAAGAGAAAAGAATATTCTCAGAGAATAATGAACAGTGTGCAGTTTAGCGGAAGGGTAATACAGATTCAGAGAGTAAATCTTTGGAGAGCCTAATTATGAGTTCCTCATATTTCATCTTTGGAGAGACAGTAGTCATTTGAAATATGATGTTATAAGATGACGTTAACATACTTAAATACTTTTGGTTAGAAATGACCACTTAGAACCAGAATAAATGAAAGAGAACACAAAATTATGTTTTTGTTGACTTTTGAAGATCTCAGGTGAGTGCTGATAATTTAAAAATACATGATGTCTTTCACTGCAAAGGAAAGGAGCTCTTACAGTGGAGGATTCCTGGACTGAATGTCAATATTATGACATAGTGTGAGTGTGTTTCATGTTTGGTAATTGCAGTCATTGTTGCTTTTGTTGTGGTCATCCATTCACAATGCTTGGTGTCAGTTGATTTATCTCTGTAAAAATAAAATTCAGTCTGTGTGTGTGAAAAAAAATACATGCTGTCTTGATAAAATTGTATGGAATTTGAGATCTGGAAAAAAGCATTTCTTTTCTGTAATGCTGGGATGCTAATTGGACATTTTTTGCAAGAAAGAGATTTCAGGATGCAAATCTGGTATCTCTAAGGTGGGAAGTCAGTTCATGGCGGAACATTCTATTAAACTTGTGTGAGTGCAGAAATATTTCTGTGGAAGGAAGAGGTCACGAATTCCTTTTTAACAGTTAGTGGTTTATAGTATACTGAATGAGCAAAATGGCTATTTCTGAACTTTAGAAAAAAATAATATAGTTTTTCTGCATTTATATAATGAAGCGATGTAGAATATCAAAAATTCTTTATTTTGAAAAACAATGTAATCAGTTTGACATAATTCATATATATTGAACCTGTGGTACACACACACAATAAAACCTACATTCAAAAGATCTTTTGCACTTAAGAAATATTTTCTAGTGTAGTTGATTTACAATGTTGTGGAGGTTTTTTTAATACATGTATATTGGAGTATAGTTGCTTAATAACACTGTATTAGTTTCTGCTTTACAACAAAGTGAATCACCTATATGTATACATATATCCCCATATCCCCCCCTCCTGAGGCTCCCTCCCACACTCCCTATCCCACCCCTGTGGGGGACATAAAGCACCGAGCTGATCTCCCTGTGCTATGTGGCAGCTTACCACTAGCTCTTTTACATTTGGTAGTGTATATATGTCAGTGCTACTCTCTCACTACGTCCCTGTCTCCCCTTCCGCCCTGTGTCCGTAAGTCCGTTCTCTACATCTGTGTCTTTATTCCTGCCCTGTCACTAGGTTCGTCAGTAGCATTTTTCTAGATTCATATATATGTGTTTGCGTACAGTATTTGTTTTTCTCTTTCTGACTTACTTCACTCTGTATGACAGACTCTAGGTCCAACCACCTCACTACAAATAACTCAGTTTTGTTCCTTTTATGGCTGAGTAATACTCCATTGTATATATGGGCCACATCTGATTTATATATTCATCTGTCCATGGACATTTAAGTTGCTTCTATGTCTTGGCTATTGTAAATAGTGCTACAGTGAACATTGTGGTACATGTATGTTTTTGAATTATGGTTTTCTCTGGGTATATGCCCAGTAGTGGGATTGCTGGGTCATATGGTAGTTCTATTTTTAGCTTTTAAGGAACCTCCATACTGTTCTCCATAGTGGCTGTATCAGTTTACATTCCCACCAACAGTGCAGGAGGGTTCCCTTTTCTCCACACCCTCTGCAGCCTTTATACATTGTTGTATTAATTTCTGCTGTGCAGCAGAGTGATTCAGTTTTATATATATATATATATATATATATATTCTTTTCCATTATGGCTTATCACAGGATATTGAATATAGTTTCCTCTGCTATACAGTAGGTCTTTGTGGTTTGTCCATCCTATGTAGAATGGTTTGCTTCTGCTATTCCAAAACTCCCAATCTTTCCATCACACTCTCCTTGGCAACCACAACTCTGTTTTCTATATCTTTGTGTTTGTTTCTGTTTCACTGACATGTTCATTTGTGTCCTGTTTTCGATTCCACATATAAGTGATATTATATGGTATTTGTCTTTCTCTTTCTGACTTACTTCACTTAGTATCATTATCTCTATGTCCATCCATGTTGCTGCAAATGGCATTATTTCATTCTTCTTTTATGTCTGAGTAATATCTATTGTATACATATACCATACCTTCTATACACATTCATTTATCAATGAACATTTAGGTTGTTTCCATGTGTTGGCTATTATAAATACTGCTGCAAGGAACATAGGGTTTTATGTATCTTTTTGAATTATAGTTTTGTCTAGATATATGCCCACAAGTGGGATTGCTAGATCATATGGCAACTCTCTTTATAGTTTTTTTGAGGAACCTCCATACTGTTTTCCATAGTGGCTGCACCAACTTACATTGCCACCAACAGTGTAGAAGCGTTCCCTTTTCTCCATACCCCATCCAGCATTTGTTAATTGTAGGTTTTTTTAATGATGGCCATTCTGATCATTGTGAAGTGATACCTCATTGTAATTTGGATTTGCATTTCTCTAATAATTAGTGATGATGAGCATCTTTTCATGTGTCTATTGGCTATCTGTATGTCTTCTTTGGAGAAATGTTTCTTTAGGTTCTCTACCCATTTTTCCATTGAGTTATTTGTTATTGAGTTGTATGAGCTGTTTGTAAAGTTTGGAAATTAAGCCCTTGTCAGTCTCATCATTTGCTAATATTTTCTCCCAGTCCATAGGTTGTATTTCCATTTTGATTATGGTTTCCTTTGCTGTGCAACAGCTTATAAGTTTGATTAGTTCCTGTTTCTTTTTTGCTTTTACAGTAAGTCCCCTACATATGAACAAGTTCTGTTCCAAGAGTGCATTTGTAAGTCCAATTTGTTTGTAAGTGCAACAAACTTAGCCTAGGTACCCATCTTACACAGTCGACTATATGGTATTGTACTGTAATAGGTTTATAATACTCTTCACACAAACAATACATAAAGAGCAAACACAAAAATAAAGAAAATATTTTGAATCTTACAGTACAGTAACTTGAAATGTACAGTAATACAGTACAGAAGCTGGGATACTCGGGCTGGCATCGAGGGAACAGGTGAGAAGAGTTACTGATTAGAGGAGGGAGAGGAAGTGGGAGAAGGTACAGGTGAAGGATTATCAACAGTAGGAGACAGAGGGCAAGCTGCCATTTCACTCATACCTGACGTTGATGGCACAAGTTCTGGTTCCTTGCTGGATTTAATTATATCTACCCTCTTGAAAAAGTGATCCATTGATGTCTCGGTCGTAGCTCTTTTTTTCTCATCATAGATGACAAGGTAGCACTGGATTTCATTCTCAATGGCTGCTGCCACCTTTGGGTACCATTCTAGGTTCGGGTCCTGTGCCTCAAAAACTAACAGTGCTTCCTCAAATAAAGAAGATTCCCTTGCCATTTTCTGTGTCGTGAATCTCTTCAGTTCTTCAGTTACTTCTTCCTCCTGTCCCTCTTCATCCTTTCTCTGGGCCTCCAATTCCATCAGTAAGCTCCTCATGTTGCACAGCAAGGAGTCCAATGAAATCATCCTCTTGCAGATCTAGCTCCAGCTTCTCGCTGAGTGTCACTATGTTGCTGAAGGCCTCTTCAGACTTCTGGTCTACCTTCTCAAATCCACAAAAATCATGAACTGTGGGCAAAGGTTCTTCCAAACCTGATTCATGGTGACCACCATACCTTCACACCATGCAAACTCAATGTTTTTATGGTCCTGTAGATGTTATAGTCCTTCCAAAGTTGTCCCTAGGTTTTTCCTGATTTGTCACTTACCTTTACTGCCTGACAAAAAGTGTGACATAAATAATATTTCTTGAAAGTCGCTCTAACTCGCTGGTCCATAGGTTGGATGAACAATGTAGTATTTGGTGACAGATGCACTACTTTGACGTTGGGATGAAAGTCATCCATGGATAGGGGGTGGCCCAGAGCATTGTCGATCAGCAAAAGAATGTTTTGCTGGAACGTCCTCCAAGCAATATTCCTCTACATCTGGGATAAAGTGTTGGCAAAACCAGTCCTGGATCGTGGCCTGTGTAATCCAGGATTTGGGGTTATGCTTCCACGCAACAGGAAGAGAGCCCTTGGCTATGTTTTTAAGGGTTCTTGGGTTCTCTGAATGATAAACTAAGAGAGGCTTCAGCTTCAATTCACCAGAAGCCTTGCCACCAAACAACAGTTAGCCTATCCTTTGCTGCTTTACAGCCCGGCATCAACTTTTCCTCCTTACTGATGTAACTTCGGTCTGGCATCCTCTTCCAGTAGAGCTGTGTCTCATCCACATTAAAAACCTGGTTGTGTAAATACACACCATCATCAATAATTTCTCAAAGTGTTTCTTGAAGTTCCCGGACAGCTACCCTATCTGCACTTGGTGTCTCTCCACTTACTTTTACATTGTGAAGGTTGGCTCTAGCCTTGAACCGATGAAACCAGCCATGGCTGGCATTAAAAGACGTGCCCTCTGATTCTTTGCCGTGTTTCTTCTTCAAGTCTTCATAAAGGCTTTTAGCTTTCTCTTGAATCAGCATTAAGCTTAGCAGGACTCAGCACTGATGTTGATCCTGCATCTGCACACTGAGAAGTTTCTCCATCTCCTCCATCACTTTTCCATGCTTCTTCAATATTTTGTCAACATCATCAGCACAGCAGACTTCCCATGTTCCATGATCTTGTCCTTGTTCTTTAGATTCGTGCCAATGATTGAATGATTCATGTTATAAGAATGAGCGATGTCTAACATCTTTTTGCCTCGCTCCACTCTCTCAATTACTTTCACTTTTGTTTCCATCATTATCGCTTGGCCCTTCTTAACAGTACCAGCTACATCACCGCTGCCTTTACGCTTGCTTCCAGACATCTTGGGTTTGAAATAAAGGTACTCTACTACTGTACTCTTTACAGTACTGTAAAGAACACAAAAGCACAACCACTTATAGAGGATGCACGCACATGACAATGTATGCCAGACAGGTGAACTAACTTACATGCGAATTGGACATGCAAATAGACTTTTGCATCTTTGAAAGTTTGCAACTTGAAGGTGCGTATGTAGGTGAGTTACTGTATTTGTTCTGCCTAGGGAGAACTGCCTAGGAAAACTGTTGTATGATTTATGTCAGAGACTGTTTTGCTTATATTCTCTTCTAGGTGTTTTAAGGTGTCCTATGTTATATTTAAGCATGTAAGCTGTTTTGAGTTTATTTCTGTGTATGGTGTGAGGGTATGTTCTGACTTCACTGATTTGAATACGGCTGTCCAACTTTCAAAACACCACTTGCTGAAGAGACTATCTTTTCCCCATTGTATATTCTTGCCTCCTTTGTCGAAGGTTAATTGACCATATGTGTGTGGGTTTATTTCTGGGCTGTCTATTCCATTGCATTGATCTATGTATCTTTCTGTGCCAATACCATGCGATTTTGATTAGTGTAACTTTGTAGTGTTGTCTGAAGTTTAGCAGGGTTATGCCACCTGCTTTTTTCTTTTTTCTCAGGATTGTGTTGACAGTTCTGACTTTTTATGGTTCCAGATATATTTTATGATTATTTGTTCTAATTCTGGGGAAAGTGTCATGGGCAATTTGATAGGAACCACATTAAATCTGTAGATTGCTTTGGGTAGTATAGCCATTTTAACCGTTTTAATTCTTCCCATCCAAGAGCATGGGATGTCTTTCCATTTCTCTGAATCATCTTCAGTTTCCTTTACTAATGTTTTGTAGTTCTCAACATATAAGTCTTTCACCTCCTTGGTGAGGTTTATTCCTAAGTATTTTATTTTCTTGATGCCATTTTAAAAAGGATTGCTTGTTTACATTTCCTTTCTGATATTTCATTGTTAGTGTAAAGAAATGCATCCAGGGACTTCCCTGGTGGCTCCATGGTTGAGAGCCCACCTGCCAATACAGGGGGCATAGGTTTGTGCCCTGGTGCAGGATGATCTCACATGCCGTGGAGTAACTAGAACTGTGTGCCACAAGTACTTAGCCTGCACACTAGAACCCATGAGCCACAACTACTGAGCCCATGTGCCACAACTAATTAAGCCCGCGTGCCTAGAGCCTGTGCTCCGCAACAAGAGAAGCCACTGCAATGAGAAGCCTGCGGACCCCCACTGGCCACAACTAGAGGAAGCCCGTGCACAGCAATGAAGACCCAATGCAGCCAAAATAAATTTAAAAAAGAAAAGGAAAAACCAAGAAATGCAACCAATTTATGTATGTCAATCTTGTATCCTGCTACTTTGCTGAATTTGTTTATCAGTTCTAGTAGTTTTTGTGTGGAACTTTTAGGGTTTCCTTTATATATATTATCATGTCATCTGCATATAATGACAACTTTACCTCTTCCCTTCCAATGTGGTTAGATTTTATTTCTTTTTCTTGTCTGACTGTTGTGGCTAGGACTTCCAATACTATGTTGAAGAGAAGAGGTGAGAGTGGGCATCCTTGTCTTGTTCCAGATTTTAGGGGGAAGGCTTTCAGCCTATGAACATTGAGTATTATATTGTTTGTGGGTTTGTCATAAATAGCTTTTATTATGTTGAGATATGTTTCCTCTATACCCACTTTGGTAAGTGTTTTTTTTTTTTGTATGCGGGCCTCTCACTGTTGTGACCTCTCCCATTGCAGAGCAAAGGCTTTGGACGCGCAGGCTCAGTGGCCATGGCTCACGGGCCCAGCCGCTCTGAGGCATGTGGGATCTTCCCGGACTGGGGCACGAACCCGTGTGCCCTGCATCGGCAGGCGGACTCTCAACCACTGCTCCACCATGGAAGCCCTGGTAAGTGTTTTATCATCAATGGATGTTGAAGTTTTTCAAATGCTTTTTCGGCATCTGTTGAGATGATCATTTGTTTTGTGTTTTTCCTTTGTTGATGGGGTGTATCATGTTGATTGATTTGCATATGTTGAAACAACTTTGTGACGCTGGGGAGAATCAAATTTGGTCATGGTGTATGATCCTCTTATGTGTTGTCAGATTCGCTTTTCTAATATTCAGTTGAGAATTTTTGCATCTATATTTATCAAAGATATTGGTCTGAAATTTTCTTTTTTGGTAGTGTCTTTCTCTGTGTTTTTTTTTAAAGTCTTTATTGAATTTTTTCCAATATTGCTTCTGTTTTATGTTTTGGTTTCTTGTTTGTGAGGCATGTGGGATCTTAGCTCCACCATGAGGGATTAAACCTGCCCCCCGTGCACTGGAAGGCGAAATCTTAACTGCTGGACAACTAGAAAAGTCCCCATCTGTTTTTTTGTTTGTTTGTTTGTTTTTCTTTAGTAGATTTCTTTCTTTCTTTCTTTTTGAATGCATTGGGTGTCCATTGCTGTGCACGGGCTCTCTCTAGTTGTGGCAAGCGGGGATTTCTGTTCATTGTGGTGTGCAGGCTGTTCATTGCAGTGGCTTCTTGTGTTGCAGAGCATGGGCTCTAGGTGCGTGGGCTTCAGCAGTTGTGGCTATCAGGCTCAGTAGTTGTGGCTTCTGAGCTGTAGAGTGCAGGCCCAGTAGTTGTGGCACACAGGCTTAGTTGCTCCGCGGCATGTGGGATCTTCCCAGACCAGGGCTGGAACCTATGTCCCCTGCATTGTCAGACGGATTCTTAACCACTGTGCCACCAGGGAAGTCCCCCCCATCTGTTTTTGATATCAGGGTGATGGTGGCTTCATAGAATGTCTTTGGAAGTATTCTTTACTCTTCATTCTTTTCGAAGAGTTTGAGAAGAATCAGTGTAAGTTTTGCTTTGTATATTTGGAAGAATTTGCCTGTGAAACCATTTGATACTGGACTTTTGTTGGTAGGCAGTTTTTTTAAATTACAGATTCTATTTTGCTTTTAGTGATCAGTATGTTCAAGTTATCTATTTCTTCTTGATTCAGTTTTGTTCAGCTGTAAAAAAAACCACATATAATTTTAGGTTATGTTAGCACCTAAATACTTACCATGTATTAGGCCACAAAAGAGTGAAGAAATATTTTTTCAAATAGAAAATGTATTGAAATATTTTTAAGAAATTGGAATAATAATACTAATTACAATAATGACAAATTGTTCTGAACTTAAAGACTATTTTATCTAAGATGGTTATTATATGCTTATTATAAGCATGATATTACATGCTTATTGTTTTATTGTTTTTAAATACATGGAATGTTTTCTCCTTTCTAACGTAATTCTTTCATTTTACCTGTATATTGTGAAAAAAATTTAGTTGCACATAATATAAAAAATTACACTTTAATAGGAAATATTAATCCAGTTACATTTACTATAGTACTGAAAATACTTAGGTTTAGAGTTACCATGTTATCGAGTGCTGTTTTTTATTTATTTATTTAAAAAAAATTAATTTGGGGGAGCATAAATTATTTATTTATTTATATCATCTTATTGGACTATAATTGCTTTACTATGGTGTGTTAGTTTCTGCTTTATAAGAAAGTGAACAAGCTATACATATACATATATCCCCATATTTTCTCCCTCTTGCATCTCCCTCCCACCGTCCTTATCCCACCCCTCTAAGTGGTCACAAAGCACTGAGCTGATCTCCCTGTGCTATGCAGCTGTTTCTTACTAGCCATCTATCTTACATTTGGTAGTATATATAAGTCCTTGCCACTCTCTCACTTCGTCCCAGCTTACCCTTCTCCCTCCCCATGTCCTCAAGTCCATTCTCTATGTCTGCGTCTTTGTTCCTGTCATGCCCCTAGGTTCTTCCGAACCATGTTTTTTCTTTTTGTTTAGATTCCATATATATGTGTTAGCATACAGTATTTGTTTTTCTCTTTCTGACTTACGTCACTCTGTATTACAGACTCTAAGTCCATCCACCTCCCTACAAATAACTCAATTTCATTTCTTTCTATGCTGAGTAATATTCCATTTTATATTGAAGATGTGCAACATCTTCTTTATCCATTCATCATTGATGGACACTTAGATTGATTCCATGTCCTGGCTATTGCAAATAGAGCTGCAATGAACATTGTGGAACATGTCTCTTTTTGAATTATGGTTTCCTCCAGTTGTATGCCCAGTAGTGGGATTGCTGTGTCATATGGTAGTGGTAGTTCTATTTTTAGGTTTTTAAGGAACCTCCATACTGTTCTCAATAGTGGCTGTATCAATTTACACTCCCACCAATGGTGGAAGAGTGTTCTCTTTTCTCCACACCTCTGCAGCATTTAGAGTTTGTAGATTTTTTTGATGATGGCCATTCTTACCTGTGTGCGGTGATACCTCATTGTAATTTTGATTTGCATTTCTCTAATCATCAGTGATGTTGAGCATTCTTTCATGTGTTTGTTGGCAATCTGTATATCTTCTTTGGAGAAATGTCTGTTTAGGTCTTCTGCCCATTTATGGATTGGGTTGTTGTTTTTTTTTTTGATATTGATCTGCATGGGCTGCTTGTAAAGTTTGGAGATTAATCCTTTGTTAGTTGCTGCATTGGCAAATATTTTCTGCCATTCTGAGGGTTGTCTTTTTGTCTTGTTTACATTTTCCTTTGCTGTGCAAAAGCTTTTAAGTCTCATTAGGTCTCATTTGTTTATTTTTGTTTTTATTTCCATTTCTCTAGGAGGTGGGTCAAAAGGATCTTGCTGTGATTGATGTCATAGAGTGTTCTGCCTATGTTTTCCTCTAAGAGTTTTATAGTGTCTGACCTTACATTTAGGGCTTTAATCCATTTTAAGTTTATTTTTGTGTATGGTGTTAGGGAATCTTTAATTTCATTCTTTTACCTGTAGCTACCCAGTTTTCCCAGCACATTTATTGAAGAGGCTGTGAATTCTCCATTGTATATTCTTGCCTCCTTTATCATAAATAAGGTAACCATATGTGTATGGGTTTATCTCTGGGCTTTCCCTCATGTTCCTTTGATCTATATTTCTGTTTTTGTGCCAGTACCATACTGTCTTGACTACTGTAGCTTTGTAGTATTGTCTGAATTCAGGGAGCCTGATTCCTCCAGCTCTCTTTTTCTTCTCCAGATTGCTTTGGCTGTTCGGGGTCTTTTGCGTTTCCATACAAATTGTGAAAATTTTTGTTCCAGTTCTCTGAAAAATGCCATTGGTAGTTTGATAGGGATTGCATTGAATCTGTAGATTGCTTTGGGTAGTATAGTCATTTCCACAATGTTGATTCTTCCAATCCAAGAACATGGTATATCTCTCTATCTGTTTGTGCCATCTTTGATTTCTTTAATCAGTGTCTTATAGTTTGTTGAGTAAACGACATTTGTCTCCTTAGGTACGTTTATTCCTAGGTATTTTATTCTTTATGTTGCAGTGGTAAATGGGAGTGTTTCCTTAATTTCTCATTCAGATTTTTCATCTTTAGTGTATATGAATGAAAGAGATAACTGTACATTAATTTTGTATGCTGCAACCTTACCAGATTCATTGATTAACTCTAGTAGGTTTCTGGTAGCATCTTTAGGATTCTCTATGTATAGTATCATGTCATCTGCAAACAGCGAGAGCTTAACTTCTTTTCTGATTTGGATTCTTTTTCTTCTCTGGTTGCTGTAGCTAAAATTTCCAAAAGTGTGTTGAATACTAGTGGTGAGAGTGGGCAACCTTGTCTTGCTCTTGATCTTGGTGGAAATGGTTTCACTTTTTCACCATTGAGAACGATGTTGGCTGTGGGTTTGTCTTATATGGCCTTTATTATGTTGAGGAAATTTCCCTCTATGCCTACTTTCTGGCGTTTTTTTTAATCATAAATGGGTGTTTAATATTGTCTAAAGCATTTTCTGCATCTATTGAGATGACCATATCGTTTTTATCCTTCAGTTTTTTAATATGGTGTATCACATTGATTTGCATATATTGAAGAATCCTTGCATCCCTGGGATAAACCCCAGTTGATCTTGTTGTATGATCCTTTTAATGCACTGTTGGATTCTGTTTGCTAGTATTTTGCTGTGGATTTTTGCATCTATGTGCATCAGTTTTATTGGCCTGTAGTTTTCTTTCTTTGTGACATCTTTGTCTGGTTTTGGTATCAGGGAGATGGTGGTCTCACAGAATAAGTTTGGGAGAGTTCCTCCCTCTGCTATATTTTGGAAGAGTTTGAGAATGATAGGTGTTAACTCTTCTCTAAATGTTTGATAGAATTTGCCTGTTAAGCCATCTGGTCCTGGGCTTTTGTTTGTTGGAAGATTTTTAATCACAGTCTCAATTTCAGTGCTTTGGATTGGTTTGTTTATAGTTTCCATTACTTCCTGGTTCAGTCTTGGAAGCTTGTGCTTTTCTAAGAATTTGTCCATTTCTTCCAGGTTTTCCATTTTATTGGCATATTGTTGATTGCAGTAATCTCTCCTGATCCTTTGTATTTCTGCAGTGTCAGTTGTTACTTCTCCTTTTTCATTTGTAATTCTATTGATTTGAGTCTTCCTTTTTTTTCTTGATGAGTCTGGCTAATGGTTTGTCAATTTTGTTTATCTTCTCAGAGAACCAGCTTTTAGTTTTTTTGATCTTTGCTGTTCTTTCGTTCATTTCTTTTTCATTTATTTCTGATCTGATCTTTATGATTTCTTTCCTCTGCTGACTTTGTTTTTTTTTTCTTTCTTTCTCTAACTGCTTTTGGTGTAATGTTAGCCTGTTTATTTGAGATGTTTCTTGTTTCTTGAGGTAGGATTGTAGTGCTATAAACCTTCCTCTTAGAACTGCTTTTTCTGCAGCCCATAGGTTTTGGGTCTTTATTGTCATTTGTTTCTAGGTATTTTTTTTTTATTTCCTCTGATTTCTTCAGTGATGTCTTGGTTATTAAGTAGTGTATTGTTTAGCGTCCATGTGTTTGTATTTTTTACAGATCTTTTCCTGTAATTGATATCTATTCTGATAGCATTGTTGTCAGAAAAGATACTTGATACGATTTCAATTTTCGTAAATTTACCAAGGCTATTTTTGTGAACCAGGATATAATCTATCCTGGCGAATGTTCCACGAGCCCTTGAGAAAAAGTGTATTCTGTTGTTTTTTGATGGAATGTCCTATAAATATCAATTAAGTCCCTCTTGTTTAATGTATCATTTAAAGCTTGTGTTTCCTTATTTATTTTCATTTTGGATGATCTGTTTATTGGTGAAAGAGGGGTGCCAAAGTCCCCTACTATGATTGTGTTACTGTCGATTTCCCCTTTTATGGCTGTTATCATTTGCCTTATGTATTGAGGTGCTGCTGAGTTGGGTGCATACATATTTACAATTGTTATATCTTCTTCTTGGATTGATCCCTTGATCATTATGTAGTGTCCTTCTTTGTCTCCTGTAATAGTCTTTATTTTAAAGTCTTTTTTGTCTGATATGAGAATTGCTACTCTAGCTTTCTTTTGATTTCCATTTGCATGGAATATCTTATTCCATCCCCTATCTTTCAGTCTGTATGTGTCTCTAGGTCTGAAGTGGGTCTCTCGTAGACCGCATATTTGCCGGTCATGTTTTTAGATCCATTCAGCCAGTCGATGTCTTTTGGTTGGAGCATTTAATCAATTTACATTTAAGGTAATTATTGATATGTATGTTCTTATTCCCATTTTCTTAATTTTGGGGGGTTTGTTATTGTAGGTCTTTTCTTTCTCTTGTGTTTCCTGCCTAGAGAAGTTCCTTTAGCATTTGTTGTAAAGCTGGTTTGGTGGTGCTGAATTCTCTTAGCTTTTGCTTGTCTGTAAAGGTTTTAATTTCTCTGTCAAATCTGAATGAGATCCTTGCTGGGTCAAATAATCTTGGTTGTAGCTTTTCCCCTTTCCTCACTTTAAATATGTCCTGCCAGTCCCTTCTGGCTTGCAGAGTTTCTGCTGAAAGATCAGCCGTTAACCTTTTGGGGATTCCCTTGTATGTTATTTGTTGTTTTTCCCTTGCTGCTTTTAATATTTTTTCTTTGTATTTAATTTTTGATAGTTTGAGTAATATATGTTTTGGCATGTTTCTCCTTGGGTGTATCTTGTATGGGACTCTCTGCACTTCCTGGACTTGATTAATGATATCCTTTCCCATATTAGGGAAGTTTTCAACTATTATCTCTTCAAATATTTTCTCAGTCTCTTTCTTTTTCTCTTCTACTTCTGGGACCCCTATATTCTAATGTTGGTGTGTTTAATGTCCCAGAGGTGTCTCAGATTGTCCTCAATTCTTTTCATTCTTTTTTTTTTATTCTGCTCTGCAGTGGTTTTTTCTACTATTTTGTCTTCCAGGTCATTTATCCATTCTTCTGCCTCAGTTATTCTGCTATTGTTTCCTTCTAGAGCATTTTAAATTCCATTTATTGTGTTGTTCATCATTGTTTGTTTGCTCTTTAGTTCCTCTAAGTCCTTGTTAAACGTTTCTTGTATATTTTCCATTCCAGATCCAAGATTTGGGATCATCTCTACTATCATTACTCTGAACTCTTTTTCTGGTAGACTGCCTATGTCCTCTACATTTGTTTGTTCTGGTGGGATCTTACCTTGCTCCTTCATCTGCTGTGTGTTTCTCTGTCTTACTTGACTTTGGGGACTGTATTTGGGGGTCTCCTTTTTGCAGGCTGCAGATTCGTAGTTCCCGTTGTTTTTCGTGTCTGCCCCTAGTGGCTAAGGTTGGTTCAGTGTGTTGTGTAGGCTTTCTGGTGGAGGGGACTGGTGCCTGTGTTCTGGTGGGTGTGTCTGGATCTTGTCTTTCTGGTTGACAGGTCTGCATCCGGTGGTGTGTTTTGAGTTGTCTGTGGCCTTATTATGACTTTAGGTAGCCTCTCTGCTAATGGGTGGGCCTGCCTTCCTGTCTTGCTAGTTGCTTGGCATGGGATATCCAGCACTGGACCTTGCTGGTCTCTGAGTGGAGCTGGGTCTTAGCATTGAGACGGATATCTCTGGGAGGCATTTGCCATTTGATATTACAAGGTGCCGGGTGTCTCTGGTAGACCAATGTCCTGAACTCGGCTCTCCCAACTCAGAGGCACAGGCCTGACACCCGGCCGGAGCACCAAGACCCTGTCAGCCACACGGCTGGGGGTGAGAGCAAGAGGTAGCTTTGGTACATCTCAGAGACCACCAATGAGATTCACCGACCATTTTCTCTCCAGAAGTGAAGAAAACAAAATTCAGTCTTTGGCTAGTCAGCCACTTTGGTAGCCAACCTCCAAGATGGCCCTAATTATCACCTGATTATCTCCCAGTCTTCATGTACCTGTGTGGCTCCTCGCACTGGAAAAAGGCTGACTGTTTAACTAATAAGAAATTGCAGAAATGACAAAGTGCAGCTTCCAAAGTTATGAAAGACATTGCAGCTTCTGCTTTGGTTTCTGCTAGATCACTCATCCTGGGGTAAACCAGCTGCCATGTCATGAGGACACTCAAGCAGCCCTAAGGAGAGATCTATGTGGCAAGGAACTGAGGCCTCTTACTTACAGCCACGTGAGTGAGTCATCTCAGAAGTCAAAAGATTTAATTTTATTTATTTTTGGTTGTGTTGGGTCTTCGTTGCTGCACAAGGTTTCTCTAGTTGTGTCAAGCAGGGGTTACTCATTGTTGTGGTGCACGGGCTTCTCCTTCAGGTCGTTTCTCTTGTGGTGGAGTATGGGCTCTAGGTGCATGGGCTTCAGTAGTTGTGTCATGCAGGCTCAATAGTTGTTGCTTGCTGGCTCTAGAGCGCAGGCTCAGTAGTTGTGGCGCACAGGCTTAGTTGCTCTGCAGCATGTGGGATCTTCCCAGACCATGGATTGCACCTCTGTCCCCTGCATTGGCAGGCAAATACTTACCCACTGTGCCACCAGGGAAGTCCAGTGTGCTCTTTTTTAAACCTAGTCTGTTTTCATTATTTTCTATTTTAACAATTCTGTATTAATTAAAAAAAATAATACTCCTTTCTACCCCTCCTGTTTGAGGATTATATATGAAGAAGTATGTCTTATTTATTAATCTCAAATTTTCACCTTTTAAGAAGTAATCACAATGTCAAGTATTTAATACCTTTCAGTTCCACCTTGAAAATCATGGATATTAAAGTGCTAGTATAATTATCTTCCCTAGTCTATTGTTTTTTTCTTTTTGTTATGTATAAAAAACAACTAAAAACATGCATGGTTTGTAAGGAAATGACAAATTTCAGAAAATTCAGAATCTGAATACACTCTATACATAACTTTTAGATAAAGACATAGAAAATTGCCAGATACTCAGAAGCCCCCTGGTCCCATTCTAGTGACTCCCCTTAAGGTTTAATATTGTTCTTGTATCTAACAAAAAGATCATGTTACCTGTATTTTGTAGTTTATATAAATGTTATGGCACAGTAAAATCACTTTTGGATTGGGCTTTTTTATTTTATGTTGCTAGTGAATATGCCTGTATGGTTTCCTGTTATTGTGATCATGCGTTGCCACTGTTGCATAGGATTCCATAGTGTAAATGTTTAACTATTAATTAATTTATTCCAATGTGTATTACAATATGAGTGATTTTCAGTTTGTGTCTATTGAGAATAGCACTGGTATATAAATTCTAGAACTTGAGCTTTGGTGGTGTGTGTATAAATTATTGTTCAGTTTACATGTAGTAGTAAAATTTTCGAGTCATAGCTTTCATGTGTTTATCTTTTTAGATATTTCTAAATATTTTCAAAACATGTGCATGATTTTTCTTTTTCTTTTTGTTTTTTGTTTACATCTTTATTGGAGTATAATTGCTTCACAATGGTGTGTTAGTTTCTGCTTTATAAGAAAGCGAATCAGTTATACATATACATATGTTCCCATATCTCTTTCCTCTTGCATCTCCCTCCCTCCCACCCTCCCTATCCTACCCCTCTAGGTGGTCACAAAGCACTGAGCTGATCTCCTTGTGCTATGCGGCTGCTTCCCACTAGCTATCTATTTTACGTTTGGTAGTGTATATATGTCCATGCCACTCTCTCGCTTTGTCACAGCTTACCCTTCCCCCTCCCCATATCCTCAAGTCCATTCTCTAGTAGGTCTGTGTCTTTATTCCTGTCTTACCCCTAGGTTCTTCATGACAGTTTTTTTTCTTAAATTCCACATATATGTGTTAGCATACAGTATTTGTCTTTCTCTTTCTAACTTACTTCACTCATTTGTATGATTTTTCATCCTCAGCAGCAGTGAATGAGATTCAAGGATTATACACATTCTTGTCAAACTTGATAATACCTGTCATTTTCATTTGAACTTTCTGGTTGGTGAGTGATAATTAAAGGTATCACTTTTTTGCATTTAATTGACTACTAAGAAGCTAAACATCTTTTGGTATGTTTACTTAACATTCTGTACTATCTTTTTTGAAATATCTTTTGGTATATTTTCCCCATTTTCGCTATTACATTATCTTCTTATGGAAGACTTCTTTTATTTTGACATCTGAAGACTTCTTATTTAGGAGTTTTTAATATATGCTTGCTATGAGTTCTTCTCTCTTTCTGTCTCTCCTTCTCTTTCTTTAGATGAGTGTCAGTTTTTAATGTTAATAACATCTGATTTGTTATTTTCCTATTTATTTATTTAGTCTTATTTCTATTTGTTTATGCAGTCTTCTTATCTGTAGCAGAACACATTGTTTATTCTAAAGCACAAATATATTTTCATTTCTTCAATAAATCTAATTATTAATCTTTAAATTTAAGTTAACTTTCTAAACTACATATATTGTATCATATTGAGTATTAATTTTTCTATGACAGCTGAAAGGTTACATTTATTCAGAAAATGTTGTATTCAGCTTTCTTTTCACTTGCTCCTACTTCTCATTGATTCACAGAGGTAAACATCACTTCATCCATGGGTCTGACTTTTCTCTGATTTCTCATGGTCATTCTTACGAATTCGTCTGGCCTCCTGAAATCTTTAGCAATCCCATTATTCCACAGAAGCAAAAACCTTCCTTGGGCCTTTTTCCTCAGAAGATTGATTATTCCCACATTTTAAATGGGAGATTGCAATAAGTTAGGAGAAAATGTCACAAGGGTTTCTCATTTTTTTCACATCTTGTATCAGCCTTTGCTTGCACTCTGTGTTCAAAGATTTTTGTACAACACATTGATGGAAGATGCCAGTTGTTTCTCACCTTGGGGCAAAAGACAGATTAATTACCTGACAAATAAAATAAAGACAGTGTCTTGCTCTGCCCAAATGTTGGACAGGATTGCTTGCATCCTAATTAAAAAGTTCCAGGTGACTGAAGCTTAAGATTCCTAAGCTTTAATCCATACTTGCACCATGCACAGCACCCAACAGGACTGCTCTACATAACCCCATGAGACATTGGTGTGCAAGTGGATCAGATAAAAATATAAAACTATTGCTGTCATTTTGTATCATAAAAATGATTTTTTGTCTCATTTAAAATATTTTTTTCTAAAACCCAAAAACGTGTCAGGCTAAAATATTGGAATTTCAAATATGGTAAATCTAAGACCCTTCAAATTTCTTTCCAGTTTTGTTGATGATGGGATGCCATCAGAGATATGACTTCATTAAATACAATAGGTAAGATTCCTTCATAGGCCTGATTAGGGAATATGAAAATAATCCCTGGAAAAATCTGGACATTTTCTAGTTCTCAAGTATTGGTTAAGATGGTAGAAAGGGCCCTTCATTGTCCTCTATGTGAATGCAGATCAATTGAGAGAGGTGGGGATAAAACAAGCAGCCTAATTATCCTTTATGTTTGTTGTACTACTAGTAGAAAGAGGAAGGCTCAACATGTCACCATGGTTGATATAGCACATAAGCTGCTTGAAACTACACAGAAATATACCTGCTTGTATTTTCTGTGCAGTTACCCTCTCTTTTGGTGTGCCCTGATACCTCCCTCAACTTATGTATCAACTCCAGCAGCATTAAGCAGAAATCCAAAGAAATCTATTCTTTGGAATTATGAGGAAGGGAAGACTCGAAAATTTTATAGCATGATCTATACAAGTATGCACGTCACCATCCTTATCTATGTCATGCCATGCGTGGAGGGTCAGTAGGTTCAGGGGATTCTGGAATCACCAAGGTCTGTGGGGTTAATCACAGCTGCATTCATGGGCAATAAAAGAGAAAGGCCTTATCTTGGTTACTTTCTCAACGCTAGTAGCTACAAAAAGAAGAGGACAGCAGACATCTTAGGGAGAAGAGCCAACATTAAATGAAATGTCCTAATTACTCTAGGCAACCTCTCATGATAGCCTCCCATAACTCCTCGAATCCCTACATACTTGCACAAGGGATAGTGTAATATTAATGGAGCATGTGACTGCATATTAACATTATTTTTGTTGAAAAAAATGAAAGTAGGTTCAAGTGATAGGGTTTGAAAAGGGTTCACAGTGCGAGGGAAACTACTGTAACAATGTGGACAGAACCCTTTGGATGGATTCATCATGTTTTTGTGGTTTTTTTTTTTTTCTGCTGCTTCAGAATCTGTAGTAGAGATTGGTGTGTTCCATGATGCATTCCCGCTTCTTATAAGTTTTAGATGGAATACCCCATTAGGAAGAAGTGCACGTAAGGAAGATTAGTGAGTCAAACTCCTCTGCTATCAGCAGTGGGTGTAAAGGGATTTAGACCAAGTGCTTTCATCCTTTGACATGCAAAGTTTTCACTATATAAATGATGTTTTGTTTGTTTGCAGGTCAGGAGCCTTGGTCTCAATATCCCTGTTTAAAAAGTGTTATCACGTGTCTGACAGAAAGGATTGCTGATGACACTGGAAAAAATTGAGAGTTGTCCTTAACAATTATGGGTTTTGTAGCAACATGGATGGACCTAGAGATTGTTATACTGAGTGAAGCGAGTCAGACACATAAAGACAGATATCATTTGATATTGCTTATATGAGGAATCTAAAAAAGAAAAAAAAGGTACAAATGAACTAATTTACACAACAGAAATAGAGTCATGGATATAGAAAAGAAACTTATGGTTACCAGTGGATAAGTGGGGAAGGGATAAATTGGGAGATTGGGACTGACCTATACACACTAGTGTATATAAAATAGATTAGTATTGATAAGGACCTGCTTTATAGCACAGGGAACTCTACTCAGTGTTGTGTACTGGCATATACGGGAAAAGAATCTTAAAAACAACAACAAGGGTTTTGGAATAATATAATTAATATAAATGTGCAAACCTTTAACATGAAAGGAAAAATCAGTTAACTCTGTGGTCCCTGTTATGGTGTAAACATTTTGTACCTCTAATTTTAAAATTTTGAAACCCAGCTCCCATGTTGATGGTATTAGGAGGTGGGGCTTTTGGTAGGTGATTAGGTCATAAGGCCAGAGGCCTCAAACATGGGATTAGTGACCTAATAAATGTAGCACACAGATCTCATGCCCATCACATGATTTCATTGCCGAGCGAGAAGACCCACATTATGAACCAGATATTGGTCCCTCACCAGACACTGAGTCAGCTGGCAACTTGTTCTTTTTTTAAAATTAATTAATTAATTAATTATTTGGCTGTGTTGGGTCTTTGTTGCAGTGTGCGGGCTTCTCATTGGGTGGCTTCTCTTGTTGCGGAGAACGGGCTCTAGGCGTGCGGGTTTCAGTAGTTGTGGCACACGGGCTCAGTAGTTGTGGCCTGTGGGCTCTAGAGTACCGGCTCAGTATTTGTAGTGCACGGGTTTAGTTCTTCCATGGCATGTGGGATCTTCCCGGACCAGGGCTCGAACCCGTGTCCGCTTTATTGGTAGGCAGATTCTTAACCACTGCACCACCAGGGAAACCCCTGGTAACTTGTTCTTGAACTTTTCAGCCTGAGCAATTATGAGAAAACACAAATATTCTGTTGTTTATAAAATACCAAGTCTCTCGTATTTTGTTTTAGCAGTCAAAGAGCTGGCTGAGGAGAAATATCTGTGAGCTTGAAGACATATCAAGAGAAACCTTTAAATCTCAAAAGAAAAGAGAAAATGGGCAGGAAAGAAATCAACAGAACAGAGTAATCAATAATTGTGGAACAGTGAAAATGCTGTGACCTATATATAATGGGTATAGCAGGAGGAGAATAAAGATAACAAAGAACAGAAAATAGTTTTTTAAAATGACTGAGAATCTCCCCAAATGAATGTCTGGCACTAAATCCACAACATCCAAACTTAGAGGAACATATGAATAGTAAAGAAAACTGACCAATATCTCTCAGGAACATCAGTGCAAAAATCCTCAACAAAATATTAACAAATCGAATCCAACAATATTTTGAGAGAATTTTATATCATGAATGAGAGGGAATAATCCCAGGTATGCAAGGCTGGTTCAACATTCTAAGATCAAATAATTATATCCATCGTATCAACAGCCTAAAGACAATCATTAGCATATCAATAGATTCAGAAGACCTTTGAAAAAAATCTAACACCCATTCTTCATAAAAACTCTCAGTTAAAGAAATAGACTGGAGCTTTCTCAAGTTGATAACAAAGATCTACAGGAAACATTTATCTTACATCATGCTTAATGGTCAAAAACATGAAGCTTTTCCACTAAGTTCAGGTAAAAGCAAGGATGTTCCCTTTCATGACTCCTTTTCCATATTTTACTCCAAGTCCTTGCTAATGCAATAAGGCACGAAAATAAATAAAACAAATACAGATTGGGTAGAAAAAAATGAAAGCAGCCTAAATAAAATGTAGACCAATATACTTTACGGACACCTCACCAAAGAAAATAGACACTATGCATATAAGTATACAGAAGAATAATTCAGATTACATGCTGCCATCAAAAAGCAAATTAACAATACAGTTACATACAATTTTAGCCATTAGAATGGCTAAAATGTGAACAATGACAAGAACAAATTCTGTAGGGGATGTGGAACAATAGGAAATGTCATTTGTTATTGGTGGAAATGAAAAATAATACAGCTACTTTGGTAGTCTGATTGACACTTGCTATAATATTGAACATTCCCTTACTGTACAATCTGGCAAGTGTTCTCATGGATATTTACTGAAAGTAGTTTAAAACATACTTCCAGACGAAAACCTGCATATGGATATTTATAGCACCTAATTCAATATTGCCAAAATGTGAATGAAACTAAGGTGTCCTCCAATAGGTGAATGAAATTATATAGTATTAATATATTCTGGGAATGGGATAATATTGAGCACTACAAAAGTAAGCTATCAAGCCATAAAAATTTGTGGGAATTCTTTCTTTCTTTTGAAATATAGGTGATTTTCTTTATTTTGTAATTTAAAGTTTCTTGGAGTATAGTTGATTTACAATGTTGTGTTCATTTCAGCTGCACAGAAAGTGATTCAGTTACACATATGCATATATTCACTCTTTTTCAGATTCTTTTTTGATAAAGGTATTCCCAGAATATTGAGTAGAGTTCCCTGTGCTATACAGTAGGTCCTTGTTGCTTATCTATGTTATATATAGTAGTATTCGTATGTTTCCCCCAAGTTCCTGATTTATCCCTACCCCCCACATTTCCCCTTTGGTAACCATAAGTTTGTTTTCCAAGTCTGTGAGTCTGCCTCTGTTTTGTAAGTTAGTTCATTTGTATCAATTTTTAGGTTCCACCTAGAAGTGATATCATACAATATTTGTCTTACTGTGTCTGACTTACTTCACTTAGTACAATCATCTCTAGGTCCATCCATGTTACTGTAATTGGCATTATTTTCTTCTATTTTATGGCTGAGTCATGTTCCATTATATATATGTATCACATATTCTTTACCTCTATTCATATGTTGATGGACATTTTGGTTGCTTCCATGTCTTCGCTATTGTAAAGAGTGTTGCAGTGAACATTGGGGAAGATGTGTCTTTTCGATCTATGCTTTCCTCCAGATATGTGCACAGGAGTGAACTTGCTGGATCATCTGGCAGCTCTATTTTATTTTATTTTATTTCATTTCATTTCAATTTTTTTGGAGTGTAGTTGATTTACGATGTTGTGTTACTTTCTGCTGCACAGCAGAGTGAAGCAGTTATACATATATCCAATCCTCTTTGGATTCCTTTCCCATACAGGTCATTACAGAGTATTGAGTAGAGTTCCCTGTGCTATACCGTAGGCCCTTATTTGTTATCTCTTTTATATATAGTGGTGTGTATATGTCAATCCCAATTTCCAGTTTATCCCTCCCGCCTCCCCTTACTCTGGTAACCTTCATTCTGTGCCCCATAGTGGCTGTTACCAATTGGCATTGCCACCAGTAATGTAGTATTGGTGGCGCAGTGGTTAAGAATCCCTGCCAGTGCAGGGGACACAGGTTCGAGCCCTGGCCCAGGAAGATCCCACACGCCACAGAGCAACTAAACCCGTGCGCCACAACTACTGAGTCTGCGCTCTAGAGCCCACAAGCCACAACTACTGAGCTCACGTGCCACAACAACAGAAGCCTGTGTGCCTAGAGCCTGTGCTCCACAACAAGAGAAACCACCGCAAACAGAAGGCTGCGGACCACAACGATGAGTAGCCCCCGCTTGCTGCAACTATAGAAAAGCTGCACGCAGCAACGAAGACCCAATGCAGATTAAAAAAGTAATAATAATAAGTAGTAGGTTTCTCTTTTTTCCACACCCTCTGAAGCATTTCTTGTTTCTAGACATTGTGAGGATGGCTATTCTGAGTGGTTCCAGGTGATACTTCTTTGTACATCTGATTTGCATTTGTTTAACATAAAGCAATGTTGAGCATCTTCATATGTGCTTTTTTTTCTGAACAGTGTGAGTAAAATTTACCCCTTGAAGAAGGGTTATTGAAAGGTTGCCTTGTTTTGAAGTCTATTTCGATTACCTACCCCAAGGTATTTCCTGAGGGCTGTTGTCATTTACAGCTCCCCAGGCATTGTGAATATGAAGTGCCTATAAGGTCCATTTTAGAATTGTTGTTATGGGAAACAGAAGGCGGCAGGATTTCTACTGTCCCTCTCTGGTTACTGACACAACCTTAGATGTAGGGAAAGTCTTGTTCCTGGGTTTTAAATTAGAGTGGAATGTGCCTTACCAAACATGTAAGGGCTTCTGTCCCATTCCTTCTTCCCCTTACCCTTCATCCCCCGAACAAGTATAACCCCCTGCAAAATCACCTGTTGAGGGTGCTATCTTGTAGAGTGGGATGACCCTAACGAAGGAGTCGTGAGGTCGGAACCCAAACACCAGGATATGTTGAGACCAGGTGATTTTCCAAATGTCATCCAGCCCAGAGAGTCCACCATCCTTTGGGTGTCAGAGGGTTGGTTTAGTAGTATGAGGGCACACTTAGATGTGGAGATGTGATCCCATGAAGAGGGGACCAGGTACTACATGTTCAAGGGGTCGAATTAGCTGGTATATCCTCCTCCCGAGGTCCTCAGGCCCACAACAGTCCAGCCTTGGGACCAAATTGTGTCTGTGTCCAGGGATGTGACACTAGCACGTTAACTGAGACTAAATGAATTTAGTGATCATTTTTCTTTTCTGTAATTCAATTTTAAATTTATAATGGAGTATAGTTGATATACCATGTTGTGTTCATTTTTGATATACACCAACATGATTCACTTATACAGAGATGACTATATATTCTTTCTGGAATTATTTTCCCATTGAGGTTACTAAAGGGTGTTGAGAAGAGTTCCAAGTGCTCTACAGCAGGTCCATGTTGATTACAAGTTTTCTCTCTGTAAATATGTATATACTAACTCCAACCTCATGATTTATGCCTCCAACACACCTTTCCAGTTTGGTAACCATAAGTTTGTGTTCTAAGTCTGGGACTCTGTTTCTGTGTTGTAAGATAGTATCTTTGTATCAATTGTTAGATTCCACCGATAAGTAATATCATATGATATTTATCATTGTCTGATTTATGGCACTTAGTATGAATGTATCTGTGTCCTTCCGAGTGGCTGCAAATGGCCTTATTCCATTCATTTCATGGCTGTGTAATATTCCATTGTACATATCTACCATAATTTCTTCATCCAGTCTTCCTTCCAAGGACGTTTAGGTAGCTTCCAAGTAGAGGCTCTTGTAAACAGGGCTGCATAAATTTTGGAATGCCTGGGTCCTGTCAATTTACGTTTTTTCCAAGATACAGGCCCAGGAGTGGAAGCGCCATGTACTCTGAAGCTCTGTTTTTGAGATTTTTAAGGAACCACCGCCTACTTCTCTACAGTGGCTGTTAGCAATTTACATTCCCACCATCAGCTTATCAGGGTTCCCTTTTCTCCACGCCCTGTCCTGCATTTCAGGTTTTACATTTTGTGAGCTTGGCCATTCTGACTGGTGTGAAGTGATACCTCTTTGTAGTATTAATTTACATTGCCCGCCTGTTTTGTTGGCCAAAAATGGAGTAAGGGTTTTTCCTGAATATATTAAGGAATAACGCATACGGCCTTTTTGGCAAACTGCATCATTGGCGATGTTCAGCAGCTTTGCATGTGCTTTAATGGTGAGTGCAAGCTACCTCTTGAAATCCCTTTCCTGCAATTCTGCCTTGCTTACAAGGCCTTTAGGAATGCTTGGCTCAAGAAATGACTCCATTAGAGGTGTCAATTACAACCCTGCATGTTTGTGAATTGCAGTGCCCCTGAGCACCAGTTTTCAACTTGTTGTTTAGGGAAGCAGCCACAAAGGGGCAGGATTTCTACAGACCCATTCCGGTTACTGGGGCACCTGAAGGATAGGGAAATTCTTCTTCCAGATTAGGAAACTAGAGTGGCATATGCCTGTCCAAACATCTAGGGCTTGTGTCTCATTCCATCCCCCCATTCCCCTTCTTCACACGGAAAATTCCAAGCTGTGCAAAACCGGCTGCTGAGTGTGCTGCCTTCCCAAAGTGGGGAGACTCTAAGCAAAGGAGCTGGGGAACCCGAATACCAGGAGAAGTGGAGATGAGGTGACTTTCCCAAACTTTCCCGAACACACGGTGTACCATCCTCTGGATGTCCCATTCATGTTTTAGCTGTAGGAAGGGTCCCCTGCACCTGGAGATATGGGACCCATGGAATGGGGGCCAGGCAGTATTACTCTAAAAGTGCTGCATTTGCTGTCCCATCCTCACCAAGCCTCTCAGACCCACGAGTGTAGAGCCTTACGTCCCATCCAGCTGTGTGTCTAGATGTGTTCAGTCCAGGTTGCATCACAGCCCTTGAACAAATTTTGTAAGAATTTCTCTCTGTCTCACTGTCTTTTTTTTGTTCTTGTTATTGAATTTTAAAATGGGGTATAGCTGATTTTCAATAATGTCTTTCTTCCTGCTCTACATCTATCCACTTGATTCACTTAAAGAGAGACATCAATAAATTCTTTTACAGATTCTTACCAGTCTTCTATGTCCTTTTCCTGTACAACAGTGTGCTGAGTCCAACTCTTTGAGATATACAATAGGTCCTGTCGATTACCTATTTTGTTTATGGAACTGTATCTATGCTAATTTCAACTTCCTCCTTTATGCATCACCCCACCCCACAATTCTCCTTTAGCAGCCATAAGTGTGTTTTCTAAATGTGTGACTCTGTTTTGTAATTGAGTTCATGTGTAGCCATTTTTAGATACCATCTATAAGTGATACCTTATGATAAGTCTCTTTTTATGTCTGACTTGTGTCACATAGAATGATCGTACCTCAGACTCCACGAGTTGCTGCAACTGGCCTTATTTCACTGATTTAATTGCTCAGTAATATTCCATTGTACATAAGTACCACATCTTCTTTATCCAGTTTTTACTTCCAAGGACATGTAAGTTGTACCCAAGTCGAGGCATTTCTAAACAGAGCAGCATTAAACATAGCGGTGCCTGTGTCCTGTCGATTTTTGGTTTTCCCAAGATATATGCCAAAGAGGGGAAGTGCCGTATGCTCTGTAGCTCTGCATTTTAGATGTTTCAGAAACACCATACGCTTCTCTAGAGAGGCCTTGGCTATTTACATCTCCCCCATCAGCTTAAAAACGCTCCCTTTTCCCCATGGCCTGTGCTGCATTTCTCATTTTACACTGTTCCAGGATGGCCCTTTTGACGAATGTGAAGTGAGACATCTTTGTAGCGCTGATTTGCATTTGGCGCTTGTTTGGATGGCCAAAAAGAGCATATGCATTTTTCCTGAATATATTTATTTTTATGATGGGGTTTAGCTGACTTCCACTGTTGTGTTTATGCCGTGTTAAACCTACTTGATTCACTTACAGAGAGATATCAATACATAGGTTGTAAGATTCTTACTAGTCAGAAATATTCCTCTGCGGTGCATAGGGGATGTTGAGTCCAGTTCATTGAGCAAAGAGTAGGTCTTGCCTATTACATATTTGGTTTATGGAACGGTATCTGTGCTAATTTCAAACTCTGATTTTATGCATCACCCCAACTCACCTTTCCCCTTAGAGGCATAAGTGCGTTTTATAAATGTGTGACTCTGTTCTGTTTCGTAATTCAGCTCTTGTGTAGCCATGTTTACATTCCCTCTATAAGTGATATCTCATGATAAGTTTCCTTTTCCTTGTGACTTATTTCACTTAGAATCATCGTACCTAAATCCACTCATTATGCTGCTACTAGCCTTATGATGTTGATTTCATGGCTGAGTGATATTCCATTGTACATAAGTGCTGCTACTAGCCTTATGATGTTGATTTCATGGCTGAGTGATATTCCATTGTACATAAGTAACACAACCTCTTTATACATTTTTCTCTTTCCTGGGATATATAAGGTGTACCAAAGTCGAGGTTCGTGGAAAAAAAACACCCCTAAATTTTGGGGTAGCTGTGTCTAGTTGATTTTTAGTTTTCCCAAGATATATGCCCAAGAGCTGAATGCCCTATGCTCTGTTGCTCTGTTTTTTAGATGTTCCAGGAAACACCATACACTGCTTCAGAGTGGCTGTTGGCAATTTACATCCCGCCCATCAGGATAACAAGGCTCCCTGTTCTCCATGGCCTGTCCTGCCTCTCTGGTTTTTACACTTTTTTCGGATGGCCCTTTTGACCGGTGGGAAGTGAGACTTCTTTGTAGTGCGGATTTGCATTGCCCGTTTGCTTGGTTGGCCAAAAAGTGCGAATGCATTTTTTCTTCAGGAAAAAACACAAACGCCCTTTGTGGCCAAGTGCCTCATTGTCAAAGTTCTGCCGCTTTTCATATGCTTTAAAGGCAATTCCAATCTACCTCTTGAAATCTGTTTCCTGCCATTCTGCCTTGCTTTCAAGTCCTCTTCGTAGCCTTACCCCAATATATTTTTGGAAGATAGTTGTCCTTTATAACTCTGAAGCTTTGTGCATTGCAGTGGCCCTGAGTTCCTTTGTTCAACTCGTTTTTTGTGAGCTGGCCGCCAAACCGCGGGATTGCTTCAGGCCCTATTCTGGTTCCGGGGCGGCAGGCTGAGCCTTTGGTCAGTTCTCCTTCCTGATGGGAAATTAGAGTGACATGTGCCCGTCCAAACACCTACAGCTGGTCTCTCATTGGTTCCCCCTATTCCCGTTCATCCTCCGCACAGTTCGTAAACTGTGCCAAACCAGAGGTTAAAGGCGTTGACTCTCCAAGTGGGGAGATTGTTAGTAAAGAGTCTGGAATGCTGAACCCGAGCACCAGGAGAGGAAAATTGAGGTGCGTTTTACAAACGTTTCCCGATCCCATGGTGTACCATCCTCTGGGTTTCCCATGCATGTTTTAACTGTAGGAACATTCCCTTAAACCTGGTGGGTTGGGACCCATGGAATGGGCAGCAGGCAGTATTGCGTAAAAGGGTCTGCATTTGCTCACCCAACCTCAGCAATCCACACAGCCCCAGTGTCCAGCCTTATATCTCACCCATCTGTGGGTGTAGATGTGATCAATGCAGGCTGAATCACAGCCCCTGAACAAATTTTGTGAGCCTTTCTCTCTCTTTTGCTGTCTTTGTGTTTTGTTTTTGAAATTTTTTTAATTGGGTTTAGCTGATTTTCACTGCTGTGTTTATGCCGCTCTACACACACTTGATTCTCTTATGGAGACATGTCAATACATAGGTATTAAGATTCTTACGAGTCACATATATACCTCTGCAGTGAATAGGGAGTGTTGAGTCCAGTTCGTTGATCAAGGTGTAGGTCTTGTCTATTACATATTTGGTTTATTTATCGATATCTGTGCTAATTTCAAACTCTGGTTTTACGCATCACCCCAACTCACCTTTCCCCTTAAGCAAGCGTAAGTTTGTTTTCTATATGTGAGTCTCTGTTCTCTTTTGTAATTCTGTTCATGTGTTGCTATGTTTACATTCCCTCTATAAGTGATATCTTATGACAACTTTCTTTTTCTGAGTGACCTATTTCACTTAGAATCATCGTACCTAAATCCACTCATTATGCTGCTACTGGCCTCATGACATTGATTTAATGGCTGAGTGATATTCCATTGTATGTAAGTACCACAACTTGTTTAAGCATTTTTCTCTTTTCTGGGATATTTGAGTTGTACCGTAGCCGATATTCTAGTAAACAGAGCAGCCCTAAACTTTGGGGTGGCTGTGTCTTGTTGACTTTTAGTTTTGCCATCCTATAGTGCCATGAGTGGAAGTGCCCTAGGCTCTGTAGCTCTGTTTATTAGATGTTTCAGGAAACACCATATAATTCTCCATAGTAGCTGTTGGGGATGGCGACCTTGTGCCAGGTGAATTGTTTATCTGGCAGGTAGACCGCAGAGCTCCTGAGAAGCAAGGGTTGGAATTTTTCTCCTGGGTGCCCCTTAGGTTCTGTGACTTGACTGATTGTGAGTCATGTTTCGGGAAAGACCTGGGCACAGGAAAAGGGTGGGAATAGAGTGATTTGGGGAGCAGCTAACATCATTCATGACGGCTCAGGGCCTGAATGAATTTTAAAGAAACAGGAAAACAAATGCTTCTCATGGAATCAGAGAATGTGAGGGCTGGACAATCCCACAAAATGAGGAGCACCCGTTCCATTTTCCAGATGAGGAAACAGAGGCCCAGCAAGGTGAAATCCCTCACCCAAGTTGCACCCGTCTCTCCTCCCCACTACGTGGTCCATGAAAGCAGGTCTCTTCCTGTCGTGATCACTGCTGAACCCCAAAAAGGGCCAGGTATCTAGCAGCTTCTCCAAAAATTTTGGTTGACTGTAGGAACAATGCTATTCCTTTCTTTCTCACTCTTATTCAGGATTGTGCCAAGAACTCCCCAGTTTTCAATGTAATTCGATAAATGTAAATATTAATAGAGTTTTGTTGTGATGAGGACTTAGGCTTTGAAGGTAACGGACTTGGTTCAGATCGTGGTTCTGCCACTCAATAGCTGTTTGTCTTTGGGAAAATTATGAAACCTCTCTGAGCTTATTTCCTCCTTTGTAAAGTGGGGATAAACGTATCTGAGCCAGCAGAGCACTTGCATGAGAGATGTGCACTAAATATTGGTCTTTCTCACTCTCCCACGCCATCTCTCTGTTCTTCCTAGGTAAGATGTACAGAAGGATAAAGCACTTTCAAAAAATAATTAATTAATCAAATTTTAGCTGCGTTGGGTCTTCGTTGCTATACGCGGGCTTTCTCTCGTTGCGGCAAGCGGGGGCCCACTGCTTGTTGTGGTGCGCGGGCTTCTCATTGCGGTGGCTTCTCTTGATGCACTTGTTGTGGAGCACCGACTCTAGGTGCGCCGGCTACAGTAGTTGTGGCCTGCAGGCTCAGTAGTTGTAGCACATCGGCATAGCTGCTTCTCGGCAAGTGGGAAATTCCCTGACCTGGGCTCGAACCCATGTACCCTGGGTTGGCAGGCAGTTTCTTAACTACTGTGGCACCAGGGAAATCTGATATAGTACTTTATAAAGAGGGGTTTTAATTTATTTCTCATAGTGTACATTTTTCTTGTAGAAAAGATTTTTCTGCTACAGAAACTTTAACACGCAAAACCACTACAAATGCAGTATTTTATGGGTTAACTATTATCAGTAATTTTATAAGTAATTGGGCAAAGGCCAAAGCACTACGTACTGGGGAGTAAGAAGACTCAAATCTTGGGTGCCCCCCCATGCCAATTTCAAGAGCAGGGTGTGTTTTCAAATCCATATTTCATGTGGTCTTTGTTTCTCATCCATCATCTGTGTCTCCCTTTCTCAAGAAGGCTCAGATCCTCCGCTTTCACACCATCCCAGCTGGCTGTGCCCGAGTTCCCGTCCTGGACCTTCTGTATGCCTGGGTGTGCCCACTCTCCCTGTGCATCAACAGCTTTGCCAGGGAGCTGCTGTATCGTGCACTGCTTGCTGTACCCCAGAGTACCTAGACCCTTCTGGTACATGAAGTACACTCTCATCACCATGAGTGCACACCCATCCCCTTACCTTATATCCTGCCTCTAAGCCAGGCTTGGGGGTGACTACAGTGTGCATTCAGCTATGTGAGCTGCTGGGATCAAAGTGAAGTTCCCAACTTTTGAAGTTGCAGGCATGAGGGGCACACAGTGATTTAAAGTCGGGTCACCTGACTTAAAGTGGGGGCTGATTGCTTTAAAGCCATGGCAGCTGACTTAAACCCCGCTTCTCTCAGCTGCAGGACGAGACCAACTTTGGCGGTGCTCAGGTTCGCTCCAACCCAGCACTGCTGTTCAGGAAGAGCTTCCAGTAGCGCCTTAGTTCAGGGGGACTTGGTGCCTTGTCTTGCCCCTGCCCTCAGAGGGGGGCCACCTGCTCTTCTGGAGGAGAATCAGGGTGGGGGAAGTGCAGAGCCCCGGCTGGAGTTGCGGCACCCCTTGTCTGATGGCAGGGAAGTGGGGGCGGGGCTGTGTGGTGTCCTGGGCCTGGACTCACCAGGTCGACTCAGCCTCTCAGCCTCCTAACCTCCCCACACACACTCCACAAGAGTTTCCAATAATATGTAATTGCGCCTTAGGTTCTCAGTCTTCAAACTCATACTCGGACTCCCAGGTCCCTTGAATCATCCAATTCCTCTGTGCTCTTTCTTCTATTAGATACAGTCCGAGAGGGAGGGGCTGGGGGATGGGACTGGAGGGACCCCAGCAACACTGGCCTCAGCTGACTAAAGAGATCCGGGGCCTGCGCTCTCACATGTGTCCGAGGACCCTTTAAGGCGGGAATCGAGTGGGCCAGTTAGAGGCAGTCCTTGCTGCCTCAAGTGAGTATGGATTACCATCGGGTGGGGAGCCCGCTGACCCCTGAGAAGTACTGTTAGGAGGATGTGTTCCTCCCTCGGCTTCAAGGACATCGGTGGACTTCAGGGCTCCAGTTCCCCTCCAGGCCTCCAGGACCGAATGCACCGCAGCGGCCTTGCAGACCTGGCTTCCTGTCCCAGAACTTCTCAGGCTCCAGGAAGAATCCAGACTGCAGAGATGGTGCCTGAGCGCTCCAGCTTAAGAAGTGCTGTCCCTGGGATCCCAACAGTGGAGGGAGGAAGGGTGAAGGGAGTAGGGGGTTGGGGTAGGGAGGGGTGGCTGCCCTGGGAAATGTTGAGAGAAAAATATCGCACCCCACACCCCCTGCCCCCTGCAACTGACGCATTGATGCCATAGGATCTCTGGGCCGTTTAGTCAGAGATGCCTATGTTTCTTTACTCCTGTGTTCAAAACTATGCAAAACAAACTCTTCATCCACTTGCTGCTTTGCCAGGACTTTTAAAGTACTGTTTTCTTGAAGCACTCATTCTCTAAACTGCAGTTTGGAGGTGTCCCAGCTATTTAAAAGTGTTCTCCTTAAACTGAGACTAAATCCCACTCTTTGGGAAAAACGACCTTCACTTCAGAGGAGATCGTCTTTTCTGCCCATTCCTTCTTTCTATTTCCCTCTTAAGCACGCCTGTGCTCAAAGAGCTTGGTGATTTATTTTTTGCTTCATGTCAAAAAGAAACCTTCCCCATGCACCCCAAAAAGCTTTCCTGGAACATAGGTGTTTCAAAACCATGACAGTGTTTTGCAGTTAGTATACACTGGGTAGACGGCCTAGCAATCCCTCCAAGAGCCAGAGGTGAGCGACACCTTTACTTATTTGATTGGCTGTCCTTCAAGTTTAGGAAGGTCCCATTCTTATGCCCCAGCAGATAAGACAGAGCCCTGGGTGGCTGTGGCTGTGATTAGATAGCTTCTGATGATTTTATTTCCCTTACTGAGCTGCTGCTTCTAGGTTAAATTCTTTTTATTACCTGTCCTTTTTTTGTGTGTGTTTGGTAAGCGGGCCTCTCACTGTTGTGGTCTCTCCCGTTGCGGAGCACAGGCTCCAGACCTGCAGGCTCAGCGGCCATGGCTTACGGCCCTAGCCGCTCCACGGCATGTGGGATCCTCCCCGACTGGGGCACGAACCCGTGTCCCCCGCATTGCAGGTGGACTCTCAACCACTGTGCCACCAGGGAAGCCCTACCCGACCATTTTAAAAGAAAGACTGACAAAGTCACTAATAGGTCAGGAGTCTGAGCCCAGGTTTGGTCAAAGGTACTCACAGGGAGGAAGTTGGATAAATAAAGGTGGGTAAAATAGGAGGGTTGGAAAGTACAGCCAGGACAACCGTGTTCACCGTGCGTACTGATAAAGGCCAGAATCTCCTCATTTATCTGTGGTGGGAAGTTCTGCTGGTTTCACAGGATCAAACTCAAATCATATTCAAACTAGGGGGCTTCCCAGAGGGCGCTGAAACACCAGCAGAGCCCAGCTGCACTCCCACTTTGGCACTCCAGGATCAGAGTTGGGTTTGGAGATGGGGTTGCTGTAACCCCAAGGAGGTGAGCAGAGAGGAGGAGTTGATTACCGGTCTCCTCTGACTCTCTGGCCAAAATTGCATGGCTTCACAGGGGGGACAGAATTTTGCTTTCAGCAACTGAGGTGTCACTTCCAGGCTGCTGGGGTTGCCCAGTGGCCTGACAGGCTGACTGCGGTGTGACCGCCTTTTGTTTCTCCAGAATCTGTACATCAGGAGGTGCATGGCTGCGGGAGCCCATTCACCGCCCACCCCCAAGGGGGATGGCACCTTCCCTGGCTGTACCCTATGATCACCAGGTACTTGAAATGAATGCAAGTTTTTTGACTTCAAGGAAGAGCTCACATAACCCCTTCTGCCTCATAATGTGTGGGATTTACTCTAATGGAAGGACATTATAAAGAACAGGTAGAAAACTCACCTGTTGGTCTCCATGTAGGATTTTATTTTGCACGAATCCCTCCTACATGAGTAGATAGCAGAGGTTTATTTTCGTTCCTGTGTGTGTAGTTGTGGCAGAGGATGTAGGTATGGTGATTTGAAGCCCTCAAAGAAATATTCTCAGAACTCTCAAGACTTTTCCTGATTGAAATGGAAAGAGACCTGGAAAAGGAGGAAAAGAAAAGGAGGAGGGAGAACGAACGACTGTTTCTCAGTAAATTCACCTTCCTGGTTGATTGCTCTGTCTTCTCATTTCTTTCAACTTCTATGTATGTCTAATGGAAAAATGTAGAAAAGCTGATTTTTATGCTTTAAAAGATTTTACATCACAAAGAAACTAGAAGTGGCTAACAGAACTTACTCAAGTCAATGTTACATAGAGACTTTGATATTAAATTTGTATACTAAAGTGAGTTAATCCAAATTTTCTCTTTCTTTTTGAGTGAATATTTGTAACATATTTTTGTAGATAATAATTTATCCTAGATATACAAAATCGTGAGAATGGGTACCATTTTTCACCACTTAAATGAATAGATCGTACACTTTAAATGCCAATGTTGTGTCTTACATGTTGTTTTTTAATTCCTTGATTTCCAAAACTTGTGTTTATTTAATTGATTTCTATCTAATAACCAGTCTCTCCCCTTTATTGTTTCTTACTTTATATTTTATTGATCTATAGTTAATTTTCATTATTGTATTAGTTTCAGAGGTACAACATAGTGCTTCATAATGTTTAGCTTGTTCTCCATTTATACTTATTATAATAGAGTGGCTCTGTTCCCCATGCTATACTGTACGTCACTGTAGATAATTGATTTTATACATAGTGGATTGTTCCTCAGAATCTCCTACCAATATTTTGCTCCTCCACCCTGTCTCTCCCTGCTGGTAACCACTAGTCTGTTGTTTAATCTGTGAGTCTGTTTTGTTGTTGTTGTTGTTGTATTCAATTTTTTAGATGCCATGTGTAAGTGATAACCTACCAGGCTTGATTTCTCTGCGGCTTATTTTACTAAGCATAATACCTTCCAGGTCCATCCATGTTCTTGCAAATGGCAAAATTTCATTTTTTGCTGAAGTCATCATAAAAAATCTTTTTTATCCCCTAACCTATTGATGAACATTTAGTTTGACTCTATATCTTGGCTATGGCAAATAACACTGTTATGAACATTGGTGTGCAGTTATGTTTTTGAAATAGTGTTTTTGTCTTCTTGTTATATACCCAAGAGTGAAATTGCAGGATATTATGGTAGTTCTGTTTTTAGTTTTTTGTGGAACCTCCATTCTGCTTTCCACAGTAGCTGCACTACTTCACGTTCACATCAAGAGTGTACAAGAGCTTCCCTTTCTCCACATCCTCACTAACCTTTGTTATTTGTGACCTTTTTGATGACAGCCATTCTGACAAGCCTGAGGTGATATATCTCATTGGTTTGGTTTGCATTTTATTGCCAATTAGCTATGTTTAGCATCTTTGTGAGTTCTGGCTGCCTCTCTGTATTTTTTCCTTGGAAAAATGTTTATTTAGGTCTTCACGTTTTTTATAAAAATATTTTGTGTGTTGTTCTGATACTGAGTTGTATGTGCTGTTTCTGTAGTTTAGATATGAACCCTTGCGTGGTCATCTTTTTGGTGTTAACCTCTTATGTGCAAATATTGTCTCTCCTTCAGCAGGTTGTCTTTTCATTTTGTCTTTGATTTCCTTTGCTGTGCAAAATCATTTAAGTGTAGTGAAGTCCCATTTGTTTATTTTTGCTTTTGTTTCATTTGCCTTTGTAGACTGAACCTAAAACTGTTGCTATCATTTATGTTGAAGAATGTTCTGTATTTTCCTCTAGGGGTTTTAGGGTCCTACATTTAGGTCTTTATTCAGTTTTGCGTTTATTTTATATATGGTGTGCTGAAATACTCTAATTTTATTCTTTTCCATGTAGATGAGCAGTTTTCCCAGTACCACTTATTGAAGAGACAGTTTTTTCTCCATATTGCCTGCTTTGTCATAAATCAATTAAATATACGTGTGTGAGATTCCTTCCGGGATCTCTTCTATTCCAGTGATCTTTGTGTCTGTTTTTGCTCTGGTCCAGTTCTCTTTGATTACTGTCACTTTGCAGTATAATCTGAAGTCAAGGTGCCGTGATGCCTCCGGCTCTGTTCTTTCTCAAGATTGTTTGGCTATTTGGGGTCTTTGTGTTTGTATACAAATTTTAAAATTACTTTTTCAAGTTCTGTGAAAATGCTTTGGTATTCTGAAAGGGATTGCATTAAATCTGTAGATTGTCTTTGGTAGTATGGTTATTTTAACAGTATTAATTCTTCCAGTCCATGCACCTGCTATATTTTCCCATCTTTTTCTGTTGCCTTCAACTTCTTTCACCAATGGCTGATAGATTTCTGAGTACATGTCTTTTACCTGCTTAGGGGTGTTTGTTCCTAGGTATCTTATTCTTTTTGGTGTGATTGCATATGGCATTGTTTTCTTAATTTTTTTCTTTCTGACAGCTTTGAGTTTTGTTTTTTCTTCTTTTTCTAATTCCTTCAGGTGTAATGTTAGGTTGTTTATTTGATATTTTTCTTGTTTCCTAAGAATAAGCTTGTATCACTATAACTTCCCCCTGTGAACTGCGTTGCCTGTGTCCCATAGATTTTGGATCATTGTGTGTTCATTTTCAATTGTCTTGGGTATTTTTAGAATCCCTCTTTAATTTCTTCAGTGTTCCTTTCTTTCCCTTTTATTCCCTTCATCTGTGATGTGAGGACTATCTTTAATATTATGTTTGGATTTCTTTCAGTTGTGTGTGTGTGTGTGTGTGTGTGTATGTGTGTGAGTGTGTGTGTGTGTCTGATTATTTAAGTTGCTGAGCTCTGAATTTCACATGGACACTAGCAACACTGCATTGTTACTCTGCTCCCCCAGAGTTACTGAATTTGACCTTGTATTTTACATCTACTTGTTTCGTGTGTCCCTTAACTTCTTAATGTGAATATAGATGATTTTATTACTGTTTTCTTTCATCCTTCCTATTAGCTGTGTATATGGTTGATTTACTGCCTTTGTTGAATATTGGCCTTATCCAATGAGGTTTTTGCTCTGGTAAGTTTCCTTTCCTAATTTTTCTGTTTCAGTCGCTCTTCAGAAAGCGATGACAGATGCATTCCAGAAATTGCTGATTGTGGTTTTAGGTAAGACCTTTTTGATTGTCGTTGAAGTGCTTCAGTTTCAGTGAGCTAATAAACTTATTTGAAAAGTTAATTGGATGAAAATAATGGTTATCTAAAACATTACATATTCCTTCATTCACCATATGCTTTCACAGCAACAGTCTTAAATTTGTTCTTTGTGGCATTTATGAGAAGAACAACAGCAAATATTATTGTCCCCAGTATTTAGATGTAGAATGACTGGCCTCAGTTCATACAGAAAATGTTTGATCCAGTTCTTCCTCAATTGCTTGCTTATCATACAGAATAGGGTCATGATTATAAGTCTTGGACACCTGTGTTTGAGTCCTAACTTTGTCTCTTAGATTTTGTTGCTATGTTGCAATTTTAGGTTCTTCTAGCCAGAGACCTTTGAAGGCATTTAATATCTCTAAGCTGCAATTTCTTTATCTGCATATAAGGTTAGTGATTCAGCTTACCACCAAATGGGGGATATTGTAAGAGTAAATGAGATGATGAATGTAAAAACTTAGAACTATGCCTGAAACGTAGTAAGCAGACAAAATATATTGACTATTATTATTACCGTTGTTTTCTTGTTGAAGTGTTTATTTCTGATATATTGGGTGAATATGGTTCTTATATAATAATCGGCTAAGTTTTTGTGAGCCTTGAAACTGGTCATGCTGTTGAATAGCGTTGATTGTGTTCCCTATCCAGTTATACAGCGGTAAGAATGTCACAGGCTGTGCCCAAAGGAAACTTTATGATTAGTAGATTCCGGGAACAGAATTGCTCCCCTGCTTCACAGCCCTGCAGGCTGAGAGACTGAGAATTCCTAGGTAAGTTGTCAGCGACCTTATTGGCTTGTAAGAGTTGACCCTGGATTGGACTTGGCCTTCCAGCCTGGGCAGTCCTTCCAGTGAAGGTTGACTTCCCTGGTCATCAGGCACAATCTCCAACCGCTGTCAACTCTGGGTAACAACCTTTAAGAACCAAACTTAATGCCTGGGTTGTTTGTGCCTAATATGCCAAGGTACTCCTTATATGTACACAAAACCCCTTAGACCAAAAAGCCTGGTGGCTCTAGCTTGCCTTGAGGAAATGTATATTGTCCATAGGGTACATGGGCCAGTTTCTGCCAGCAGGGTGTTCAAATGCTCTGTCTGTCTGTCTCTGTCTCCAAAGCTTTGCTCATTGTACCTGGTAGAATTTTGGTCCCAAGGAGTAGGCACTTGCCTTGCTTCTAATAGGAAGTATCTGTTATAGTCCAGTGGTATCTCTCCCAGGTTTGAACCTTCTTTGACCCCCACCTAATGCCTTCCTATTTAATTGTATTGTGATTGAACATATTTGTTTCCACAGCTTTTAATTTCTATGTCCTTATTCCTTAGTTCTTATTTCTAATATCATAAAGTTTTTGAACCAAAGTTGACACTTCTTATATATGTTTTCACAAATAATTACAATAAAAACTGACGTGTCAGATGAGGGAACTTCTAGGAAAATGCTCTTATTTTCTGCTTTTAGAAGTCAAAAGAATGTCTAATTATTCGGTGCTACCATTGTATATAGGAATTTTTAGAACAAGAAAACTTCTGAATTGATCCTTGTTAACTTTATTACAGAAAGTGGTAAAACAGCTGTGGCATATAGACCCTGTGAAGATGTCACAGATGCTAGAACCAAAGAGGAACTACAGGATTTAATTCAAGTATGTGGAGATAAAAGCTCAAGTGGTACACAGCCTGTGTAGCCATAATTCAAAACAACCAGCAGGATTTGAAAGACTTCAGCATATCTACTCAGTTCTGTCTTCCTTAGGAAAAGGTGAAACTCTGAAAGTGCTTTTGAGGCAGGGAATTTCTAGTACTTCTCCAAGTCCCGGACCTTGTCTCTGGCCCCTTATTTGAAGTTTCGAGAGCAGGTTTGAGGGCCACCAGTGTACGTCTATGGTTGTGGACACAGGAGAAGACATAGGCCTTTTAGAACTCCCCTCAAATAGAATTGCAGGGACTTGGGAACAAAGTAACTATGGTCTTAAGTGTGATTATGCTACAGTGTTTTGAAACTATTCATGCCTTTCAAGTAAGGTATATTACCCAGATCTCAGCATCTCATATGTATCTTGTGTTAAATACTTTGCCAAAGAACCTTTCTGTAAAACAGTTATATGGATGCCTCGAATTATGGATTAAGTTGTCAACGTAATTTCTGAAAGAAAACATTAATGTACAGCATATAGGATTTTTATTTAAAAGGAGCAAAAAATGTGTTTCATGTCATTGAGAGCTTAATTTTTGGCTAGATTTCTGATTATTTAACTGACCCCAATGTTGCAAAGTTTGTTTTGAAGGGAAGAAAGTAGAGAAAGAAAAGGTGGTTATGTTCTGAAAAATGTAAAAATTTTGAAAGTGTTCTCCTGTACAAACTAATTATTTTAAATCAATTTAAATCAGTCAAGGGAACTTGAAACGTATCCATGTTTGGGCTTTAAGAAGTCTGGCTTCCTATGAAATGTGAGAAGAAAGGGTTCCGTATTGATACTAAAGATTCTGGAAACCTAATTATAACAACAGATCCACTCCTAAATGAGGCCAATCTTGGAATCAGTTCCATTTAGAAACCATCATGTGCTAGGCACTGGAAATAAGGTGAAGCTCCTTCTCTTTTGGAGTATAGGTGTTAAAGGTGTTGCAGGCAATTAAAAAGGAGTAAAATTAAATAGATTATGAAAAGGACTATGAAGAAAGTAAACTTCGTGCTAGTTACAGTATTTCAAGAAAATTACTTATCATGCTGACTTTAACATTCTAACTGTCTTCTCCATATGTGCACACAGGGTAGACCTCTGAAAAGTGACACTGTAGTTTTTTCTAAATTAATGGCTCTGTTGGGACAAGTTGGGATGGGGGAAGACTTCCCATGCTAATGTAAAGGGCCATTCACTTGGTTTTAGACTCTCTTTCCCAGAATGAATTGCTCACCTGCCCCAAACCCCTCCTACAGAAGTTCTGGAGTCATCACTGATTCAGTGGTGACCCCTAATAACAGAGTGGTGTATGAATAATGAGACGTGAATACTTAGAGTTTGGAGGAAATGGCAACATTTTCGCATAATTGTAAGGTGTGTTCCCCTCCCGCCACCCTAACTGGTGCTCATTTTGCAGGTCAGCTACTTTTCTTGTCAGCCGTGTGGCCAAAGGGAGGAAGAATGTCTCTCAGAATTCAGCTTAGTGGAGGAAGAGTTCAGATTGCCAGAACTGGACTAGCACTTTTGAATTTCCCAGAATGCCAGGTCCTTTGCTTTCCTCGGGAAGCTCTGCATTCTTCCCTCCCCCCTCCACCCCTGGGCTGCTGGAGTTTGGGGCCACTCGGGTCTGCAGCCCAAATCCTGCCTCATTGTTTAGGGCCAGGGAGGGCAGGGCGGGGTTGGGAAGAGGGCCCCGCAGGAGGTAATTGTTGCCTTTGCAAGGGGAAGGATGGCTTGCGCCCTGGGGACTCTGGGAAAAAGGCCCACTCTGGTGGCGCGGATTGGATCTCCGCACGAGCCTAATAACTGTGGCGCAACTAAAGACGTCATAACGGGAGGGACGTTAGGCGGGGGCGGGGCGCGCGGTTGCTAACGTGAGCCGTTGCGTAGGCGCTGGCATAGCGGTTCAGCTGGGACGCAGGATGTGCTTCCGGTTTCTCAGTGGCCTGGGTCACTGCCCCTGGAGCCGCCACATGTTATGTCCTGGCTGCGCCATTGGTTGCCAGGACTCTTCCTCACATGGCAAGGACGGTGGCTTCTAGTCCAGGCAGTTCAGCCTTCGGAGTGGGCCCTGGGCCCCGTCCAGGTGACCCCGAACCCCCCGCGGCTGACAGAGGCTTGGTCTTCACAGGCCTCAGACCCTCCTTCCAAATTGCCCCATGCCCTTACACCCCTGGCAGAAGCCGTGGGCTTTAATTACTTAAAGTCCTTGTCTCCAGTCCAGATATTTCCACCCCCTCATCAGGAGTTGACGGAGACTGAGGTTCCATACCCGGACACGGATTCGGTTGTAGAGCTGCCTACAGGGCCAGATCAGTTTGCTGTTCCACATCAGGATCTGAATAACAAGCAAACCCAACATCAAAAGCTCCCAGAGGCAGTTCCTGTGCTAGACTGGGATCAGAATCAGCCCTTGGTTCTCCCTTCTCAACACAAAAGTAAGACTAAACACATAGGTCTAGAGGAGGCTGAAGGTCACCAATCATTTGAAATACTTGTTCCACCTCAAGGTAGTAACAGCTCAAAACCAATGAAGTTTATTGTTTCACCCCCAAACCTGAAGAAAGATCTAGTTCAGCATCAACGGCTTGACAAAACTATTGTTGGAAGTATAGGCCAATTTCAAAAAAACACTCAGGGTCTAGAACAGCAGTTGCAGGGTGGTTATTTAGATCCCAGTATGGATGCCATTTATCCTGAGGCGTGCCTACCTATGGATTTTTTGGGGAGCCCAGATGAACCTACAGAACCCCCTGAGGAAGCTGAAATTTCTCCATCCCAGCTGGATGGCCCAGTGCTAAGTTCGATCACTTGATTAAGGTGGTTTCTTCCATATCTCTCCATGGTAAAGTTCTTTTTCCCCTTGGTAATTGATAAATAATCTGTGGGGTGATACTTTGGGATCAGTGAAGATCCTACTTTCAAACAACTCTTCACCCAACTGTGCATCAATGATAATCTTTGAATCAACTATTACATTGATAGTTGCAAAATGACACTTTCCTATTCTATCATCCATTTTGCATTTATTAGCTGACATTATTCTATACAGAAGAGCTCCCCCACTTTTCCTTTTGAGTATCACTATGAACTCATGTGCTTTTTTAAAAATTAACTATGTTATACCTTATTATAATGATAATGTTATTCTTTGGAATGTTCCTTTTGTCTAGATTTGGCGAATGCGATCTCTGTTATTGTTTAACCATACGATGCTTTTTTATTAGTAGAATAACTTCTAATAAATTACTACTCACAAATGGGAACTGAGAAAGGGATTCCAGAAGGTGCGGTCTTATTCAGACTCTTCTTAGAAGTCTGCCTTCTTCCTGTGTACTCTCAACCCAAAGTGAAGCTTTTGGGTTGGAAGGAGATACTTCTGAATTAAAGTACAGATCAATGTCACCCAATTCTAATCCCTATTCCCTTTTTTCTAGGCATACCATACCTACTGCCATCCTAATCCTTCTGTTGGGCACATCTCTCCTCCTCTATATTTATTTCCAACAGTCAAGAGCAGCAATTGGCCAACCGGCCCCTATCCAGTTCTGCAGTCCATATGCCCCAAGAACTCCTTTTTGCAGTGGTCTGTGGTGGCCTTGGCCTACCTCTTCTACCTACTCAAGTAACTCTTTTACCATGAATTTAATTATCTGTGTTTCCATTTATAGGGACTTACCTAGCCATATGGCCTGTTGCCTCTGCCAATTTAAAAATACCATTGAGGTTGTCTGTAAGAGAGTCAAGCTGTGTTCTGACAGTGGATGCCTGACAGACTTCATACGTTGTGGTGAGTGTCAACTGCGGGATAATAAGTTTTTAATTTTATTTTATTTTTAATCAATGATGATAATTTTAAAAATTAATTTAAAATTAAAATTAATGATGTAATTTCATTATTTTAATTAATTCATTCAGAGTTCCAGCTCCCTAAGTTTCTAAGACCTCCCCCCTTGGTAAGAATCAGAGTCTTGGTTACATTATTAAGCTAATTGTTGCTCAGTTACATTGTTAGCTTAATAATGTTACTGATCCACATACATAAAGGGACAGGAGAAAGGAATGGAAGCGGGAAGGGAATTAACATTAATGGCCACATATCCTATGCTGTGCTCTCTGCAAATGAGAACTTATTGATATAGTGCCTCACAGTTTGTAAACTGATTTTATATACATTAGGTCTCAAGTACCATTTGTCTTATAGGACAGGTGTAAATATATTTTTATTTTGTTTGTTTCTGCAATTTTATAAAGAGTACAAGTGATGCTGTTTTATGTCCCATTTGGACCCTGAGATTTCTGGTTCGATAACCAGAAGCTGCTACCTAGCCCTTCTAATGGATGGGAGAGCTAGTTTATTCTTAGACTGTCCAGCTCTGAACTTGCTCTGAATCTCAAACTTTTCTATCCACAAAACACTCAGGGGCTTTCAACTATTTTGCTATATATTAAATTTATTGGCACTAACTTGGTGACTTCCAAAATGTGCTTTCATGCCCACGTAGCTTGAATACAGGTCTCTATCACTGATCTAGAGCATATCATAAATAATAACACTTATAAGTAGCACTTATATAAAGACAATATTGCTGATTTTTCAACACAATGTTTTTTTTTTTGTCTGTGACACACAGCTTATGGGATCCTAGCTCCACAACCAGGGATTGAACCCGGGCCACAGCAGGGAAAGTGCCAGGTCCTAACCACTAGACCACCAGGGAACTCTCCTAAACAATTTTTTTTACTAGTTGTATTACTCCCTCCTCCCCCAGAAGTGGGCAAAAAAGGCATTTTTAATTTCCTTTTACAGGTGAGGAGAAACAAGATCAGAGGTGTTAAGTGCTATGACCCTAGTGCCCCTATCTCTCCCCAGTTTGGGGCTCTCTGCAAGCCCATGCTCCTCCTTTCTCATGATACTTCCCTCCTCCTTTGACCCTCAGGAAAAATACTTTTAATCCTTTTGGAAGAGGAGCCCAGCTACACAATGGTATACATTACCTTCACACAGTCAGAAGCTTTGGATGGTTCCCCAAGTAAAGCTGGAAATATTAGAAGTAAAATGAAATGAAAGCAAAGTAGCCATCTGACAGAAGTTGCTTTTTCCCTTCTGCATTTTGGACCTCAAGTAGTATTCCATTGATTTGTTGAACATTCCACGTTGGCCTACAATTGGGCAAATCTCTTATACCCCAGATCCCTGCCCAAATTTTAGCAAAGAGCTCAGGCGAACATAGTGATTTTTTTCTGTATAGAGCCTTCTGTTATGAGGGCTGGGATATATGGAAGCAGGGACTGAGCAAAGGACTCGGTGGGTGGGTGGAGAAGGAAATGTCCAGATGACGACCTGTTAATGGCGGTTGTTGTCGTGGTCATCTGTGATAGTAGCACGGACACAAGCACACTAAAGGGGTGGATAGAGGAAGGCTCACACTCCTCTGCCTCTGAGGAGGGACAGGATGGGGTATATAAATTTGAGGAGTCACAGTAGATCTGCAGAGAGTCCAGCTGAGTAGGGCAATATTTGTCTTCCAGCCTTGGATTTTCTTCAGTTCTGACCCCTGGGAACCAGTGGAGTAATCCTGAATATAGTTAGTATATTTCACGCTACAGAATTTTCTGAGTAGATAGCCACTTTTTCAAGAGATATCTTTTTCGCATTTTGTTGTTGCCAGTCATAGGCTTAAGTGTGTGTTTCTTTTTCTCCTAAGTGGCACTCAAACGTTGAGTGATTCCTAATTTATTTGGCTGTGGACTGACTAAAAGCTGTCCCATCAGTATTCAATGATCAAAAACAGTTATTTTTGACAGATGAAGAAACATCTGTAGGGAATGCAGAAGGATCGTTGAAGGTGTTACAAGCCTGGAAGAAGAACAGCAGCGAGCTGACTATTGAGTCAGAGAGGGCATCCTCAGATAAAGTGCTGTCAGCTTGTCAGGCTTCATGAATGAGCAGCTGGACTTTAATAATAGAAGTGATATTATCAGTGCACTGAATTACATACTGCCTTTTATCTCAGAGGGGAATCTAGGAGATGTGGAATCAACATTATTACCATTCATTCAACTTCTTTTTTCAAATACACAAGATGGAGATATGCCACTGGGCATTTTGAAAATCAATACAAGGAGCCCTTCTGTTAAACCTGTACCCAACAATTCAACTAATAAAAATAAATTGAAGAAACTTCACTTTCTGGAAAATTTTTAGATGCAGAAACTGAAGAAAAATTCGATGAGGTTAAAAAGGAAGAAAAACCTGCCACGTATACGCGATCCAACCATTTAAGTACCATGTTTAAACTCTGCATCTTTCAAAAGAAATTGGAAGCTGCCCAACCACAGAAAGAGAGCCTAGCAAAGATTGAGATTACAGAGAAACACCTGCTGAGAGTGAACAGGGTCCTCAGGGGCCCAAGGGGCATACAGAAAATGCACCTCAAAGCAGTGGGAGATGAGAGCGTCAGGAGGAAACAGAATGCCCAGCAATCTGTGGCGAATACTGCCGAAGAAAGAAGGCTCAGGAGACCATCCCCAAGAAAGCTGAAACAGCTTCTCATGGTGCGGAGGCCCAGGCAGCTGGTGGGAAAGTCGTCCAATGCAGAGTCTTCATTCATAAAGGAACACAAGGCAGCAGGCTCCTCTTCCCTGAAACAGTACTTCAAGGGCAGGCCTTGTGCCTCCATCCCTCCAAAATCCCCATCTGAGGTTAAAAGCAAATCAAAAGACTTATCCCACACTATTTTTTTTTATTTATTTATTTTTTAAACATCTTTATTGGGGTATAATTGCTTTACAATGGTGTGTTAGTTTCTGCTTTATAACAAAGTGAATCAGTTATACATATACATATGTTCCCATATGTCTTCCCTCTTGCGTCTCCCTCCCTCCCACTCTCCCTATCCCACCCCTCCAGGCTGTCACAAAGCACCGAGCTAATATCCCTGTGCCTTGCGGCTGCTACCCCCTAGCTATCTACCTTACCACACTATTTTTGTTTTAGAAGCAGTAAAGGCTAGAGTTAGAAATATTGAGGCTCCTGAACTAATCTCACCTTCTGGTGAAAAATACATCTTCCATGAATCTCAGTCTCATCGTGTCCACAGAAAACCCAAAGTCAAAAGGAGTCGAAAGTTCAGAAAGAAAAGTTCACTCAGTAGAATGATGCTTGCAAGCTCTCCGTTCTCTGTAGCGAGGAGTCTCATAAATTCCCCTCCACGAGAGGCTGTTTCACCTTCAAGAGAAGTGACTTCTCAGGAAAATCCTTTTCTAGCATTATTTTCTCTTTCAGACCATCCTGCAGAACACACTAGTTCAGAAAACAATACTGCATAAAATGTTTCTGATGAAATTATTTCCAGAGGAAACTCTACTCTGCCAGGAGGAAACGGCCCTGGAAACACTACCCATAGGAACGTCTTCACTGCACATTCTACTGTTGCTGCAGACAACAGTATGCCAACTGTTCAACACACCAACAAAACACAATGGGAGTACCACAACACGGGCACTGAATTATCCTCCAAGCCCACAGGCTTCCCTTTCCCAGGGCTCACATCCCCAGGTGATCAAGTTGAAACTCAGCTAAACCAGCAGCTACGGTCCCTCATCCCCAACAATGACATGCGAAGGCTCATTTCTCATGTTATCCAGACTTTGAAAATGGACTGCTCAGAGACACACGGGCAGCTGGCCTGTGCCAACCTCATGTCTCAAACAGGCCTCCTGATGAAACTTCTCAGCAAGCAGCAAGAAGTAAATGTTTCCAAAGCGGAATGGCATACGGACCAGTGGAAAACTGACAACTATATCAGTGAGAGCACAGAAACCCAGAGTGAGCAGAAAGAGCAGGAGTCAAGTGAGGTGAGGATAACCCCTGACACATGGGAGCGGGACTTTTACTCAGTTTAGGACATGCCATTAACATGCCCAAGCAGGAATACCATGGGCTCCTAGTCTGTATCTTATCTTCAGCCATGAAACTGGCTAAGACAGTGATCTCCCACTTTGCTCGTTTAGAGAGTGTGCCACTATTCCTTGGGTAGACGAGAAAAGGCATAACACAAGATAAATAATGTGTAGATGAATAAAGTGTAGAAGAAATTGCTAATGATAAGATTAATAACATTCAATTTGGCTTGTTCTTATAGAAGCTACTCGCCTGAAAGGATTGGGTTTTATAGTATTTTAAGAATAGTTAACTATCATTTAGAATAGGATTAAAAATAGTTAGCTTTCATCCCTTCCATCTCCTTGTTTTAAAAAAACGGTTATGTATTATTTTTAGCTCACAAAAGAAGTTCCAGGATATGGCTATAACAACAAACTCATCTTGGCAATATCTGTAACTGTAGTAGTGACGATTTTGGTTACAATTCTCTGTCTAATTGAGGTAAGGATGATAATTAATTCAGATTCAGAACCCACAAACTGAGAATCAAAGCCACCTTTCCTCCTACTACTACTTGATTCTTCTCTTTAATCATGAGGACTGAATACACTTCGTTCTTTTACTGAAAAGTATATTCCCAGGATTTTTGGTTTGTTTGTTTGTGCTTTTGTTTGTTTTTTTTATGTGCGTTGGGTCTTCATTGCGGTGCGCAGGCTTCTCATTGTGGTGGCTACTCTTGTTGGGGAGTACGGGCTCTAGGCACGCGGGCTCAGGAATTGTGGCACACGGACTTAGTTGCTACACAGCATGTGGGACCTTCCCAGACCAGGAATCAAACCCACGTCCCCTTCACTTGCAGGCGAATTCTTAACCACTGTGCCACCAGGGAAGTCCCCACAGGATTTTTAAAGGAACTCCACTCCCAGGAGATCTCTATGGAATTGGATGCATGGTAACAAGCCATTGGACTATTTTGACAAGTGAAGTTTATAAGAAGGCCAGAGTTGACATGATAGTAAAATTTCTTCAACACAAAAAACTATGCTGATTTGTTGTACTCACCAGTCACTCTCATTGTACTGTTGATTTCTTTACTTGTTGGCTGAAATGATGAGAGATATAGGATCTCCATACTCATGGAGCTATCAGTCACCCTGGGAGGGCTAAAAGGACATGCCTAAGAGATAAAAGTGTGATCTCGTCAATTCCTTAGGTTTACTTAGCAGCTTTCTTCTCCAGTGTATTAGGAATTGTGTAGATATGTTCCATTAAAACACTGGAGTAAAGTAAAAACCTGCAGCAGGCTACCCTAAATGTCATATTTATAGTAGCCTATTCCTGGAGCTAGCCTGTTTACCTTTTGTTCAGTTACATAATGGTTTATTACTTTTCCCAAAGGCAGTTGCTAACATTAAAAGAGTGACTTTAGTAAGCTGACAATCTTGATTGTACCCTACCAATCCAACCTACTTTATTGACCTTTTCTCTTGTAATGGCAGGCCCCCATTCCAGCCAAAGCAGCTCCTCACTATACGCTAGTTACACCATACCCATTCCTACTTTTGTCTGTGCCTTTACCCATCGAAAATTCCTTTATTTTGCTTTGCCTGTGGAAGTCCTATGCATCTTTCAAAGACCAACTCAAGTTCAGATATGTTTCTTCATAAAGCCTTCCCTGAATACTCCAGCCCTCCTGATCCTTGTCCTGTGAGGTTTGTCACCAGTTCTTAGGGGCCATAGCAAAGCAGTCCCTTCCCCTCAGAAGTCACAAAAATGGTAAGCAGTTTTATAAAAGGCAGCCCCCCAGGAGAGAAACAGCAAGGTTAGCACATCGTGGAGCTGAGCAGAGATGTGTAAGGACCAATGGCTTCCTGGCCTATCAGACTTGAATAAAACTTGACATGATGTACTAACTTGTCAAGAGAAACGTGTCTATCTGCAGGAGGGTTGGTCAGTAGTGAAAGCATACAAAAGGTGAGGAGAGAACAACATGGGCAGTGCCCATCCTCACATTGCCCGAGAGTAGAGATGGCACCTTAGGCAGCATAACTGAAGAGTCAGGCCCACCAGCCAGGCTGTGCCTGTTGAGGAGATGGATGGATCCAGCTACCTCAGGCGTTCCCATTAAATTCTCGATTCAGCTCATTCCTTTTCTAATTCTGTTCTCACCAAGTAGCCTTCGATTGTGTGATTGTGCTTGAGTGTGCCACGGAGGCCTGTCTCCACAGAAGGTAATAATTCACTGATTGTGCAGACACGGATGCCCTGTGTGTAGAACAGATGTATTTCTCCTTGTCAAGTAATAATTTGGCATTCTGCGTTTTGATCAATCCTGTGATATTGATAAAGTGAGACCGCCACAACAGGAAGACATGAGTTCTCTCTTGGTGAGGAAGAGGATGATTTCTGAGCCTCGGAGGCTGGGGACTAGCATGGGGTCAGCTTGCTAGTCATTGGCCATTGCCCACACTGTACTCTCTACATCTCCAGCTGGCATATGTCCTTTTGCTTTTTTACAATTTCTGTAAAGTCCCCTTTTTATTGTTTTTAACTTCTATGTAGTTTAACCTTGCATTTGTTTCCTTTTGTTTTGATTTCGCCTGTGAGATCTTAGTTCCCCAAGTAGGGATTAAACCTGTACCCTCGGCAGTGAAAGCGAGGAGTCCTAACCATTTTTTCCTCTCCCCACTTATATGATAAGGTTTTTGAGGACAGGAGCCATGCAGTGCTCTTCCTATGGTAGACAATAATGGTGTTCAACAGAAGAGAGATGAGGCGTTATGTCAATTCCACAGTGAGGAATAATGCAGCCGAATATTTATTTGAAGTAGCATAGAGTCCAGCAATAGACCCATGTTTTCTTAAGACTTTTGAAATGTCATGTTTTAATATTCGAATCAGTGGAAAAAATGAATTAATGGTGATAGAATAGCTGCCTAACTATTTGGGGGGTAAATAATAGCAGATCCCCATTTTTCATCTTCAATAAACATATTTCCATAAATGTGAAGAAAGACCACATAAAGGTATTAGAAGAAAATAAAAGCAATATTTTTATAATCTTATGGTGGGAAAGAGCCTTCAGAGCCTGATGCCACAAGCAGAGCCTTTGATATATTCCACCGTCTTGTCTGTGACACCAGCTTAGCACTGATTCATGCCAAGCTTAAGAGGAAGAGTTTTCCGTATATTGTCTGATTTAATGCCCACAGTCCTGTAAGGATGATATTACTATCCCTCCTTCATAGATGAAGGAGATCAATGTAAGGCCCCAGTGGCCAAACCAAAAGCAGAAGCCAGCTTCAACCGACTGCAAAGCTTGTGCTCCCTACTCCACTCTTTTTTCTTGTCTCCTTAGAGACAAAAAAAACTGGAAAGTTTCGAAACACTGAAATTCAATGAAAGCCAGTATTTCTTTACTATAATGAGTTTTTTGTTTGTTTCTTTGGGCGTGGCGGGGTTTGGCCATGCTGTGCAGCTTGCAGGATCTTAATTCCCTGATCAGGGATTGAACCTCGGGCTGTCCACAGCAGTGAAAGAGACAAGGCCTAACCACTGGACCACCAGGGAACTCCCAAGAGTTTTATAAGTCAACAAGAAGAAGACAAACAATGCAGGGAAAAAGGGGACAAGGGCTGTGAAGAGTAGGATGTGTGTTGACAGTCAGCCACCATATCTGCCCGACCTCTCCTCATGGCTCGTGTGCTGTGGGTTTTGTTAGCCAGGCCTTTGTCACCTTATGATGTAAAACTAATCCATAATATTTTCTTCAAGTACTTTAATAATCTGTCTAGAATTTGTTGTATTTGCTTTTTCGTGTGGCTGAGGTAGGGGATCTAACATTTTCCCCCTATATGAAGATCTAATTGTTTTCAAAGCTTTCACTGAATGGTTTAGTCTTTCTTCCCTGGTCTAATATACTATCTTTATCTGGACTCTATTCTGTGATCCAGTTATCTTGTCCTGTACCAGTACCAATATCACACTGCTTAATTCCAGTTGTTCTATAACATATGTTATATCTGGGAGGGCAAGATCCTACTCTTTGACCTTCTTTTTCATACATTTCATAACTATTCTTACATATATTCTCTACCAAATGTCTGCTGGCCAGGTTTTATTTAAAAATTATTTTGGCTATAAATGGATTGCATTGAATTTGGAGGTTACTGTGAAGAGAATTGATCTCTTTACAACCTTCTAGGAGGATGGTATCTCATGCCATGTAAGTACATCTTCTTAATGTCCTTCAGAAAAGTTTTAATATTTTCATCACATAGGTCTTACAAATTTTTGGTTAAGTTTATTCCTAGGTACTTAATGCCTTTCTATTGATATAGTAAATGGGATGTTTCTTCTGTTTCTTAGTTATTTGTGTTATATGGGAAAGCTATTGAGGCTTATATGCAGATCTCTTGATTTTGTATGGAGCCATCTTACTCATGTTGCTTCCAATAAAATTTCGGTTGATTCTTTTGGTCTTTTTAGGTCTCTCTCATTTCACGTGCAAATATTTTTGTCTCTTCCTTTCCAATACTTCGTTTTTCTTATCATACTGATTAAGACCTCCTCCACAGTGATCAATAGTAACAGTAATCATGGGCATCCTACTCTTGGTCTTGACTTTAAAACAATGCTTAGGTTTCTGCTAGATACTTTTATTTTCTTTTCCTACTTGTAAGAGTTTTTATTAGGAATTATGTGTTGAACGTCATCTAAAACAGTCAATAAAATATATCGCCTGCTGCATGCAAGTCCCTATGTTAGGTACTGTGGAAGAGTCAAAGGATTATTAAACAGGGTAGAATTCCTTTCCTTAAAAAAGTTATCATCTCACTGGGTAGATAAGATTTAAAGTAAAAAGGAATGAATAAGGATTTGGAAATAGTTGTAATGGCTAATCATGATCACGTTTTCTTTCAAAACAGATTTATTCTCATAGAATTGCAAAAGAGGAAGATAAAAGAAGCAGAAGGTAAATATTGGTTTTGAAAGCAGAATTTTACAACTAGAGGAGAACTTAGAACTCATCTATTTCAATTTCCTGACCAAAGGCAGGAAGAATGTTTAATTACCCTAATGGTTTACCCTAATTTATTTATTAGCAGAATTAGCTCCCCAGCCCAAGCTGACTTAGAACAGGACTGGCACCGATTCATCTGCTTTCACTAGTCCTTTAAGGAAAGAGGGTGGACGGGGACAGGTTTTGGTTGTACCTCTTCCTGCTGGCCTGATACCGGGTTCCTAGGCATCAGGCCAGGCCAGAGGCCTTCTAGGAGGCTCCAGGGTAGGGAAGTCCACATGGTTGGGGATGTAGGGGCTGGCCTCACTCAAAGCTGACAAAAGGTAGAACATATGAGTCCCTTCTGTAATTTGGCAAGGAAACTTCGCTTCTCATCCTACTGCTTTTTATGCCCCTACTCTCTATTGCCTTTATCCAAACCTCATAGAATTTTAACCGGGAGAAACTTTAGACAGTAGTTTGTCTCTTCCTTTAATAATAAGGAAATGGAGAAGGAGAAAGGGAAAATACTTTGCCCCATGGTCATACTGCTAGTGATTATCAAAAAGAAGAGGGTCCCTTTCCACTGAGGACTTCTCTACTGATCGCACTGTGCCTGGGCTCTGAGCTACGTTTTGTGTCACAATTCGGTATACACATACTATATGGACATAAGTAGTTTCTGAAACAAACTTATTGTGCACTCTGATGTTTTTCTCTTCTATTTGTATTCAAAAAGAGTATTTTGTGTTTGCCTGCTGGTCATGGCCTTTAAACTGATCCCACAAGTCACTGACACCTCAGTGACATCCTGCAGTATGAAAGTCAGAGAGGTATAGATAACTTTGCTCGTTGGTTTCAGGTGTTTACTTGGTGTGATTCAACTTATAGGATAGAGCAGCCAGGACAATAAAAGCACCTTCTCCCCACACCCACACCCCCAGCAAATGCTGCATGTGCGACTATGTCCAAAGCGGACTAGTGTGAAGTGCATCTAGAGAGTACCGTGTTTCTGCCCAGCGCCGTTGTGCAGTGTTTTCTCTGCACGATGTCACTTGTCAAAGGACCAAGAAAGGTGAGTGGGGCTGAAAATCCTGCCTATACTCCATGCTAAGCTACATGTAAAAGTCTCCCCAGAGACACTAGGGGGCCATTTTGGACAGACACAGAGAACTTCTGGAAGGACAGCATGCATGCAATGATTTTCAAGATCCCGGGTCTCTTGTGATTTTGCTCATTGTGATTATGGACTGAGGTACCCATTTAGTCCTAATACGACCAGAGATAACACATTGTGAGAGAGATGAAAAACGACATGTAACACTAACTGTGTGTGTTTTCCTCCAAGGGGCTTTTTTCGATTTCTGCTGCATAAGAGAAGCTCAGGGGAAAGTGAGAGTCAGGTAAGTTTGAGGAGGAGAAAGTACTGTGGCCAGAGAAAGCAGGGGAGATGCAGAATTAATATTTCCCTTTCTGTTTCTAGGAGGGCTCTTTCGGGAGAAGACGGCCACTTTGACATAGGGATACGTATAGGCCTCTCCACACCACACGCAAGGAAAATATGGCACAAAAGCTACACGACAGGGAGTCTTCTGAGGAGGATGAGATATTTCTCCATCCCAGAAGAAGGCCCAAACTCGTCATCCAGAGCTCACTGAAGAGGTAGAACCACCTCCACTTCAGCAGGAGGCTCCATCTCAGCCTTCAGAGGCCCCTGAGGAACTAGAAACTCCAAGTCCTCCAGAGGCCCTCGCCTGGCCTTTGGAGACACTTAAGGAGCTTGTAGTTCGACCAGTAGCACATCATGGGGTAAATGAAGTTCAGCAGTCAAACTTGTACAATTTCACTATTAAACCTATGGATCTGGCACTTACCATAACTCCACAGGTCACTAAATAGGTTGATCCTTCTCCAGTCCAGCAGGAGACCCCATTTCAGCCTCCAGAGAGCCCTCAGGAGGTGAACCTTCTCTACTCTATCAAGACACCCCAACTCAGGCTCCAGGTCTCCCTACTGAGTATGTACATGAAATTCCAGTGAATGAAGAGGTAGCATCTCTACCTGGCGTTCAGCGTCACGCTCATTCCAACTTGCCCAGTGTTACACTTCAACCTCTGGATTTGGAACTTAGCCATCACTCCAGAGCCCACTACGGAAGCTGAATTTCCTACAGCTCAGCAGGAGGCCCTGACTCCACCTCTTGAGCATCCTGAGGGGACAGAATCTTCTCCAACCCAACAAGAGACCTCAGCTAAGCCTCCAGAGCCTCCTGGAGAGGTTGAGCCTTCAAGGGAGCAGGAGCAACCAGCTCAGCCTTCTGAGCCTCCTGGGGAAGTTGAACCTTCTCCAACCCAGCAGGAGCCCACAGGTCAGCCCCCAGGGCCTCTTGTGGAAGCTGAGCCTTCTCCAAGTGAACAGGATCAACCGACTCAGCCTTCTGAGCCTACAGAGCCTCCTGAGGAGGTGAAAACAGCAACCCAGCAGGACATTCCAGCTCAGCTTTCAGAGTCTTTTGGAGAACCTGAAACCTCTGCAACCAAGGAGGAAGCCTCAGCTCAGTATCTAGTGACCCCTAATGAGGCAGAATCTTCTGCAACCCAGCAGGAGATCCCAGCTCTGTCTCCAGCGGAGATAGAAACTTCTGCAACCCTGCAGGAGCAACCAGCTCAGCCTCCAGAGCCTTCTTCAGGGGAGGTGGAACTTTCTCCGACTCAACAGGAACAGCCAGCTCAACCTCCAGAGCATCATGAAATGACAGTTTCACCTCCAAGTCACCCTCATGCTCAGCATTCAGACTTATCCGGTGTCATTGTCAAACATGCAGACGTGGAGCTTACCATAAGAAAAGAACCCACTCCAGAGGTGGGACCTTCTCCAAATCAGCGCAAGCCTTCAGCTCAGCCCTCAGTGCCCCTTACTAATGCAGAATTTTCTATAATGCAACATGAGGCCCCCACACTGCCTTCACAGCCACCTGAGGAGGTTGAACTTTTGCCAGTTCAGCAGGAGGCTCCAGCCGAACTCTAGAAGACAGTACATATAATAAACCTTCAGTACAAGAGGAGACCCCAGCTCAGTATCCAGAGCATCGTGGAGAAGAGGTTATACCTGCCACAAGCCAGCAGTAGACTCCAGATCAGTTCTCACAGGCTCCTGACGTTGTACCTTCTCCACCTCAGCAGGAAGCCACAGCTTAGCATCCAGAGTCTCATGGTGAGGTGGAATCCTCTCCAACTCAGTCTCCAGAGCTCTCTAATGTGACTGTAGTTTTCTCTCCAGAGCATCCTGTGACAACAGTTTCTCCTCTAGGTCAGGATCAAGCTCAGCTTCTGTAGCAGCCTGATGTCACTGTTAAACCTGTGGATCTTGCACTTACCGTAACTCCAGCGTTCACTAATGACGTTGAAACTTCTCCACCCCAACAAGAAACCTCGGCTCAGTCTACAGTGTCCCCTGAGCAGTTGGAACCATTGTCAGTCCAGCAAGAATCTTCAGATCAGCATCCAACCCCCTCTGAGAATGTTGAACCTTCTCCAGTTCAGCAGGGAGCCCCAACACAACCTGAAGAGCTTCCTGAGGAAACTGACCCTTCTCCAAGCCAGCAGGAGAGTTCAGCTCAGCATCCAAACCCCACTGAGTGGGTTGGACCTTCTCCAGTCCAGCATCAGCACCCAACTCAGCCTCCAGGGGCCTCTACAGATGGTGCAGCTCAACCTTCAGTACATAGTGAAGTGACATTCTCACATCTAGGTCCAGGTGAAGTTGAACATCCAGTGTTGTCTAATATCACAGTTGAACCCCTGGATCCTGCGGTTGTCTTAACTCTAGAGCCCAGTAAGAGCTTGAACATCCTACAGTGCAGCAGGAGGACCCTACTCAGACTCCAGATCCCCCTGGAGGGATAGAGCTTTCTTTAATCCAGGACGAGGCCCCAGCTCAGCCTCCGGTTCCCCAGGGGAGCTCAGCTATATGTCCGTAGCCCCCTAAGGAGGTGGTACCTTCTCCCACAGAGCAGGAGCTTCAGGCTCATTCATCAGAGCTCCCTGCAAAGGTGGAACTATTTCCAGTCCCTCAAGGGACCCTCCTCATCTTCTACAGCCCCCTGAGAACATGGAATCTTCTCCAGTCCAACAGGCGTTCCCAGGCCTACCTCTGGAACCCCTTAAAGAGACAGAACCTTCTCCAGCTGAGTAGGAGGCCCCATCTCAGCCTCTAGCACCACCTAAGGAGGTTGTAGCACAAACTCCATCGAGTGCATTATGAGATGACAATTCCAACACTAGGACAGGGTCAAGCTCAGCATTTAAACTTGCCCAGAGTCATAGTTAATCCTTTGGACCAGGGTCTTCCCACAGCTCCAGAACCTACAACGGAGGCTGAATATTCTGCAGCCCTGCAGCAGACTGCAGTTCCTCCAACATAGCCCGAGGTGACATTTCCAAATGCAGAGCAAGTTTAGGCTCAGCATCCAACCTTGACAGAGGTCACAATTCAACCTTTGGACCTTGAACTGACCATAAGGCCACAACCCACTAAGGAGGATGAACCTTCTCCAACCATGCAGGATAACTTAACACAGCTTCCAGAACCACCTAAGGAGGTTTCTGTAGCTCAGCTTCCAGTATATCAGAACCCAATAGTTCCAACACCAGAACAGGATCACACTGAGCGTCCAGCATCACCCAGTGTCACAGTTCAACCTTTAGACCAGGGGCTTACCACAACTCCAGAACCTACTATGGAGGGTGATCATTCCAATCCCCTGCAGGAGACTATAGATCCTCCAACATACCACGAAGTGACACTTCCAAATCCAGAGCAAGTTCAGGCTCAGCATCCAACCTTAACTGAGGTCACAGTTCAACCTTTGGACCTGGAACTTACGTTAACTCTGGAATCCACTTTGGAGGTTGATCCTTTTCCAACCATGCAGCAGACCCATGCTCAGCCTCCAGAGCTCATTAAGGAAGTTGTAGCTCAGTCTCCATTGTACTCCAAAGTGACAGTTCCAGCACCAGATCAGGATCATGCTGAGCATCCAGTATCACCCAGTATCACAGTTAAACCTTTGGACCTGGAACTTACCGCAACTCCAGAACCTACTACAGAGTCTGAACATTCTGCAGCCCAGCAGCAGACTACAGCTCCCCCTCCAAAACACCCTGAGATGACACTTGCACAGCCAAACCTGATTCAACTCACAATTCAACCTATGGATGTGGAAATTACCATTACTGTAGGATCCAATATGGAGACTGTACCTTCTCCAATCATGCAGCACACCCCAACTCAGCCTCCAGAGGCACCTCAGTATGTTGTACTTCAATCTCCATTCCAACAGGATGTGACAGTTCCAAATCCAAGTAAGGATCAAGGTCAGCATTCAACATCATCCAGCGTCAGAGTTCATTATGTGGACCTAGAGCAAACCACCACTCCAGAATCCACTATGGAGGCTGGACATTGTACATCCCTACAGCAGACTACAGCTTCCCCTCCAAAACACCCTGAGGTGACACTTGCGCAACCAAACCTGACTCAAGTCACAGTTCTACCTGTGGGCCTGGGAGTTAACATATCTCAGCAACCAAGGGCATCTGAGACAGTTCTTTTTCCTTCGACTCAGTATTCAGTATCCACAGGCCTTTCTGGTGTAAAATATACCCCAGAAAAGAAGCAGCCAGAACAGAATGCCACCACAAACTTCAGCATATGTGAGCTGTGTACCTGCACAAATGAGACGCTGGCGTGTGTTGGTCTCAGCCCAAAGCAGAAGCTCCACAGAGTGCCTGAGCCAGAGCCTAACGCCTACAATGGCACCTTCACCATCATGTAAGATTCGCCTCTCCTCATTTGTTCTCTGCATCCTGCCTGACATGGCAGCCTTTCTTCAGGTCTTCCTGGGTCCTCCTTTTCTCCCCAATCCACATTGACTGACTTTCTGTTTTCACCTTTTGTTTGTCAATGATTCCTTATCTTCCTTCTCTTCCTTACCATTTTTCCCTCTCCTCCAGTCTTTTACTTTTAATTGCCCTTGTTTTTTCCTTCTCCATTTTTTACCCCATTATTTAATTCCTTAACACCTAATCTTCTCTCATCTTTATTCCATCGTGTTTACAGTGACATGTCCCTCTCCCCATCTCATTGGTGGTAATACAACAAAGTGGTTAAGAGTAGAAATTCCGGAGCCAGACTAACTGGATTTGAACCCAGGTCTGTCATTTATTAGCTTTATGACTCAATTTCCTCATCTGTAAAATGGGGATTATGGTAGTCATCATGTCATAGTATGACTCCTATGACTCCTCAATCTCCCAATGACTCCAATCTCATTGGGAGATTTAGATGAGTTAATATAGGTAAAGCTCTTCTATCAGTGCCTAGCATATATTTTAGTGTAGCTATTATTATTATTCAATCCCTCAGTTATATCTAGAACTCAACTTTGTCCCCTGGCTTTCTATATGTAGCACCCATTTGTGCCCAACCCAGGGCTAAGTACTTTGGGAGCCACAGAAGTATATGGCATTGTCTCCAGAAATGACAATGACAAGTTGGAAGAAAGGGGATATGCCTTAAAAGGGAGGTAATATATAATTAAGTATGAAGAGAAATACAGATAGGTGGTGTAATTCACCAGAACCTGTAATCACAGGGGTGTGGAGGTCATGGAAGGCTGCATGGATAAGCTCAATGTTTAGCTGGGACTTAAAGATTGGCTGTGATTTGTCAGAAAAATAATAGGCAGTACAGTCTAGGCAAAGGTGTGACTGCAGGGACGATCAGAATTTAATAGATTAGTCTGGCTGTAAATAATTGGGTTAGGTAACAATGAAAGATAGGATTATGAAAAACCTTGGCTATCGGCAATGCAGGTTTGAAAGTTCCGATGTAAGATATGGGAAGCCACTGCAAGTTTTCAAAGCAAGAGAGACAAATGATGAAAACAAGAGGCTTATTTTAAACTTGAAGATGGGTAAGACAGGACTCCTTTTAGCAACTCATGATCTCATAGGCAAAATAAGCATATAAGCTCAAACCATAATGACAAAGTGCTGTGGAGACACCATGAAGTAATAAAACTACATTTCTTTTAAAACAGTCATTTCCTCCTTCTATCCATTCCCCAGCTATTTGTTGATTTTATAAATATTTGAGTTTGCTTTATGTCCACGTGTTGGCTTTAAATATGATAGACGATGCACATAAGCAGGATCTAGTCCATACTTTGAAGGAGTTTATACTCAGAGGAAATGGGTTGCAAAAAGAGCTATATTTAAAGAAAGAAATGAATATGGGCAATGAGAGCTACAAGTTGGTGCTGGAGCACAAAAGAAGGAAAAAAGACTTCAAATTGGATCAGGGAAGATGTTACTAGAGCAATGCTGTTTAAACGGGACCTCGAAGGGCCATTGGGTATCAATGACAGACATCTTGGGAAGAATAAGGTTGCAAAAGGAAAGTGGGAGAAAGGCAAAACACAGGAAAAATACTCTTGAGTACCTGTAGAGTACAAGTGGGAAGAGTAGGGGATTAGAGCCAGATCATCTAGGGCTTTGGAGGCCAAGCCAAGGATAACATGCCAAGCTAGCATGTTACCACAGCAGTGCTTTAGGACAAGCATTAGCCTGCAACAGAACCAACCACTTGGAGGGCTTGTGAAAACACAAGCTCCACCCCCACAGTTACTGATTCAAGAGGTCCAGAGTAGGGCTGAGTATTTGTATCTTCATTAATTCACAAGTGATGCTGGTATTTCAGAACCACTTCTGGAGAGTTAATCTGGGGATCGCGTGGAGGATGGCTTAGAAAGGGAGAGGGTAGAGATGGAAACACCAGTCAGAAGACAGTTATACCCATCCAGGTGAAATGAGAGACTAAGCTGGAATCAATGGAAGTAAGATAGTCAGCTATAGTCAAGAGTAGGTATTTTCGAATAAAAGTCAAAATGATAGAAAGTGTAATCCTGAATTAACATGACATATTAATGATAGGAATAACTTCCTTTCAAGTTGTGTGAAAGGTTATCTTTTATTTCTTCTGGTAATGAATTGGCGTAGAAAAGCAGAACTATAGTGGGAAGTGCGTAAATATAAGAATATTTCTTTTAATATTAGAAATTATAATGATATATAGAGATAAAAACTTTGGGCTCATAATCTAGAATTTGATTAGACCACAAAAGGTGGAATCTAATCAATGCTTCTTCTCTCAGGAAAGATTACCTCCAAAATCCATCAGGATCTATAGTTGTATATTTAATTTATGAAGATCCTGAATGTGAGACTTTTAAGAGAGGTGAAGGCAAGGTTAGGAACTCTGAAAGGTTCAAATAGTAATTCCTAAGGTTTGGAGTTTAGACCAAAGCTTCTTATTTATTATTATCATGCGAACCTCTACTAGTTATTCCTACTAATTAGATATCTAATAGCAAATTGAAGCAATATATTCCTTTTAATTTTCCTAGAGATTTTCCCTGCAATAAAATACCATCTGTCGAAAAAATTACATTAGAACTACTACCTTTTTTGCAGTTTATGTAAGTTACAAATATAACTTCATTATATTTGGAATTTTTATAAAGCTTAATTTTTTATAAAATTAATTTGTTACTCATTTTGAAAGATGATTAAAATTACCAGTAAAATTTTGTAGCAAATCCTTTTTGTCTCTAGCAAAGATTAGTGTGAGAATTATTACACAGATCAGAGTGAATCATTATAGAGCAGTGGTTCTCACCCAGGGTGATTTTGCACGCAGGTGACATTTAGTAGTGTCTGGAGACATTTTTGCTTGTCAGATCTGTATATGCTACTGACATCTAGTGGACAGAGGCCAGAGATGCTAGTAAACATCCAAGAGTGTACAGGAGAGCCTCCCACAGCAAAGAATTACCCAGCCAAAAATGTCTATAGTGCTGCCTTTCTAGAGAAATAAAGATCACTTAAGACCAGTATTTAATGAGCATTTACTATTTTGTATGTAATGCACCACATATATAATCATGAAAGTATAAATCATAATATCTTCCACAGTGAGATTTCTTTAGTGCATGGAGGGAGTAGTGATGTTATGTTTCATCATAGATAAATTAGAATTATTGCCAAAGGATAAATATTCTGAAACTATATATATTTTTCTTTTTCTTTTGCTTGTGTCTTTTTTTGTAGAAATCTTGGTTGCAGTTTACTCACAGAACTGAGCTTTGGAACGTTTCAGGCCTGGCATGGAATGAAGTTTTTACACAAGTAGTAAGTGAAATAGAAGATGAATACATGTAAAAAACTGTGTATAAAAACATGATGCAGTTATTGGTTAGCTGGGTGTAAGCCCAGTATGAATTCTGGTAAGGATGTCTTGAGAGCCATTTATTTTTTTTTTTTTCAAATGAGGAAACTTAGGTACAAAGAGGCCAAGAGACTTGTTTAACTCATATATGAAACCCTCTGCTTTCCATAGTACTGAACTTTGGCTCGGGCAATAAAAGGCACCAAGCCAAAACACTCAAATTAGCATTGTCATGGAAACCCACTGATGCCTCTCCAATATGCGAATGGCCCATGAAGTTCCACTTTTGAATTTAACTTTGATTCCCGCTCATGTGCAAAGTTCCTAACTGCTTAAAATGTATGCAACACAGAGCTGCAAAGAACTAAGTTTAGCACCGAATTCTTCAGGGAGCAAAAGGTGTGGGTGCTTCCCCAACCATTATTAGCTCTTTTAAATGGAAAAGCAGAAAGAATTCCTGAACACCCACCACAGGGATCTCCCCAGCCAACCAGAACATTGTTTTTCAAAAAGCATATATCTCTGAAGTGTAATGTTTGTGGCCAATAGGAACCTTTGAGATATGGAAAAAGACGTTGTTTGTGTTCAGCTGTAGTGTGAAAAATATAAGGAAAATACATTGCTGTAGCCTAATACAATATACGTTCTTTGCTGACTACTCTTCAATAAGAAGTGTGGGTTTTACACCCCTTCAGCTCAAAAATTCTGTGATTTCTCATGACACAAGGAAATGATAGTGGGTGCATTCAATGGACCGAAGGCGATTTTAGACTCAAGGCAAAAAAGAGCTCTTCTACACCTGGCTTTGGAAAAGACTCTCTTACCTGTCTTGTGGGTCAGAAATCCAGTTTCACACAGTTCACACATTTTTGGTTAATGAAGGTGTTGAGGCTGTGTCTGGAACTGGATTAGAAATTCCTGCAGATGCCTATCTTTAGTGGCCTCCTTCCTTTCCCTTGTTACTTTGCTGATGCCTACCTTGGGGAGAGAGCACCAAGGGTCAGTTTTTCTTTTGCCAGCACATCGGAGAGCAGGCTGATGAGGTTCCTTCACCAGGAGGTTTTAGTAGCGACAATACAAGGTCTTAAACTCACCACCTTTCCTAAACATCCTATAACACCAAGAGTTCCTAATAAGAATCAGAGTTTCACTATAGTTATGTAGGCAACACCGGAAAATATATTGTGAAAATCAATCAATCAATCACAGTTTAAAAATTAATGAATTCATTCAAAAACATTCACTGAGTACCATGCCCACTGTGTGTCAGGAGTGTACTACGTGCTGGGGATACAAAGACACATAGGGCAAGGACATTGTCCCCAAGAAGCTTTCATACTGGGAGGAGAAAGATGAAAGTTGATGGGAAAACACAGATGAGAGCCATTCTAGCATCTATGCAGCAGGGTAACAAGGTAAGGGAGGGGGTGGATGAAGTAGAAAGTGGGTGGTAGGTTAGAAAAGATTTGTAATGGAAGAGGCACCAACTTGTTCCTTTTGAATTTGTTTTCCTCTCTAATGACCGAAAAAGTTAGTGAAAGAATCAGAACTATCTGGAGTTGGAAATAAATTAGTACTGTACTCCTAAAACTCATTCACAGTTACTTTCAAAAGATTGTCACAGTATAGTAAGTCTTTGTTTTGGGCTAAGTCTTTCTAATAGACAAAGCAAATTTGATTCAGGAAATATTTGCCATGGTGAGATAAAAACTTTATTGCATCTCTTTCCAAAGGCAAGCCACCAAGGGAAGATGCCACCCTTGAGTTAAGTCATTTTACTACCTATAATGACGTATTATTGGGGTGTTTATAAGTTGCCTGCATTAAATAAGTTTGGGAAAGGGCCTCAACTGAGGTGGATTTATCATGAATTCAATGAAGCTTAGGCTTCAGGGCTCCTCACTTGCATAGGTCCCTTCCAAAGTCTTGAGAGGTGTCCTAGCAATTTTTGTATTCACAACTTTGCATGTTTTTATTAGATAGGATTTCCCAAAGTAGATGAGCTTCAGGCCCCACAAAACCTTGATTCATCACCGGGTTTCAGGTAATTATAAGTCAGTAGGTTTCTTGAATGAAGCTTCTATGTTATTGACAAACATCAGGTGAAGTAGTTAGCAGCGTGGTAGTCTATTTTAAATCCGAAATCTACCTCAAAGATGAACCAAGAGTTTATTAATTACTAAAGTATCACTTTTTGACTGGTGGTAGTAATCATATCTCTCTCAGATAAAATCAGGAATGAAATATATTATGGAAAAGGAGCAGTGGTTGATAATCCTAAATGTTAAGTATACTTTTTCTTTCTGATTTTATAGTGTTTCTCCTTTATTCACCTAGGCAGGTGCAGACTGATGGCTTATTTTTAAGATTCTTTTAGTCACTTCATTGGTTCTAACAATACAAGCTCCATGATTTTAGAAACTGAAGGACTCTACAATGTATAAAGGCTATATAACTTAACCAGACAGAGTGCATTCACATGCTGTCTTGTCTGTGGTACACCAATATTGAACCAAGAACAAGAGAGAATAAGAGGAAAATCAAAGCCTTATCCCTATTAAATTATTTACCCCATTTTGGAGAATATCAGTGAGGGAGGGGGGCCACACTATGAAGGCAAACTGAGCTGTGGTCACAGAGCCGCCCTAACGCTCCCCCAGTCAACTAGCATTGGTTTCCTTTAGATAGCTATGTACACACAAAAGCTTACACACTTCAGGGTGTTGTCATCACTTTTTGCTATGTACTAGAATCCTGGCAGCTTCTCAGATTTAGAAAGGCGTAAACGCTAAAAACAAAAATAACTTGGGTCTGCCCTTTGCCATGATTTAGGGTGGCTGTTTTATTTGGAATAGTTCAAAATTTTGAGACTGTCACACCTTGCAACTACTATATTTTCTTCTCCCAACTGCATCTTATTCTTCCCACCTGTAGTATTTTCTCCCATTCTATATGTTTTTTTCACTTTCTTGATAGTGTCCTTTGAAGCACAAACTTTTTAATTTTTATAAAATCCCATTCATCTATTTTTCCTTTGGTTGTTTGTGCTTCGGGTATTATATCTAAGAAACTGTTGTCTAATGTAAGGACTACTCCTGTGTTTTCTTTTAAGAGTTTTATAGCCTTTGCTCTTTACATTTGGATATTTGATCCATTTGGAGTTAATTTTCATATATGGTGTGAAGTGTAGGAGTGCAGCTTCATTATTTTGTGTGTGGATGTACAGTTGTCCCAGCATCATTTGAAAAGACTCTTCTTACCACATTGAATTGTTTTGGCATGCTTGTTGAAAATCAATAGACCATAAATATGAGGGTTCATTTCTATACTGTCATTTATGTTCCATTGATTTACATGTCCTGTCTTATTCCAGTACCACACTGTGATTGCAGTAGCTTTGAAACCAGGATGTGTGAGTCCTCCCACTTTGTTCTTTACCAACATTGTTTTGGTGATTCTGTTTCCTTGAATTGCCATATGAATTTTAGAATTAGCTTGGCAATTTCTGGAAAGAGGTCAGCTGGGATTTTGATAGGATTTGCAATGTAACCGTGGGTCGATTTGGGAAGTAGTGACATTTTAATATGACTATCTTCCAGTCCATGAATCCAGCATGTCTTTTTATTTATTTAGATCTTCTTCAATGTCTTTCAACAGTTTTTTACTTTTCAGTGCGAATCTTGTACTTACTTGGTTAAATTTTTCCCTAAGTATTTTATTTGTTTTGATGCTGTTACACATGGAATTGTTTTCTTAATTTCACTTTTGGATTACTCATTGCTGGTGTGTAGAAATCTTTTCTTTTTTTTTTGTGGTATGCTGCCTCTCACTGTTGTGGCCTCACCCGTTGCGGAGCACAGGCTCCGGACGTTCAGGCTCAGCGGCCATGGCTCACAGGCCCAGCCGCCCCGCGGCATGTGGGATCCTCCCGTACCGGGGCACGAACCTGTGTCCGCTGCATCGGCAGGCGGACTCTCAACCACTGAGCCACCAGGGAAGCCCTAGAAATAATGTTGATATTATATCCTGAAACCTCGCTGAATTCATTTATTAATGCTAACAGTTATTTTCCTAGATTCCCAGGAATATGTCTTGTGGTCTTCCAGTTTCCCAGGAATACATTGGAACATTTCAGTCTCTGTGGACATCTCATACCTCAGCTTTTGTTTTTAAGCTTTTTGGTTGGGCTGTTTTTTGCCCCAAACTGTTATCCATTGTCTCATGCAAGTGCCATGTTAAAATATTTGCTTCAAAATGTTTTCCGAAATGCCACCTGAGGAGAGGCTTTTCTCACTAGACTGCTCATGGTCAGGTCAAAGACAAGCCTTTCACGTGAGGTCTTCCAGGGGACCACCAGACATGTAAAACAATGACAGTTCTTTGGGAATGAGTCTTTTTGAAGGACCTCCCAGACCATGCTGCTCCTTCTGATACCAGGGATGTGGGCTGTTTTTCAAGGCTACCACTGGCATGGAGAGCAAAGGTCAAGGACAAGTTCAAGCAACACAGATCTCATTGTTCTTACAGAAATTAATTTGTTTTCCTTGAATAAATTGCTCCCCACTGTGTTGCGAGCCTGTTGGTTAAATTTCCAGAGTTCAGAAGAAGTTGATTCTGACCATTTTTGCCAGTTTTGTTGTTGTTGTTATTGTTATTGTTGCTTCTATGGAGGGATGAATTTTTAGATGTCCTTCCTCCATCATTTTATTACTGATTTTCCTGCAATGTTTTTTAAAATCTCTAAAGTCTCAATGACCATAGGCTAATTAAATATTTATTATGGGAGATGATGAAGGAAAAAATAAATAAAAAGAAAAATAAATAAATAAATAAAAAGAGAAAATATAATTCTCATAGAGGCTTTCCCAGATGGGTAGATGAAGTTTGAAAAGGTATTTCTATATTTAGTGCTCTCCAAATTAAGGTTAAAATGAGAGATATTTTAAAAACCCCCCTTTATTTTTCTCATTCATGTTAAACACAGGCTTTAGAGTCAGAACTGAGTTCAAATTCCAGCTCTGCTTCTTACTAATTTGATGACTTAGGACAAGTTATGTAACTTCTCTGTGCCTCTGTTTCCTCATTTGTACAATGGGGTAATATATCTATCACATAAGGTTACTGTGAGGATTAAATGTTAAATGCTGATCACAGATCCCTGGCAACCCAAAAGATATTAGTTTTGATGATTATCTTTACAATATTCTGCAAAAGTACACTAGTAATTCTTGAGTAGAGTTAACCTAAAGTCATATATTCTTTTCTTTCTTCCTGTTTCTTTTGGGTTTTTTTTTCCCTTATTTGTTTTACAGAGCAAAGGAAGAAGAAAAAAAAAGAAAGAACTAAGAAGAAAATCTATTCCAGCATTTTGGAATAAAATTTTGTTCCCCCAAATTAATTTGTTTATTTTATTGATATATAAACAAAATGTTATTTATTTATTCAGCAAAGATTTATTAAATACCTAGTAAATATATAGCCACTATGTCAGGCACAGTAATAATAATGACAATAAAGTGTGGTCCCTGCTCTGAAGTTGCTGACAATCTAGGACACTGACAAGTAAACCAGTGATTACATACACAGTAACAAAGGCTATGATACTAGAATACACATGGACTATGTGATGGTAGTATGGCTTTCACCAGTTCCTCTCGGATTTATCTCTTCTTTGGCTCCAGAACCAAGGAATTAGACCTATATTTGTCTTTAATTAGGTAGTTTAAATCATGAAATTTTCAAAAAATTTGTGGAGATGAAAGAAATCACCTTGAATTATGGAGGACACTAGAAATAGTACTTTTTTACAGAGCAAGGGCTTCCTACCAGTATAGTCACTTCGAGGGTTTTGAACCTGAAAAGTTCTTTGGCATATTTTTTCTATGCTAGCCACTTTTTTTCTATTTTTTTGTTTGTTTCTCTTCTCTACTTTATCGTCTAGAGACCTGCCTAGTTCCCAATGAAAGGGTGTTTTACAAATTCTAATGGTGATTTATAGGTAAAGTGAGAAAATGGTTTTTTTTTGACCTTCAAGTTCCATACCAAAAAAAATGAATATAAGCTTTCATGGAAGTAATTGAAAATGCAGATAATTTTAATTCCATTCCATTTTTCAGAATTCTCAATTGTAAACCTTTGACAACAGTTGAAGATTCTTATCTTTTTACACTGCCAGCATTAAAATATTTGTAAGTATTGCAACAGTTTCATGGCTCATGAGATAATTTCTGCTCCTTCTTTCTTTCGTCAAAGATTGAGTACTTTGGCTAAAAAGTCGTAATTTAGATTTTAACTGGGTTATTGAAAATAAGAGTTATTGGCAAAGAAAAGGATTAAGAAAGAACATATACGGGTAAGACAGCCAGCAGAGAATGAGGACAGTGTTGAAGAACACATATAGTTATGAAGATGTAGATGCGTGTAGGAATATTATTTATCCCAGAAAGCAAAAAGGAATAAGGGGTACATTATTTTTTTAAAGAAGAGTGATCAAAGAGGTAGATGCAATTGAAAATGAGAAGGTAGGATAATAAAAAATGATTGTGCTGTTCAGCACCAAGGTCATTCATTTGATGATGCAAATGTAAATTTCTTCAGAGAAGAAACTTAACTTCTTTGGAGTTATCATCTATGGCAAGTAAGAAGCCAGAATTGAAGTAATCACATGTTAAGTATCTTTTTAAGTATAGAATTTTTGTCTTTGGGTTTTATATCATGCATGTTTGGGCTTCTCCTTCAGAGACATGGGAACAACACAAGTGTCACAGCAATTGAAAGCATCGTCATGATGACCCTTGAATTGGAAAAACTGTAAGTTGATTTTTCTTACATTTATTTTCACTCATTTGTTTTTTTTATGTTTGTTTTATTATTTTCTTAAGTCAGGTTTACTAATGTACAATTTTCACTTCACAAAATTCACTGTTTTTAAATATACAGTGTGATGTGTTTTGACAAACGTATAGTTAGTTCTGTAGCCACCACCACATTTGAGGTAAAGAACATTTCTGTACTCCCAAAAGACCCCTCATGTCCCTTTGTAGTCAATCCATCCTCCTCCCACTACCAGCCCCTGGCAAAAACCAGTCTGATTTTTGTCCATGTAATGTTGCCTTTTCCAGAAAGTCTTATAACAAATCATGTGGAATGTAACCTTTTGTTTTTGGCTTCTTTCACTTAGCCAATCTCTTTGGAGATTTATCTGTTTTGTTGCACCTGTCAGTATTTCATTCCTTTTTATTGCTGAGCAGTATTCTAGTTGAGTGGATACATAGTTTGTTTACGCATTCAGTGACTGATGAACATTTGAGGTTTTTCTAGTTTTTTGGAAGTTTTGAACAAAGCCTCTGAAAACACACGTGTGTGTGAACATGTTTTGTGCGAGCATATGTTTTCATTTCTTTGGGGTAAAATACTTAAGGGTGGGATTGCTTCATCATATGCTAAGCGCATATTTCACTTTTTAAGAAACTGCTAAACTGTTTTCTAAAGTGCCTGTGCCTTTTTGCTTTCCCACTAGCAGTTTATGCGAGCTTCAGTTGCTCCACATCGTCACCTGATCCTTATATGTGTTTTTAAAAAAAATTTAGCCTTTCTCGTAGGTGTGTAGTTGCATCTCGTGGTTTTTGCCACATTTTGCATTTCTGTAATAGCTGATGATGTTGAGTGTCTATTGATGTGCAAATATCTTTTTAAAGAAGTGTCTGTTCAAATCCATTTTTAAATTGGATATTTATATTGAGTTTTAAGAGTGCTTTATATAAAAAGCAATGGAAAAAGTCCTTTCTCTCAGATATGTGTTTAGTAAATATCTTCTCCCAGATTGTGACTTATCTTCATTGTATTACAGTGTCTCTGAAGACTAGAAGTTTTAAATTTTTGATGATCTCTAATTTAGCAATTTTTCTTGTTTTTCATATTTATTTATTTGGCTGTTCTGGGTCTTAGTTGCGGCAGATGGACTCCTTAGTTGCGGCTCATGGGCTTCTTAGTTGTGGCATGTGAACTCTTAGTTGCGGCATGCATGTGGGAACTACTTCCCTGACCAGGGATCGAACCCGGGTCCCTGCATTGGGAACTCAGAGCCTTAACCACCAGGGAAGTCCCTTAGCAATTTTTCTTAGATGGTTTGTGCTTTTCTGTGTCTTATCTAAGAAATCTTTGTCTGAGACCCCATTGTCTAACCCAAAATCACAAAGATTTTCTCCTATGTTTTCTTCCAGAAGTTGTATAGTTCCATTTAGGTCTATGATTCATTTTGAGTTAATTTTCATATATGTTGTGAGGGAAGGGTCAAGTTTCATTTCTTTGCAGTTTAAAAACTATTTCTGTAGGACCCTATTGGGACAGTTTATTACACAACTTACTGCACCTTAAACTGTACAATCCCCCCTCCAATATGGCAAGCTAATAGAAACTTTCTGTTATGCCAAGGCTAGGTGAGGGGATTGCATGAGATTAGTATGCAGAAAGGGCACTGTATTTAGCAGTCTGTTCCAACCGTCTTTGTCAGGTCAGCTGACAAATCAGTGTCTTCACCACGCCATCACACATTGGTCACTGCTCTAGCCTCATCTTCCTCAGCCTCCAACAGCATCTGCCACAATTGCGATCCCTCTCTTGTCAGCTAGATGCCTTCCTCTCTGGATATTAAAAATTATTTCCCTATGTAACTACAATACTGTTAACACACAGTATTGAAGAAATTAAATTCCTACACAATGATATTACCTTATAAGAAGTTTCTATTCAGATTTCCCCAATTGTCTCTCTCATATAACATCATTTCTTTTAACAGCTTTTTGAGGTATAATTGACATACAATAATCTGTGTTCACACACACGCATATATAAACACCATGAAGACATCACCAAAATCAAAATGTCCATCTCCTCAGAAAGTTTCTTAACGTCTCTTTGTAATTCTTCCTTCCCATTGTTCCTGCCCTTCCCAATCACCATGCAACCATTGCTCTGCTTTCTGTTTGCATTTTCTAGAATTGTATGTAGATGGAATCATACAGTGTATACTTTCTTCTAACTGGTTTCTAACTCAGCATGATTATTTTAATTTTCATCCATATTGTTATATATATCAGTAATTCATTTCTGTTTATTGCTGAATAGTATTGCATTATATTGATGAACCACAATTTATCTATTCACCATTGATGAACATTTGAGTTGTTTCAGACTTTGTCTATTACAGATAAAGTTGCTATGAATATTTGTGTACAAGTCTTTGTATGGATGTATACTTCCATTTCCCTTGGACAAATACCTGCAAGTAGAATGGCTGGATCATTGGTAAGTGTATGTTTAAGTTTTTAAAAAATACCTATTTTCTATAGTGGCTTGATCATTTTACATCTCTACCAGCAGTGTATGAGAATTGCATTTTCTTCACGTTGCGGCCAGCACTTGCTATGCTCAGTATTTTTAATTTCAGGTAGTTTAATAGGTGTGTAGTTGTATCTCACCGTAGCATCCCTAATGATTAATCATGTCAAACGTCTTTTCATATGCTTATTTTCCATCTGTATATCTTTTAATCTTTTATCTATATTTTTCTGGAGTTTTGAGAGTTCTTTATGTATTCTGGAAATTACTCCTTTATCCAATATGTAAGTTGCTAAGTATTTTCTCCCATTCTGTGACTCATCTTTCTGTTCTCTCAGTAGTGTCTTTTGCAGGGCAGAAATTCTTAATTTAGATAGTGTCTAATTTATCTATTTTTTTCTTTCATGGATTATGCTTTTGGTGTTGTATCTAAGAAATCTTGCCTAACTCAAGGTCATAAAATTTTTCACCTGTTTTGTTCTAGAAGTTTTATACTTTTATGTTTTACATTTAGATCTTTGAACCAATTTGAGTTCCTTTCTGTATACGGTTTGGATGGAAGTTCTTTTTTTTTGTTTGGTTTTTGCACCTGTATATTCAATTGTTCCAGCATCATTTGGTGAAAAGACTATCATCTCTCCACTTAAATGCCTTTGAACCTGAAAGTCAGTTGTTCACATCTCTCTACTTCTGAACATTCTATTCTCTTCCTTTGATCCTTTTGTCTATCTTTACACTACTATCACAATGTCTTGAAAGTGTTACTTCATAAGCCTTGAAATCAGTTACTCTTAGTTCTTCAACTTTGTTCTTTTTCAACGTTGTTTTAGTTATTCTAAATTTTATTTCCACATGAATTTTAGAATTAGGTTTTCAATTTCTACAGAAAAGCCTACTGGTATTTTGATCTATAAATCAGTTTGGGGAGAAATGATGTCTTAACAATATTGAATCTTCTGATCCATGATTACATTTTATCTCTTCATTTATTTAGGTCTTCCTTAATTTTAAACTGCACACCCAATTTCTTTAATACCTGTATTCTTGAGTAAACTTTGGTAGTGCATGTGTTTCAAGGAATTTGTCCATTTCATCTTGAATTTATTGGTATAAAGTATTCTATATATTCTCTTATTATCCTTTTAATATCAATAGTATTTTTCTGTTTTCCATTTTATTTATTTCTACTTTGATCTTTATTGTGTTCTTTCTTCTCTTACTCTGTGATTAATTTGCTCTCGTTTTTCCAGTTTATGGTGGAAGTTGAGGAAGCTGAGTACCGCATTAGCAATAACCCACATGTTGACGTATTATGTTTTCAGTTTCAGTCAGTTCAAAATAGTTTCTGATTTCCCTTTTGATTTCTTCTTTGACCACAAAGTTACTCAGAAGAGTGTTGTTTAGTTTCCAAATATTTGGAGCTTTTTCAGATTTGTTAATTTCTAATTTAATTCCATTGTGGTCAGAGACATATATTGAATGAGTAAAATCCTTTCAAAAAATTTTTTAAGTATTGTTCTTTAATTAATTTTTTTCTGCGTTGGGTCTTTATTGCTTTGCCTGGGCTTTCTCTAGTTGCGGTAAGCAGGGGCTGCTCTTCATTGCAGTGTATTGGCTTCTCATTGGATGACTTCTCTTGTTGCAGAGCACAGGCTCTAGGTGCATGGCCTTCAGTAGTCGTGGCACACAGGCTGTAGAGTGCAGGCTCAGTAGATGTGGCACACGGGCTTAGTTGCTCTGCGGCATGTGGGATCTTCCAGTACCAGGGATCAAACCCGTGTCCCCTGCACTGGCAGGCGGACTCTTAACAACTGTGCCACCAGGGAAGTCCCAAGCTTGACAAACTTTGGTCAGATGTAACATAAAGGAGGCTTCATCATCCTCATCACTCTCAAACTGCCTATTCAGAACTCCCTTTAGATTCCAGAAAATGGTTAAAATATTCTTTAATGCATTGTAGAAACCTTATTCCATATCAACATGCCATTCAATTTTACTTTCCCAGAATTAACATTTCATTATGTACCTCCATTCAGCCACCATTCCTTTTTCAAGGACCTTTTCAATTCCTCTGAGTAAGTTAGTGAGGCTTAGATTTCCCAGACCTTTCTCTTTATAATTGTGTGTCTTCTCTGATTGGCTTCTTGTTCTGGCTACTTCCTACTGACCTTGCTGCCTATTTTCACCCATATTTCTTTACTCACTGATTTCACCTATATTGAATCTGAGAACTCTCCTCAGATGTGACTCCAGGTACACTACCTCCCACTTCTTTACCCTGTTTAACACCCTGACAGTACTTCAATCCTGGCAGTACCCCCTGGGATTGAAATGATTTTGTGTCAGACATTCTTTAATTTGCAGACCCTGCAAACATTTCACATAACCACTCAGATATTACAGATGGTCCTGGAAAGATTATGAAACAGTTACTTGGTATCAGTTGTGAGTAATGAGTTCTTTTCTTATATTGGACATTAAGACAATTCCATAAGTGTAGGTTGTGAAATTTTCACAGCATGAAGCCCGTCACTGATAGAGTTATGAAGAAAATGTTCTCCAAGTCACTATAGAGTTGAGAGGAAAGGGCATTCATATTAGATTTCTTTATTTAATGCAGAGCCTTAGTTTACTACCCACAACCCCGAAATTTTTCCCTACTTTACTTATGCGTTCTTTTTCAATTTTATTTATTTATTTGGTTGCACCAGGTCTCAGTTGCAGCAGGCGGGCTCCTTAGTTGCGGCTCAAGGGCTCCCCAGTTGTGGCATGTGGGCTCCCCATTTGCAGTAGGCAGGCTCCTTTTTTTGTGGCTCACAGGCTCCTGAAATGTGGCGTGCAAACTCTTCGTTGGAGCATACATGTGAGACCTAGTTCCCTGACCAGGGATCGAACCCAGGACCCCGCATTGGGAGCATGGAGTCTTAACCGCTGCACCAGCACGGAAGTTGAATTACGTGTTCTTTTATTCATTGGCAGGTATACATACTTCTTATCTTACTTCCCCTCTGTTTTTTATAAATCAGAGAATAACATCTTAAAATAAAATGAAGGAAAGGCCTAACGTATCTGAGTTTTTCTCAGTAGCACGAAGGGAAAGGTTTGCCAGGAAGAATTGTGGCAAGTTTATCCCAGATGTCAGCTGTCTCTACTACCCAGGGGCTCAGAGCCCTCCTGAAGATTCCTAATTGTCCTGGACAGATCTATTATGACTCACCATACAGGGCCTAGCATCCCATGCGACACTCAACATTTAAAAATTAATCTTCATTTCTCCTTCCCAGCAGGCAGCTTCAGTTGGAGAAAGTAATTTCATTTTCTTATGTACTCATTCCTTCACTCAGTCAGCAGACCATCACTCCTCTATTGTATGCCAATATCTATGCTTGTTTCTGGTAACAAGGAAAGAATAATGTATGGTTCCTTCAAGCACTTAAGGAGCTCATAAACTAGTGACAGAGGAAGATGCACAAACAAATCAATAAAGAATTAACAATGCTTTGACTTTATTTGTATTATTTGAATTTTTATGACTATATTTATACACTACACCCTGATCAAAATGGAAATGGACCTTTAAGAAACAACTAGTGATATAAAAACTCCACAGTAATATGTACGTTCTTTAGAGAGTTAAGAATGGAAATATTTGCACTCTCAAAGAAACCTGTTAATGCAGATGAACCTCTAATTCTTTTGGTTGCTTTATTAACATTCATAGAGGTATATGTATTCCCTCTTCTAAGAGGGGTTAGTAACTTGGGGAGGGGGTGCTACAGATTAAGGTCCTAATTCAGTGGCAGGTCCATCTTGTCTCCTCTTCAGGTCATATTCTCAAGCAGGAGCTACAGGATGAGACGAGTAAAACAGTTCACTTCCTTTGCTTACCCCCAGCCCCATAATAGGCTTCTGCCGGGCTTCCTTTGTTCTTTCATCATCACTTTCACCACCAGAGGTCAGGGAACCTTCTGGTTAATCAGGGGTCCTGGAAATGATGCAGAAAAGTACTGACTTAAAAATACTAAATAACATTTATTTAGGGATCACTGTGAACTCATTGCTAAAAATTTCCTACTTAATCTTCACAACCACTCTGTAAAATTGGTATTGATAAATCTCAGGTATTTCCAAAATGAGTCTCTATGTAGGGTTGTGATATTTTTAGGTCTTTTATTTCTTTAGGTTCATCTCGGCACCAGACCTAAGGCGGTTCAACATAATACGCTTGCCCTAAAGAGCTCCAGATGCCAAGAATTGGCAAATTACAACTTTGGTTTCCGTGGGTGGTCAAAAAGGATCATCAAGGTAAACTCTGTAGACTTTCTTTGACTAACCAGACTCCTTTCAACATTGAACTCCTAGACTTTAGAGAGCAGAACAGAACAGGGCTATGGGGAGGAGATGTGAGAGACTTCCACATGAAAGTATCTGAGCATTGGCCTGCCACCTAGAATTAGTGATAATCTCAATGACTTGGATGGTGGTGTCCATAATTTTCTCCAGTATTTGTATGGTATATCATAAAAAAAAATAGTTGTCCATATCTAGTCATTCATTTGCAAGCCTCAGTTGATTTTGAAGGGATAGCATACCTAAACTATTACCTGGGATTGCTGGAGTTTAGTTTTTATTTCTAACAACAGAATATGTTGAAGTCTAGCCTTTAATTCAAAATCCTAACAGCTTCAGGATCTTTCTAACCTTGAAAAAAGGGAAAATACATATATTGTGACACCACTTCAGAAGCAAAGCCTGAAGTTCTTCTGTGCTTTAGAGGTGGTGTTGCCCTCCCAAGAGTGCAGGAGTCCTGGAGTTGGCATGGCTGAGGAACCTTTGGATAAGTTGGAGGAAGGTCTGCTTTCCAGTATGTGTGTGTGTGGGGAGGTGAGGGAATGGGATTTCTCTTTTTTCCTTTCTTTCTGAAACTCAACTTTTCAGATACATCATCACCTTTTCTAAGCAACTAAAGCCCTGGGCAGAATGGTTCTGCCCGACAATATAGGTTTTTGTCTTAGGCAATACCTGACAGCACCTTAACCTTTAGAATTTTAGAACTGACTGCCTGTCAAGAATCTTAGGAGGAGGGAAAATTAGTTAGGAAATTATTTTTTTTGGTTAATAATTACTTTTGTGCTAAAATAGTCCTTCAAATACAGATGTCTTCTGTCCTTCAGTTATCCTAACAAAATCATTGTCTAAAGATTGAAATAAACTCTTGTGTAAATGTTCAGTCCTTTGCCTCCTATAAAAGGGCCTGAGCAGAATAGGTAAATGTAGATCCCTAGAAAGGGGATTCCGATTGGTACTCAGTTTTTTTCCTAGAATCCATGGCACTTGGGCTTAGGGTTTTAAGTCAGAGGCAGGGCTGTTAGCGAATGGGGTGGAGGAGGCTCCACCATCCACCTGAGTGGGTGATGGTTGAGTAGAGTCCAGATCATCTGCACTACAACCAAATCTATCTCACTGTATGAGTCCAGCGCTTTACGCACGGGAGAGCAGGGTCTGTAGCGGTGTAGCCTCAGCTTGTCCATTTGAAATCTGTGAGTAATATGAGATTTGTGCCACGTTTTTGGTTTACATTTCCCGTGTAGTATTTTAGGAACTTCCAGAATAGATCTGAGCAGTAAAAATATGCCATGCCAGGGTATACCTGCAACGGAGACATTCACCCGTACCCCAGTGTTGTGCCTGCCCTTAATCACTAAGGTAATGATCTAAGAATCACAGATGCATTTTTAGTTTTAAACATGTAACCTAGAAATCAGTTATTCATATAGGCATTTTAAATTCATCTGTTTTGGTTGGATTTAGGGTCATTATCATTCCTTATGGGAAGGAAGGTAACTCAGAAGCTTTCTATTCAGAAAGCTATGACAGATGCCTTCCAGAAATTGCTGAATGTGGTTTTAGGTAAGACCTTTTTGATTGTCCTTGAAGTACTTCAGTTTTAGTGAGCAAATAAACTTATGTGAAAAGTGAATTGGATGAAAATAATGGTTATCTAAAACATTACATATTCTTTCATTCACCAGATGCTTTCACAGCAGCAGTCTTACATTTGTTCTTTGCGGCATTTATGAGAAGAACGACAGCACATATTATTGTCCCCAGTGTTTAGATGTAGAATGACTGGCCTCAGTTCATACAGAAAGTGTTTGATCCAGTTCTTCCTCAATTGCTTGCTTCTCATACAGAATAGTGTAGTGATTATAAGCCTTGGACACCTGTGTTTGAGTCCTAACTTTGTCTCTTAGATTTTGTTGTTGTTGTTGCAATTTTAGATTTTTGTAGCCAGAGACATTTGTAGGTATTTAATATCTCTAAGCTGCAATTTCTTTATCTGCAAATAGGGTTAGTAATTCAGCTTACCACCAAATGGGGGATATTGGAAGAGTAAATGGGATGATGAATCTAAAAAGCTTAGACCTATGCCGGAAACATAGTAAGCAGACAAAATATATTGACTATTAATATTACTGCTGTTTTCTTGTTGAAGAGTTTATTAGATTATGTTTTCGGAATCAGTTTAATTTCAGTTTTCATTTCTGATGTATTGGGTGAATATGATTCTTATATAATAATCGGCTACGTTTTTGTAAACCTTGAAAGTGGTCATGCGATTGAATAGGATTGTTTTTGTTCCCTATCGAGTTATGCAGTGGTGAGAATGGCACAGGCTGTGCCCAAACGAAACTTTATGATTAGTAGATTCCCGGAAGAGAACCGCTGCCCTGCTTCACAGCCCTGCAGGCTTAGAGACTGAGGAATCATAGCTAAGTTGTCAGAGACCTTATTTGCTTGTAAGAGTTGACCCTGGATTGGTCTTGGCTTTCCAGCCTGGGCAATCCTTCCAGTGAAGTGTGATTTTCCTGGTCATCACGCAAAATCTCCATCAGCTGTCAACTCTGGGTAACAACCTTTAAGAACCAAACTAAATGACTGGGTTGTTTGTGCCTAATATGCCAAGGTACTCCTTATATGTACCCAAAACTCCTTAGACCAAAAAGCGTGGTGGCCCTAGCTTGCCTTGAGGAAAGCTGTATTGTCCAGAATGTACATGGGCCAGTTTCTGCCAGTAGAATGTTCAAATGCTCTCTCTCTCTGTCTCTGTCTCTAAAGCTATGTTCATTGTGTCTGGTAGAATTTTGGTCCCAAGGAGTAGGCACTTGCCTTGCTTCTAATTGGAAGTATCTATTATAGTCCAGTGGTATCTATCCCAGGTTTGAACTCACTTTGACTCCCACCTAATGCCTTCCTATTTAATTGTATTGTGATTGAACATTTTTGTTTCCACAGCTTTTAATTTCTATGTCCTTATCCCTTAATTCGTATTTCTAAGTTCATAAAGTTTTTGAACCAAAGTTGATACTTCTTATATATGTTTTCACAAATAATTATGATAAAAACTGAAGTGTCAGATGAGGGAACTTCTAGGAAAATGCTCTTATTTTCTGCTTTTAGAAGTCAAAAGAATGTCTAATTATTCGGTGCTACCATTGTGTACAGGAAGTTTTAGAACAAAGAAACTTCTGAATTGATCCTTGTTAACTTTATTACAGAAAGTGGTAAAACAGCTGTGGCATATAGACCCTGTGAAGATGTCACAGATGCTAGAACCGAAGAGGAACTACAGGATTTAATTCAAGTATGTGGAGATAAAAGCTCAAGGGGTACACAGCCAGTGTAGCCATAATTTGAAACAACCAGCAGGAATTGGAAGACTTCAGCATATCTACTCATCTCTGTCTTCCTTAGGAAAAGGTGAAACTCTGAACCTGGTTTTGAGGCAGGGAATTTCTAGGACTTTTCCAAGTTCCGAGCCTTGTCTCTGGCCCGTTATTTGAAGTTTGGAGAGCAGGATGGAGGGCCATCAGTGTACGTCTATGGTTGCAGACACAGGAGAAGACACAGGCCCTTTAGAACTCCCCTCAATTAGAATTGCACGGATTTGGGAACAAAGTAACTATGGTCTTAAGTGTGATTATGCTACACTGTTTAAAAACTATTCATGCCTTTCAAGTAAGTTGTATTACCCAGATCTCTTATATATTTTGTGTTTAATCTTTTTGCCAAAGAACCTTTCTGTAAACCAGTTATATGGATACCTCGAATTAGGGATTGTCAACGTAATTTCTAAAAGAAAAAATTAATGTATTGCATATAGGATTTTTATTTAAAAGGAACAAAAAATGTGTTTCATGCCATTGAGAGCTTAATTTGGGGCTAGATTTCTGATTATTTAACTGACCCCAATGTTGCAAAGTTTGTTTTGAAGGGAAGAAAGTAGAGAAAGAAAAGGTGGTTACGTTCTGAAAAAAGAAAAAATTTTGAAAGTTTTCCTGTACAAAATAATTAGTTCAGTTTTAATCAGTCAAGGACGCTTCAAACGTATCCATGTTTGGGCTTTAAGAAGTCTATCTTCCTGTGAAATGTGAGAGGAAAGGATTCCGTATTGATACTAAAGATTTTGGAAACCTGATTATAACAACAGATCCACTCCTAAATGAGGCCAATCTTGGAATCAGTTCCATTTAGAAACCATTATGTGCCAGGCACTGGAAATAGGATGAAGCTCCTTCTCTCTTGGAGTTTAGGTGTGAAAGGTGTAGCAGACAATTAAAAAGGACTAAAATTAAATAGATTATAAAAAGGACTGTGAAGAAAGCAAACTGGGTGCTAGTTACAGTATTTCAAGAACATTACTTAACACGCTGACTTTAACATTCTAACTAACTGTCTTCTCCATATGTGCACACAGGGTAGACCTCTGAAAAGTGACACTGTAGTTTTTTCTAAATTAATGGCTCTGTTGGGACAAGTTGGGATGGGGGAAGTCTTCCCATGCTAATGTAAAGGGCCATTCACTTGGTTTTAGGCTCTCTTTCCCAGAATGAATTGCTCACCTGCCCCAAACCCCTCCTACAGAAGTTCGGGAGTCATCACTGATTCAGTGGTGACCCCTAATAACAGAGTGGTGTATGAATAATGAGACGTGAATACTGAGAGTTTGGAGGAAATGGCAACATTTTCGCATAATTGTAAGGTGTGTCCCCCTCCCGCCACCCTAACTGGTGCTCATTTTGCAGGTCAGCTACTTTTCTTGTCAGCCGTGTGGCCAAAGGGAGGAAGAATGTCTCTCAGACTTCAGCTTTGTGGAGGAAGAGTTCAGATTGCCAGAAATGGACTAGCACTTTTGAATTTCCCAGAATGCCAGGTCATTTGGTTTCCACGGGAAGCTCTGCATCCTTCCCAACCCCCCTCCACCCCTGGGCTGCTGGAGTTTGGGGCCACTCGGGTCTGCAGCCCAAATCCCGCCTCATTGTTTGGGGCCAGGGAGGGCAGGGCGGGGTTAGGAAGAGGGCCCAGCAGGAGGTAATTATTGCCTTTGCAAGGGGAAGGATGGCTTGCACCCTGGGGACTCTGGGAAAAAGGCCCACTCTGGTGGCGCGGATTGGATCTCCGCAGGAGCCTAATACTGTGGCGCAACTAAAGATGTCATAAATAACGGGAGGGACGTTAGGCGGGGCCGGGGCCCACGGTTGCAAACGTGAGCCCTCGCGTCCCGGTGCTGGCAGAGCAGTTAGGTTTGGCTCTGAAGGAGGATGAGGCTCTGGCTCCTCACTGGCCTGGGTCGCTGGGCCTGGGAGCCGCCGCATGTTATGTCGCGGCTGCGCCTCTGTGTCTTACAAAAGTAAGACTAAAGACATAGGTCTAGATCAGGCTGAAGATCATCAATTGTTTGAAATACTTGTTCCACCTCTAGGTAGTAAGAGCTCAAAACCAGTGAAGTTTATGGTTTCACCCCCAAACCTGAAGAAAGATCTAGTTCAGCATCAACGGCTTGCCAAAGTTGTTGTTGGAACTACAGGCCAATTTCAAAAAAACACACTCAGGGTCTAGAACAACAGTTGGAGGGTGATTATTTAGACCCCATTATGGATGCCATTTAACCTGAGGAGAGCATACCTAGGGATTTTTTTGGGATCCCAGATAAAACTATGGAGCCCGCAGAGGAGGCTGAAACTTCTCCATCCCAGCAGGAGGCCCAACCTCGTCATCCAGAGCTTAATGAGGAGGCTAAAACTTTACCCCAGCAGGAGCCCCCTGCTCAGCATCCACAAAGCCCTGAGGAGGTTGAATCTTTTTCACTCTTTCAATCTTTTGAAGTTCTGCCGCTTTTCCTGTGCTTTAAGGGAGACTCCAATCTATCTCTTGAAACCTGTTTCCTGCAATTCTCCCTTGGTTTCAAATCCTCTTCTATGCCTTACGTCAATATATTTTTTGACGATAGTTCTCCTTTATAACTCTGCAGGTTTCTGAACTGCAGTGCCCCTGAGTTCCATTTCTCAACTGGCATTTTTGTGAGCCGGCCGCAAAACCACATGATTACTTTAGGGCCTATTCTGGTTCCGGGGCGGCAGGCTGAGCCTTTGGTTCATTCTTCCTCCTGATGGGAAATTAGCGTAACATGTGCCCGTCCAAACATCTACAGCTATTCTCTCTTTGGTTCCCCCTCATCCCGTTCATCCTCCGCACTAATTGCAGACTGTGCGAAACAGTAGTTTTAAGGCGCTGACTCTCCAAATGGGGAAATTGTTAGAAAAGCGGCTGGAATGGCGAACCCGAGCACCAGGAGAGGAAAAATGAGGTACGTTTTAGAAACCTTTCTGGATCACATGGTGTACCATCCTCTGGGTTTCCCATGCATGTTTTAGCTCTAGGAAGATTCCCTTAAACCTGGAGAGTTGGGACCCGTGGAATGGGTAACGCGCAGTACTGCTTTAAAGGGTCTGCCTTTGCTCACCCAACCTCACCAATCCTCTCAGCCCCAACTGTCCAGCCTTATGTCTCATCCAGCTGTGGGAGTAGATAAGGTCAATCCAGGGTGCATCACAGCCCCTGGACGAAGTCTGTAAGAATCTCTCTCTTTCACTCTCTCGGTGTTTTTTTGTTTTTTGAAATTTATTATTATAATGGGCTTCAGCTGATTTTCATTGCAGTGTTTCTGCCACTCTACACACACTTGATTCCAGTATGGAGACATATCAATACATAGATTTTAAGATTCTTACTACTCACGTATATTTCTCTGCGGTGCATAGGGTGTGCTGAGTCCAGTTCATTGAGCAAAGTGTAGGTCTTGTCTGTTACATATTTGGTTTATGGAATGGTATCTGTGCTAATTTCAAACTCTGGATTTATGCATCACCGCTCCTCACCTTTCCCCTTACGCAGGCATAAGTTCGTTTTCTACATGTGTCTGTGTTGTGTTTTGTAATTCAGCGTATGTGTAGCCGTGTTTACATTCCGTCCATATGTGATATAAGTTTCATTTTTATGTGTGACTTCTTTCGCTTAGAATCATAGTACCTAAATCCACTCATTATGCTGCTGCTGGCCTTATGACATTGATTTCATGGCTGAGGGATATTCCATTGTACATGAGTACCACAACTTCTTTACCCATTTTTCTCTTTCCTGGGATATTTAAGGTGTACCGAAGTCGAGGATTTTGTAAACAGAAGAGCCCTAAACTTTGGGGTGGCTGTGTCTTGTCCATGTTTAGTTTCCCCAAGATATATGCCCATGAGTGGAAGTGCCCTATTCTCTGTATCTCTCTTTATTACATGTTTCAGGAAACACGGTACACTTCTCCAGAGTGGCTGTTGACAATTTACATCCCACCCATCAGGGTAACAAGACTACCTGTTCTCCATGGCCTGTCCTGCCTCTCTCGTTTTTACACTTTTTTCGGAAGGCCCATGGGACCGGTGGGAAGAGAGACTTCGTAGTTGTGGGGATTTGCATTGCCCGCTTGCTTGGTTGGCCAAAAAGGGCGTATGCGTTGTTTCCTGAATATATTCAGGAAAGAAAGCATACGCCCTTTTTGGCCAACTGCATCAGTGTGGAATTTCTGCCGCTTTTGATGTGCTTTAAAGGAGACTCCAATCCACCTGGTGAAACCTGTTTCCTGCAATTCTGCCTTGGTTTCAACTCCTCTTCGTTGCCTTACCTCAATATAATTTTCAGCGAAAGTTATCCTTTTTAACTGTGCAGTTTCGTGAATTCCAGTGCCCCTGAGCGCCATTTTTCAACTCGCTTTTTGGTGAACTGGCCGCAAAACCGCAGGATTGCTTCAGGCCCTGTTCTGGTTCCGAGGCGGCAGGCTGAGCCTTTGGTTAATTCTTCCTCCTGATGGGAAATTAGCGTAATATGTGCCCGTGCAAACACCTACAGCAATTCTCTCTTTGGTTCCCCCTCATCCCGTTCATCCTCCGCACTAATTGCAGACTGTGCGAAACAGTAGGTTTAAGGCGCTGACTCTCCAAATGTGGAGATTGTTAGTAAAGCGACTGGAATGGCGCACCCGAGCACCAGGAGAGGGAAAATGAGGTACGTTTTAGAAACCTTTCTGGCTCACACGGTGTACCATCCTCTGGGTTTCCCATGCATGTTTTAGCTGTAGGAAGATTCCCTTAAACCTGGAGAGTTGGGACTCATGGAATGGGTAGCGAGCAGTACTGCTTTAAAGGGTCTACCTTCGCTCACCCAACCTCACCAATCCTGTCAGCCCCAAGGGTCCAGCCTTATGTCTCATCCAGCTGTGGGGGTAGATAAGGTCAATCCAAGGTGCATCGCAGCCCCTGGGCGAATCTTATAAGAATTTCTCTCTCACTCTCTTTGTGGTTTTTTTTTTTTTTGTTTTTGAATTTTATTTTTATAATGAGCTTCAGCTGAGTTTCACTGCAGTGTTTCTGCCGCTCTACACACACTTGATTCCCTTACGGAGACATATCAATACATAGGTTTTAAGATTCTTACTAGTCACATATATTCCTCTGCGGTTCATAGGGTGTGTTGAGTCCAGTTCACTGAGCAAAGAGTAGGTCTTGCCTATTACATATTTTGTTTATGGAATGGTATCTGTGCTAATTTCAAACTCTGGCTTTATGCATCACCCCATCTCACCTTTCCCCTTACGCAGGCATAAGTTCGTTTTCTAAATGTGTGACTGTGTTCTGTGTTGTAATTCAGCTCATGTCTAGCCATGTTTACATTCCGTCTATGAGTGATACCTTATGATAAGTTTCTTTTTTATGTGTGACTACTTTCACTTAGAATCATAGTACCTAAATCCACTCATTATGCTGCTGCTGGCCTTATGACATTGATATCATGGCTGAGGGATATTCCGTTGTACATAAGTACCGCAAATTCTTTACCTATTTTTCTCTTTCCTGGGATATTTAAGGTGTACCGAAGTCGAGGATTTTGTAAACAGAAGAGCCCGAAACTTTGGGGTGGCTGTGTCTTGTCGATTTTTAGTTTTCCCAAGATACATGCCCATGAGTGGAAGTGCCCTATTCTCTGTAGCTCTCTTTTTTACATGTTTCAGGAAACACCATAAACTTCTCCAGAGTGGCTGTTGGCAATCTACATCCCGCCCATCAGGGTAACAAGGCTACCTGTTCTCCATGGCCTGGCCTGCCTCTGTCGTTTTTACACTTTTTTCGGATGGCCCTTTGGACCGGTGGGAACAGAGGCCTCCTAGTTGTGGGGATTTGCATTGCCCGCTTCCTTGGTTGGCCAAAAAGCGCGTATGTCTTTTTTCCTGAATATATTCCGGAAAAAACGCATACGCCCTTTTTGGCCAACTGCATCATTGTTGAACTTTGGCAGCTTTTGATGTGCTTTCAAGGAGACTCCAATCTAATTGGTGAAACCTGTTTCCTGCAATTCTGCATTGGTTTCAACTCCTCTTCGTTGCCTTACCTCAATATATTTTCCAGCGAAAGTTGTCCTTTTTAACTCTGCAGGTTTGTGACTTGCAGTGCTCCTGAGGTCCATTTTTCAACTCGCTTTTTTGTGAACTGGCCGCAAAACCGCAGGATTGCTTCAGGCCCTATTCTGGTTCCGGGGCGGCAGGCTGAGCCTTTGGTTAATTCTTCCTCCTGATGGGAAATTAGCGTAATATGTGCCCGTCCAAACATCTACAGCTATTCTCTCTTTGGTTCCCCCTCATCCCGTTCATCCTCCGCAGTAATTGCAGACTGTGCGAAACAGTAGTTTTAAGGCGCTGACTCTCCAAATGGGGAAATTGTTAGAAAAGCGGCTGGAATGGCGAACCCGAGCACCAGGAGAGGAAAAATGAGGTACGTTTTAGAAATCTTTCCCGATCACATGGTGTACCATCCTCTGGGTTTCCCATGCATGTTTTAGCTCTAGGAAGATTCCCTTAAACCTGGAGAGTTGGGACCCGTGGAATGGGTAACGCGCAGTACTGCTTTAAAGGGTCTGCCTTTGCTCACCCAACCTCACCAATCCTCTCAGCCCCAACTGTCCAGCCTTATGTCTCATCCAGCTGTGGGAGTAGATAAGGTCAATCCAGGGTGCATCACAGCCCCTGGACGAAGTCTGTAAGAATTTCTCTCTCTTTCACTCTCTCGGTGTTTTTTTGTTTTTTGAAATTTATTATTATAATGGGCTTCAGCTGATTTTCATTGCAGTGTTTCTGCCGCTCTACACACACTTGATTCCAGTACGGAGACATATCAATACATAGATTTTAAGATTCTTACTACTCACGTATATTTCTCTGCGGTGCATAGGGTGTGCTGAGTCCAGTTCATTGAGCAAAGTGTAGGTCTTGTCTGTTACATATTTGGTTTATGGAATGGTATCTGTGCTAATTTCAAACTCTGGATTTATGCATCACCGCTCCTCACCTTTCCCCTTACGCAGGCATAAGTTCGTTTTCTACATGTGTCTGTGTTGTGTTTTGTAATTCAGCGTATGTGTAGCCGTGTTTACATTCCGTCCATATGTGATATAAGTTTCATTTTTATGTGTGACTTCTTTCGCTTAGAATCATAGTACCTAAATCCACTCATTATGCTGCTGCTGGCCTTATGACATTGATTTCATGGCTGAGGGATATTCCATTGTACATGAGTACCACAACTTCTTTACCCATTTTTCTCTTTCCTGGGATATTTAAGGTGTACCGAAGTCGAGGATTTTGTAAACAGAAGAGCCCTAAACTTTGGGGTGGCTGTGTCTTGTCCATGTTTAGTTTCCCCAAGATATATGCCCATGAGTGGAAGTGCCCTATTCTCTGTATCTCTCTTTATTACATGTTTCAGGAAACACGGTACACTTCTCCAGAGTGGCTGTTGACAATTTACATCCCACCCATCAGGGTAACAAGACTACCTGTTCTCCATGGCCTGTCCTGCCTCTCTCGTTTTTACACTTTTTTCGGAAGGCCCATGGGACCGGTGGGAAGAGAGACTTCGTAGTTGTGGGGATTTGCATTGCCCGCTTGCTTGGTTGGCCAAAAAGGGCGTATGCGTTGTTTCCTGAATATATTCAGGAAAGAAAGCATACGCCCTTTTTGGCCAACTGCATCAGTGTGGAATTTCTGCCGCTTTTGATGTGCTTTAAAGGAGACTCCAATCCACCTGGTGAAACCTGTTTCCTGCAATTCTGCCTTGGTTTCAACTCCTCTTCGTTGCCTTACCTCAATATAATTTTCAGCGAAAGTTATCCTTTTTAACTGTGCAGTTTCGTGAATTCCAGTGCCCCTGAGCGCCATTTTTCAACTCGCTTTTTGGTGAACTGGCCGCAAAACCGCAGGATTGCTTCAGGCCCTGTTCTGGTTCCGAGGCGGCAGGCTGAGCCTTTGGTTAATTCTTCCTCCTGATGGGAAATTAGCGTAATATGTGCCCGTGCAAACACCTACAGCAATTCTCTCTTTGGTTCCCCCTCATCCCGTTCATCCTCCGCACTAATTGCAGACTGTGCGAAACAGTAGGTTTAAGGCGCTGACTCTCCAAATGTGGAGATTGTTAGTAAAGCGACTGGAATGGCGCACCCGAGCACCAGGAGAGGGAAAATGAGGTACGTTTTAGAAACCTTTCTGGCTCACACGGTGTACCATCCTCTGGGTTTCCCATGCATGTTTTAGCTGTAGGAAGATTCCCTTAAACCTGGAGAGTTGGGACTCATGGAATGGGTAGCGAGCAGTACTGCTTTAAAGGGTCTACCTTCGCTCACCCAACCTCACCAATCCTGTCAGCCCCAAGGGTCCAGCCTTATGTCTCATCCAGCTGTGGGGGTAGATAAGGTCAATCCAAGGTGCATCGCAGCCCCTGGGCGAATCTTATAAGAATTTCTCTCTCACTCTCTTTGTGGTTTTTTTTTTGGCTTTTGAAATTTATTTTTACAATGAGCTTCAGCTGAGTTTCACTGCAGTGTTTCTGCCGCTCTACACACACTTGATTCCCTTACGGAGACATATCAATACATAGGTTTTAAGATTCTTACTAGTCACATATATTCCTCTGCGGTTCATAGGGTGTGTTGAGTCCAGTTCACTGAGCAAAGAGTAGGTCTTGCCTATTACATATTTTGTTTATGGAATGGTATCTGTGCTAATTTCAAACTCTGGCTTTATGCATCACCCCATCTCACCTTTCCCCTTAAGCAGGCATAAGTGCGATTTCTAAATGAGTGTGTTTTGTTTTGTAATTCAGCGCATGTATAGCCATGTTTACATTCTCTCTATAAGTGATATCTTATGATTAGTTTCTTTTTCTGCGTGACGTTTTTCACTTTGAATCATCGTACCTAAATCTACTCGTTATGCTGCTGCTGGCCTTAAGACATTGATTTTATGGCTCAGTGATATTCCATTGTACTTAAGTAACACGACCTCTTTATCCATTGTTCTGTTTCCTGGGATATTTAAGTTGAACCGAAATCTAGTTTCTTGAACACAGAGCAGACCTATACTTTGTGGTGCCTGTGTCTTTTTTATTTTTAGTCTTCCCATGATATTCGCCCGTGAGTGGAAGTGCCCTATGCTCTGTCTGTCGCTCTGTTGTTTAAATGTTTTTGGAAACACCATCCACTTCTCCCGAGTGAGTCTCGGCATTTTGCACCGCGCACATCCCCGTAATTAGGCTCCCTGTTCTCCATGGCCTGTCCTGCATTTCTGTTTTTTACACATTGTTCGGATGGCCCATTTGCGTGGTGGGAAGTGAGATTTTTTTGTTGTGCGGATTTGGTTTGCCCGCTTTCTTGGTTGGCCCAAAAGCGCGTATGCGTTTTTTTCTGAATATATTCAGGAAAAAACGCATACACCCTTTTTGGCCAACTGCATCATTGTCGAAGTTCTGACGCTTTTCATGTGCTTTAAAGGCTAGACCAATCTACCTCTTGAAATCCGTTTCCTGCAATTCTGCCTTGCATTCAGAGCCTCTTCGTTGCCTTACCTCAATATATTTTTCGACGTTAGGTGTCATTTATAACTCTTCAGCTTTGTGAATTGCGCTGCCCCTGAGCTCCATTTTCCAACTCTCTTTTTTGTGAGCTGGCCGCAAAACCGCAGGATTGCTTCAGGCCCTATTCTGGTTCCGGGGCGGCAGGCTGAGCCTTTGGTTAATTCTTCTTCACGATGGGAAATTAGACTGACATGTGCCTGTTGAAACACCCACAGCTAGTGTCTCATCGGTTCCCCTTATTTCTGTTTATCCTCTGTACAAATTGCAAACTGTGCGAAACAGGAGGTTAAAGGCTCTGATTCTCCAAGTGGGGAGATTTTTAGTAAAGTGGCTGGAATGGCGAACCCGAACACCAGGAGATGAATAATGAGGTGCATTTTAGACACATTTCCCGTTCACACGGTGTACAGTCCTCTGGATTTCCCATGCATGTTGTACCTGTAGGCAGTTCCCTTGAACCTGCAGATTTGGGACCCATGGAATGGGTACCAGGCAGTATTACTTAAAGGGTCTGCATTTCCTCCCCCAACCTCACTGATTCTGTTAGCGTGAACAGTTTCCAGCCTTATGTCTCATCCTGTTGTGGGTCTATATGTGTTCAATCCATGTTGATTAACAGTCCCTGAGGAAAAGGTGTAAGAGTTTTTCTGTCTCACTGTCTTTTTTTAAAATTTATTATTATATTGGTTACAGCGGATTTTCAATGGTCTGTTTCTCGCTGCTGTACATGCACTCGATTCACCTATAGAGAGACAGCAATAAATTCTTCTTCAGATTCTTACCAGTCGTATATATTCTTTTCCGGTGACTTGAGTGTGCTGAGTGCAGTTCTTTGAGGTACCGTGTAGGCCTTTTCGATTATCAATTTGGTATTTGGAAACGGATATTTTCTAATTTCAACCTCCTGGATAATGCCTCACCCCTCCCTACCTTTCCCCTTTAGCAGCCTTGTGTGTGTTTTCTACATATTTGACTATGTTTATCTTTTGTAATTTATTTCATGTGTAACCATTTTTGATTCCACCTTTAAGTGATATCTTATGTGTCTTTTTCTTTTTGACTTATGTCACTTAGAATGATCGTACGTAACTCCTTTGGAGTTGTTGCAACTGGCCTTATTTCATTGATTTCCGGGCTGCGTAATATTCCACTCTACATAAGTACCACATCTCTTTTATCCATTTTTTCCTTCCAGGGACATTTAGGTTATATCGAAGTCGAGGCTGTTTTAAACAGAGAGGCGGTAAACGTTGAGGTGCCCGTGTCCTGTCGATTTTTGTTTTTCCCAAGATATACGCCCATGGGTGCAAGTGCCCTATGCTCTGTAGCTCATTCTTTAGATGTTTTAGTAAACACAATACACTTCTCCAGAGTGGCCGTTGGCAACTTACATTTCCACTATCAGCCTCACAGGGCTCCCTTTTCTCCTCGCCCTGTCCTGCATTTCTGGTGTTTACACTTTATGAGGATGGCTCTTCTGACTGATGCGAAGTGATACCTTTTGTAGTATTGATTTCCAGTGCCCGTTTGGTTGGCTCAAAAGGGCGTATGCCCTTTTCTCGAATACACTCAGAAAAAACGCATACGCCTTTTTTGGCCAACTGCATCGTTGGCGATGTTCAGCCCCTTTTCTTGTGCTTTAATGGCGAGTCCTTTCTACCTCTTCAAATCCCTTTCCTGCCATTCTCCCTTGCTTACAAGTCCTTTTCGGTGACTTACCTCAAGACGTTTTTCGACGATAGGTATTTTCAGCTCTTCAGTTTTGTGAATTTTAGTGCCCCTTAGTTCCATTTTTCAACTTGTGTTTTTGGGAACTGGCCACAAAACAGCGGGATTTCCTCAAGCCCTATTCTGTTTCTGTGGGTAATCTTAGCCTTTGGTCAATACGTCTTCCTGATTGGAAATTAGAGTGACATGTGCCTGTCTGAACACCTAGGACTTGTCTCTCATTGTTTCTCATCCTTCTGCTTCATCCTCTGGACAAATTCCAAACTGTGTGCAACAGGATGTTGACGGTGCTGACATCCCCAAGTGGGGAGATTGTTAGGAAAGACGCTGGAGGGGTGAACCCGAGTACCAAGAGATGAGCAGATGAGATGCCTTTTCTAAACTCTTCCCGATCAGACGGTGTACCATCCTCTGGGTGTGACAGGCATATTTTAGCAGTAGCAAGGGTCCCGTGCATGTAAGGAGAACACCAGGGATTTTTTCAAATCAGTGTCTCCCCGAACCCCAAACTGGGGAATTTTTAAGCTACGGCTACACGTATGTTCATTAAGGGCCTTGGGAAGTAAGCAGAGTCTGAACTTTAGATGATTGAAGTCTTCAGGGTCAGAAGCGCTCACCATCGGCTTCCCTTAGGTTACATTTTATCTGTCGTTGATAGATGATGTCGATAAAAATGTCTATTCTTTTTCAGATTATTTTCCCGTATAGGTTATTGCAAAATATTGAGTGTAGTTCCCTGTGCTATACAGTAGTTCTTTGTTGATGATCTATTTTAGACATAGCAGCGTGTATGTGTTAATCCCAAACTGTTAATTTATCCCTCCTCCCACCTTTCCCTTTTGGTAATAATAAATTATAAGATTTTATACTTCTCAGAAATGGGGGAGCTGAAAGAGAGGTAGCACTTTCAATGGAAAAGCATCCAAAACAAGATTGAAGCTTCAGCCAAGATTATTAGATGCACATCCTTGGAAAGAAATCACTTCATTTCTCTAATGTTGACCTGACAAATAGGACAAACATCTTCACTGAACTTGCTTATAATAAAGTGATGGAAATATCCAATGGAAGTGTTAGAAACATCTTATTTTACCCGAGCCTTATACACTGCTCTATGTTAATTACAGTTTGGCTCACACATCTGTTCACTGAAGTTACAATGTTCTCAATTTCGGTTACTGATCCTCCAGAGTGGGCCCCAACAAGGGTCACCCTGCCCAGTGTCATTGGAGCCAACAGATCGAGACTGAGTTTGGTTCAGAAGCAAAGGAAACTTTATATTTTGATCAGAGAATGGAGAGGTGAGAGTGAACGCTCCCCCACGGGCTGTGGGTCCGGCTGCTGTGTAGGGATCCCGGCAGCGTCAGTGGGAGGGAGGGGGCGGAGCTCTCGAGGGCCGGGTTGGCTGCAGCTCAGGCTCTATGTTGCGGAGTCTGCATGGGGCCCCGCGAGCTGAGGTGTCGGCCCATCCATTCTGCACTAGGAAATCGGGTCTGAAGTGCCGGGTGTGGGACCTCTGCATGCGGAACCCTAGGAGCACGTGAAATTAGACAAAGCACAAAGGAAAAAAAGGTTAGACTTTATTTTATTGCCCAGATTTTATTTTTATGTCCCAGGAATTTTTAATGGGCTTTGCCGGTGAGAAACCCCTCCTCTGCCTTTTGTCCCGTTCCTCATTCTTGGGGTGCTGAGGGTGCAGACCCCTCTTCTGTAACTGCTTCGTGCTGAGTTGGGAGTCCTCATACCCGGGGGGGAGGGGCAGAACTTCTCCCCAGCAGCCTCCAGGTGAGGTTGATTGTCCCCAGGCCTCCTGCCTCACTGCTCGTCCGCCTGAGCACCAGCATTGGAAGCGTTATAGATTCCAATGACCTTTAAGGGTCCAGGAAAGAGATGCGCAGAGACGCTGGGGGGGCCGGTTTTACTCCGCCCAACATTTGTTCGGCCACCTTAGGCTGACGGTTTCTGCCAGCCTAGATGCTCTGACCAGTAGTCTGCGCTTTCTTCAATTAGGCCCCTGAATTAACGTACAAAGAGCACCAGGCGTCAGAGCCCTGCCCGCTCAACTCCAGAGAGTCCAGGGTCGGTGGTGATCCAGGACCATGACGGCCACTGAGTCAACGGCCTTTTGAAGTAGCCAGGAGTCCAGCCGGTCTTATTGGCCGCCATCACCGCGGTGTCTGTAGGCTCTTCTATGGTGACAGCGTGATATACGGTTCCCCCGCCAAGCTTATTAGCTCCCGTCTGGGTGCAGTAAGTCCTGCAAGCAGTAGTCTGCTCTTTTGGGGCACACTCTTGTTGTTTTCTGAGAGAAGCTCCAGGTCAAGTGATGGTCACACGATTCGTCATGGGGGCCCGTTGCCCCCGGTTGTCCCTCTGAGGGTTGGAGTTGGAGGGCCTCCTCACTCGAGGTCAGTGTGCCCACGGAGCGACACCTGCAACTTCAGGGCATGGTAGGTGGTTAGGATCACCACGTGGGGTCCTTTTCCCTTAGGAGGGAGCTGGCCTTGCGGGCTGCTGATTTCCAGGTTTTTAGATACCCCCAGTATCCTGGCCGGATGGGGCGGCTGGCCAAGCCCTTGGTGACCGTAGCTTATCCTACCTGGAGGGCGTTCTTGCGTTGTTCCATTTCAAGTGGTCCCAGTTTTTGCACTAATACTCCAAGGGCGATTCACCTTTGACCGGAAATGTAAAGGTCAAAGGGTTTAGCTAAATTAGGGAGGTCCAGGGCAAGGGTCTGCATTGACTGCTCTTTCCATTCTTGAAAGGCCGCTTCTGGATTCTATACAAAAGGATCATCATCTTTTCCTTTCAGTGTTTCATATAGAGGCCCAGCTATTAGACTGTAGTTAGGGATCCAGATGCAGCAAACCCCGGCCTCCCCAGGAACCCCTAAGCTGTCTTCTAGTTTTAGAAGGGGTAAGGCTGCAAATGGCTTCTTCCCTTTCCTGGGACGGGCTTCTCCGACTTTCTGTGAGAATGAAGCCCAGGCAGGTCACCTTAGTCTGTGATATTTGAGCCTTTTTCTTGGACACCTTCTATCCTTTATTGGCTTGGTAGTTCAGAGGCCTCCTTAATAGGGCTGGCGATCAGAATGTCGTCTGCATATGGAAGGAGGGTTCCCTTTTCCAGAGGTAGAACTTTTAGGTCTTTAGCTAACGTTTCCCCAAAGATGGTGTGGGAATTTTTGAACCCTTGGGGCAGGACGGCCCAACAGTATTGTTTTTGTTGTATGTTGAGTCCTGCCACTCACAAGCCAAAATTTCTTGTGACTCTGGGACTAATGGAATACAGAAGAAGGCATCATTGAAGTCTAATACAGAATACCATGTCCTGCTGGATGGTAGCATGACCAGCAGGGTGTAGGAATTAGGAACTACTGAATGTATATCCTCGTTGGCTTCACTGACTGTCCTGACATCCATTACCGGGTCCCCAGCAGCCCATGGGGCTCTCGTGGTCAGTCCCCTCCCAGGATATGGAACTCACCTGGGCAGGTACCCAGCAGCCACCGAGGCTCTCCAGGTCACGCCCCTGCCAGGATATGGAGCTCACCTGGGCAGGTCCCCAGCAGCCCATGGGGCTCTCGTGGTCAGGCCCCTACCAGGTTATGGAGCTCACCTGTGCAGCTACCCAGCAGCCCACGGGGCTCTCGTGGTCAGGCCCCTCCCAGGATACGGAGCTCCCCTGGGCAGGTACCGCGGCAGGGCTGGGCACACAGGAACCGTGCACATAGCCCTCATTGCAGAGCAGCCCCAGCTCACCTGTCGGTCAGAGCTGACACAGAGCACCTCAGAGCAGGACTTGAACTAACAAACAGCAGCTCCGACAGGTCTGTGACACTGGGCATCACTCTGTGCGGCCCCCCTCTGCCAGGTCTTCCAGAGACTTCCACTGCACCCGGGGCACCAGACCTCTGTCTCCACCCATCACCCCTCCTCTCCCTGACTCCTGGGTACTTCTCATTAGGAGAGGGTCTTCTTGAAGTTGTCTCCCACTCATGGGCCTGATAAAATGATTAGAAAACAAGACGGAGCTGCAGCCCCTTGTCTATCCTGACTCTCAGGAGCCCACACCTGTTCCTTGGACCTGGCTGGTTCAGCAAGGTCCAATTTCTGCAATGTGAGCCCCTGAGGGGTGAGAATTGGCTGACCTGGGCAGCCTGACCCTGCCGGCCAGCCCTCCCCAGGTGTGCCTGGGTTGAGGTCAATATAAACACCGCTCCAGGCAGCAAGAGCTCCTGCAGCTGTGCCTGACGCCATATTCTCTGCCCCGTCAGCAGTCTCGGGGCTGGGCTGGTGGGAGGGAGTGAGGGGCCACGGCCTTGTGGGTGGCCCGGTGTGAGTGGGGCTCTGCTGGACTTTCTGCAGGAGTTGCCAGGCTGCCACCTGCTAAAGAAGAGGATGTGTCACCCATACCTGCCGCTGGAATTTCTCCCCAGGCAGAGGTGAGGAAGGAAAAAAGCACTGGGGGCCGGGACAGGAGGGGTATCTCAGGCAGAGAAATGGAAAGCTTCCAGAAGAGCGCCCGGGGCCAGGACCATCCTGGCTGGCCTGCAGGCACCAAGTCGGCCTGCGTGCTGTCACTGGTGTGGCTCCACGGCCCTTCCTCTAGGCTTTCAAGTCCTTGCACACATTCAGGTGTTTTACCTGGCAAGGGTGGGAACAGTTCAGCAGCAGCTGGCCTGGGGCTCAGCTCACGTTTACTCACAGACGCCTCGGCACGGTCCCCCAGCTTTGCAATGAGGACGCTCCTTGCGGGGGGTGGGGGGTGCTGCTGGCTGCATGGGAGACGATTCCCCACCTCTGACCAACTTCAGAATTGTTTACCACTGGAGCAAGTGCCCTGATAGGGTTTTCCTCTGTATAACTGGTGGGTTCTGGGTTTGTTTGTTTTTTTTCTTTTCTGGTTCAAGGTAGGTTTTATTCCTCTTTTTTGTATTTATAGATATAAGCATGGAAATAATTCATTCATATAAATACACCTATGGAAAGGGAAGAACTTTTCTTTCTGTTTTATTTTTTTAATTTTATTTTTTTAATTTTTGAATTTTATTTATTTTTTTATACAGCAGGTTCTTATTGGTTATCTATTTTATACATATAAATGTATACATGTCAATCCCAATCTCCCAACTCATCCCACCACCACCCCCCCCCCCACGGGTTTCTCCCCTTGGTGTCCATACGTTTGTTCTCTACATCTGTGTCTCTGTTTCTGTGCTGCAAAACCGGTTCATCTGTACCATTTTTCTAGATTCCACATATATGCATTAATATACAATATTTGTTTTTCTCTTTCTGACTTCACTCTGTATGACAGTCTCTAGATCCATCGACGTCTCTACAAATGACCCAATTTCATTCCTTTATATGGCTGAGTAATATTCCATTTTATCTATGTACCACATCTTTATCCATTCGTCTGTCTGTGGGCATTTAGGTTGCTTCCATTACCTGGCTATTGTAAATAGTGCTGCAATGAGCATTGTGGTAAATGTGTCCTTTTGATTTATGATTTTCTCTGGGTATATGCCCAGTAGTGGGATTGCTGGATCATATGATAATTCTATTTTTAGGTTTTTAAGGAACCTCCATACTGTTCTCCATAGTGACTGTATCAATTTACATTCCCACCAATAGTGGAAGAGGGTTCCTTTTCTCCATACTCTCTCCAGCATTTGTTGTTTGTAGATTTTCTGATGATGCCCATTCTAACAGGTGTGAGGTGATATCTCATTCTAGTTTTGATTTGCATTTCTCTAACAATTAGTCATGTTGAAAAGCTTTTCATGTGTGTCTTGGCCATCTCTATGTCTTCTTGGAAGAAATGTCTGTTTAGATCTTCTGCCCATTTTTGTATTGTGCTGTTTGTTTTTTTAATATTGAGCTGCATGAGCTGTTTATATATATTGGAGATTAAACCTTTGTCCATTGATTCGTTTGCAAATATTTTCGCCTATTCTGAGGGTTGTCTTTTAGTCTTGTTTGTAGTTTCCTTTTCTTTGCAAAAGCTTTTACGTTTCATTAGGTCCCATTTGTTTAGTTTTCTTTTTTATTGCATTACTCTAGGAGGTGGATCAAAAAAGATCTTGCTGTGATTTATGTCAGAGTATTCTTCCTATGTTTTCCTCTAAGAGTTTTATACTGTCTGGTTTTACATTAAGGTCTGTAATCCATTTTGAATTTATTTTTGTGTATGGTGTGAAGGAGTGTTCTATTTTCATTCTTTTACATGTAGCTGTCCATTTCTCCCAGAAACACTGATTGAAGAGACTGTCTTTACTCCATTGTATAGTCTTGTCTCCTTTGTCATAGATTAGTTGACCATAGGTGTGTAGGTTTATCTCTGGGCTTTCTTTTTTTTTTTTCCTTTTACGCCTTTATTGGAGTATAATTGCTTTACAATGGAGTGTTAGTTTCTGCTGTATAACAAAGTCAACCAGCTATACATATATCACCATATCCCCTCCCTCTTGCATCTCCCTCCCACCCTCTGTATCCCACCCCTTTAGGTGGTCACAGAGCACCAAGCTGATCTCCCTGTGCTATGTGACTGCTTTGCAGTAGCTATTGATGTTACATTTGGTAATGTATATACGTCCATGCCTCTCTCTCACTTCGTCCCAGCTTACACTTCCCCCTCCCCGTGTCCTCAAGTCCTTTATCTACGTCTGTGTCCTTAATCCTGTCCTGCCCCTAGGTTCTTCATAAACTTTTTTTTTCCTTTAGATTCCATATATCTCTGTTAGCATACGGTATTTGTTTTTCCCTTTCTGACTTACTTCACTGTGTAGGACAGACTCGAACTCCATCCACCTCACTACAAATAACTCAGTTTTGTTTCTTTTTATGGCTGAGTAATATTCCATTTTATATATGGACCAGATCTTCTTTATCCATTCATCTGTCGATGGACACTTAGGTTGCTTCCATGTCCTGGCTATTGTAAATAGAGCTGCAAAGAACATTGTTGTACATAACTCTCTTTGAATTATGGTTTTCTCAGGATAAATGCCCAGTAGTTGGATTGCTGGGTCGTATGGTACTTCTATTTTTAGCTTTTTAAGGAACCTCCATCCTGTTCTCCCTAGTGAGAGAGAGGCTATATCAATTTACATTCCCACCAACAGTGCAAGAACGTTCCCTTTTCTCCAATAAATGCCTCTCCAGCATTTATTGCTTGTAGATTTTTTGATGATTGCCATTCTGACTGCTGTGAGGTGATACCGCACTGTAGTTTTGATTTGCATTTCTCTAATGATTAGTGATGTTCAGCATCCTTTCATGTGTTTGTTGGCAATCTGTATATCTTCTTTGGAGAAATGTCTATTTAGGTCCTCTGCCCATTTTTGGATTGGTTTGTTTGTTTTTGTGATATTGAGCTACATGAGCTGCTTGTAAATTTTGGAGATTCATCCTTTGTCATTTGCTTCATTTGAAAATATTTTCTCCCATTCTGAGGGTTGTCTTTTCCTCTTTATTATGTTTTCCTTTGCTATGCAAAAGCTTTTAAGTTTCATTAGGTCCCATTTGTTTATTTTTGTTTTTATTTCCATTTCTCTAGGAGGTGGGTCAAAAAGGATCTTGCTGTGATTTATGTCATAGAATGATCTGCCTATGTTTTCCTCTAAGAGTTTTATAGTGTCTGGTCTTACATTTAGATCTCGAATCCATTTTGAGTTTATTTTTGTGTATGGTGTTGTGGAGTGTTCTACTTTCATTCTTTTACGTGTAGCTGTCCAGTTTTCCCAGCACCACTTACTGAAGAGACTGTCTTTTCTCCATTGTATATCCTTGCCTCCTTTGTCATAGATGAGTTAGCCATAGGTACGTAGGTATATCTCTGGGCTCTCTATCCTGTTCCATTGATCTATATTTCTGTTTTTGTGCCAGTACCATATAGTCTTGATTGCTGTAGCTTTGTAGTATAGTCTGAAGTCAGGAAGTCTGATTCCTCCAGCTCTTTTAATTTCCCTCAAGACTGCTTTGGCTATTCGGGGTCTTTTGTGTCTCCATACAAATTTTAAGATTTTTTTTCTTCTAGTTCTGTAGAAAATGCCACTGGTAATTTGATAGGGATTGCATTGAATCTGTAGATTGCTTTGGGTAGTATAGTCATTTTCACAATATTGATTCTTCTAATCCAAGAACATGGTTTATACCTCCATCTGTTTATATCATCTTTGATTTCTTTCAGCAGTGTCTTATAGTTTTCTGAGTGCAGGTCTTTTACCTCCTCAGGTAGGTTCATTCCTACGTATTTTATTCTTTTTGTCGCAATGGTTAATGGGATTGTTTCCTTAATTTCTCTTTCTGGTTTTTCATTGTTAGTGTAGGGGAATGCAAGAGATTTCTCTTCATTAATTTTGCATCCTGAAACTTTACCAAATTCATTGATTAGCTCTAGTAGTTTTCTGGTGGCATCTTTAGGATTCACTATGTGTAGTATCGTGTCATTTGCAAACAGTGACAATTTTACTTCTTCTTTTCCAATGTGCATTCCTTTTATTTCTTTTTCTTCTCTGATTGATGTGTCTAGGACTTCCAAAACTATGTTGAATAATAGTGGTGAGAGTGGGCATCCTTGTCTTGTTCCTGATCTTAGAGGAAATGTTTTTAGTTTTTCACCATTGAGAATGATGGTTGCTGTGGGTTTGTCATATACGACCTTTATTATGTTGAGGTAGATTCCCGCTATGCCCACTTTTTGGGGACTTTTTATCATAAATGGGTGTTGAATTTTGTGAAAAGCTTTTCCTGTATCTATTGGGATGATCATATTCTTTTTCTACAATTTGTTAATATGGTGTATCACATTGATTGATTTGTGTATATTGAAGAATCCTTGCATCCCTGGGATAAACCCCACCTGATCATGGCATATGATCCTTTTAATGTGTTGTTCAATTCTGTTTCCTAGTATTTTGTTGAGGATTATTACATCTATATTCATCAGTGATATTGGTCTCTAATTTTCTTTTTCTGTAGTATCTTTGTCTGGTTTTGGTATCAGGGTGATGATGGCCTCATAGAATGAGTTTGGGAGTGTTCCTTCCCCTGAAAATTTCTGAATAGTTTGAGAAGGTTGAGTGTTAGCTCTTGTCTAAATGTTTGATAGAATTCACCTCTGATGCCATCTGGTTCTGGACTTTTGTTTGTTGGAAGATTTTTAATCACAGTTTCAATTTCATTACTTGTGATTGGTCTGTACATATTTTCTATTTCTTCCTGGTTCAGTCTTTGAAGGTTATACCTTTCTAAGAATTTGTCCATTTCTTCCAGGTTGTCCATTTTATTGGCATAGAGTTGCTTGTAGTAGTCTCTTAGGATGCTTTGTATTTCTGTGGTGTCTGATACAACTTCTCCTTTTTCATTTCTAATTTTATTGATTTGACTCCTCTCCCTCTTTTTCTTGAGTCTGGCTAAAGGTTTATCATTTTTGTTTATCTTCTCAAAGAACCAACTTTTAATTTTATTGATCTTTGCTACTGCTTTTATTTCATTTATTTCTGCTCTGATCTTTATGATTTCTTTCCTTCTACTAACTTTGGGTTTTGTTCTTCTTTCTCTAGTTCCTTTAGGTGTAAGGTTAGATTGTTTATTTGAGAATTTTCTTGTTTCTTGAGGTAGGCTTGTATTGCTATAAACTTCCCTCTTAGAACTGCTTTTGCTGCATCCCATAGGTTTTGGATCACCATGTTTTTGTTGTCGTTTGTCTCTAGGTAGTTTTTGATTTCCTCTTTTGTTTCTTCAGTGATCTCTTGGTTATTTAGTAACGTATTGTTTAGCCTCCATGTGTTTGTGTTTTTTACGTTTTTCTCCCTGTAATTGATTTCTAATCTCATAGCATTGTGGTCGGAAAACCTGCTTGGTATGATTTCAGTTTTCTTAAATTTACTGAGGCTTTATTTGCGACCCAAGATGTGATCTATCCCGGAGAGTATTCTGTGTGCCATTGAGAAGAAACATGTAATCTGCTGTTTTTGGATGGAATGTCCTATAAATATCCATTAAATCTATCTGGTCTCGTGTGTCATTTAAAGCTCGTGTTTCCTTATTAATTTTCTGTCTGGATGATCTCCATTGGTGTAAGTGTGGTGTTAAAGTGCCCCGCTATTATTGTGTTACTGTCGATTTCCTCTCTTATAGCTGTTAGCAGTTGCCTTATATATTGAGGTGCTCCTATGTTGGGTACATATATATTTATAATTGTTATATCTTCTTGGATTGATCCCTTGATCATTATGTAGTGTCCTTCCTTGTCTCTTGTAACAATCGTTATTTTAGAATCTATTTTATCTGATATGAGTATTGCTACTCCAGCTTTCTTTTGATTTTCATTTGCATGGAATATATTTTTCCATCCCCTCACATTCAGTCTGTATGTGTCACTAGGTCTGAAATGGGTCTCTTGTAGACAGCATATATATGGGTCTTGTTTTTGTATCCATTCAGTGAGCCTGTGTCTTTTGGTTGGAGCATTTGATCCATTCACGTTTAAGGTAATTATCGATATGTATGTTCCTCTTACTATTTTCTTAATTGTTGTGGGTTTGTCTTGGTGGGTCCTTTTCTTCTCTTGTGTTTCCCACTTAGAGAAGTTCCTTTAGCATTTGTTGTAGAGCTGGTTTCGTGGTGCTGAATTCTCTTAGCTTTTGCTTGTCTGTAAAGCTTTTGATTTCTCCGTCCAATCTGAATGAGATCCTTGCTGGGTGGAGTACTCTTGGTGGTAGGTTCTTCCCTTTCATCACTTTAAATGTATCATGACACTCCCTTCTGGCTTGTAGATTTTCTGCTGAGAAATCAGCTGTTAACCTTATGGGAGTTCCATTGTATGTTATTTGTCATTTTTCCCTTGTTGCTTTCAATAATTTTTCTTTGTCTTTAATTTTTGTCAGTTGGATTACTGTGTGTCTCAGCATTTTTCTCCTTTAGTTTATCCTGCCTGGGACTCTCTGCGCTCTGTGGACTTTGGTGGTTATTTCTTTTCCCATGCTAGGGAAGTTTTCGACTATAATCTCTTCAAATATTTTCTTGGGTCCTTTCTCTCGCTCTTCTCCATCTGGGACCCCTATAATGTGAATATTGTTGCGTTTAATGTTGTCCCAGAAGTCTCTTAGGGTGTCTTCATTTATTTTCATTCTTTTTCTTTATTCTGTTCCATGGCAGTGATTTCCACCTTTCTGTCTTCCAGGTCACTTATCCGTTCTTCTGCCACAGTTATTCTGCTACTGATTCCTTTTAGTGTATTTTTCATTTCAGTTATTGTATTGTTCATCTCTGTTTGTATGTTCTTTAATTCTTCTAGGTGTTTGTTCCTTAATTCTTCTAGGTCTTTGTTAAGCATTTCTTGCATCTTCTCGATCTTTGCCTCCATTCTTTTCCCAAGGTCTTGGATCATCTTCACTATCATTATTCTGAATTCTTTTACTGGACGGTTGCCTATCCCCACCTCATTTCATTGTTTTTCTGGGGATTTATCTTGTTCCTTGATCTGGTATAAAGTCCTCCGCCTTTTCATTTTCTCTGTCTTTCTGTGAATGTGGTTTTCCGTCCACAGGCTGCAGAATTGTAGTTCTTCTTGCTTCTGCTGTCTGCTCTCCGGTGATTGAGTCTATCTTAGAGGCTTGTGCAAGCTTCCTTATGGGAGGGACTGGTGGTGGGTAGAGCTGCGTGTTGCTCTGGTGGGCAGAGCTTTAATCTGCTTGTCTGTGGATTAAATAAAAGTTTAATCCGCTTGTCTGCTGATGCATGGGGCTTGGTTCCCTCCCTGTTGGTTGTTTGGCCTGAGGTGACCCAGCACTGGAGCCTACCTCAGTCTTGGTGGGGCTAATGGCGGACTCTGGGAGGGCTCACGCCAAGGAGTGTTTCCCAGAACTTCTGCTGCCAGTGTCGTCGTCCCCATGGTGATCCACAGCCACTCCCCACCTCTGCAGGAGACCCTCTAACACTAGCAGTTAGGTATGGTCATTCACCTATTGGGGTGACTGCTCCTTCCCCTAGGTCCTGATGTTCACACTACTTTGTGTGTGCCCTCCAAGAGTGGAGTCTCTGTGGAGACTCTTGAGTCTCTGAATGCAGTTGAGACTCTGAGACTCATAGTGGAGTCGCACAGACTCTGGGTCCTGTGAAGCTTCGATGCTTTGTGGTTCTAGGAATCCTATAGGAGACGGTCCACAGCAGGTGAAGCTAATGCTGTCAGTAGAGGTGGTGAAGCCAAAGGTCTGCAGTTCCGACGAGAGGTGCCGATGTACATACAGGACAAAATCATCTCGTGTGAATGTAGTTCAGGCACGTTTAAGATGAATGCAGTCATGTTAATGCCTAACATCTTCTATCTTGTGCCTTTCCTCAGGGACCCCCTCCTCAGTTCCTGAGGCTCCTGTAAGTCATGTACAGGGGAATGGAGAGTGGGCTCTGTCCAGTCTGAGCCCTGAGTTACCCTGTGTGTATCTTAGGATACTTTGTGTTTCTGTGGTGGCTGTTGTAACATCATCTCTTTCATTTCTGATTTATTTGGGTCCTCTCTTTTTAACAAAACCTACTACTGTTGTCTTTTATTCTTTGCAGAAGTTTAATAAGTGTTTGATCTACTACCCTTACTCTGTATACTTTTTGCAGTGAGATTTTTACTTTTGTTTGTTTTCTTGTTACTATCAATAATTAGTGAGACCTCTTTTAAGCTACCTTCAACACTGCTTATAAAGCTGCTTTATTAATGATGACACAGCTTTAATGGAAGTCATGTTCCGGTTGTAAGTTAGAATGCAATGTGCCAGCAAAAAGCTCCTTAAGTTTATGTCTCATTATTTCTTCTTTTTTTAATTTAATTTTTATGTTTTATCAGAGTAAATTTGATTAAAATGTTTTGTTTGTTCTAGGTGTGCAAGATGTGGTTCTTTTACACATATACATGTATCTGTACTTCTTCAGATCTTTTTCTCATGTAGCTTATGACACAGTGTTGAGTAGTCTTCTCTTGGTATTCCGTAGGTCTCTGGTGATTATATATTTCACGTGTGTTTCTATATCTATGTTAACCCCAATATCGTAATGTATCCAATCCTCACACCTTTCCATTTGGTGAACCATAACTTTGTTTAATGAATCTGTGATTGCCTTTCTCTGTGGAAATATCTTCATTGGTATCCATTTTTAGGTAACACCTATAAGTGATATCATAGGATATGTGTCTTTCGCTTTCTCACTTACTACAAGTTGCGTGATTACCTCGACTCATGTATGGTGCTGCAAATGGCATTGTGCTATTTTTGCCCTTGGCTAATATTCCATCTGTACGTGTACCAGTTCTTCTTTGTCCACTCACCTCTTGGTGGACTTTTTGGTTGCCTCCATGTCTTGGCTATTGTAATACTGCTGCAGTGCACATTTGCCTGCCTGTGTCTTTCCACTTCTGTCTTCTTATATTATAGGCCCAGGAGTGGGCCTCCTGTATCATATCGTATCTCAGGGTTTACCTTTTAAATGCACCACGATTCTGTTCTCATTAGTGGCTCTTTCCAGGTTACATCCCACTTAAAGTTGAGGGTATGCATTTCTCCACAACACCTTCAGCATTTATTGTTTGTAGTTTTCTTGCTGATGGATATTCTGACTGGTGTGAGCTGCTACATCTTTGTGGTTGAATTTGCATGTGACTCATAAGGCATGTCCTTCTTATTTTTCAAACTGTGATTACAGCTTTGTTCTTCAAAGTGTTTTCTTAAAGTTTGTGTCACATTTTGAAATTTATTGGCCATTACATCCCTCAAGACATTTTGAGGGAAGGTTTCACTTACAGCCCTGCAGTACTTGTTCACAAGAAGTGACCATTAGCACAGGCTTTAAAGCTTCTTTAGCAGGTAACAGCCAGAGTGCGGCAGCCTTTCTTCATTCCCCATGCTGGTACTAGGGAAACAGACCTTCTGGCCAGTGGTCTTCCTCGGTTATAAATTAGAGTGGAATGTGCCCGGATAAACCCCGAAAAGCTGATGTCTGCTTAATTTTGCTTGTTCTTTAAATTTAATTTATATTTTTATTGGAGTAATATTGCACTGTGTATATGGACCACTTCTTGATGCATTCCTCTGTTGATGGACATTTTTGTTGCTTCCAAGTGTTGGCTATATTAAATATTGCTGGAGTGCAGGATTGCCAGCCTGTGACTTTTTTTTTTTTTTTTTTTTTTTTTTTGGGGTACGCGGGCCTCTCACTGTTGTGGCCTCTCCCGTTGTGGAGCACAGGCTCCGGACGCGCAGGCTCAGCGGCCATGGCTCACGGGCCCAACCGCTCTGCGGCATGTGGGATCTTCCCGGACCGGGGCACGAACACGTCTCCCCTGCATCGGCAGGCGGACTCTCAACCACTGGCCACCAGGGAAGCCCTCCTGTGACTTTTTGATTCTCATTTTCTCGGGTGACAGGCCCAGCAGTGGGTGTGACTGATTGACTAGTAGCTCAGTGTTTACATTTTCAAAGCACCTCCATTGTGTTTTCATTAGTGGCTCTTACCACGTCCCCCTTAGAACCAAGGGTACGAATTTGTCCACAATCCCTTCAGCATTTATTGTTTGCAGCATTTTTACTAATGCCCATTCTGACTGCTGTGACCTGATAGGTTTTTGCAATTTGGGTTTGCATGTCTTTAAAAATTCCTAAAATTCATGATTTTTCCATACCTTTTTTTTCTGTTAAAAAAAAAAGTGTGAGTACAATATATCTCTTGAAATTTTCTTCTTGGAAGGTTGCCCTCTTTTGAATTTTTGGTCGATATTCGACCCCAGGATCTTTTTGGAGGGCAGGTGTCATTACAGAACTGCAAGTTTGGTGAATATTTAGTGACCATTAGCACTGGGTTTAAAGCTGCTGTTGTGGGAAATGGCCACAAGGAGGCAGCATTTCTCCATTCCCAAATCTGGGTACTAGGGCAGCAGAGCCTTTCTGGAAGTCGTGTTCCTAGGTTGTAAGTTAGAATGGAATGTGCCAGGAGAAATGCCCATAAGTTTATGTCTCATTACTTCTTCTTGGTTTTTAAAATTTATTTAATCCGGGTAATGATTAGATATTGTTTGTCCAGGTGTACACAGTCTGGTTCATTTGTACAATATATATGTCTATTCATGTTCAGATCCTCTTCCCATGTAAAATATTACAGAGTGTTCCCTAGACCTCCCTTGCTCTACGGTCGGTCTTTTTGATATATGTTTATAATATGTATTTGTATACGTATGGTAACGCTAATCCTAATTTATCCATTCAGCCCACCTTTCCTTTTAGATAAGCATACTTAATATCTAAGTCTGTGAGTGTCTTCCTCTGTGGAAATATGTTCATTTGTGTCAGTTATTAGATAACGCCTATAAGTGATATCATAGGATATAGATCTTTTGCTTTCTGACTTACCTCGTGTTCTGTGATTATCTCCAAGCTCATCTATGGTGCCTCAAATAGCAGTGTTTCATTGTTTCCCATGGCTAATATTCTACTGTGTACATGGAACACTTCTTCTTTATCCATTCATCTGCTGATGGACATTTTGGTTGCTTCACTGTCTTGGCTATTGTGAATAAGGCTGCAGTGCAGCTTTTGCAGCCCGGGTCTTCTCGATTCTGGTCTTCTCAGGTGAGAGGCCCAGTGGTGTGACTGCTGGATTGAATGGTACCTCAATTTTTACTTTTAATCGCAGCTCCTTTCTGTTCTCATTATTGGCTGTTACCACTTTACATCTCACCAGCAGCTAGAGGGTACACAGTTCTCTAAAAGCCCTTCAGAATTTATTGTTTGTAGACTTTTTGCTGATGGTCAGTCGATTGGTGTGAGTTGAAATCTTTTGGTAGATTAGATTTGCATGAGTCTAATAATTCCTGAGGTTGAGCTTTTACCCATTTTCCTTTTTTTTTTAAAAAAGAGTGAGTCAAACTTACCTCTTCATACTATCTTCTTGAAAAATTTGCCAGTTTTGAATTTTATTGCCCATTCCCTACCTCTGCACAATTGTTTAGGGCAGGTGTCCTTTACAGCCCTGAGTCCTTGTGAATGTTAAGAGACCATTAGCTGTGGGCTTAAAGCCGCTCTTGCGGGAAATGGCCACAAGGTGGCAGAATTTCTACATTTCTAACTCTGGGTTTTTTGGCAGCAGAGCCTTCCTGGAAATCGTGTTAGTAGGCTTCAAATTAGAGTGGAATGTGCCAGGGCACATCCCCAAGAGATTATATCTCCTTACTTCTTGTTTGTTCTTTTAAATTTCATTTTTTTTAATTATCAGAGCAAATTTGATAAAAATGTTGTTTGTTGTAGGTGTACAGAATCTGGTTCATCATATCAATGTATCTGTCTATGCCTCTTTGGCTCCTTTCCCGTGTATGTTATTATAGAGTGTTGAGTAGACATCTCTTGGTATTCCATAGGTATTTTGTGATTATATATTTCATATGTATTGGTACATGTCTGTTAACCCCCATATCCTAATTCATACATTCCTTACACTGTTCCATTTGGTTAAACATAATTTTTTTTTCTTAATCCATGATTTTCCTTCTCTTGGAAATAAGTTCATGAGTATCAATTTTTAGGTAACACCTATAAGTGATGTCATAGGATATCTGTCTTTCAGTTTCTTTCTTACTTCAAGTTGGGTGATTATCTCTAGGTCCTTATATGGTGGTGCAAACAGCACTGTTTCATTGTTTTCCATAGCTAATATTCCATTGTTTACATGGACCACTTCTTCTTCGTGCATTTTTCTGTTGATGGACACTTTGGTTTCTTTCAAGTCTTGGCTATGTTAAATGTTCCTGCAGTGCAGGATTGCCAGCCTGTGTCTTTTCCATTCTGCTCTGCTCAGGTGACAGGCGCATGAAAGGACCTACCAGATCACATGGTAGCTCAATTTTTACCCTTAATCGCACCTCCATTATGTTCTCACTACTTTCTGTTACCAGCTTATATCCCCCCAGCAGCTAGAGGGTACACAGTTCTCTGAAACCCCATTCAGCATTTATTCTTTGTAGACTTTTTTTCTGAAGAACATTCTGACGGCTGTGAGGTGAACATTTCTGTAATTGGATTTGCATGGCTTTATTAATTGCTGATGCTGCGCATTTTTCAATTCCCTTTTATTTTAAAGAAAAAAAAAGACAAAATGTGCGTAAAATATGCCTCTTGAAATTGTCTTCTTGAAATGTTGACATCTTTTGAATTTTCTGGTCGATTTACGACCCCAGGATTTTTTTTGATGGCAGGTGTCATTTACAGGCCTGCAATTATTTTGAATATTAAGTGACCATTAGTGTTGTTGTGTGAAATGGCCAGAAGGCGGCAGCACTTCTCCTTGCCAAATCTGCTTAATAGGGCAACAGAGCCATAATGGAAGTTGTGGTGTAGGTTGCATATTAGAATGGAATGTGCCAGGAAAAGCCCCTTAAGATTATATCTCATTACTTCTTGTTCGTTAATTTAATTTAATTTTTATTCTTTATCACAGCAAATTAGATTACAATGTTTTGTTTGTTCTAGGTGTGCAAGATGTGGTCCTTTTACACACACACATATATCTATTCTTCTTCAGATCCTTTTCCCATGTAAGTTATGACACAATGTTGAGTAGTCTTCTCTTGGTATGCCGTAGGTTTTTGGTGATTATATATTTCACATGTGTTTGTATATCTCTGTTAACCCCAATATCGTAATGTATCTAATCCTCACACCTTTCCATTTGGTGAACCATAAGTTTGTTTAATGAATCTGTGGTTGCCTTTCTCTCTAGAAATATCTTCATAGGTATCAATTTTTAGGTAACACCCATAAGTGATATGATAGGATATGTGTCTTTCGCTTTCTCACTTACTACCAGTTGCATGATTACCCCTAGACTCCTCTGTGGTGCTGCAAATGGCATTGTTTCATTTTTTTTCCTTGGCTAATATTCCATCTGTACATGTACCAGTTCTTCTTTGTCCACTCATCTCTTGATGGACGTTTAGGTTGCTTCCATGTCTTGGCTATTGTAATATTTCTACAGTGCAGATTTGCCTGCCTGTCTTTCCAATTCTGTCTTCTTAGGATATAGCCCGAGAAGTGGGCCTGCTGGAACATATAGTAGCTCAAGGTTTACCTTTTGAAGGCACATCCATTCTATTCCCATTAGTGGCTCTTAGCAGGTTACGTCCCACTGCAAATTGAGGGTATGCATTTCTCCAAAACCTCTTCAGCATTGATCGTTTGTAGTTTTCTTTGCTGATGGTTATTCTGAGTGGTGTGATCTGATACCTCTTTGTGGTTGGATTTGCATGTCTCCTACACCCTTGAAATTGAGCTTTCAGGCATGTCCTTTTATTTCTCAAACTGTTATTACAGCTGACTTCTTCAAATTGTTTTCTTGAAGTAGGTGCCACATTTTGAAATTTTTTGGCCTTTACCTGCATCAAGACTTTTTAAGGGCTGGTTTCATTTGCAGCCCTGCAGTACTTGTGTATATGAAGTGCCCATTAGCACAGATTTCAAAGCTGCTGTTGCAGGTATAGGCCAGAGGATGGCAGCATTTCTACGTTCCCCACTCTGGTACCTAGAGAAAGACTTTCCTGCCAGTGGTGTTCCTCAGTTATAAAGTAGAGTGCAATGTGCCCTGGTATACCCCCAAAAGCTTACGTATCCTTACTTATGTTTGCTTTTTAAATTTAATTTATATTTTTCAGTGGAGTAATATTCCATTCTGTACATGGGCCATTTCTTCTTTGTGCATTCCTCTGTTGATGGACATTTTTGTTGCTTCCAAGTGTTGCCTCTGGTCAATATTGCTGGAGTGCAGTATTACCAGCCTGTGACTTTTGATTCTCATTTTCTCAGGTGATAGGCCCAACAGTGTGTATGATTCATTGACTGGTAGCTCAATGTTGACCTTTTCAAGACACCTGCATTGTGTTTTCATTAGTGGCTCTTACCACGTCCCAATTAACACCGAGGGTACACATTTTTCCACAACCCCTTCAGCATCTGTTGTTTGCAGAATGTTTGCTCATGGCCATTCTGACTGGTGTGAGCTGATAGGTTTTTGTAATTTGGATCTGCATGTCTTTAATAATTCCTAATATTCAGCATTTTCCCACACCTTTCTCTTTTATTTAGAAAAAAGAAGCGTGAGTACAATATACCTCTTGAAATTGTCTTCTTGGAAGGTTGCCCTCTTTTGAATTTTGTGGTTGATTTTCGACCCCAGGATTTTTTTTGAGAGCAGGTGTCATTTACATGCCTGCAATGATTGTGAATATTTAGTGACCATTAGCACTGGGTTTAAAGCTGGTGTTGTGGGAAACGGCCACAAGGTGGCAGCATCTCTCCATTCGCAAATCTGGTTACTAGGGCAGCAGAGCCTTTCTGGGAGTCGTGTTCCTAGATTGTAAATTAGAATGGAATGTGCCAGGAAAAAGCCCCTGAAGTTTATGGCTCATTACTTCTTGTTCGTTGTTTTAGTTGTTTTAATCGGGGTAATGATTAGAATATAGTTTGTCCTAGGTGTACACAATCTGGTTCATTCGTACATCATATATATCTATTCATGTACAGATCCTTTTCCCATGTAGAGGATTACAGAGTGTTCTGTAGACCTCCCTCGCTATGTGGTCGGGCTTTTTGATATATGTACTTAATCTGCATTTGTATAGGTATGGTAAACCTAATCTTAATTTATCCATTGCCACCACCTTTCCTTTTAGATATGTATAGTTTGTTTTTTTAAGTCTGTGTGTGTCTTTCTCTGTGGAAATGTGTCCATTTTTGTCAGTTGTTAGGTAACACCTATAAGAGGTATCATAGGATATATGTCTTTTGCTTTCCAACTTACCTCATGTTCTGTGCTTATCTCTAGGCTCATCTATGATACCTCAAAGAGCAGTGTTTCATTGTTTCCCATGGCTAATATTCCATTGTGTCCATGGACCACTTATTCTTTATCCGTTCATCTGTTGATGGACATTTAGGTTGCTTCCATGTCTTGGCTATTGTGAATAAGGCTGCAGTGCAGGTTTTGCAGCCTCTGTCTTCTGGATGCTGGTCTTCTCAGGTGAGAGGCACAGCGGTGTGCCTGCTGCATCGAATGGCAGCTCAATTTTTACGTTTAAATGCAGCTCCTTTCTGTTCTCATTATTGGCTGTTACCATTTTACATCTCACCAGCAGCTAGAGGGTGCACAGTTCTCAAAAACCACTTCAACATTTATTATTTGTAGACTTTTTGTTGATGGTCAGTCGACCTGTGTGAGTTGAAACCTTTTTGTAGATTAGATTTGCATGAGTGTAATAATTCCTGAGTTTGAGCTTTTATCCATTTTCCTTTTTTTTTAAAGACAGTGAGTAAAACTTACGTCTTCATACTATCTTCTTGAAAAATGTGCCTGTTTTGAATTATGTTGGCCATCCCCTACCTCAGCACAATTTTTTAGGGCCGGTGTCCTTTACAGACCTGAGTCCTTGTGAATGTTAAGTGACCATTAGCTGTGGGTTTAAGGCCGCTCTCGTGGGAAACGGCCACAAGGCGGCAGAATTTCTACATTTCCAACTCTGGGATTTTGGGCAACAGAGCATTCCTGGAAATCGTGTTAGTAAGCTTCAAATTAGAGTGGAATGTGCCAGCGCAAACCCCCAAGAGCTTGTATCTCCTTACTTGTTTGTTTTTTAAATTTAATTTTTATTAGGTATCAGAGCAAATTTGATAAAAATGTTGTTTCTCCTAGGTGTACAGAATCTGGTTCATCATATCAATGTATCTGTCTATTCATCTTTGGATCCTTTCCCGTGTAGGTTATTACAGAGTGTTGAGTAGACATCTCTTGGTATTCCATACGTATTTTGTGATTATATATTTCATATGTGTTAGTACATGTCTGTTTACCCCCATATCGTAATTCATTTATTCCTTACACCTTTCCATTTGGTTAAACATAATTTTATTTTCTTAGTCCATGCTTTTCCTTCTCTTGGAAATAAGTTCATGGGTATCAATTTTTAGGTAACACCTACAATTGATGTCATAGGATATCTGTCTTTCAGTTTCTTTCTTACTTCAAGTTGGGTGATTATCTCTAGGTCCTTATATGGTGGTGCAAACGGCACTGTTTCATTGTTTTCCGTGGCTAAGCTAATTTTCCATTGTGTACGTGGACCACTTCTTCTTTGTGCATTTTTCTGTTCATGGACATTTTGGTTTATTCCAAGTCTTGGCTATGTTAAATGTTCCTGCACTGCAGGATTGCCAGCCTGTGTCTTTTTCATTCTGGTCTGCTCAGGTGATAGGCGCATCAAAGGACCTACGAGATCACATGGTAGCTCCATTTTTACCGTTAAACACACCTCCATTATGTTCTCACTACTGACAGTTACCAGTTTACATCCCGCCAGCAGCTAGAGGGTGCACAGTTCTCTCAAACCACTTCGGCATTTCTTCTTTGGAGACTTTTTGCTGATGGTCAGTCGACTGTTGTGAGTTGAAACCTTGTTGTAGATTAGATTTGCATGAGTCTAATAATTCCTGAGGTTGAGCTTCTATCCATTTTCCATTTTTTAACAGGAGAGTAAGTCAAACTTACCGCTTCATACTACCTTCTTGAAAATTTTGCCTTTTTTGAATTTTTTTGGCCATTCCTCACCTCAGGACATTTTTTGAGGGTAGGTGTCCTTTACAGCCCTGAGTTCTTGTGAATGTTAAGTGACCATTAGTTGTTGGTTTAAAGCCGCTCCTGTGGGAAACAGCCACAAGGTGGCAGCATTTCTACATTTCCAACTCTGGGTTTTTGGGCAACAGAGCCTTCCTGGAAATCGTGTTAGTAGGCTGCAAATTAGAGTGGAATGTGCCAGGGCACACCCCCAAGAGCGTATATCTCCTTACCTCTTGTTTGTTTTTTAAATTTAATTTTTATTTATTATCTGAGCAAATTTGATAAAAATGTTGTGTTTGTTCTAGGTGTACAGAATCTGGTTCATTATATCTATGTATCTATCTATTAATCTTTGGTTCCTCTCCCGTGTAGGTTATTACAGAGCGATGAGCTCAATTTTTAACTTTAAACGCACCGCCATTCTCATCTCACTACTGGCTGTTACCAGTTTACGTCCCAGCAGCAGCTTGAGGGTACACAGTGCCCTAAAACCCTTTCAGCACTCATGTTTTGTAGACTATTTTGCTGATGATCATTCTGACGGTGGTAAGGTGAACGTTTTTGTAGATTGGATTTGCATGGATTTATTAGTTCCTGATATTGTGCATTATTCCATGCATTTCTTGAAACAAAAAGAAAGAAAAGACAAAATGTGTGCAAAATATGCCTCTTGACATTGTCCTTTTGAAATGTTGACGTCTTTTGAATGTTCGGGTCGATTTACGACCCCAGGAATTTTTTGAGGCCCGGTGTCCTTTACAGTCCTGCCCATATTTTGAGTATTAAGTGATCATTAGCGCTTGGTTTAAAGCTGCTGTTGTGTGAAACAGCCACAAGGCGGCAGCATTTCTCCTTTACCAAATCTGGTTACCAGGGCAACAGAGCCTTAACGGAAGTCCTGTTCTAGGTAAAAATTAGAATGGAATGTGCCAGGAAAAAGCCCCTTAAGTTTATGTCTCACTACTTCTTGTTCGTTTTTTTAATTTAATTTTTTATCACAGCAAATTTGATTACAATGTTTTGTTTGTTCTAGGTGTGCAAGATGTGGTTCTTTCACACATATACATATATCTACTTCGGATCCTTTTTTTTTTAAACATCTTTATTGGGGTATAATTGCTTTACAATGGTGTGTTAGTTTCTGCTTTGTAACAAAGTGAATCAGTTATACATATACATATCTTCCCATATCTCTTCCCTCTTGCGTCTCCCTCCCTCCCACCCTCCCCATCCCACCCCTCCAGGCGGTCACAAAGCACTGAGCTGATATCCCTGTGCTATGCCGCTGCTTCCCACTAGCTATCTACCTTATGTTTGTTAGTGTATATATGTCCATGTCTCTCTCTCGCTTTGTCACAGCTCACCCTTCCCCCTCCCCACATCCTCAAGTCTGTTCTCCAGTAGGTCTGTGTCTTTATTTTTATTCCTGTCTTACCCCTAGGTTCTTCATGACATTTTTTTTCTTAAATTCCATATATACGTGTTAACATACGGTATTTGTCTTTCTCTTTCTGACTTACTTTTCACTCTGTATGACAGACTCTAGGTCTATCCACCTCATTACAAATAGCTCAATTTCGTTTCTTTTTATGGCTGAGTAATATTCCATTGTATATATGTGCCACATCTTCTTTATCCATTCATCTGATGATGGGCACTTATGTTGTTTCCATCTCCGGGCTATTGTAAATAGAGCTGCAATGAACATTTTGGTACATGACTCTTTTTGAATTTTGGTTTTCTCAGGGTATATGCCCAGTAGTGGCATTGCTGGGTCATCTGGTAATTCTATTTGTAGATTTTTAAGGAACTTCCATACTGTTCTCCATAGTGGCTGAACCAATTCACATTCCCACCAGCACTGCAAGAGTGTTCCCTTTTCTCCACACCCTCTCCAGCATTTATTGCTTCTAGATTTTTTGATGATGGCCATTCTGACTGGTGTGAGATGATATCTCATTGTAGTTTTGATTTGCATTTCTCTAATGATTAATGATGTTGAGCATTGTTTCATGTGCTCGTTGGCAGTCTGTATATCTTCTTTGGGGAAATGTCTATTTAGGTCTTCTGCCCATTTCTGGATTGGGTTGTTTGTTTTTTTGTTATTGAGCTGCTTGTAAATTTTGGAAATTAATCCTTTGTCAGTTGCTTCATTTGCAAATATTTTCTCCCATTCTCAGGGTTGTCTTTTGGTCTTGTTTATGGTTTCCTTTGCTGTGCAAAAGCTTTGACGTTTCATTAGGTCCCATTTGTTTATTTTTGTTTTTATTCCCATTTCTCTAGGAGGTGGGTCAAAAAGGATATTGCTGTGCAAAAAGGATATTGCTGTGATTTATGTCATGGAGTGTTCTGCCTATGTTTTCCTCTAAGAGTTTGATAGTTTCTGGCCTTACATTTAGGTCTTTAATCCATTTTGAGCTCATTTTTGTGTATGGTGTTAGGGAGTGATCTAATCTCATACTTTTACGTGTACCTGTCCAGTTTTCCCAGCACCACTTATTGAAGAGGCTGTCCTTTCTCCACTGTACATTCCTGCCTCCTTTATCAAAGATAAGGTGACCATATGTGCGTGGGTTTATCTCTGGGCTTTCTATCCTGTTCCATTGATCTATCTTTCTGTTTTTGTGCCAGTACCATACTGTCTTGATTACTGTAGCTTTGTAGTATAGTCTGAAGTCAGGGAGCCTGATTCCTCCAGCTCCGTTTTTCATTCTCAAGATTGCTTTGGCTATCCGGGGTCTTTTGTGTTTCCATACAAATTGTGAAATTTTTCTAGTTCTGTGAGAAATGCCAGTGGTAGTTTGATAGGGGTTGCATTGAATCTGCAGATTGCTTTGGGTAGTAGAGTCATTTTCACAATGTTGATTCTTCCAATCCAAGAACATGGTATATCTCTCCATCTATTTGTATCATCTTTAATTTCTTTCATCAGTGTCTTGTAATTTTCTGCATACAGGTCTTTTGTCTCCTTAGGTAGGTTTATTCCTAGATATTTTATTCTTTTGTTGCAATGGTAAATGGGAGTGTTTTCTTGAATTCAATTTCGGATTTTTCATCATAGTGTATAGGAATGCAAGAGATTTCTGTGCATTAATTTTGTATCCTGCAACTTTACCAAATTCATTGATTAGCTCTAGTAGTTTTCTGGTAGCATCTTTAGGATTCTCTATGTATAGTATCATGTCATCTGCAAACAGTGACAGCTTTACCTCTTCTTTTCCAATTTGGATTCCTTTTGTTTCCTTTTCTTCTCTGATTGCTGTGGCTAAAACTTCCAAAACTATATTGAATAAGAGTGGTGAGAGTGGGCAACGTTGTCTTGTTCCCGGTCTTAGTGGAAATGCTTTCAGTTTTTCACCATTGTGGATGACGTTGGCTGTGGGCTTGTCATATATGGCCTTTATTATGTTGTGGAAAGTTCCCTCTATGCCTACTTTCTGCAGGGTTTTTATCATAAATGGGTGTTGAATTTTGTCAAAAGCTTTCTCTGCATCTATTGAGATGATCATATGGTCTTTCTCCTTCAATTTGTTAATATGGTTTATCACATTGATTGATTTGCGTATATTGAAGAATCCTTGCATTCCTGGAATAAACCCCACTTGATCATCGTGTACGATCCTTTTAATGTGCTGTTGGATTCTGTTTGCTAGTATTTTGTTGAGGATTTTTGCATCTATGTTCATCAGTGATTTGGCCTGTAGTTTTCTTTCTTTGTGACATCCTTGTCTGGTTTTGGTATCAAGGTGATGGTGGCCTCGTAGAATGAATTTGGGAGTGTTCCTCCCTCTGCTATATTTTGGAAGAGTTTGAGAAGGATAGGTCTTAGCTCTTCTCTAAATGTTTGATAGAAATCGCCTGTGAAGCCATCTGGTCCTGGGCTTTTGTTTGTTGGAAGATTTTTAATCACAGTTTCAATTTCGGTGCTTCTGATTGGTCTGTTCATGTTTTCTATTTCTTCCTGATTCAGTCTTGGCAGGTTGTGCATTTCTAAGAATTTGTCCATTTCTTCCAGGTTGTCCATTTTATTGGCATAGAGTTGCTTGTAGTAATCTCTCATGATCCTTTGTATTTCTGCAGTGTCAGTTCTCCGTTTTCATTTCTAATTCTATTGATTTGAGTCTTCTCCCTTTTTTTCTTGATCAGTCTGGCTAATGGTTTATCTATTTTGTTTTTCTTCTCAAAGAACCAGCTTTTAGTTTTATTGGTCTTTGCTGTCGTTTCCTTCGTTTCTTTTTCATTTATTTCTGATCTGATTTTTATGATTTCTTTCCTTCTGCTAACTTTGGGGTTTTTTTGGTTCTTCTTTCTCTAATTGCTTTAGGTGCAAGGTTAGGTTGTTTATTCGAGATGTCTCGTGTTTCTTAAGGTGGGCTTTATTGCTATAAACTTCCCTCTTAGAACTGCTTTTGCTGCATCCCATAGGTTTTGGGTTGTCATGTCTCCACTGTCATTTGTTTCTAGGTATTTTTTTAATTTCCTCTTTGATTTCTTCAGTGATCACTTCGTTATTAAGTAGTGTATTGTTTAGCCTCCATGTGTTTGTATTTTTTACAGATCTTTTCCTGTAATTGATATCTAGTCTTATGGCGTTGTGGTCGGAAAAGATACTTGACACAATTTCAATTTTCTTAAATTTACCAAGGCTTGATTTGTGACCCAAGATATGATCTATCCTGGAGAATGTTCCATGAGCACTTGAGAAAAATGTGTATTCTGTTGTTTTTGGATGGAGTGTCCTGTAAATATCAATTAAGCCCATCTTGTTTAATGTATCGTTTAAAGCTTGTGTTTCCTTATTTATTTTCATTTCGGATGATCTGTCCATTGGTGACAGTGGGGTGTTAAAGTCCCCTACTATGAATGTGTTACTGTCGCTTTCCCCTTTTATGGCTGTTAGTATTTGCCTTAGGTATCAAGGTGCTCCTATGTTGGGTGCATAAATATTTACGATTGTTATATCTTCTTCTTGGATCAATCCCTTGATCATTACGTAGTGTCCTTCTTTGTCTCTTCTAATAGTCTTTATTTTAAAGTCTATTTTGTCTGATATGAGAATTGCTACTCCAGCTTTCTTTTGGTTTCCATTTGCATGGAATATCTTTTTCCATCCCCTTACTTTCTGTCTGCATGTGTCTCTAGGTCTGAAGTGGATCTCTTTTAGACAGCATATATATGGGTCCTGTTTTTGTATCCATTCAGCCAATCTGTGTCTTTTGGTGGGAGCATTTAGTCCATTTACATTTAAGGTAATTATCGATATGTATGTTCCGTATTCCCATTTTCTAAATTGTTTTGGGTTCGTTATTGTAGGTCTTTTCCTTCTCTTGTGTTTCTTGCCTAGAGAAGTTCCTTTAGCATTTGTTGTAAAGCTGGTTTGGTGGTGCTGAACTCTCTCAGCTTTTGCTTGTCTGTAAAGGTTTTAATTTCTCCATGAAATCTGAATGAGATCCTTGCTGGGCAGAGTAATCTTGGTTGCAGGTTTTTCTCCTTCATCACTTTCAGTATGTCCTGCCACTCCCTTCTGGCTTGCAGAGTTTCTGCTGAGAGATCAGCTGTTAAGCTTATGGGGATTCCCTTGTGTGTTATTTGTTGTTTTTCCCTTGCTGCTTTTAATATGCTTTCTTTGTATTTAGTTTTTGACAGTTTGATTAATATGTGTCTTGGCGTATTTCTCCTTGGATTTATCCTGTATGGGACTCTCTGTGCTTCCTGGACTTGATTAACTATTTCCTTTCCCATATTAGGGAAGGTTTCAACCATAATGTCTTTTATTCAAATATTTTCTCAGTCCCTTGCTTTTTCTCTTCTTCTTCTGGAACCCCTATAATTCGAAGGTTGGTGCGTTTAATGTTGTCCCAGAAGTCTCTGAGACTGTCCTCAGTTCTTTTCATTCTTTTTTCTTTATTCTGCTCTGCAGTAGTTATTTCCACTATTTTATCTTCCAGGTCACTTATCCGTCCTTCTGCCTCAGTTATTCTGCTATTGATCCCAACTAGAGTATTTTTCATTTCATTCATTGTGTTGTTCATCATTGTTTGTTTCATCTTTAGTTCTTCTAGGTCCTTGTTAAATGTTTCTTGCATTTTGTCTATTCTATTTCCAAGATTTTGGATCATCTTTACTATCATTATTCTGAATTCTTTTTCAGGTAGACTGCCTATTTCCTCTTCATTTGTTAGGTCTGGTGCGTTTTTATCTTGCTCCTTCATCTGCTGTGTGTTTTTCTGTCTTCTCATTTTGCTTATCTTACTGTGTTTGGGGTCTCCTCTTTGCAGGCTGCAGGTTCGTAGTTCCCGTTGTTTTGGATGTCTGTCCCCAGTGGCTAAGGTTGGTTCAGTGGGTTGTGTACGCTTCCTGGTGGAGGGGACTAGTGCCTGTGTTCTGGGGGATGGGGCTGGATCTTGTCTCTCTGGTGGGCAGGTCCACGTCTGGTGGTGTGTTTTGGGGTGTCTGTGGACTTATTATGATTTTAGGCAGCCTCTCTGCTAATGGGTGGGGTCGTGTTCCTGTTTTGCTCGTTGTTTGGCATAGGGTGTCCAGCACTGTAGCTTGCTGGTCGTTGAGTGAAGCTGGGTGCTGGCATTGAGATGAAGATCTCTGGGAGATTTTCACTGTTTTATATTATGTGGAGCTGGGAGGTCTCTCGTTGACCAGTGTCCTGAAGTTGGCTCTCCCACCTCAGAGGCAGAGCATTGACTCCTGGCTGCAGCACCAAGAGCCTTTCATCCACACGGCTCAGGATAAAAGGGAGAAAAAGTAGAGAGAGAGAATTAGTAGAAGTAGGGAGAAAGTAAGAAAGAAAGGAGGGATGGTAGGAGGGAAGGAAGGAAGGAAGAAAGAAAGAAAGAAGAAACGAAGGAAAGAAAGAAAGGGAGGAGGGAGGGCGGACGATGGGAGGAAGGAAGGAAGGAACGAAGGAGGGAAGGAAGGGAAAAAGAAAGAAAGAAGACAATGTAAAATATAAAGTTAATAAATTAAAAAATAATTATTAAGAGAAAAAATTTAAAAACAAACAAACAAGAAACGGATGGATAGAACCTTAGGACAAATGGTGGAAGCAAAGCCATACAGACAAAATCTCACACAGAAGCATACACATACACACTCACAAAAAGAGGAAAAGGTGAAAAAATCATAAATATTGCTCTCAAGTCCACCTCCTCAATTTGGGATGAGTTGTTGTCTGAAGGAGGGAGGGAGGGAGGGAGGGAAGGAAGGAAGGAAGGAAGGAAGGAAGGAAGGAAAAAGAGAAAGAAAGAAAGAAAGAAGATAAAGTAAAATAAAATAGTTATTAAAATTAATTATTAAGAAAAAAAAACAAGAAAACAAAAAAAAACGGACGGATAGAACCCTAGGACAAATGGTGGAAGCAAAGCTCTACAGACAAAATCTCACACAGAAGCATACACATACACACTCACAAAAAGCAGAAAAGGGGAAAAAATCATAAATCTTGTTCTCAAAGTCCAGCTCCTCAATTTGGGATGATTCGTTGTCTATTCATGTATTCCACAGATGCAGGGTACATCAAGTTGATTGTGGAGCTTTAATCCGCTGCTTCTGAGGCTGCTGGGAGAGATTTCCCTTTCTCTTCTTTGTTCTCACAGCTCCCAGGTGCTCAGCTTTCGATTTGGCCCTGCCTCTGCGTGTAGGTCGCCGGAGGGCGTCTGGTCTGTTTTTCGCTCAGACAGGATGGGGTTAAAGGAGCCGCTGATTCGGGGGCTCTGGCTCACTCAGGCTGGGGGGAGGGAGGGGCGCGGAGTGCAGGGCGAGCCTGCGATGGCAGAGGCCAGCGTGACGTTGCACCAGCCTGAGGCACGCCATGCGTTCTCCCGGGGAAGTTGTCCCTGGATCCCGGGAACCTGGCAGTGGTGGGCTGCACAGGCTTCCCGGAAGAGGGGTGTGGATAGTGACCTGTGCTCCCACACAGGCTACTTGGTGGCAGCAGCCTTAGCGTCTCCCACCCGTCTCTGGGGTCCGCACTTTTAGCCGTGGCTCGCACCCGTCTCTGGGGTCTACGCTTCTAGCCATGGCTTGCGTCCGTCTCTGGGGTCCGCGCTTTTAGCCACAGCTCGCACCCGTCTCTGGAGTTCCTTTAAGCAGCGCTCTTAAACCCCTCTACTCGTGCACCAGGAAACAAAGAGGGAAGAAAAAGTCTCTTGCCTCTTTGGTAGCTCCAGACCTCTTCCCGGACTTGCTCCCAGCTAGCCGTGGTGCACTAAACCCTTCAGGCTGTGTTCACACAGCCAATCCCAGTCCTCTCCCTGCGCTCCGACCAAAGCCTGAGCTTCAGTTCGCAGCCCGCCTGCCCCGGCGGGTGAGCAGACAAGCCTCTCGGGCTGGTGAGTGCCGGTCAGCACCGATACTCTGTGCGGGAATCTCCCCACTTTGCCCTCCGCACCCCTGTTGCTGCGCTCTCCTCCGCGGCTCTGCAGCTCCCCCCTCCGCCTCCCGCAGTCTCTGCCCACAAAGGGGCTTCCTAGTGTGTGGAAACCTTTCCTCCTTCACAGCTCCCTCCCACTGGTGCAGGTCCCGTCACTATTCTTTTGTCTCTGTTTTTTCTTTTTTTCTTCTGCCCTACCCAGGTACATGGGGAGTTTCTTGCCTTTTGGGAGGTCTGAGGTCTTCTGCCAGCATTCAGTAGGTGTTCTGTAGGAGTTGTTCCACGTGTAGATGTATTTCTGGTGTATCTGTGGGGAGGAAGGTGATCTCCGAGTCTTACTCTTCCACCATCTTCCCCTCCGCTCTAGCGCTGTTTAAAGCTGCTGTTTGGAGAAATGGTCACAAGGTGGCAGCAGTTCTCCTTTACAAAATCTGGTTACTAGGGCAACGGAGCCTCAATGGAAGTCTTGTTGTAGGTTGTAAATTAGAATGCAGTGTGCCAGGAAAAAGCCCCTTAAGTTTATGTCTCACTACTACTCCTGTGGTCCCACACACACCTGTGAACTCCCCCGGAGAGGAACCAGCACCAAGGAAGAACACCAAGAGCCAGTGTAGATCAAAAGTATATTAGTAATAGGCGTTTATTAAGCACAGAAACACAAACCGATCGATCGGGGCCTCTCCCAAAAGAAGGGTGAGACCCCGAGCCTTCACACGGGTGCTGTTTTATACCCCAGGGTAAACAGGATGTTCGTGCTAATCTTAACATCTCGGGTCGGCCACCTGGAACTCAGAACTATCCTGTTCACAATATGCTTGGCAAGCAAAGCTCAATTTTCCCAGAGGCTAAGTCATGCGGTTAGCAATAAAAGCAGTTTCAGTACAAACAGTTTCAAATCAAAGCATTCCATCATTGATTCCAGGAATTACAATCTAAACTATAAGTTCTGGGACAATGTGTCTCATCACACTACTTGTTCCTTTTCTTTATTTTTTATCACAGCAACTTTGATTACAATGTTTTGCTTGTGCTAGGTGTGCGAGATGTGGTCCTTTTACATATATACATATATCTATTCTTCTTCGGATCCTTTTCCCATGTAGGTTATGACACAATGTTGTGTAGTGTTCTCGGTGTTCCATAGCTCTTTGGTGATTATATATTTCACCTGTGTTTGTATATCTCTGTTAAACCCAATATCCTAATGTATACAATCCTAATGTATACAATCTCACATTTTTCCATTGGTGAACCATAAGTTTGTTTAATGAATCTGTGATTGCCTTCTCTGTGGAAATATCTTCACTGGTATCAATTTTTAGTTAACACCTCTAAGTGATATCATAGGATATGTGTCTTTTGCTTTATGACTTACTACAAGTTGCTTGATGCCCTCTAGACTCATGTATGGTGCTGCAAATGGCATTGTGCTATTTTTTTCCTTGGCTAACATTCCATCTGTACATGTACCAGTTCTTTGTCCACTCATCTGTTGATGGACGTTTTGTTTGCTTCCATGTCTTGGCTATTGTAATACTGCTGCAATGTAGATTTGCCCTCCTGTGTCTTTCTAATTCTGTCTTATTATGTTATAGGCCCAGGACTGGACCTCCTGGATCATATTGTAGCTCAATGTTTACCTTGTAACGGCACCTCCATTCTGTTGTCATTAGTGGCTCTTACCAGGTTAAGTCCCACTTAAATTTGAGGCTATGCACTTCTCCACAATCACTTCAGCATTTATTGTTTGTAGTTTTTTTGCTGATGGTTATTCTGATTGGTGTGAGCTGATACCTCTTTGTAGTTGGACTTGCATGCGTCTCATAATCCCCTGAAAGTGAACTTTCAGGCATGTCCTTTTTTTCTTCAAACTGTGAGTACAGCTTACGTCTTCAAATTGTTTTCTTGAAGTATGTGCCACATTTTGAAGTATTTTGGCCATTACACCCCTCAAGACATTTTGAGGGCAGGTTTCATTTACAGCCCTCCAGTACTTGTGTATATGAAGTGACCATTAGTACAGGTTTTAATGCTGCTGTTACAGGTAAAGGCCAGAGGGTGGCAGCATTTCTGCTTTCCCCACTCTGGTAACTAGGGAAACAGACCTTCCTGCCAGTGGTGTTCCTTTGTTATAAATTAAAGTGGAGTGTCCCCGCATAAATCCCCCAAAGCTGATGTCTCCTTACTTCTGTTTGTTTTTTAAATTGAATTTATAGTTTTTATTGGAGTAATATTCCATTGTGTACATGGACCACTACTTCTTTGTGCATTCCTCTGTTGATGGACATTTTCGTTGCTTCCAACTGTTGGCAATGGTAAATATGGATGGAGTGCAGGATTGCCAGCCTGTGTCTTTTTGATTCTCATTCTCTCAGGCGATAGGCCCAGCAGTGGGTATGCTTGATTGAATGGTAGCTCAATGTGTACCCTTTCGAGGCACCTGCATTGTGTTTTCATTAGTGGCTCTTACCACGTCCTACTTAGAACCGAGGATACGCATTTCTCCACAACCCCTTCAGCATTTATTGTTTGCAGAACTTTTGCTGATGACTATTCTGACTGGTGTGAGCTGATAGGTTTTTGTAATTTGGATTTGCATGTCTTTAATAATTCCTAATGTTCAGCTTTTTTCCACGCCTTTTTTTATTCTGTTAAACAAAAACAGAAAAAAACTGTGAGTACAATAAACGTCTTGAAATTGTCTTCTTGGAAGGTTGCCCTCTTGATTTTTTTGGCCGATTTTCGATGCCAGGATTTTTTTTGAGGGCAGGTGTCATTTACAGGCCTGCAATGAGTGTGAATATTTCGTGACCCTTAGCACTGGTTTTCAAGCTGCTGTTGTGGGAAACGGCCACAAGACGGCAGCATTTCTCCATCCCCAAATCGAGTTACTAGGGCAGCAGAACCTTTCTGGAAGTCATGTTCCCAGGTTGTAAATTAAATGCAATGTGCCAGGAGAAAACCCCATAAGTTTATGTCATATTACTTCTTGTTCGTTGTTTTAATTTTTTAATCAGGGTAATGATTAGAATATTGTTTGTCCTAGGTGACACAATCTGGTTCATTTGTACATTATATTTATATATATGTATATATAGATAGATAGATAGATAGATATAGATATAGATGTACAGATCCTCCTTCCATGTAAATTATTGAAGAGTGTCCCGTAGACCTCTGTTTCTCTATGGTCGGTATTTTTGACATATGTATTTAATATGCATTTGTACGTGTATGGTAAACCTGATCTTAATTTATCCATTCCCTCCACCTTTCCTTTTAGATAAGCATAATTTGTTTTCTAAGTCTGTGAGTGTCTTTCTCTGTGGAAATATGTTCATTTGGGTCAGTTTTTAGATAATGCCTATAAGTGATATCATAGGATATGTATTTTGCTTTCCGACTTACCTCATGTTCTGTGATTATCTCTAGGCTCGTCTATCGTGCCACAAAGAGCAGTGTTTCATTGTTTTCCAAGGCTAATATTCCATTGTGTACATGGACCACTTCTTCTTTATCCATTCATCTGTTGATGGACATTTTGGTTGCTTCCGTATCTTGGCTATTGTGAAGGTGGCTGCAGTGCAGTTTTTGCAGCCTCTGTCTTCTGGATGCTGGTCTTCTCAGTTGAGAGGCTCAGCATTGGGCATGCTGGATGGAATGGTGGCTCGGTTTTACTTTTTTTTTTTTTTGCGGTACGATGGTCTCTCACTGTTGCGACCTCTCCAGTTGCAGAGCACAAGCTCTGGACGTGCACACTCAGTGGCCATGCCTCACGGGCCTAGTTGCTCCATGGCATGTGGGATCTTCCCAGACTGGGGCACGAACCCGTGTCCCCTGCATCGGAAGGTAGACTCTCAACCACTGCACCACCAGGGAAGCCCCAGTTTTTACTTTTAAACGCAGCTCCTTTCTGTTCTCATTATTGGCTGTAACCAATTTACATCTCACCAGCAGCTACAGGGTACACAGTTCTCTAAAACCCTTTCAGCATGTATTGTTTGTAGACTTTCTGCTGATGGTAGTTGACGTGTGTGAGTTGAAAACTTTTTGTAGATTAGATTTGCATGAGTCTAATAATTCCTGATGTTGAGCTTTTATCCATTTTCCTTTCTTTTGAAGAAGAGTGTGTAAACTTATCTCTTCATACTATCTCCTTTAAACATTTGCATGTCTTGAATATTTTTGGTCATTCCCTAGCTCAGGACATTTTTTGAGGGCAGGTGTCCTTTACAGCCCTGAGTCTTTGTGAATGTTAAGTGACCATTAGCAGTGGGTTTAAAGCCGCTCTTGCCGCAAACGGCCACAAGGCGGCAGCATTTCTCCATTTCCAACTCTGGGTTTTGAGCAACAGAGCCTTCCTGGAAATCCTGTTAGTAGGCTGCAAATTAGGGTGGAATGTGCCAGGGCAAACCCCCAAGAGCTTATATCTCCTTACTCCTTGTTGGATTTTTAAATTTAATTTTTATTTAGTATCAGAGTAAATTTGATAAAAATGTTGTGTGTGTTCTAGGTACACAGAGTCTGGTTCATTTTATGTAGGTATCGATCTATTCATCTTTGGATACTTTCCCGTGTAGGTTATTACAGAATGTTGAGTAGACCGCTCTTGGTATTCCATAGGTATTTTGTGATTATATGTTTCATATGTATTACTACATGTCTGTTAACCCCCATATCCTAATTCATACCTCCCTTACACCTTTCCATTTGGTTAAACATAATTTGGTTTTCTGAATCTATGCGTGTCCTTCTCTTGGAAAGTATGTCATGGGTATCAATTTTTAGGTTACACGTATAAGTGATGTCATAGGATATCTGTCTTTTGGTTTCTTTCTTACTTCAAGTTGGGTGATTATCTCTAGCTCCTTCTATGGTGGTGCCAACGGCCCTGTTCCATGCTTTTCCATGGCTAATATTCCATTGTGTACATGGACCACTTCTTCTTGGTGCATTTTTCTGTTGACGGACCTTTTCATTTCTTCCAGGTCTTGGCTGTGGTACATGTCGCTGCAGTGCAGGATTGCCAGCCTGTGTCTTTTTTATTCTGGTCTACTCAGATGATAGGCCCATCAGTGAGCCTACCAGATCACATGGGAGCTCAATTTTTACCTTTAAACACACCTCCATTCTGTTTTCAGTACTGGCTGTTACCAGGTTACATCCCACCAGCAGCTAGAGGGTAAACAGTTCTCTAAAACCCCTTCAGCATTTATACTTTGTAGACTTTTTTGCTGATGATCATTCTGACGGCTGTGAGGTGAACGTTTCTGTAGACTGGATTTGCATGGCTTTATTAATTCCTGATGTTGAGCATTTTTCCTTGCCCTTTTTTTAACAAACAAAAAGAAAGAAAGAAAAAGAACACAAAATGTGTGTAAAATATGCCTCTTTAAATTCTCGTTTTGAAATATGCACGTCTTTTGAGATTTTTGCTTGATTTACTACCCACGGATTTGTTTAGAGGGCAGGTGTCATTTACAGGCCTGGAATTATTTTGAATATCAAGTAACCATTATCGCTGGGTTTAGAGCTGCTGTTGTGTGAAACGGCCACAAGGTGGCAGCAGTTCTCCTTTAACAAATCTGGTTATTAGGGCAACAGAGCCTTAATGGAAGTCGTGTTCTAGGTTGTAAATTAGAATGGAATGTGCCAGGAAAAAGCCCCTTAAGTTTATATCTCACTACTTCTTTAATTTTTTTTATCACAGCAAGTGTGATTACAATGTTTTGCTTGTTCTAGGTGTGCAAGATGTGGTTGTTTTACACATATACATATATCTATTGTTCTTTGGATCCTTTTCCCATGTAGGTTATGACACAATGTTCAGTAGTCCTCTCTTGGTATTCTGTAGGTCTTTGGTGATTATATACTTCACCTGTGTTTGTATATCTCTGTTAACCCCAACATCCTAATGTATCCAGTCCTCACACCTTTCCATTGGTGAACCATAAGTTTGTTTAATAAATCTGTGATTGCCTTTCTCTGTGGAAATATCTTCACTGGTGTCAATATTTAGGTAACACCTATAAGTGATATCATAGGATATGTGTCTTTCACTTTCTGACTTACGACAAGTTGTGTGATTACTTCTAGACTCATCTACGGTGTTGCAAATGGCATTGTGTCATTTTTTTCCTTGGCTAATATTCGATCTGTACATGTACCGGTTCTTCTTTGTCCACTCATCTGTTGATGGACTTTTTGGTTGCTTCCATGTCTTGGCTATTGTAATACTGCTGCAATGCACATTTGCCTGCCTGTGTCTTTCCAATTCTGTCGTCTTCGTTTACAGGCCAAGGTGTGGGCCTGCTGGATCATATGGTAGCCAAATGTTTACCTTGTAAAGGCACCTCCATTCTGTTCCATTAGTGGCTCTTACCAGGTTACATCCCACTTAAAGTTGAGGGTATGCAATTCTCCATAACCCCTTCAGCATTTATTGTTTGTAGTTTTTCTACTAATTTTTATTCTGACTGCTGTGAGCTGATACCTCTTTGTGGTTGGACTTGCATACGTCTCGTAATGCCTTGAAATTGGGCTTTCAGGCATGTCCTTTTTGTCTTCAAACTGTGAGTAGAGCTTACCTCTTCAAATGGTTTTCTTGAAGTATGTGCCACATTGTGAAATATTTTGGCCATTACCTCTCTGAAGACATTTTGAGGGCAGGTTTCATTTATAGCCCTCCAGTACTTGTGCATATGAAGTGATGATTAGCACAGGTTTTAAAGCTGCTGTTGCAGGTAACGGCCATTGGGCAGCAGCATTTCTGCTTTCCCCATTCTGGTAACCAGGGAACCAGACCTTCCTGCCAGTGGTGTTCCTCGTTTATACACTAGAGGTGAATGTGCCTGGATAAACCCCCAAAGGCTGATGTTGTCATACACTAAACTGTAACCTAAACCGTACCTGTTTCCTAACCCTAATCCTTACACTAACCGTGCCCTAATAATAACCCGTACACTAACACTAACACGTACCCTAACCCTAACCCTTACACTCACCCGAGTCCTAATCGTAACCCATACACTAACAGTAACCCTGACACTAACAGGTACCCTAACACGTTGTCGTACCCTAACCTGTGCCCTAATCCATACCCTTTCCCTAACCCTAAACCGTACCCTAACCCACAACCTAATCCTAACCCATACACTAACACTAACCCTCACCATAACATGTACTCTAACCAAACCTGCTGTCGTACACTAACCGGTACCCTAAACCATACCCACTCCCTAATGCTAACCTTAACCATAACCATAACCCTAAACCATACCCTAACCTGTACCTTAACACGTACCCTAACCCCTAACCTGTTGTCATACCCTAACCTGTACCCTAAACCTTACACTAACCCGAAACGTAATCCTAACCCCTACACTAAACCATACCCTAACACATACCCTAACCCGTTGTCATACCCTAATCTGTACCCTAAACCGTACCCATTCCCTAACCCTAACCCTTACCCTAAGCTTTCCTAATCTGTACCCTAAACCGTACCCATACCCTAACCCTAAACCTTACCCTAAGCTTTACCCAAATCCGTGCCCTAACCCTTACCCTCACCCTAAACCTTACCGTAACCGTACCCTAATCCTAACCCATACACTAACACTAACCCATACCCTAACCCTAATCTGTTGTCGTACCCTAAACTGTACCCGTTCCCTAACCCATACCCATTCCCTATCCCTAAACCTATCCCTTACCCGAAACCTTACCCTAACCCGTACCCTAACATGTATGCTAACCTGAAACCATTGTCGTACCCTAACCTGTACCCTAAACCGTCCCCATTCCGTAACCCTAACCCTTACCTGAAGGCTTACCCTAACCCGAACACTAACAGTACCCGTACCTTAACTCTAACCCGTTGTCATATGCTAACCTCTACCCTAAACCGTACCCGTTCCCTAACGCTAACCCTAACCCAAACCCCTACCCTAACACCCTAACCCGTATCCTATGCCTTACCCTAACCCGTACCCTAATCCTAACCCATACACTAACACTAATCTGTACCCTAACACATACCCTAAACCTAACCAGTTGTAGTAACCTAACCTGTACCCTAAACCGTACCCATACCCTAACCCTACACTTACCATAAGCCTTACCCTAACCTGTACCCTAATCCTAACCCATACACTAACAATAACACGTACCCTAACACGTACAGTAACCCTAACCTGCTGTCGTACCCTAACCTGTACCCTAAACCATACCCATTCCCTAACCCTAACCTTTACCCTAACCTGTACCCTAATCCTAACCCATACCCAAACATGTACCCTCACCCTAACCCATTGTCATACCCTAACCTGTCCCATAAACCCTACTAGTTCCATAACCCTAACCCTAACCATAACCCTAATCCTAACCTATATGCTAACACTAACCCATACCCTAACCTGTACCCTATCGTGTACCCTAAACCATACCCGTACCCTAACCCAAACCCTAATCCTTACCCTAACCTGTACACTAACACTAACCCATACCCTAACCCGTACCCTAACCCTAACCCATTGTTGTATCCTAACGTGTACCCGTTCCCTAACCCTTACCCTAACCCGTATTCTAAACCTAACCCGCACACTAACACTGATCCATACCCTAACTTGTACTCTAAACTGTACCCATGTTCTAACCGTAACCCTAAGCCTTACCCTGTCCCATACCCTAGTCCTAACCTGTACACTAACACTAACGTGTACCCTAACCCATACCCTAACCTGTATCCTAAACCCTAATCCTTATCCGTAAGTTAATTTTCTTTTTTTTTTTTTGTATTTTAAAAAATATTTTCTCTGGTTAAAAATAATTAGCAGAACAACAAAATAAAACAAAGTATCCTGAGTGTCCCTCAAAAAGCTAAGTCTGAAATAGTCGCTACTTCTGTTCTATGGACTGTTATGCAGCCTATAAAAAGTGTGAGAGCTAAATCTGTTCTTCTACAGGGAGAAACATGATGTTCCAGATGTATAGAGCACCTGGATAAAATGAGAAATCTACACATTATGCTGGTCGTTTCAGTAAATGGGAAAAGATGGCAAGTGGTAAAATATCTTTTCCTTTAATCTTTTTAAATTTCACTTGTTACTTACTAAGAACTTGAATTATAATTGTACTTTCAAAAAGTAACAATGGAAATTTAAAAGAAAAAATATATATTGTGTTCAATTACATTTCATAGAATTATGAAATGCTGCCACGCTCTGGCCGTTACCAGAAAAAGCAGCTTTAAAACCTATGCTAATGGTCACTTCATATGGACAAGTACTGCAGGGCTGTAAAGGAAACCTGCCCTCATGATGTCTTGAGGGAGGTAAAGGCCAAAATATTTCAAACTGTGGCACATATTTCAAGAAAACCATTTGAAGAAGTAAGCTGTAATAACAGTTTGAAAAATAAAAGGACATGCCTGAAAGCTCAATTTCAAGGGATTATGAGACACATGCAAATCCAACCACACAGAGGTATCAGCTCACACCATTCAGAATAACCATCAGGAAAGAAATTACAAACGATCAATGCTGAAGAGGTTGTGGAGAAACGCATACCCTTAATTTGAAGTGGGACGTAACCTGGTAAGAGCCACTAATGGGAACAGAATGGAGGTGCCTTTAAAAGGTAAACATTGAACTACTATATGATCCAGCAGGCCCACTCCTGGGCCTATAACCTAAGAAGACAGAATTGGAAAGACACAGGCAGGAAAATCTGCATTGCAACAGTATTACAATAGCCAAGACATGGAAGCATCCAAAACGTCCATCAACAGATGAGTGGACAAAGAACTGGTACATGTATAGATGGAATATTAGCCAAGGAAAAAAATAGCACAATGCCATTTGCAGCACCATACATGAGTCTAGAGATAACCATGCAACTTGTAGTAAGTGAGAAAGCCATATATCCTATCATATCACTTATAGGTGTCACCTAAAAATTGATAACAATGAAGATATTTCCACAGAGAAAGGCAATCACAGATTCATTAAACAAACTTATGGTTCCCCAAATGGAAAGGTGTGAGGATTGGATACATTACGATATTGGGGTTAATGGAGATATACAAACACACGTGAAATATATAACCACCAAAGACCTATGGAATACCAAGAGAAGACTACTGAACATTGTGTCATAACCTACATGAGAAAAGGATCCAGGCGGAGGGGAAGAAGACAGGGAGATCACCTTCCTCCCCACAGATACACCAGAAATACATCTACACGTGGAACAACTCCTACAGAACACCTACTGAATGCTGGCAGAAGACCTCAGACCTCCCCAAAGTCAAGAAACTCCCCATGTACCTGGGTAGGGCAGAAGAAAAAAAGAAAAAACAGAGACAAAAGAATAGGGACAGGACCTGCACCAGTGGGAGGGAGCTGTGAAGGAGGAAAGGTTTCCACACACTAGGAAGCCCCTTCATGGGTGGAGACTGCGGGAGGTGGAGGGGGGAGCTTCAGAGCCACGGAAGAGAGCACAGCAACAGGGGTGTGGAGGGCAAAGTGGGGAGATTCCCACACAGAGGATCGGTGCTGACCAGCACTCACCAGCCCAAGAAGCTTGTCTGCTCACCCGCCAGGGCGGGCGGGGCTGCGAGCTGAGGCTCAGGCTTTGATCGGAGCACAGGGAGAGGACTGGGGTTGTCTGTGTGAACACAGCCTGAAGGGTTTAGTGCACCACGGCTAGCCAGGAGGGAGTCTGGGAAAAGTTCTGGAGCTGCAGAAGAGGCAAGAGACTTTTTCTTCTCTCTTTGTTTCCTGGTGTGTGAGGAGAGGGGTTAAAGAGTGCTGCTTAAAGGAACTGCAGAGACGGGCGTGAGCCACGGCTAAAAGCGCGGACCCCAGAGATGGGCAGGAGACGCTAAGTCTGCTGCTGCTGCCACCAAGGGGCCTATGTGCGAGCACAGGTCACTATCCACTCCCCTCTTCTGGGGAGGCTGTGCAGCCTGCCACTGCCAGGTTCCTGGGATCCAGGGACAACTTCCCTGGGAGAACGCATGGTGCGCCTCAGGCTGGTGCAACATCACGCTGGCCTCTGCCACTGCAGGCTGGCCCTGCACTGTGCCCCTCCCTCCCCCCGGCCTGAGTGAGCCAGAGCCCACGAATCAGCGGCTCCTTTAACCCCATCCTTCTGAGCAAAAAACAGACGCCCTCCTGCGACCTACATGCAGAGGCGGTGCGAAATCCAAAGCTGAGCCCCTGGGAGCTGTGAGAACAAAGAAGAGAAAGGGAAATCTCTCCCAGCAGCCTCAGAAGCAGCAGATTAAATCTCCACAATCAACTTGATGTACCCTGCATCTGTGGAATACATGAATAGACAACGAATCATCCGAAATTGAGCAGGTGGACTTTGAGAGCAAGACTTATGATTTTTTTCCCCTTTTCCTCTTTTTGTGAGGGTGTATGTCTATGCTTCTGTGTGAGATTTTGTCTCTATAGCTTTGCCTCCACCATTTGTCCTAAGGTTCTATCCATCCGTTTTTTTGTTTCTCTGGTCTATTTTTAAATTTTTTTTCTTAATAATTAATTTAATAAATTTATTATATTTTACTTTATCTTCTTTTTTTCCCTTCCTTTCCTCCTTCCTTCCTTCCTCCTACTGTCCATCCCTCTCTGCCTCCCTCCTTTCTTTCTTTCCTTCGTTTCTTCTTTCTTTCTTTCTTCCTTCCTTCCTTCCCTCCTACCATCCCTCCTTTCTTTCTTACTTTCTCCCTACTTCTACTAATTCTCTCTCTCTACTTTTTCTCCCTTTTATCCTGAGCCGTGTGGATGAAAGGCTCTTGGTGCTGCAGCCAGGAGTCAATGCTCTGCCTCTGAGGTGGGAGAGCCAACTTCAGGACACTGGTCAACGAGAGACCTCCCAGCTCCACATAATATAAAACAGTGAAAATCTCCCAGAGATCTTCATCTCAATGCCAGCACCCAGCTTCACTCAACGACCAGCAAGCTACAGTGCTGGACACCCTATGCCAAACAACGAGCAAAACAGGAACACGACCCCACCCATTAGCAGAGAGGCTGCCTAAAATCATAATAAGTCCACAGACACCCCAAAACACACCACCAGACGTGGACCTGCCCACCAGAGAGACAAGATCCAGCCCCATCCCCCAGAACACAGGCACTAGTCCCCTCCACCAGGAAGCGTACACAACCCACTGAACCAACCTTAGCCACTGGGGACAGACATCCAAAACAACGGGAACTACGAACCTGCAGCCTGCAAAGAGGAGACCCCAAACACAGTAAGATAAGCAAAATGAGAAGACAGAAAAACACACAGCAGATGAAGGAGCAAGATAAAAACGCACCAGACCTAACAAATGAAGAGGAAATAGGCAGTCTACCTGAAAAAGAATTCAGAATAATGATAGTAAAGATGATCCAAAATCTTGGAAATAGAATAGACAAAATGCAAGAAACATTTAACAAGGACCTAGAAGAACTAAAGATGAAACAAACAATGATGAACAACACAATGAATGAAATGAAAAATACTCTAGTTGGGATCAATAGCAGAATAACTGAGGCAGAAGGACGGATAAGTGACCTGGAAGATAAAATAGTGGAAATAACTACTGCAGAGCAGAATAAAGAAAAAAGAATGAAAAGAACTGAGGACAGTCTCAGAGACTTCTGGGACAACATTAAACGCACCAACCTTCGAATTATAGGGGTTCCAGAAGAAGAAGAGAAAAAGCAAGGGACTGAGAAAATATTTGAATAAAAGACATTATGGTTGAAACCTTCCCTAATATGGGAAAGGAAATAGTTAATCAAGTCCAGGAAGCACAGAGAGTCCCATACAGGATAAATCCAAGGAGAAATACGCCAAGACACATATTAATCAAACTGTCAAAAACTAAATACAAAGAAAGCATATTAAAAGCAGCAAGGGAAAAACAACAAATAACACACAAGGGAATCCCCATAAGCTTAACAGCTGATCTCTCAGCAGAAACTCTGCAAGCCAGAAGGGAGTGGCAGGACATACTGAAAGTGATGAAGGAGAAAAACCTGCAACCAAGATTACTCTGCCCAGCAAGGATCTCATTCAGATTTCATGGAGAAATTAAAACCTTTACAGACAAGCAAAAGCTGAGAGAGTTCAGCACCACCAAACCAGCTTTACAACAAATGCTAAAGGAACTTCTCTAGGCAAGAAACACAAGAGAAGGAAAAGACCTACAATAACGAACCCAAAACAATTTAGAAAATGGGAATACGGAACATACATATCGATAATTACCTTAAATGTAAATGGACTAAATGCTCCCACCAAAAGACACAGATTGGCTGAATGGATACAAAAACAGGACCCATATATATGCTGTCTAAAAGAGATCCACTTCAGACCTAGAGACACATGCAGACAGAAAGTAAGGGGATGGAAAAAGATATTCCATGCAAATGGAAACCAAAAGAAAGCTGGAGTAGCAATTCTCATATCAGACAAAATAGACTTTAAAATAAAGACTATTAGAAGAGACAAAGAAGGACACTACGTAATGATCAAGGGATTGATCCAAGAAGAAGATATAACAATCGTAAATATTTATGCACCCAACATAGGAGCACCTTGATACCTAAGGCAAATACTAACAGCCATAAAAGGGGAAAGCGACAGTAACACATTCATAGTAGGGGACTTTAACACCCCACTGTCACCAATGGACAGATCATCCGAAATGAAAATAAATAAGGAAACACAAGCTTTAAACGATACATTAAACAAGATGGGCTTAATTGATATTTACAGGACACTCCATCCAAAAACAACAGAATACACATTTTTCTCAAGTGCTCATGGAACATTCTCCAGGATAGATCATATCTTGGGTCACAAATCAAGCCTTGGTAAATTTAAGAAAATTGAAATTGTGTCAAGTATCTTTTCCGACCACAACGCCATAAGACTAGATATCAATTACAGGAAAAGATCTGTAAAAAATACAAACACATGGAGGCTAAACAATACACTACTTAATAACGAAGTGATCACTGAAGAAATCAAAGAGGAAATTAAAAAAATACCTAGAAACAAATGACAGTGGAGACATGACAACCCAAAACCTATGGGATGCAGCAAAAGCAGTTCTAAGAGGGAAGTTTATAGCAATAAAGCCCACCTTAAGAAACACGAGACATCTCGAATAAACAACCTAACCTTGCACCTAAAGCAATTAGAGAAAGAAGAACCAAAAAAACCCCAAAGTTAGCAGAAGGAAAGAAATCATAAAAATCAGATCAGAAATAAATGAAAAAGAAACGAAGGAAACGACAGCAAAGACCAATAAAACTAAAAGCTGGTTCTTTGAGAAGAAAAACAAAATAGATAAACCATTAGCCAGACTGATCAAGAAAAAAAGGGAGAAGACTCAAATCAATAGAATTAGAAATGAAAACGGAGAACTGACACTGCAGAAATACAAAGGATCATGAGAGATTACTACAAGCAACTCTATGCCAATAAAATGGACAACCTGGAAGAAATGGACAAATTCTTAGAAATGCACAACCTGCCAAGACTGAATCAGGAAGAAATAGAAAACATGAACAGACCAATCAGAAGCACCGAAATTGAAACTGTGATTAAAAATCTTCCAACAAACAAAAGCCCAGGACCAGATGGCTTCACAGGCGATTTCTATCAAACATTTAGAGAAGAGCTAAGACCTATCCTTCTCAAACTCTTCCAAAATATAGCAGAGGGAGGAACACTCCCAAATTCATTCTACGAGGCCACCATCACCTTGATACCAAAACCAGACAAGGATGTCACAAAGAAAGAAAACTACAGGCCAAATCACTGATGAACATAGATGCAAAAATCCTCAACAAAATACTAGCAAACAGAATCCAACAGCACATTAAAAGGATCGTACACGATGATCAAGTGGGGTTTATTCCAGGAATGCAAGGATTCTTCAATATACGCAAATCAATCAATGTGATAAACCATATTAACAAATTGAAGGAGAAAGACCATATGATCATCTCAATAGATGCAGAGAAAGCTTTTGACAAAATTCAACACCCATTTATGATAAAAACCCTGCAGAAAGTAGGCATAGAGGGAACTTTCCACAACATAATAAAGGCCATATATGACAAGCCCACAGCCAACGTCATCCACAATGGTGAAAAACTGAAAGCATTTCCACTAAGACCGGGAACAAGACAACGTTGCCCACTCTCACCACTCTTATTCAATATAGTTTTGGAAGTTTTAGCCACAGCAATCAGAGAAGAAAAGGAAACAAAAGGAATCCAAATTGGAAAAGAAGAGGTAAAGCTGTCACTGTTTGCAGATGACATGATACTATACATAGAGAATCCTAAAGATGCTACCAGAAAACTACTAGAGCTAATCAATGAATTTGGTAAAGTTGCAGGATACAAAATTAATGCACAGAAATCTCTTGCATTCCTATACACTATGATGAAAAATCCGAAATTGAATTCAAGAAAACACTCCCATTTACCATTGCAACAAAAGAATAAAATATCTAGGAATAAACCTACCTAAGGAGACAAAAGACCTGTATGCAGAAAATTACAAGACACTGATGAAAGAAATTAAAGATGATACAAATAGATGGAGAGATATACCATGTTCTTGGATTGGAAGAATCAACATTGTGAAAATGACTCTACTACCCAAAGCAATCTGCAGATTCAATGCAACCCCTATCAAACTACCACTGGCATTTCTCACAGAACTAGAAAAATTTCACAATTTGTATGGAAACACAAAAGACCCCGGATAGCCAAAGCAATCTTGAGAATGAAAAACGGAGCTGGAGGAATCAGGCTCCCTGACTTCAGACTATACTACAAAGCTACAGTAATCAAGACAGTATGGTACTGGCACAAAAACAGAAAGATAGATCAATGGAACAGGATAGAAAGCCCAGAGATAAACCCACGCACATATGGTCACCTTATCTTTGATAAAGGAGGCAGGAATGTACAGTGGAGAAAGGACAGCCTCTTCAATAAGTGGTGCTGGGAAAACTGGACAGGTACACGTAAAAGTATGAGATTAGATCACTCCCTAACACCATACACAAAAATGAGCTCAAAATGGATTAAAGACCTAAATGTAAGGCCAGAAACTATCAAACTCTTAGAGGAAAACATAGGCAGAACACTCCATGACATAAATCACAGCAATATCCTTTTTGCACAGCAATATCCTTTTTGACCCACCTCCTAGAGAAATGGGAATAAAAACAAAAATAAACAAATGGGACCTAATGAAACGTCAAAGCTTTTGCACAGCAAAGGAAACCATAAACAAGACCAAAAGACAACCCTGAGAATGGGAGAAAATATTTGCAAATGAAGCAACTGACAAAGGATTAATTTCCAAAATTTACAAGCAGCTCAATAACAAAAAAACAAACAACCCAATCCAGAAATGGGCAGAAGACCTAAATAGACATTTCCCCAAAGAAGATATACAGACTGCCAACGAGCACATGAAACAATGCTCAACATCATTAATCATTAGAGAAATGCAAATCAAAACTACAATGAGATATCATCTCACACCAGTCAGAATGGCCATCATCAAAAAATCTAGAAGCAATAAATGCTGGAGAGGGTGTGGAGAAAAGGGAACACTCTTGCAGTGCTGGTGGGAATGTGAATTGGTTCAGCCACTATGGAGAACAGTATGGAAGTTCCTTAAAAATCTACAAATAGAATTACCAGATGACCCAGCAATGCCACTACTGGGCATATACCCTGAGAAAACCAAAATTCAAAAAGAGTCATGTACCAAAATGTTCATTGCAGCTCTATTTACAATAGCCCGGAGATGGAAACAACATAAGTGCCCATCATCAGATGAATGGATAAAGAAGATGTGGCACATATATACAATGGAATATTACTCAGCCATAAAAAGAAACGAAATTGAGCTATTTGTAATGAGGTGGATAGACCTAGAGTCTGTCATACAGAGTGAAAAGTAAGTCAGAAAGAGAAAGACAAATACCGTATGTTAACACGTATATATGGAATTTAAGAAAAAAAATGTCATGAAGAACCTAGGGGTAAGACAGGAATAAAAATAAAGACACAGACCTACTGGAGAACAGACTTGAGGATGTGGGGAGGGGGAAGGGTGAGCTGTGACAAAGCGAGAGAGAGACATGGACATATATACACTAACAAACATAAGGTAGATAGCTAGTGGGAAGCAGCGGCATAGCACAGGGATATCAGCTCAGTGCTTTGTGACCGCCTGGAGGGGTGGGATGGGGAGGGTGGGAGGGAGGGAGACGCAAGAGGGAAGAGATATGGGAAGATATGTATATGTATAACTGATTCACTTTGTTACAAAGCAGAAACTAACACACCATTGTAAAGCAATTATACCCCAATAAAGATGTTTAAAAAAAAAAGGATCCGAAGTAGATATATGTATATGTGTGAAAGAACCACATCTTGCACACCTAGAACAAACAAAACATTGTAATCAAATTTGCTGTGATAAAAAATTAAATTAAAAAAACGAACAAGAAGTAGTGAGACATAAACTTAAGGGGCTTTTTCCTGGCACATTCCATTCTAATTTTCAACCTAGAACAGGACTTCCGTTAAGGCTCTGTTGCCCTGGTAACCAGATTTGGTAAAGGAGAAATGCTGCCGCCTTGTGGCTGTTTCACACAACAGCAGCTTTAAACCAAGCGCTAATGATCACTTAATACTCAAAATATGGGCAGGACTGTAAAGGACACCGGGCCTCAAAAAATTCCTGGGGTCGTAAATCGACCCGAACATTCAAAAGACGTCAACATTTCAAAAGGACAATGTCAAGAAGCATATTTTGCACACATTTTGTCTTTTCTTTCTTTTTGTTTCAAGAAATGCATGGAATAATGCACAATATCAGGAACTAATAAATCCATGCAAATCCAATCTACAAAAACGTTCACCTTACCACCGTCAGAATGATCATCAGCAAAATAGTCTACAAAACATGAGTGCTGAAAGGGTTTTAGGGCACTGTGTACCCTCAAGCTGCTGCTGGGACGTAAACTGGTAACAGCCAGTAGTGAGATGAGAATGGCGGTGCGTTTAAAGTTAAAAATTGAGCTCATCGCTCTGTAATAACCTACACGGGAGAGGAACCAAAGATTAATAGATAGATACATAGATATAATGAACCAGATTCTGTACACCTAGAACAAACACAACATTTTTATCAAATTTGCTCAGATAATAAATAAAAATTAAATTTAAAAAACAAACAAGAGGTAAGGAGATATACGCTCTTGGGGGTGTGCCCTGGCACATTCCACTCTAATTTGCAGCCTACTAACACGATTTCCAGGAAGGCTCTGTTGCCCAAAAACCCAGAGTTGGAAATGTAGAAATGCTGCCACCTTGTGGCTGTTTCCCACAGGAGCGGCTTTAAACCAACAACTAATGGTCACTTAACATTCACAAGAACTCAGGGCTGTAAAGGACACCTACCCTCAAAAAATGTCCTGAGGTGAGGAATGGCCAAAAAAATTCAAAAAAGGCAAAATTTTCAAGAAGGTAGTATGAAGCGGTAAGTTTGACTTACTCTCCTGTTAAAAAATGGAAAATGGATAGAAGCTCAACCTCAGGAATTATTAGACTCATGCAAATCTAATCTACAACAAGGTTTCAACTCACAACAGTCGACTGACCATCAGCAAAAAGTCTCCAAAGAAGAAATGCCGAAGTGGTTTGAGAGAACTGTGCACCCTCTAGCTGCTGGCGGGATGTAAACTGGTAACTGTCAGTAGTGAGAACATAATGGAGGTGTGTTTAACGGTAAAAATGGAGCTACCATGTGATCTCGTAGGTCCTTTGATGCGCCTATCACCTGAGCAGACCAGAATGAAAAAGACACAGGCTGGCAATCCTGCAGTGCAGGAACATTTAACATAGCCAAGACTTGGAATAAACCAAAATGTCCATGAACAGAAAAATGCACAAAGAAGAAGTGGTCCACGTACACAATGGAAAATTAGCTTAGCCACGGAAAACAATGAAACAGTGCCGTTTGCACCACCATATAAGGACCTAGAGATAATCACCCAACTTGAAGTAAGAAAGAAACTGAAAGACAGATATCCTATGACATCAATTGTAGGTGTTACCTAAAAATTGATACCCATGAACTTATTTCCAAGAGAAGGAAAAGCATGGACTAAGAAAATAAAATTATGTTTAACCAAATGGAAAGGTGTAAGGAATAAATGAATTACGATATGGGGGTAAACAGACATGTACTAACACATATGAAATATATAATCACAAAATACGTATGGAATACCAAGAGATGTCTACTCAACACTCTGTAATAACCTACACGGGAAAGGATCCAAAGATGAATAGACAGATACATTGATATGATGAACCAGATTCTGTACACCTAGGAGAAACAACATTTTTATCAAATTTGCTCTGATACCTAATAAAAATTAAATTTAAAAAACAAACAAGTAAGGAGATACAAGCTCTTGGGGGTTTGCGCTGGCACATTCCACTCTAATTTGAAGCTTACTAACACGATTTCCAGGAATGCTCTGTTGCCCAAAATCCCAGAGTTGGAAATGTAGAAATTCTGCCGCCTTGTGGCCGTTTCCCACGAGAGCGGCCTTAAACCCACAGCTAATGGTCACTTAACATTCACAAGGACTCAGGTCTGTAAAGGACACCGGCCCTAAAAAATTGTGCTGAGGTAGGGGATGGCCAACATAATTCAAAACAGGCACATTTTTCAAGAAGATAGTATGAAGACGTAAGTTTTACTCACTGTCTTTAAAAAAAAAGGAAAATGGATAAAAGCTCAAACTCAGGAATTATTACACTCATGCAAATCTAATCTACAAAAAGGTTTCAACTCACACAGGTCGACTGACCATCAACAAAAAGTCTACAAATAATAAATGTTGAAGTGGTTTTTGAGAACTGTGCACCCTCTAGCTGCTGGTGAGATGTAAAATGGTAACAGCCAATAATGAGAACAGAAAGGAGCTGCATTTAAACGTAAAAATTGAGCTGCCATTCGATGCAGCAGGCACACCGCTGTGCCTCTCACCTGAGAAGACCAGCATCCAGAAGACAGAGGCTGCAAAACCTGCACTGCAGCCTTATTCACAATAGCCAAGACATGGAAGCAACCTAAATGTCCATCAACAGATGAACGGATAAAGAATAAGTGGTCCATGGACACAATGGAATATTAGCCATGGGAAACAATGAAACACTGCTCTTTGAGGTATCATAGATGAGCCTAGAGATAAGCACAGAACATGAGGTAAGTTGGAAAGCAAAAGACATATATCCTATGATACCTCTTATAGGTGTTACCTAACAACTGACAAAAATGGACACATTTCCACAGAGAAAGACACACACAGACTTAAAAAAACAAACTATACATATCTAAAAGGAAAGGTGGTGGCAATGGATAAATTAAGATTAGGTTTACCATACCTATACAAATGCAGATTAAGTACATATATCAAAAAGCCCGACCACATAGCGAGGGAGGTCTACAGAACACTCTGTAATCCTCTACATGGGAAAAGGATCTGTACATGAATAGATATATATGATGTACGAATGAACCAGATTGTGTACACCTAGGACAAACTATATTCTAATCATTACCCCGATTAAAACAACTAAAACAACGAACAAGAAGTAATGAGCCATAAACTTCAGGGGCTTTTTCCTGGCACATTCCATTCTAATTTACAATCTAGGAACACGACTCCCAGAAAGGCTCTGCTGCCCTAGTAACCAGATTTGCGAATGGAGAGATGCTGCCACCTTGTGGCCGTTTCCCACAACACCAGCTTTAAACCCAGTGCTAATGGTCACTAAATATTCACAATCATTGCAGGCATGTAAATGACACCTGCTCTCAAAAAAAATCCTGGGGTCGAAAATCAACCACAAAATTCAAAAGAGGGCAACCTTCCAAGAAGACAATTTCAAGAGGTATATTGTACTCACGCTTCTTTTTTCTAAATAAAAGAGAAAGGTGTGGGAAAATGCTGAATATTAGGAATTATTAAAGACATGCAGATCCAAATTACAAAAACCTATCAGCTCACACCAGTCAGAATGGCCATGAGCAAACATTCTGCAAACAACAGATGCTGAAGGGGTTGTGGAAAAATGTGTACCCTCGGTGTTAATTGGGACGTGGTAAGAGCCACTAATGAAAACACAATGCAGGTGTCTTGAAAAGGTCAACATTGAGCTACCAGTCAATGAATCATACACACTGTTGGGCCTATCACCTGAGAAAATGAGAATCAAAAGTCACAGGCTGGTAATACTGCACTCCAGCAATATTGACCAGAGGCAACACTTGGAAGCAACAAAAATGTCCATCAACAGAGGAATGCACAAAGAAGAAATGGCCCATGTACAGAATGGAATATTACTCCACTGAAAAATATAAATTAAATTTAAAAAGCAAACATAAGTAAGGATACGTAAGCTTTTGGGGGTATACCAGGGCACATTGCACTCTACTTTATAACTGAGGAACACCACTGGCAGGAAAGTCTTTCTCTAGGTACCAGAGTGGGGAACGTAGAAATGCTGCCATCCTCTGGCCTATACCTGCAACAGCAGCTTTGAAATCTGTGCTAATGGGCACTTCATATACACAAGTACTGCAGGGCTGCAAATGAAACCAGCCCTTAAAAAGTCTTGATGCAGGTAAAGGCCAAAAAATTTCAAAATGTGGCACCTACTTCAAGAAAACAATTTGAAGAAGTCAGCTGTAATAACAGTTTGAGAAATAAAAGGACATGCCTGAAAGCTCAATTTCAAGGGTGTAGGAGACATGCAAATCCAACCACAAAGAGGTATCAGATCACACCACTCAGAATAACCATCAGCAAAGAAAACTACAAACGATCAATGCTGAAGAGGTTTTGGAGAAATGCATACCCTCAATTTGCAGTGGGACGTAACCTGCTAAGAGCCACTAATGGGAATAGAATGGATGTGCCTTCAAAAGGTAAACCTTGAGCTACTATATGTTCCAGCAGGCCCACTTCTCGGGCTATATCCTAAGAAGACAGAATTGGAAAGACAGGCAGGCAAATCTGCACTGTAGAAATATTACAATAGCCAAGACATGGAAGCAACCTAAACGTCCATCAAGAGATGAGTGGACAAAGAAGAACTGGTACATGTACAGATGGAATATTAGCCAAGGAAAAAAAATGAAACAATGCCATTTGCAGCACCACAGAGGAGTCTAGGGGTAATCATGCAACTGGTAGTAAGTGAGAAAGCGAAAGACACATATCCTATCATATCACTTATGGGTGTTACCTAAAAATTGATACCTATGAAGATATTTCTAGAGAGAAAGGCAACCACAGATTCATTAAACAAACTTATGGTTCACCAAATGGAAAGGTGTGAGGATTAGATACATTACGATATTGGGGTTAACAGAGATATACAAACACATGTGAAATATATAATCACCAAAAACCTACGGCATACCAAGAGAAGACTACTCAACATTGTGTCATAACTTACATGGGAAAAGGACCTGAAGAAGAATAGATATATGTGTGTGTGTAAAAGGACCACATCTTGCACACCTAGAACAAACAAAACATTGTAATCTAATTTGCTGTGATAAAGAATAAAAATTAAATTAAATTAACGAACAAGAAGTAATGAGATATAATCTTAAGGGGCTTTTCCTGGCACATTCCATTCTAATATGCAACCTACACCACAACTTCCATTATGGCTCTGTTGCCCTATTAAGCAGATTTGGCAAGGAGAAGTGCTGCCGCCTTCTGGCCATTTCACACAACAACACTAATGGTCACTTAATATTCAAAATAATTGCAGGCCTGTAAATGACACCTGCCATCAAAAAAAATCCTGGGGTCGTAAATCGACCAGAAAATTCAAAAGATGTCAACATTTCAAGAAGACAATTTCAAGAGGCATATTTTACGCACATTTTGTCTTTTTTTTTCTTTAAAATAAAAGGGAATTGAAAAATGCGCAGCATCAGCAATTAATAAAGCCATGCAAATCCAATTACAGAAATGTTCACCTCACAGCCGTCAGAATGTTCTTCAGAAAAAAAGTCTACAAAGAATAAATGCTGAATGGGGTTTCAGAGAACTGTGTACCCTCTAGCTGCTGGGGGGATATAAGCTGGTAACAGAAAGTAGTGAGAACATAATGGAGGTGCGATTAAGGGTAAAAATTGAGCTACCATGTGATCTGGTAGGTCCTTTCATGCGCCTGTCACCTGAGCAGAGCAGAATGGAAAAGACACAGGCTGGCAATCCTGCACTGCAGGAACATTTAACATAGCCAAGACTTGAAAGAAACCAAAGTGTCCATCAACAGAAAAATGCACGAAGAAGAAGTGGTCCATGTAAACAATGGAATATTAGCTATGGAAAACAATGAAACAGTGCTGTTTGCACCACCATATAAGGACCTAGAGATAATCACCCAACTTGAAGTAAGAAAGAAACTGAAAGACAGATATCCTATGACATCACTTATAGGTGTTACCTAAAAATTGATACTCATGAACTTATTTCCAAGAGAAGGAAAATCATGGATTAAGAAAAAAAAATTATGTTTAACCAAACGGAACAGTGTAAGGAATGTATGAATTAGGATATGGGGGTTAACAGACATGTACCAATACATATGAAATATATAATCACAAAATACCTATGGAATACCAAGAGATGTCTACTCAACACTCTATAATAACATACACGGGAAAGGAGCCAAAGAGGCATAGACAGATACATTGATATGATGAACCAGATTCTGTACACCTACAACAAACAACATTTTTATCAAATTTGCTCTGATAATTAAAAAAAATGAAATTTAAAAGAACAAACAAGAAGTAAGGAGATATAATCTCTTGGGGATGTGCCCTGGCACATTCCACTCTAATTTGAAGCCTACTAACACGATTTCCAGGAAGGCTCTGCTGCCAAAAAACCCAGAGTTAGAAATGTAGAAATTCTGCCACCTTGTGGCCATTTCCCGCAAGAGCGGCTTTAAGCCCACAGCTAATGGTCTCTTAACATTCACAAGGACTCAGGGCTGTAAAGGACACCTGCCCTAAACAATTGTGCAGAGGTAGGGAATGGGCAATAAAATTCAAAACTGGCAAATTTTTCAAGAAGATAGTATGAAGAGGTAAGTTTGACTCACTCTTTTTTAAAAAAAAAAGGAAAATGGGTAAAAGCTCAACCTCAGGAATTATTAGACTCATGCAAATCTAATCTACCAAAAGATTTCAACTCACACCAATCGACTGACCATCAGCAAAAAGTCTACAAACAATAAATTCTGAAGGGCTTTTAGAGAACTGTGTACCCTCTAGCTGCTGGTGAGATGTAAAGTGGTAACAGCCAATAATGAGAACAGAAAGGAGCTGCGATTAAAAGTAAAAATTGAGGTACCATTCAATCCAGCAGTCACACCACTGGGCCTCTCACCTGAGAAGACCAGAATCGAGAAGACCCGGGCTGCAAAAGCTGCACTGCAGCCTTATTCACAATAGCCAAGACAGTGAAGCAACCAAAATGTCCATCAGCAGATGAATGGATAAAGAAGAAGTGTTCCATGTACACAGTAGAATATTAGCCATGGGAAACAATGAAACACTGCTATTTGAGGCACCATAGATGAGCTTGGAGATAATCACAGAACACGAGGTAAGTCAGAAAGCAAAAGATCTATATCCTATGATATCACTTATAGGCGTTATCTAATAACTGACACAAATGAACATATTTCCACAGAGGAAGACACTCACAGACTTAGATATTAAGTATGCTTATCTAAAAGGAAAGGTGGGCTGAATGGATAAATTAGGATTAGCGTTACCATACGTATACAAATACATATTATAAACATATATCAAAAAGACCGACCGTAGAGCAAGGGAGGTCTAGGGAACACTCTGTAATATTTTACATGGGAAGAGGATCTGAACATGAATAGACATATATATTGTACAAATGAACCAGACTGTGTACACCTGGACAAACAATATCTAATCATTACCCGGATTAAATAAATTTTAAAAACCAAGAAGAAGTAATGAGACATAAACTTATGGGCATTTCTCCTGGCACATTCCATTCTAACTTACAACCTAGGAACACGACTTCCAGAAAGGCTCTGCTGCCCTAGTACCCAGATTTGGGAATGGAGAAATGCTGCCTCCTTGTGGCCATTTCCCACAACAGCAGCTTTAAACCCAGTGCTAATGGTCACTAAATATTCACCAAACTTGCAGTTCTGTAATGACACCTGCCCTCCAAAAAGATCCTGGGGTCGAATATCGACCAAAAATTCAAAAGAGGGCAACCTTCCAAGAAGAAAATTTCAAGAGATATATTGTACTCACACTTTTTTTTTTAACAGAAAAAAAAGGTATGGAAAAATCATGAATTTTAGGAATTTTTAAAGACATGCAAACCCAAATTGCAAAAACCTATCAGGTCACAGCAGTCAGAATGGGCATTAGTAAAAATGCTGCAAACAATAAATGCTGAAGGGATTGTGGACAAATTCGTACCCTTGGTTCTAAGGGGGACGTGGTAAGAGCCACTAATGAAAACACAATGGAGGTGCTTTGAAAATGTAAACACTGAGCTACTAGTCAATCAGTCACACCCACTGCTGGGCCTGTCACCCGAGAAAATGAGAATCAAAAAGTCACAGGAGGGCTTCCCTGGTGGCCAGTGGTTGAGAGTCCGCCTGCCGATGCAGGGGAGACGTGTTCGTGCCCCGGTCCGGGAAGATCCCACATGCCGCAGAGCGGTTGGGCCCGTGAGCCATGGCCGCTGAGCCTGCGCGTCCGGAGCCTGTGCTCCACAACGGGAGAGGCCACAACAGTGAGAGGCCCGCGTACCCCAAAAAAAAAAAAAAAAAAAAAAAAAAAGTCACAGGCTGGCAATCCTGCACTCCAGCAATATTTAATATAGCCAACACTTGGAAGCAACAAAAATGTCCATCAACAGAGGAATGCATCAAGAAGTGGTCCATATACACAGTGCAATATTACTCCAATAAAAATATAAATTAAATTTAAAGAACAAGCAAAATTAAGCAGACATCAGCTTTTCGGGGTTTATCCGGGCACATTCCACTCTAATTTATAACCGAGGAAGACCACTGGCCAGAAGGTCTGTTTCCCTAGTACCAGCATGGGGAATGAAGAAAGGCTGCCGCACTCTGGCTGTTACCTGCTAAAGAAGCTTTAAAGCCTGTGCTAATGGTCACTTCTTGTGAACAAGTACTGCAGGGCTGTAAGTGAAACCTTCCCTCAAAATGTCTTGAGGGATGTAATGGCCAATAAATTTCAAAATGTGACACAAACTTTAAGAAAACACTTTGAAGAACAAAGCTGTAATCACAGTTTGAAAAATAAGAAGGACATGCCTTATGAGTCACATGCAAATTCAACCACAAAGATGTAGCAGCTCACACCAGTCAGAATATCCATCAGCAAGAAAACTACAAACAATAAATGCTGAAGGTGTTGTGGAGAAATGCATACCCTCAACTTTAAGTGGGATGTAACCTGGAAAGAGCCACTAATGAGAACAGAATCGTGGTGCATTTAAAAGGTAAACCCTGAGATACGATATGATACAGGAGGCCCACTCCTGGGCCTATAATATAAGAAGACAGAAGTGGAAAGACACAGGCAGGCAAATGTGCACTGCAGCAGTATTACAATAGCCAAGACATGGAGGCAACCAAAAAGTCCACCAAGAGGTGAGTGGACAAAGAAGAACTGGTACACGTACAGATGGAATATTAGCCAAGGGCAAAAATAGCACAATGCCATTTGCAGCACCATACATGAGTCGAGGTAATCACGCAACTTGTAGTAAGTGAGAAAGCGAAAGACACATATCCTATGATATCACTTATAGGTGTTACCTAAAAATGGATACCAATGAAGATATTTCCACAGAGAAAGGCAATCACAGATTCATTAAACAAAGTTATGGTTCACCAAATGGAAAGGTGTGAGGATTGGATACATTACGATATTGGGGTTAACATAGATATAGAAACACACGTGAAATATATAATCACCAGAGACCTACGGAATACCAAGAGAAGACTACTCAACACTGTGTCATAAGCTACATGAGAAAAAGATCTGAAGAAGTACAGATACATGTATATGTGTAAAAGAACCACATCTTGCACACCTAGAACAAACAAAACATTTTAATCAAATTTACTCTGATAAAACATAAAAATTAAATTAAAAAAAGAAGAAATAATGAGACATAAACTTAAGGAGCTTTTTGCTGGCACATTGCATTCTAACTTACAACCGGAACATGACTTCCATTAAAGCTGTGTCATCATTAATAAAGCAGCTTTATAAGCAGTGTTGAAGGTAGCTTAAAAGAGGTCTCACTAATTATTGATAGTAACAAGAAAACAAACAAAAGTAAAAATCTCACTGCAAAAAGTATACAGAGTAAGGGTAGTAGATCAAACACTTATTAAACTTCTGCAAAGAATAAAAGACAACAGTAGTAGGTTTTGTTAAAAAGAGAGGACCCAAATAAATCAGAAATGAAAGAGATGATGTTACAACAGCCACCACAGAAACACAAAGTATCCTAAGATACACACAGGGTAACTCAGGGCTCAGACTGGACAGAGCCCACTCTCCATTCCCCTGTACATGACTTACAGGAGCCTCAGGAACTGAGGAGGGGGTCCCTGAGGAAAGGCACAAGATAGAAGATGTTAGGCATTAACATGACTGCATTCATCTTAAACGTGCCTGAACTACATTCACACGAGATGATTTTGTCCTGTATGTACATCGGCACCTCTCGTCGGAACTGCAGACCTTTGGCTTCACCACCTCTACTGACAGCATTAGCTTCACCTGCTGTGGACCGTCTCCTATAGGATTCCTAGAACCACAAAGCATCGAAGCTTCACAGGACCCAGAGTCTGTGCGACTCCACTATGAGTCTCAGAGTCTCAACTGCATTCAGAGACTCAAGAGTCTCCACAGAGACTCCACTCTTGGAGGGCACACACAAAGTAGTGTGAACATCAGGACCTAGGGGAAGGAGCAGTCACCCCAATAGGTGAATGACCATACCTAACTGCTAGTGTTAGAGGGTCTCCTGCAGAGGTGGGGAGTGGCTGTGGATCACCATGGGGACGACGACACTGGCAGCAGAAGTTCTGGGAAACACTCCTTGGCGTGAGCCCTCCCAGAGTCCGCCATTAGCCCCACCAAGACTGAGGTAGGCTCCAGTGCTGGGTCACCTCAGGCCAAACAACCAACAGGGAGGGAACCAAGCCCCATGCATCAGCAGACAAGCGGATTAAACTTTTATTTAATCCACAGACAAGCAGATTAAAGCTCTGCCCACCAGAGCAACACGCAGCTCTACCCACCACCAGTCCCTCCCATAAGGAAGCTTGCACAAGCCTCTAAGATAGACTCAATCACCGGAGAGCAGACAGCAGAAGCAAGAAGAACTACAATTCTGCAGCCTGTGGACGGAAAACCACATTCACAGAAAGACAGAGAAAATGAAAAGGCGGAGGACTTTATACCAGATCAAGGAACAAGATAAATCCCCAGAAAAACAATGAAATGAGGTGGGGATAGGCAACCGTCCAGTAAAAGAATTCAGAATAATGATAGTGAAGATGATCCAAGACCTTGGGAAAAGAATGGAGGCAAAGATCGAGAAGATGCAAGAAATGCTTAACAAAGACCTAGAAGAATTAAGGAACAAACACCTAGAAGAATTAAAGAACATACAAACAGAGATGAACAATACAATAACTGAAATGAAAAATACACTAAAAGGAATCAGTAGCAGAATAACTGTGGCAGAAGAACGGATAAGTGACCTGGAAGACAGAAAGGTGGAAATCACTGCCATGGAACAGAATAAAGAAAAAGAATGAAAATAAATGAAGACACCCTAAGAGACTTCTGGGACAACATTAAACGCAACAATATTCACATTATAGGGGTCCCAGATGGAGAAGAGCGAGAGAAAGGACCCAAGAAAATATTTGAAGAGATTATAGTCGAAAACTTCCCTAGCATGGGAAAAGAAATAACCACCAAAGTCCACAGAGCGCAGAGAGTCCCAGGCAGGATAAACTAAAGGAGAAAAATGCTGAGACACACAGTAATCCAACTGACAAAAATTAAAGACAAAGAAAAATTATTGAAAGCAACAAGGGAAAAATGACAAATAACATACAATGGAACTCCCATAAGGTTAACAGCTGATTTCTCAGCAGAAAATCTACAAGCCAGAAGGGAGTGTCATGATACATTTAAAGTGATGAAAGGGAAGAACCTACCACCAAGAGTACTCCACCCAGCAAGGATCTCATTCAGATTGGACGGAGAAATCAAAAGCTTTACAGACAAGCAAAAGCTAAGAGAATTCAGCACCACGAAACCAGCTCTACAACAAATGCTAAAGGAACTTCTCTAAGTGGGAAACACAAGAGAAGAAAAGGACCCACCAAGACAAACCCACAACAATTAAGAAAATAGTAAGAGGAACATACATATCGATAATTACCTTAAACGTGAATGGATCAAATGCTCCAACCAAAAGACACAGGCTCACTGAATGGATACAAAAACAAGACCCATATATATGCTGTCTACAAGAGACCCATTTCAGACCTAGTGACACATACAGACTGAATGTGAGGGGATGGAAAAATATATTCCATGCAAATGAAAATCAAAAGAAAGCTGGAGTAGCAATACTCATATCAGATAAAATAGATTCTAAAATAACGATTGTTACAAGAGACAAGGAAGGACACTACATAATGATCAAGGGATCAATCCAAGAAGATATAACAATTATAAATATATATGTACCCAACATAGGAGCACCTCAATATATAAGGCAACTGCTAACAGCTATAAGAGAGGAAATCGACAGTAACACAATAATAGCGGGGCACTTTAACACCACACTTACACCAATGGAGATCATCCAGACAGAAAATTAATAAGGAAACACGAGCTTTAAATGACACACGAGACCAGATAGATTTAATGGATATTTATAGGACATTCCATCCAAAAACAGCAGATTACATGTTTCTTCTCAATGGCACACAGAATACTCTCCGGGATAGATCACATCTTGGGTCGCAAATAAAGCCTCAGTAAATTTAAGAAAACTGAAATCATACCAAGCAGGTTTTCCGACCACAATGCTATGAGATTAGAAATCAATTACAGGGAGAAAAACGTAAAAAACACAAACACATGGAGGCTAAACAATACGTTACTAAATAACCAAGAGATCACTGAAGAAACAAAAGAGGAAATCAAAAACTACCTAGAGACAAACGACAACAAAAACATGGTGATCCAAAACCTATGGGATGCAGCAAAAGCAGTTCTAAGAGGGAAGTTTATAGCAATACAAGCCTACCTCAAGAAACAAGAAAATTCTCAAATAAACAATCTAACCTTACACCTAAAGGAACTAGAGAAAGAAGAACAAAACCCAAAGTTAGTAGAAGGAAAGAAATCATAAAGATCAGAGCAGAAATAAATGAAATAAAAGCAGTAGCAAAGATCAATAAAATTAAAAGTTGGTTCTTTGAGAAGATAAACAAAAATGATAAACCTTTAGCCAGACTCAAGAAAAAGAGGGAGAGGAGTCAAATCAATAAAATTAGAAATGAAAAAGGAGAAGTTGTATCAGACACCACAGAAATACAAAGCATCCTAAGAGACTACTACAAGCAACTCTATGCCAATAAAATGGACAACCTGGAAGAAATGGACAAATTCTTAGAAAGGTATAACCTTCAAAGACTGAACCAGGAAGAAATAGAAAATATGTACAGACCAATCACAAGTAATGAAATTGAAACTGTGATTAAAAATCTTCCAACAAACAAAAGTCCAGAACCAGATGGCATCAGAGGTGAATTCTATCAAACATTTAGACAAGAGCTAACACTCAACCTTCTCAAACTATTCAGAAATTTTCAGGGGAAGGAACACTCCCAAACTCATTCTATGAGGCCATCATCACCCTGATACCAAAACCAGACAAAGATACTACAGAAAAAGAAAATTAGAGACCAATATCACTGATGAATATAGATGTAATAATCCTCAACAAAATACTAGGAAACAGAATTGAACAACACATTAAAAGGATCATATGCCATGATCAGGTGGGGTTTATCCCAGGGATGCAAGGATTCTTCAATATACACAAATCAATCAATGTGATACACCATATTAACAAATTGTAGAAAAAGAATATGATCATCCCAATAGATACAGGAAAAGCTTTTCACAAAATTCAACACCCATTTATGATAAAAAGTCCCCAAAAAGTGGGCATAGCGGGAATCTACCTCAACATAATAAAGGTCGTATATGACAAACCCACAGCAACCATCATTCTCAATGGTGAAAAACTAAAAACATTTCCTCTAAGATCAGGAACAAGACAAGGATGCCCACTCTCACCACTATTATTCAACATAGTTTTGGAAGTCCTAGACACATCAATCAGAGAAGAAAAAGAAATAAAAGGAATGCACATTGGAAAAGAAGAAGTAAAATTGTCACTGTTTGCAAATGACACGATACTACACATAGTGAATCCTAAAGATGCCACCAGAAAACTACTAGAGCTAATCAATGAATTTGGTAAAGTTTCAGGATGCAAAATTAATGAAGAGAAATCTCTTGCATTCCCCTACACTAACAATGAAAAACCAGAAAGAGAAATTAAGGAAACAATCCCATTAACCATTGCGACAAAAAGAATAAAATACGTAGGAATGAACCTACCTGAGGAGGTAAAAGACCTGCACTCAGAAAACTATAAGACACTGCTGAAAGAAATCAAAGATGATATAAACAGATGGAGGTATAAACCATGTTCTTGGATTAGAAGAATCAATATTGTGAAAATGACTATACTACCCAAAGCAATCTACAGATTCAATGCAATCCCTATCAAATTACCAGTGGCATTTTCTACAGAACTAGAAGAAAAAAAATCTTAAAATTTGTATGGAGACACAAAAGACCCCGAATAGCCAAAGCAGTCTTGAGGGAAATTAAAAGAGCTGGAGGAATCAGACTTCCTGACTTCAGACTATACTACAAAGCTACAGCAATCAAGACTATATGGTACTGGCACAAAAACAGAAATATAGATCAATGGAACAGGATAGAGAGCCCAGAGATATACCTACGTACCTATGGCTAACTCATCTATGACAAAGGAGGCAAGGATATACAATGGAGAAAAGACAGTCTCTTCAGTAAGTGGTGCTGGGAAAACTGGACAGCTACACGTAAAAGAATGAAAGTAGAACACTCCACAACACCATACACAAAAATAAACTCAAAATGGATTCGAGATCTAAATGTAAGACCAGACACTATAAAACTCTTAGAGGAAAACATAGGCAGATCATTCTATGACATAAATCACAGCAAGATCCTTTTTGACCCACCTCCTAGAGAAATGGAAATAAAAACAAAAATAAACAAATGGGACCTAATGAAACTTAAAAGCTTTTGCATAGCAAAGGAAAACATAATAAAGAGGAAAAGACAACCCTCAGAATGGGAGAAAATATTTTCAAATGAAGCAAATGACAAAGGATGAATCTCCAAAATTTACAAGCAGCTCATGTAGCTCAATATCACAAAAACAAACAAACCAATCCAAAAATGGGCAGAGGACCTAAATAGACATTTCTCCAAAGAAGATATACAGATTGCCAACAAACACATGAAAGGATGCTGAACATCACTAATCATTAGAGAAATGCAAATCAAAACTACAGTGCGGTATCACCTCACAGCAGTCAGAATGGCAATCATCAAAAAATCTACAAGCAATAAATGCTGGAGAGGCATTTATTGGAGAAAAGGGAACGTTCTTGCACTGTTGGTGGGAATGTAAATTGATATAGCCTCTCTCTCACTAGGGAGAACAGGATGGAGGTTCCTTAAAAAGCTAAAAATAGAAGTACCATACAACCCAGCAATCCAACTACTGGGCATTTATCCTGAGAAAACCATAATTCAAAGAGAGTTATGTACAACAATGTTCTTTGCAGCTCTATTTACAATAGCCAGGACATGGAAGCAACCTAAGTGTCCATCGACAGATGAATGGATAAAGAAGATCTGGTCCATATATAAAATGGAATATTACTCAGCCATAAAAAGAAACAAAACTGAGTTATTTGTAGTGAGGTGGATGGAGTTCGAGTCTGTCCTACACAGTGAAGTAAGTCAGAAAGGGAAAAACAAATACCGTATGCTAACAGAGATATATGGAATCTAAAGGAAAAAAAAAGTTTATGAAGAACCTAGGGGCAGGACAGGATTAAGGACACAGACGTAGATAAAGGACTTGAGGACACGGGGAGGGGGAAGTGTAAGCTGGGACGAAGTGAGAGAGAGGCATGGACGTATATACATTACCAAATGTAACATCAATAGCTACTGCAAAGCAGTCACATAGCACAGGGAGATCAGCTTGGTGCTCTGTGACCACCTAAAGGGGTGGGATACAGAGGGTGGGAGGGAGATGCAACAGGGAGGGGATATGGTGATATATGTATAGCTGGTTGACTTTGTTATACAGCAGAAACTAACACTCCATTGTAAAGCAATTATACTCCAATAAAGGCGTAAAAGGAAAAAAAAAAAGAAAGCCCAGAGATAAACCTACACACCTATGGTCAACTAATCTATGACAAAGGAGACAAGACTATACAATGGAGTAAAGACAGTCTCTTCAATCAGTGTTTCTGGGAGAAATGGACAGCTACATGTAAAAGAATGAAAATAGAACACTCCTTCACACCATACACAAAAATAAATTCAAAATGGATTACAGACCTTAATGTAAAACCAGACAGTATAAAACTCTTAGAGGAAAACATAGGAAGAATACTCTGACATAAATCACAGCAAGATCTTTTTTGATCCACCTCCTAGAGTAATGCAATAAAAAAGAAAACTAAACAAATGGGACCTAATGAAACGTAAAAGCTTTTGCAAAGAAAAGGAAACTACAAACAAGACTAAAAGACAACCCTCAGAATAGGCGAAAATATTTGCAAACGAATCAATGGACAAAGGTTTAATCTCCAATATATATAAACAGCTCATGCAGCTCAATATTAAAAAAACAAACAGCACAATACAAAAATGGGCAGAAGATCTAAACAGACATTTCTTCCAAGAAGACATAGAGATGGCCAAGACACACATGAAAAGCTTTTCAACATGACTAATTGTTAGAGAAATGCAAATCAAAACTAGAATGAGATATCACCTCACACCTGTTAGAATGGGCATCATCAGAAAATCTACAAACAACAAATGCTGGAGAGAGTATGGAGAAAAGGAACCCTCTTCCACTATTGGTGGGAATGTAAATTGATACAGTCACTATGGAGAACAGTATGGAGGTTCCTTAAAAACCTAAAAATAGAATTATCATATGATCCAGCAATCCCACTACTGGGCATATACCCAGAGAAAATCATAAATCAAAAGGACACATTTACCACAATGCTCATTGCAGCACTATTTACAATAGCCAGGTAATGGAAGCAACCTAAATGCCCACAGACAGACGAATGGATAAAGATGTGGTACATAGATAAAATGGAATATTACTCAGCCATATAAAGGAATGAAATTGGGTCATTTGTAGAGACGTCGATGGATCTAGAGACTGTCATACAGAGTGAAGTCAGAAAGAGAAAAACAAATATTGTATATTAATGCATATATGTGGAATCTAGAAAAATGGTACAGATGAACCGGTTTTGCAGCACAGAAACAGAGACACAGATGTAGAGAACAAACGTATGGACACCAAGGGGAGAAACCCGTGGGGGGGGGGGTGGTGGTGGGATGAGTTGGGAGATTGGGATTGACATGTATACATTTATATGTATAAAATAGATAACCAATAAGAACCTGCTGTATAAAAAAATAAATAAAATTCAAAAATTAAAAAAATAAAATTAAAAAAATAAAACAGAAAGAAAAGTTCTTCCCTTTCCATAGGTGTATTTATATGAATGAATTATTTCCATGCTTATATCTATAAATACAAAAAAGAGGAATAAAACCTACCTTGAACCAGAAAAGAAAAAAAACAAACAAACCCAGAACCCACCAGTTATACAGAGGAAAACCCTATCAGGGCACTTGCTCCAGTGGTAAACAATTCTGAAGTTGGTCAGAGGTGGGGAATCGTCTCCCATGCAGCCAGCAGCACCCCCCCCCCCCCCGCAAGGAGCGTCCTCATTGCAAAGCTGGGGGACCGTGCCGAGGCGTCTGTGAGTAAACGTGAGCTGAGCCCCAGGCCAGCTGCTGCTGAACTGTTCCCACCCTTGCCAGGTAAAACACCTGAATGTGTGCAAGGACTTGAAAGCCTAGAGGAAGGGCCGTGGAGCCACACCAGTGACAGCACGCAGGCCGACTTGGTGCCTGCAGGCCAGCCAGGATGGTCCTGGCCCCGGGCGCTCTTCTGGAAGCTTTCCATTTCTCTGCCTGAGATACCCCTCCTGTCCCGGCCCCCAGTGCTTTTTTCCTTCCTCACCTCTGCCTGGGGAGAAATTCCAGCGGCAGGTATGGGTGACACATCCTCTTCTTTAGCAGGTGGCAGCCTGGCAACTCCTGCAGAAAGTCCAGCAGAGCCCCACTCACACCGGGCCACCCACAAGGCCGTGGCCCCTCACTCCCTCCCACCAGCCCAGCCCCGAGACTGCTGACGGGGCAGAGAATATGGCGTCAGGCACAGCTGCAGGAGCTCTTGCTGCCTGGAGCGGTGTTTATATTGACCTCAACCCAGGCACACCTGGGGAGGGCTGGCCGGCAGGGTCAGGCTGCCCAGGTCAGCCAATTCTCACCCCTCAGGGGCTCACATTGCAGAAATTGGACCTTGCTGAACCAGCCAGGTCCAAGGAACAGGTGTGGGCTCCTGAGAGTCAGGATAGACAAGGGGCTGCAGCTCCGTCTTGTTTTCTAATCATTTTATCAGGCCCATGAGTGGGAGACAACTTCAAGAAGACCCTCTCCTAATGAGAAGTACCCAGGAGTCAGGGAGAGGAGGGGTGATGGGTGGAGACAGAGGTCTGGTGCCCCGGGTGCAGTGGAAGTCTCTGGAAGACCTGGCAGAGGGGGGCCGCACAGAGTGATGCCCAGTGTCACAGACCTGTCGGAGCTGCTGTTTGTTAGTTCAAGTCCTGCTCTGAGGTGCTCTGTGTCAGCTCTGACCGACAGGTGAGCTGGGGCTGCTCTGCAATGAGGGCTATGTGCACGGTTCCTGTGTGCCCAGCCCTGCCGCGGTACCTGCCCAGGGGAGCTCCGTATCCTGGGAGGGGCCTGACCACGAGAGCCCCGTGGGCTGCTGGGTAGCTGCACAGGTGAGCTCCATAACCTGGTAGGGGCCTGACCACGAGAGCCCCATGGGCTGCTGGGGACCTGCCCAGGTGAGCTCCATATCCTGGCAGGGGCGTGACCTGGAGAGCCTCGGTGGCTGCTGGGTACCTGCCCAGGTGAGTTCCATATCCTGGGAGGGGACTGACCACGAGAGCCCCATGGGCTGCTGGGGACCCGGTAATGGATGTCAGGACAGTCAGTGAAGCCAACGAGGATATACATTCAGTAGTTCCTAATTCCTACACCCTGCTGGTCATGCTACCATCCAGCAGGACATGGTATTCTGTATTAGACTTCAATGATGCCTTCTTCTGTATTCCATTAGTCCCAGAGTCACAAGAAATTTTGGCTTGTGAGTGGCAGGACTCAACATACAACAAAAACAATACTGTTGGGCCGTCCTGCCCCAAGGGTTCAAAAATTCCCACACCATCTTTGGGGAAACGTTAGCTAAAGACCTAAAAGTTCTACCTCTGGAAAAGGGAACCCTCCTTCCATATGCAGACGACATTCTGATCGCCAGCCCTATTAAGGAGGCCTCTGAACTACCAAGCCAATAAAGGATAGAAGGTGTCCAAGAAAAAGGCTCAAATATCACAGACTAAGGTGACCTGCCTGGGCTTCATTCTCACAGAAAGTCGGAGAAGCCCGTCCCAGGAAAGGGAAGAAGCCATTTGCAGCCTTACCCCTTCTAAAACTAGAAGACAGCTTAGGGGTTCCTGGGGAGGCCGGGGTTTGCTGCATCTGGATCCCTAACTACAGTCTAATAGCTGGGCCTCTATATGAAACACTGAAAGGAAAAGATGATGATCCTTTTGTATAGAATCCAGAAGCGGCCTTTCAAGAATGGAAAGAGCAGTCAATGCAGACCCTTGCCCTGGACCTCCCTAATTTAGCTAAACCCTTTGACCTTTACATTTCCGGTCAAAGGTGAATCGCCCTTGGAGTATTAGTGCAAAAACTGGGACCACTTGAAATGGAACAACGCAAGAACGCCCTCCAGGTAGGATAAGCTACGGTCACCAAGGGCTTGGCCAGCCGCCCCATCCGGCCAGGATACTGGGGGTATCTAAAAACCTGGAAATCAGCAGCCCGCAAGGCCAGCTCCCTCCTAAGGGAAAAGGACCCCACGTGGTGATCCTAACCACCTACCATGCCCTGAAGTTGCAGGTGTCGCTCCGTGGGCACACTGACCTCGAGTGAGGAGGCCCTCCAACTCCAACCCTCAGAGGGACAACCGGGGGCAACGGGCCCCCATGACGAATCGTGTGACCATCACTTGACCTGGAGCTTCTCTCAGAAAACAACAAGAGTGTGCCCCAAAAGAGCAGACTACTGCTTGCAGGACTTACTGCACCCAGACGGGAGCTAATAAGCTTGGCGGGGGAACCGTATATCACGCTGTCACCATAGAAGAGCCTACAGACACCGCGGTGATGGCGGCCAATAAGACCGGCTGGACTCCTGGCTACTTCAAAAGGCCGTTGACTCAGTGGCCGTCATGGTCCTGGATCACCACCGACCCTGGACTCTCTGGAGTTGAGCGGGCAGGGCTCTGACGCCTGGTGCTCTTTGTACGTTAATTCAGGGGCCTAATTGAAGAAAGCGCAGACTACTGGTCAGAGCATCTAGGCTGGCAGAAACCGTCAGCCTAAGGTGGCCGAACAAATGTTGGGCGGAGTAAAACCGGCCCCCCCAGCGTCTCTGCGCATCTCTTTCCTGGACCCTTAAAGGTCATTGGAATCTATAACGCTTCCAATGCTGGTGCTCAGGCGGACGAGCAGTGAGGCAGGAGGCCTGGGGACAATCAACCTCACCTGGAGGCTGCTGGGGAGAAGTTCTGCCCCTCCCCCCCGGGTATGAGGACTCCCAACTCAGCACGAAGCAGTTACAGAAGAGGGGTCTGCACCCTCAGCACCCCAAGAATGAGGAACGGGACAAAAGGCAGAGGAGGGGTTTCTCACCGGCAAAGCCCATTAAAAATTCCTGGGACATAAAAATAAAATCTGGGCAATAAAATAAAGTCTAACCTTTTTTTCCTTTGTGCTTTGTCTAATTTCACGTGCTCCTAGGGTTCCGCATGCAGAGGTCCCACACCCGGCACTTCAGACCCGATTTCCTAGTGCAGAATGGATGGGCCGACACCTCAGCTCGCGGGGCCCCATGCAGACTCCGCAACATAGAGCCTGAGCTGCAGCCAACCCGGCCCTCGAGAGCTCCGCCCCCTCCCTCCCACTGACGCTGCCGGGATCCCTACACAGCAGCCGGACCCACAGCCCGTGGGGGAGCGTTCACTCTCACCTCTCCATTCTCTGATCAAAATATAAAGTTTCCTTTGCTTCTGAACCAAACTCAGTCTCGATCTGTTGGCTCCAATGACACTGGGCAGGGTGACCCTTGTTGGGGCCCACTCTGGAGGATCAGTAACCGAAATTGAGAACATTGTAACTTCAGTGAACAGATGTGTGAGCCAAACTGTAATTAACATAGAGCAGTGTATAAGGCTCGGGTAAAATAAGATGTTTCTAACACTTCCATTGGATATTTCCATCACTTTATTATAAGCAAGTTCAGTGAAGATGTTTGTCCTATTTGTCAGGTCAACATTAGAGAAATGAAGTGATTTCTTTCCAAGGATGTGCATCTAATAATCTTGGCTGAAGCTTCAATCTTGTTTTGGATGCTTTTCCATTGAAAGTGCTACCTCTCTTTCAGCTCCCCCATTTCTGAGAAGTATAAAATCTTATAATTTATTATTACCAAAAGGGAAAGGTGGGAGGAGGGATAAATTAACAGTTTGGGATTAACACATACACGCTGCTATGTCTAAAATAGATCATCAACAAAGAACTACTGTATAGCACAGGGAACTACACTCAATATTTTGCAATAACCTATACGGGAAAATAATCTGAAAAAGAATAGACATTTTTATCGACATCATCTATCAACGACAGATAAAATGTAACCTAAGGGAAGCCGATGGTGAGCGCTTCTGACCCTGAAGACTTCAATCATCTAAAGTTCAGACTCTGCTTACTTCCCAAGGCCCTTAATGAACATACGTGTAGCCGTAGCTTAAAAATTCCCCAGTTTGGGGTTCGGGGAGACACTGATTTGAAAAAATCCCTGGTGTTCTCCTTACATGCACGGGACCCTTGCTACTGCTAAAATATGCCTGTCACACCCAGAGGATGGTACACCGTCTGATCGGGAAGAGTTTAGAAAAGGCATCTCATCTGCTCATCTCTTGGTACTCGGGTTCACCCCTCCAGCGTCTTTCCTAACAATCTCCCCACTTGGGGATGTCAGCACCGTCAACATCCTGTTGCACACAGTTTGGAATTTGTCCAGAGGATGAAGCAGAAGGATGAGAAACAATGAGAGACAAGTCCTAGGTGTTCGGACAGGCACATGTCACTCTAATTTCCAATCAGGAAGACGTATTGACCAAAGGCTAAGATTACCCACAGAAACAGAATAGGGCTTGAGGAAATCCCGCTGTTTTGTGGCCAGTTCCCAAAAACACAAGTTGAAAAATGGAACTAAGGGGCACTAAAATTCACAAAACTGAAGAGCTGAAAATACCTATCGTCGAAAAACGTCTTGAGGTAAGTCACCGAAAAGGACTTGTAAGCAAGGGAGAATGGCAGGAAAGGGATTTGAAGAGGTAGAAAGGACTCGCCATTAAAGCACAAGAAAAGGGGCTGAACATCGCCAACGATGCAGTTGGCCAAAAAAGGCGTATGCGTTTTTTCTGAGTGTATTCGAGAAAAGGGCATACGCCCTTTTGAGCCAACCAAACGGGCACTGGAAATCAATACTACAAAAGGTATCACTTCGCATCAGTCAGAAGAGCCATCCTCATAAAGTGTAAACACCAGAAATGCAGGACAGGGCGAGGAGAAAAGGGAGCCCTGTGAGGCTGATAGTGGAAATGTAAGTTGCCAACGGCCACTCTGGAGAAGTGTATTGTGTTTACTAAAACATCTAAAGAATGAGCTACAGAGCATAGGGCACTTGCACCCATGGGCGTATATCTTGGGAAAAACAAAAATCGACAGGACACGGGCACCTCAACGTTTACCGCCTCTCTGTTTAAAACAGCCTCGACTTCGATATAACCTAAATGTCCCTGGAAGGAAAAAATGGATAAAAGAGATGTGGTACTTATGTAGAGTGGAATATTACGCAGCCCGGAAATCAATGAAATAAGGCCAGTTGCAACAACTCCAAAGGAGTTACGTACGATCATTCTAAGTGACATAAGTCAAAAAGAAAAAGACACATAAGATATCACTTAAAGGTGGAATCAAAAATGGTTACACATGAAATAAATTACAAAAGATAAACATAGTCAAATATGTAGAAAACACACACAAGGCTGCTAAAGGGGAAAGGTAGGGAGGGGTGAGGCATTATCCAGGAGGTTGAAATTAGAAAATATCCGTTTCCAAATACCAAATTGATAATCGAAAAGGCCTACACGGTACCTCAAAGAACTGCACTCAGCACACTCAAGTCACCGGAAAAGAATATATACGACTGGTAAGAATCTGAAGAAGAATTTATTGCTGTCTCTCTATAGGTGAATCGAGTGCATGTACAGCAGCGAGAAACAGACCATTGAAAATCCGCTGTAACCAATATAATAATAAATTTTAAAAAAAGACAGTGAGACAGAAAAACTCTTACACCTTTTCCTCAGGGACTGTTAATCAACATGGATTGAACACATATAGACCCACAACAGGATGAGACATAAGGCTGGAAACTGTTCACGCTAACAGAATCAGTGAGGTTGGGGGAGGAAATGCAGACCCTTTAAGTAATACTGCCTGGTACCCATTCCATGGGTCCCAAATCTGCAGGTTCAAGGGAACTGCCTACAGGTACAACATGCATGGGAAATCCAGAGGACTGTACACCGTGTGAACGGGAAATGTGTCTAAAATGCACCTCATTATTCATCTCCTGGTGTTCGGGTTCGCCATTCCAGCCACTTTACTAAAAATCTCCCCACTTGGAGAATCAGAGCCTTTAACCTCCTGTTTCGCACAGTTTGCAATTTGTACAGAGGATAAACAGAAATAAGGGGAACCGATGAGACACTAGCTGTGGGTGTTTCAACAGGCACATGTCAGTCTAATTTCCCATCGTGAAGAAGAATTAACCAAAGGCTCAGCCTGCCGCCCCGGAACCAGAATAGGGCCTGAAGCAATCCTGCGGTTTTGCGGCCAGCTCACAAAAAAGAGAGTTGGAAAATGGAGCTCAGGGGCAGCGCAATTCACAAAGCTGAAGAGTTATAAATGACACCTAACGTCGAAAAATATATTGAGGTAAGGCAACGAAGAGGCTCTGAATGCAAGGCAGAATTGCAGGAAACGGATTTCAAGAGGTAGATTGGTCTAGCCTTTAAAGCACATGAAAAGCGTCAGAACTTCGACAATGATGCAGTTGGCCAAAAAGGGTGTATGCGTTTTTTCCTGAATATATTCAGAAAAAAACGCATACGCGCTTTTGGGCCAACCAAGAAAGCGGGCAAACCAAATCCGCACAACAAAAAAATCTCACTTCCCACCACGCAAATGGGCCATCCGAACAATGTGTAAAAAACAGAAATGCAGGACAGGCCATGGAGAACAGGGAGCCTAATTACGGGGATGTGCGCGGTGCAAAATGCCGAGACTCACTCGGGAGAAGTGGATGGTGTTTCCAAAAACATTTAAACAACAGAGCGACAGACAGAGCATAGGGCACTTCCACTCACGGGCGAATATCATGGGAAGACTAAAAATAAAAAAGACACAGGCACCACAAAGTATAGGTCTGCTCTGTGTTCAAGAAACTAGATTTCGGTTCAACTTAAATATCCCAGGAAACAGAACAATGGATAAAGAGGTCGTGTTACTTAAGTACAATGGAATATCACTGAGCCATAAAATCAATGTCTTAAGGCCAGCAGCAGCATAACGAGTAGATTTAGGTACGATGATTCAAAGTGAAAAACGTCACGCAGAAAAAGAAACTAATCATAAGATATCACTTATAGAGAGAATGTAAACATGGCTATACATGCGCTGAATTACAAAACAAAACACACTCATTTAGAAATCGCACTTATGCCTGCTTAAGGGGAAAGGTGAGATGGGGTGATGCATAAAACGAGAGTTTGAAATTAGCACAGATACCATTCCATAAACAAAATATGTAATAGGCAAGACCTACTCTTTGCTCAGTGAACTGGACTCAACACACCCTATGAACCGCAGAGGAATATATGTGACTAGTAAGAATCTTAAAACCTATGTATTGATATGTCTCCGTAAGGGAATCAAGTGTGTGTAGAGCGGCAGAAACACTGCAGTGAAACTCAGCTGAAGCTCATTGTAAAAATAAATTTCAAAAACCAAAAAAAAAACCACAAAGAGAGTGAGAGAGAAATTCTTATAAGATTCGCCCAGGGGCTGCGATGCACCTTGGATTGACCTTATCTACCCCCACAGCTGGATGAGACATAAGGCTGGACCCTTGGGGCTGACAGGATTGGTGAGGTTGGGTGAGCGAAGGTAGACCCTTTAAAGCAGTACTGCTCGCTACCCATTCCATGAGTCCCAACTCTCCAGGTTTAAGGGAATCTTCCTACAGCTAAAACATGCATGGGAAACCCAGAGGATGGTACACCGTGTGAGCCAGAAAGGTTTCTAAAACGTACCTCATTTTCCCTCTCCTGGTGCTCGGGTGCGCCATTCCAGTCGCTTTACTAACAATCTCCACATTTGGAGAGTCAGCGCCTTAAACCTACTGTTTCGCACAGTCTGCAATTAGTGCGGAGGATGAACGGGATGAGGGGGAACCAAAGAGAGAATTGCTGTAGGTGTTTGCACGGGCACATATTACGCTAATTTCCCATCAGGAGGAAGAATTAACCAAAGGCTCAGCCTGCCGCCTCGGAACCAGAACAGGGCCTGAAGCAATCCTGCGGTTTTGCGGCCAGTTCACCAAAAAGCGAGTTGAAAAATGGCGCTCAGGGGCACTGGAATTCACGAAACTGCACAGTTAAAAAGGATAACTTTCGCTGAAAATTATATTGAGGTAAGGCAACGAAGAGGAGTTGAAACCAAGGCAGAATTGCAGGAAACAGGTTTCACCAGGTGGATTGGAGTCTCCTTTAAAGCACATCAAAAGCGGCAGAAATTCCACACTGATGCAGTTGGCCAAAAAGGGCGTATGCTTTCTTTCCTGAATATATTCAGGAAACAACGCATACGCCCTTTTTGGCCAACCAAGCAAGCGGGCAATGCAAATCCCCACAACTACGAAGTCTCTCTTCCCACCGGTCCCATGGGCCTTCCGAAAAAAGTGTAAAAACGAGAGAGGCAGGACAGGCCATGGAGAACAGGTAGTCTTGTTACCCTGATGGGTGGGATGTAAATTGTCAACAGCCACTCTGGAGAAGTGTACCGTGTTTCCTGAAACATGTAATAAAGAGAGATACAGAGAATAGGGCACTTCCACTCATGGGCATATATCTTGGGGAAACTAAACATGGACAAGACACAGCCACCCCAAAGTTTAGGGCTCTTCTGTTTACAAAATCCTCGACTTCGGTACACCTTAAATATCCCAGGAAAGAGAAAAATGGGTAAAGAAGTTGTGGTACTCATGTACAATGGAATATCCCTCAGCCATGAAATCAATGTCATAAGGCCAGCAGCAGCATAATGAGTGGATTTAGGTACTATGATTCTAAGCGAAAGAAGTCACACATAAAAATGAAACTTATATCACATATGGACGGAATGTAAACACGGCTACACATACGCTGAATTACAAAACACAACACAGACACATGTAGAAAACGAACTTATGCCTGCGTAAGGGGAAAGGTGAGGAGCGGTGATGCATAAATCCAGAGTTTGAAATTAGCACAGATACCATTCCATGAACCAAATATGTAACAGACAAGACCTACACTTTGCTCAATGAACTGGACTCAGCACACCCTATGCACCGCAGAGAAATATACGTGAGTAGTAAGAATCTTAAAATCTATGTATTGATATGTCTCCATACTGGAATCAAGTGTGTGTAGAGTGGCAGAAACACTGCAATGAAAATCAGCTGAAGCCCATTATAGTAATAAATTTCAAAAAACAAAAAAACACTGAGAGAGTGAAAGAGGGAGATTCTTACAGACTTCGTCCAGGGGCTGTGATGCACCCTGGATTGACCTTATCTACTCCCACAGCTGGATGAGACATAAGGCTGGACAGTTGGGGCTGAGAGGATTGGTGAGGTTGGGTGAGCAAAGGCAGACCCTTTAAAGCAGTACTGCGCGTTACCCATTCCACGGGTCCCAACTCTCCAGGTTTAAGGGAATCTTCCTAGAGCTAAAACATGCATGGGAAACCCAGAGGATGGTACACCGTGTGATCCAGAAAGGTTTCTAAAACGTACCTCATTTTTCCTCTCCTGGTGCTCGGGTTCGCCATTCCAGCCGCTTTTCTAACAATTTCCCCATTTGGAGAGTCAGCGCCTTAAAACTACTGTTTCGCACAGTCTGCAATTAGTGCGGAGGATGAACGGGATGAGGGGGAACCAAAGAGAGAATAGCTGTAGATGTTTGGACGGGCACATGTTACGCTAATTTCCCATCAGGAGGAAGAATGAACCAAAGGCTCAGCCTGCCGCCCCGGAACCAGAATAGGCCCTAAAGTAATCATGTGGTTTTGCGGCCGGCTCACAAAAATGCCAGTTGAGAAATGGAACTCAGGGGCACTGCAGTTCAGAAACCTGCAGAGTTATAAAGGAGAACTATCGTCAAAAAATATATTGACGTAAGGCATAGAAGAGGATTTGAAACCAAGGGAGAATTGCAGGAAACAGGTTTCAAGAGATAGATTGGAGTCTCCCTTAAAGCACAGGAAAAGCGGCAGAACTTCAAAAGATTGAAAGAGTGAAAAAGATTCAACCTCCTCAGGGCTTTGTGGATGCTGAGCAGGGGGCTCCTGCTGGGGTAAAGTTTTAGCCTCCTCATTAAGCTCTGGATGACGAGGTTGGGCCTCCTGCTGGGATGGAGAAGTTTCAGCCTCCTCTGCGGGCTCCATAGTTTTATCTGGGATCCCAAAAAAATCCCTAGGTATGCTCTCCTCAGGTTAAATGGCATCCATAATGGGGTCTAAATAATCACCCTCCAACTGTTGTTCTAGACCCTGAGTGTGTTTTTTTGAAATTGGCCTGTAGTTCCAACAACAACTTTGGCAAGCCGTTGATGCTGAACTAGATCTTTCTTCAGGTTTGGGGGTGAAACCATAAACTTCACTGGTTTTGAGCTCTTACTACCTAGAGGTGGAACAAGTATTTCAAACAATTGATGATCTTCAGCCTGATCTAGACCTATGTCTTTAGTCTTACTTTTGTAAGACACAGAGGCGCAGCCGCGACATAACATGCGGCGGCTCCCAGGCCCAGCGACCCAGGCCAGTGAGGAGCCAGAGCCTCATCCTCCTTCAGAGCCAAACCTAACTGCTCTGCCAGCACCGGGACGCGAGGGCTCACGTTTGCAACCGTGGGCCCCGGCCCCGCCTAACGTCCCTCCCGTTATTTATGACATCTTTAGTTGCGCCACAGTATTAGGCTCCTGCGGAGATCCAATCCGCGCCACCAGAGTGGGCCTTTTTCCCAGAGTCCCCAGGGTGCAAGCCATCCTTCCCCTTGCAAAGGCAATAATTACCTCCTGCTGGGCCCTCTTCCTAACCCCGCCCTGCCCTCCCTGGCCCCAAACAATGAGGCGGGATTTGGGCTGCAGACCCGAGTGGCCCCAAACTCCAGCAGCCCAGGGGTGGAGGGGGGTTGGGAAGGATGCAGAGCTTCCCGTGGAAACCAAATGACCTGGCATTCTGGGAAATTCAAAAGTGCTAGTCCATTTCTGGCAATCTGAACTCTTCCTCCACAAAGCTGAAGTCTGAGAGACATTCTTCCTCCCTTTGGCCACACGGCTGACAAGAAAAGTAGCTGACCTGCAAAATGAGCACCAGTTAGGGTGGCGGGAGGGGGACACACCTTACAATTATGCGAAAATGTTGCCATTTCCTCCAAACTCTCAGTATTCACGTCTCATTATTCATACACCACTCTGTTATTAGGGGTCACCACTGAATCAGTGATGACTCCCGAACTTCTGTAGGAGGGGTTTGGGGCAGGTGAGCAATTCATTCTGGGAAAGAGAGCCTAAAACCAAGTGAATGGCCCTTTACATTAGCATGGGAAGACTTCCCCCATCCCAACTTGTCCCAACAGAGCCATTAATTTAGAAAAAACTACAGTGTCACTTTTCAGAGGTCTACCCTGTGTGCACATATGGAGAAGACAGTTAGTTAGAATGTTAAAGTCAGCGTGTTAAGTAATGTTCTTGAAATACTGTAACTAGCACCCAGTTTGCTTTCTTCACAGTCCTTTTTATAATCTATTTAATTTTAGTCCTTTTTAATTGTCTGCTACACCTTTCACACCTAAACTCCAAGAGAGAAGGAGCTTCATCCTATTTCCAGTGCCTGGCACATAATGGTTTCTAAATGGAACTGATTCCAAGATTGGCCTCATTTAGGAGTGGATCTGTTGTTATAATCAGGTTTCCAAAATCTTTAGTATCAATACGGAATCCTTTCCTCTCACATTTCACAGGAAGATAGACTTCTTAAAGCCCAAACATGGATACGTTTGAAGCGTCCTTGACTGATTAAAACTGAACTAATTATTTTGTACAGGAAAACTTTCAAAATTTTTTCTTTTTTCAGAACGTAACCACCTTTTCTTTCTCTACTTTCTTCCCTTCAAAACAAACTTTGCAACATTGGGGTCAGTTAAATAATCAGAAATCTAGCCCCAAATTAAGCTCTCAATGGCATGAAACACATTTTTTGTTCCTTTTAAATAAAAATCCTATATGCAATACATTAATTTTTTCTTTTAGAAATTACGTTGACAATCCCTAATTCGAGGTATCCATATAACTGGTTTACAGAAAGGTTCTTTGGCAAAAAGATTAAACACAAAATATATAAGAGATCTGGGTAATACAACTTACTTGAAAGGCATGAATAGTTTTTAAACAGTGTAGCATAATCACACTTAAGACCATAGTTACTTTGTTCCCAAATCCGTGCAATTCTAATTGAGGGGAGTTCTAAAGGGCCTGTGTCTTCTCCTGTGTCTGCAACCATAGACGTACACTGATGGCCCTCCATCCTGCTCTCCAAACTTCAAATAACGGGCCAGAGACAAGGCTCGGAACTTGGAAAAGTCCTAGAAATTCCCTGCCTCAAAACCAGGTTCAGAGTTTCACCTTTTCCTAAGGAAGACAGAGATGAGTAGATATGCTGAAGTCTTCCAATTCCTGCTGGTTGTTTCAAATTATGGCTACACTGGCTGTGTACCCCTTGAGCTTTTATCTCCACATACTTGAATTAAATCCTGTAGTTCCTCTTCGGTTCTAGCATCTGTGACATCTTCACAGGGTCTATATGCCACAGCTGTTTTACCACTTTCTGTAATAAAGTTAACAAGGATCAATTCAGAAGTTTCTTTGTTCTAAAACTTCCTGTACACAATGGTAGCACCGAATAATTAGACATTCTTTTGACTTCTAAAAGCAGAAAATAAGAGCATTTTCCTAGAAGTTCCCTCATCTGACACTTCAGTTTTTATCATAATTATTTGTGAAAACATATATAAGAAGTATCAACTTTGGTTCAAAAACTTTATGAACTTAGAAATACGAATTAAGGGATAAGGACATAGAAATTAAAAGCTGTGGAAACAAAAATGTTCAATCACAATACAATTAAATAGGAAGGCATTAGGTGGGAGTCAAAGTGAGTTCAAACCTGGGATAGATACCACTGGACTATAATAGATACTTCCAATTAGAAGCAAGGCAAGTGCCTACTCCTTGGGACCAAAATTCTACCAGACACAATGAACATAGCTTTAGAGACAGAGACAGAGAGAGAGAGCATTTGAACATTCTACTGGCAGAAACTGGCCCATGTACATTCTGGACAATACAGCTTTCCTCAAGGCAAGCTAGGGCCACCACGCTTTTTGGTCTAAGGAGTTTTGGGTACATATAAGGAGTACCTTGGCATATTAGGCACAAACAACCCAGTCATTTAGTTTGGTTCTTAAAGGTTGTTACCCAGAGTTGACAGCTGATGGAGATTTTGCGTGATGACCAGGAAAATCACACTTCACTGGAAGGATTGCCCAGGCTGGAAAGCCAAGACCAATCCAGGGTCAACTCTTACAAGCAAATAAGGTCTCTGACAACTTAGCTATGATTCCTCAGTCTCTAAGCCTGCAGGGCTGTGAAGCAGGGCAGCGGTTCTCTTCCGGGAATCTACTAATCATAAAGTTTCGTTTGGGCACAGCCTGTGCCATTCTCACCACTGCATAACTCGATAGGGAACAAAAACAATCCTATTCAATCGCATGACCACTTTCAAGGTTTACAAAAACGTAGCCGATTATTATATAAGAATCATATTCACCCAATACATCAGAAATGAAAACTGAAATTAAACTGATTCCGAAAACATAATCTAATAAACTCTTCAACAAGAAAACAGCAGTAATATTAATAGTCAATATATTTTGTCTGCTTACTATGTTTCCGGCATAGGTCTAAGCTTTTTAGATTCATCATCCCATTTACTCTTCCAATATCCCCCATTTGGTGGTAAGCTGAATTACTAACCCTATTTGCAGATAAAGAAATTGCAGCTTAGAGATATTAAATACCTACAAATGTCTCTGGCTACAAAAATCTAAAATTGCAACAACAACAACAAAATCTAAGAGACAAAGTTAGGACTCAAACACAGGTGTCCAAGGCTTATAATCACTACACTATTCTGTATGAGAAGCAAGCAATTGAGGAAGAACTGGATCAAACACTTTCTGTATGAACTGAGGCCAGTCATTCTACATCTAAACACTGGGGACAATAATATGTGCTGTCGTTCTTCTCATAAATGCCGCAAAGAACAAATGTAAGACTGCTGCTGTGAAAGCATCTGGTGAATGAAAGAATATGTAATGTTTTAGATAACCATTATTTTCATCCAATTCACTTTTCACATAAGTTTATTTGCTCACTAAAACTGAAGTACTTCAAGGACAATCAAAAAGGTCTTACCTAAAACCACATTCAGCAATTTCTGGAAGGCATCTGTCATAGCTTTCTGAATAGAAAGCTTCTGAGTTACCTTCCTTCCCATAAGGAATGATAATGACCCTAAATCCAACCAAAACAGATGAATTTAAAATGCCTATATGAATAACTGATTTCTAGGTTACATGTTTAAAACTAAAAATGCATCTGTGATTCTTAGATCATTACCTTAGTGATTAAGGGCAGGCACAACACTGGGGTACGGGTGAATGTCTCCGTTGCAGGTATACCCTGGCATGGCATATTTTTACTGCTCAGATCTATTCTGGAAGTTCCTAAAATACTACACGGGAAATGTAAACCAAAAACGTGGCACAAATCTCATATTACTCACAGATTTCAAATGGACAAGCTGAGGCTACACCGCTACAGACCCTGCTCTCCCGTGCGTAAAGCGCTGGACTCATACAGTGAGATAGATTTGGTTGTAGTGCAGATGATCTGGACTCTACTCAACCATCACCCACTCAGGTGGATGGTGGAGCCTCCTCCACCCCATTCGCTAACAGCCCTGCCTCTGACTTAAAACCCTAAGCCCAAGTGCCATGGATTCTAGGAAAAAAACTGAGTACCAATCGGAATCCCCTTTCTAGGGATCTACATTTACCTATTCTGCTCAGGCCCTTTTATAGGAGGCAAAGGACTGAACATTTACACAAGAGTTTATTTCAATCTTTAGACAATGATTTTGTTAGGATAACTGAAGGACAGAAGACATCTGTATTTGAAGGACTATTTTAGCACAAAAGTAATTATTAACCAAAAAAAATAATTTCCTAACTAATTTTCCCTCCTCCTAAGATTCTTGACAGGCAGTCAGTTCTAAAATTCTAAAGGTTAAGGTGCTGTCAGGTATTGCCTAAGACAAAAACCTATATTGTCGGGCAGAACCATTCTGCCCAGGGCTTTAGTTGCTTAGAAAAGGTGATGATGTATCTGAAAAGTTGAGTTTCAGAAAGAAAGGAAAAAAGAGAAATCCCATTCCCTCACCTCCCCACACACACACATACTGGAAAGCAGACCTTCCTCCAACTTATCCAAAGGTTCCTCAGCCATGCCAACTCCAGGACTCCTGCACTCTTGGGAGGGCAACACCACCTCTAAAGCACAGAAGAACTTCAGGCTTTGCTTCTGAAGTGGTGTCACAATATATGTATTTTCCCTTTTTTCAAGGTTAGAAAGATCCTGAAGCTGTTAGGATTTTGAATTAAAGGCTAGACTTCAACATATTCTGTTGTTAGAAATAAAAACTAAACTCCAGCAATCCCAGGTAATAGTTTAGGTATGCTATCCCTTCAAAATCAACTGAGGCTTGCAAATGAATGACTAGATATGGACAACTATTTTTTTTTATGATATACCATACAAATACTGGAGAAAATTATGGACACCACCATCCAAGTCATTGAGATTATCACTAATTCTAGGTGGCAGGCCAATGCTCAGATACTTTCATGTGGAAGTCTCTCACATCTCCTCCCCATAGCCCTGTTCTGTTCTGCTCTCTAAAGTCTAGGAGTTCAATGTTGAAAGGAGTCTGGTTAGTCAAAGAAAGTCTACAGAGTTTACCTTGATGATCCTTTTTGACCACCCACGGAAACCAAAGTTGTAATTTGCCAATTCTTGGCATCTGGAGCTCTTTAGGGCAAGCGTATTATGTTGAACCGCCTTAGGTCTGGTGCCGAGATGAACCTAAAGAAATAAAAGACCTAAAAATATCACAACCCTACATAGAGACTCATTTTGGAAATACCTGAGATTTATCAATACCAATTTTACAGAGTGGTTGTGAAGATTAAGTAGGAAATTTTTAGCAATGAGTTCACAGTGATCCCTAAATAAATGTTATTTAGTATTTTTAAGTCAGTACTTTTCTGCATCATTTCCAGGACCCCTGATTAACCAGAAGGTTCCCTGACCTCTGGTGGTGAAAGTGATGATGAAAGAACAAAGGAAGCCCGGCAGAAGCCTATTATGGGGCTGGGGGTAAGCAAAGGAAGTGAACTGTTTTACTCGTCTCATCCTGTAGCTCCTGCTTGAGAATATGACCTGAAGAGGAGACAAGATGGACCTGCCACTGAATTAGGACCTTAATCTGTAGCACCCCCTCCCCAAGTTACTAACCCCTCTTAGAAGAGGGAATACATATACCTCTATGAATGTTAATAAAGCAACCAAAAGAATTAGAGGTTCATCTGCATTAACAGGTTTCTTTGAGAGTGCAAATATTTCCATTCTTAACTCTCTAAAGAACGTACATATTACTGTGGAGTTTTTATATCACTAGTTGTTTCTTAAAGGTCCATTTCCATTTTGATCAGGGTGTAGTGTATAAATATAGTCATAAAAATTCAAATAATACAAATAAAGTCAAAGCATTGTTAATTCTTTATTGATTTGTTTGTGCATCTTCCTCTGTCACTAGTTTATGAGCTCCTTAAGTGCTTGAAGGAACCATACATTATTCTTTCCTTGTTACCAGAAACAAGCATAGATATTGGCATACAATAGAGGAGTGATGGTCTGCTGACTGAGTGAAGGAATGAGTACATAAGAAAATGAAATTACTTTCTCCAACTGAAGCTGCCTGCTGGGAAGGAGAAATGAAGATTAATTTTTAAATGTTGAGTGTCGCATGGGATGCTAGGCCCTGTATGGTGAGTCATAATAGATCTGTCCAGGACAATTAGGAATCTTCAGGAGGGCTCTGAGCCCCTGGGTAGTAGAGACAGCTGACATCTGGGATAAACTTGCCACAATTCTTCCTGGCAAACCTTTCCCTTCGTGCTACTGAGAAAAACTCAGATACGTTAGGCCTTTCCTTCATTTTATTTTAAGATGTTATTCTCTGATTTATAAAAAACAGAGGGGAAGTAAGATAAGAAGTATGTATACCTGCCAATGAATAAAAGAACACGTAATTCAACTTCCGTGCTGGTGCAGCGGTTAAGACTCCATGCTCCCAATGCGGGGTCCTGGGTTCGATCCCTGGTCAGGGAACTAGGTCTCACATGTATGCTCCAACGAAGAGTTTGCACGCCACATTTCAGGAGCCTGTGAGCCACAAAAAAAGGAGCCTGCCTACTGCAAATGGGGAGCCCACATGCCACAACTGGGGAGCCCTTGAGCCGCAACTAAGGAGCCTGCCTGCTGCAACTGAGACCTGGTGCAACCAAATAAATAAATAAAATTGAAAAAGAACGCATAAGTAAAGTAGGGAAAAATTTCGGGGTTGTGGGTAGTAAACTAAGGCTCTGCATTAAATAAAGAAATCTAATATGAATGCCCTTTCCTCTCAACTCTATAGTGACTTGGAGAACATTTTCTTCATAACTCTATCAGTGACGGGCTTCATGCTGTGAAAATTTCACAACCTACACTTATGGAATTGTCTTAATGTCCAATATAAGAAAAGAACTCATTACTCACAACTGATACCAAGTAACTGTTTCATAATCTTTCCAGGACCATCTGTAATATCTGAGTGGTTATGTGAAATGTTTGCAGGGTCTGCAAATTAAAGAATGTCTGACACAAAATCATTTCAATCCCAGGGGGTACTGCCAGGATTGAAGTACTGTCAGGGTGTTAAACAGGGTAAAGAAGTGGGAGGTAGTGTACCTGGAGTCACATCTGAGGAGAGTTCTCAGATTCAATATAGGTGAAATCAGTGAGTAAAGAAATATGGGTGAAAATAGGCAGCAAGGTCAGTAGGAAGTAGCCAGAACAAGAAGCCAATCAGAGAAGACACACAATTATAAAGAGAAAGGTCTGGGAAATCTAAGCCTCACTAACTTACTCAGAGGAATTGAAAAGGTCCTTGAAAAAGGAATGGTGGCTGAATGGAGGTACATAATGAAATGTTAATTCTGGGAAAGTAAAATTGAATGGCATGTTGATATGGAATAAGGTTTCTACAATGCATTAAAGAATATTTTAACCATTTTCTGGAATCTAAAGGGAGTTCTGAATAGGCAGTTTGAGAGTGATGAGGATGATGAAGCCTCCTTTATGTTACATCTGACCAAAGTTTGTCAAGCTTGGGACTTCCCTGGTGGCACAGTTGTTAAGAGTCCGCCTGCCAGTGCAGGGGACACGGGTTTGATCCCTGGTACTGGAAGATCCCACATGCCGCAGAGCAACTAAGCCCGTGTGCCACATCTACTGAGCCTGCACTCTACAGCCTGTGTGCCACGACTACTGAAGGCCATGCACCTAGAGCCTGTGCTCTGCAACAAGAGAAGTCATCCAATGAGAAGCCAATACACTGCAATGAAGAGCAGCCCCTGCTTACCGCAACTAGAGAAAGCCCAGGCAAAGCAATAAAGACCCAACGCAGAAAAAAATTAATTAAAGAACAATACTTAAAAAATTTTTTGAAAGGATTTTACTCATTCAATATATGTCTCTGACCACAATGGAATTAAATTAGAAATTAACAAATCTGAAAAAGCTCCAAATATTTGGAAACTAAACAACACTCTTCTGAGTAACTTTGTGGTCAAAGAAGAAATCAAAAGGGAAATCAGAAACTATTTTGAACTGACTGAAACTGAAAACATAATACGTCAACATGTGGGTTATTGCTAATGCGGTACTCAGCTTCCTCAACTTCCACCATAAACTGGAAAAACGAGAGCAAATTAATCACAGAGTAAGAGAAGAAAGAACACAATAAAGATCAAAGTAGAAATAAATAAAATGGAAAACAGAAAAATACTATTGATATTAAAAGGATAATAAGAGAATATATAGAATACTTTATACCAATAAATTCAAGATGAAATGGACAAATTCCTTGAAACACATGCACTACCAAAGTTTACTCAAGAATACAGGTATTAAAGAAATTGGGTGTGCAGTTTAAAATTAAGGAAGACCTAAATAAATGAAGAGATAAAATGTAATCATGGATCAGAAGATTCAATATTGTTAAGACATCATTTCTCCCCAAACTGATTTATAGATCAAAATACCAGTAGGCTTTTCTGTAGAAATTGAAAACCTAATTCTAAAATTCATGTGGAAATAAAATTTAGAATAACTAAAACAACGTTGAAAAAGAACAAAGTTGAAGAACTAAGAGTAACTGATTTCAAGGCTTATGAAGTAACACTTTCAAGACATTGTGATAGTAGTGTAAAGATAGACAAAAGGATCAAAGGAAGAGAATAGAATGTTCAGAAGTAGAGAGATGTGAACAACTGACTTTCAGGTTCAAAGGCATTTAAGTGGAGAGATGATAGTCTTTTCACCAAATGATGCTGGAACAATTGAATATACAGGTGCAAAAACCAAACAAAAAAAAAGAACTTCCATCCAAACCGTATACAGAAAGGAACTCAAATTGGTTCAAAGATCTAAATGTAAAACATAAAAGTATAAAACTTCTAGAACAAAACAGGTGAAAAATTTTATGACCTTGAGTTAGGCAAGATTTCTTAGATACAACACCAAAAGCATAATCCATGAAAGAAAAAAATAGATAAATTAGACACTATCTAAATTAAGAATTTCTGCCCTGCAAAAGACACTACTGAGAGAACAGAAAGATGAGTCACAGAATGGGAGAAAATACTTAGCAACTTACATATTGGATAAAGGAGTAATTTCCAGAATACATAAAGAACTCTCAAAACTCCAGAAAAATATAGATAAAAGATTAAAAGATATACAGATGGAAAATAAGCATATGAAAAGACGTTTGACATGATTAATCATTAGGGATGCTACGGTGAGATACAACTACACACCTATTAAACTACCTGAAATTAAAAATACTGAGCATAGCAAGTGCTGGCCGCAACGTGAAGAAAATGCAATTCTCATACACTGCTGGTAGAGATGTAAAATGATCAAGCCACTATAGAAAATAGGTATTTTTTAAAAACTTAAACATACACTTACCAATGATCCAGCCATTCTACTTGCAGGTATTTGTCCAAGGGAAATGGAAGTATACATCCATACAAAGACTTGTACACAAATATTCATAGCAACTTTATCTGTAATAGACAAAGTCTGAAACAACTCAAATGTTCATCAATGGTGAATAGATAAATTGTGGTTCATCAATATAATGCAATACTATTCAGCAATAAACAGAAATGAATTACTGATATATATAACAATATGGATGAAAATTAAAATAATCATGCTGAGTTAGAAACCAGTTAGAAGAAAGTATACACTGTATGATTCCATCTACATACAATTCTAGAAAATGCAAACAGAAAGCAGAGCAATGGTTGCATGGTGATTGGGAAGGGCAGGAACAATGGGAAGGAAGAATTACAAAGAGACGTTAAGAAACTTTCTGAGGAGATGGACATTTTGATTTTGGTGATGTCTTCATGGTGTTTATATATGCGTGTGTGTGAACACAGATTATTGTATGTCAATTATACCTCAAAAAGCTGTTAAAAGAAATGATGTTATATGAGAGAGACAATTGGGGAAATCTGAATAGAAACTTCTTATAAGGTAATATCATTGTGTAGGAATTTAATTTCTTCAATACTGTGTGTTAACAGTATTGTAGTTACATAGGGAAATAATTTTTAATATCCAGAGAGGAAGGCATCTAGCTGACAAGAGAGGGATCGCAATTGTGGCAGATGCTGTTGGAGGCTGAGGAAGATGAGGCTAGAGCAGTGACCAATGTGTGATGGCGTGGTGAAGACACTGATTTGTCAGCTGACCTGACAAAGACGGTTGGAACAGACTGCTAAATACAGTGCCCTTTCTGCATACTAATCTCATGCAATCCCCTCACCTAGCCTTGGCATAACAGAAAGTTTCTATTAGCTTGCCATATTGGAGGGGGGATTGTACAGTTTAAGGTGCAGTAAGTTGTGTAATAAACTGTCCCAATAGGGTCCTACAGAAATAGTTTTTAAACTGCAAAGAAATGAAACTTGACCCTTCCCTCACAACATATATGAAAATTAACTCAAAATGAATCATAGACCTAAATGGAACTATACAACTTCTGGAAGAAAACATAGGAGAAAATCTTTGTGATTTTGGGTTAGACAATGGGGTCTCAGACAAAGATTTCTTAGATAAGACACAGAAAAGCACAAACCATCTAAGAAAAATTGCTAAGGGACTTCCCTGGTGGTTAAGGCTCTGAGTTCCCAATGCAGGGACCCGGGTTCGATCCCTGGTCAGGGAAGTAGTTCCCACATGCATGCCGCAACTAAGAGTTCACATGCCACAACTAAGAAGCCCATGAGCCGCAACTAAGGAGTCCATCTGCCGCAACTAAGACCCAGAACAGCCAAATAAATAAATATGAAAAACAAGAAAAATTGCTAAATTAGAGATCATCAAAAATTTAAAACTTCTAGTCTTCAGAGACACTGTAATACAATGAAGATAAGTCACAATCTGGGAGAAGATATTTACTAAACACATATCTGAGAGAAAGGACTTTTTCCATTGCTTTTTATATAAAGCACTCTTAAAACTCAATATAAATATCCAATTTAAAAATGGATTTGAACAGACACTTCTTTAAAAAGATATTTGCACATCAATAGACACTCAACATCATCAGCTATTACAGAAATGCAAAATGTGGCAAAAACCACGAGATGCAACTACACACCTACGAGAAAGGCTAAATTTTTTTTAAAAACACATATAAGGATCAGGTGACGATGTGGAGCAACTGAAGCTCGCATAAACTGCTAGTGGGAAAGCAAAAAGGCACAGGCACTTTAGAAAACAGTTTAGCAGTTTCTTAAAAAGTGAAATATGCGCTTAGCATATGATGAAGCAATCCCACCCTTAAGTATTTTACCCCAAAGAAATGAAAACATATGCTCGCACAAAACATGTTCACACACACGTGTGTTTTCAGAGGCTTTGTTCAAAACTTCCAAAAAACTAGAAAAACCTCAAATGTTCATCAGTCACTGAATGCGTAAACAAACTATGTATCCACTCAACTAGAATACTGCTCAGCAATAAAAAGGAATGAAATACTGACAGGTGCAACAAAACAGATAAATCTCCAAAGAGATTGGCTAAGTGAAAGAAGCCAAAAACAAAAGGTTACATTCCACATGATTTGTTATAAGACTTTCTGGAAAAGGCAACATTACATGGACAAAAATCAGACTGGTTTTTGCCAGGGGCTGGTAGTGGGAGGAGGATGGATTGACTACAAAGGGACATGAGGGGTCTTTTGGGAGTACAGAAATGTTCTTTACCTCAAATGTGGTGGTGGCTACAGAACTAACTATACGTTTGTCAAAACACATCACACTGTATATTTAAAAACAGTGAATTTTGTGAAGTGAAAATTGTACATTAGTAAACCTGACTTAAGAAAATAATAAAACAAACATAAAAAAAACAAATGAGTGAAAATAAATGTAAGAAAAATCAACTTACAGTTTTTCCAATTCAAGGGTCATCATGACGATGCTTTCAATTGCTGTGACACTTGTGTTGTTCCCATGTCTCTGAAGGAGAAGCCCAAACATGCATGATATAAAACCCAAAGACAAAAATTCTATACTTAAAAAGATACTTAACATGTGATTACTTCAATTCTGGCTTCTTACTTGCCATAGATGATAACTCCAAAGAAGTTAAGTTTCTTCTCTGAAGAAATTTACATTTGCATCATCAAATGAATGACCTTGGTGCTGAACAGCACAATCATTTTTTATTATCCTACCTTCTCATTTTCAATTGCATCTACCTCTTTGATCACTCTTCTTTAAAAAAATAATGTACCCCTTATTCCTTTTTGCTTTCTGGGATAAATAATATTCCTACACGCATCTACATCTTCATAACTATATGTGTTCTTCAACACTGTCCTCATTCTCTGCTGGCTGTCTTACCCGTATATGTTCTTTCTTAATCCTTTTCTTTGCCAATAACTCTTATTTTCAATAACCCAGTTAAAATCTAAATTACGACTTTTTAGCCAAAGTACTCAATCTTTGACGAAAGAAAGAAGGAGCAGAAATTATCTCATGAGCCATGAAACTGTTGCAATACTTACAAATATTTTAATGCTGGCAGTGTAAAAAGATAAGAATCTTCAACTGTTGTCAAAGGTTTACAATTGAGAATTCTGAAAAATGGAATGGAATTAAAATTATCTGCATTTTCAATTACTTCCATGAAAGCTTATATTCATTTTTTTTGGTATGGAACTTGAAGGTCAAAAAAAAACCATTTTCTCACTTTACCTATAAATCACCATTAGAATTTGTAAAACACCCTTTCATTGGGAACTAGGCAGGTCTCTAGACGATAAAGTAGAGAAGAGAAACAAACAAAAAAATAGAAAAAAAGTGGCTAGCATAGAAAAAATATGCCAAAGAACTTTTCAGGTTCAAAACCCTCGAAGTGACTATACTGGTAGGAAGCCCTTGCTCTGTAAAAAAGTACTATTTCTAGTGTCCTCCATAATTCAAGGTGATTTCTTTCATCTCCACAAATTTTTTGAAAATTTCATGATTTAAACTACCTAATTAAAGACAAATATAGGTCTAATTCCTTGGTTCTGGAGCCAAAGAAGAGATAAATCCGAGAGGAACTGGTGAAAGCCATACTACCATCACATAGTCCATGTGTATTCTAGTATCATAGCCTTTGTTACTGTGTATGTAATCACTGGTTTACTTGTCAGTGTCCTAGATTGTCAGCAACTTCAGAGCAGGGACCACACTTTATTGTCATTATTATTACTGTGCCTGACATAGTGGCTATATATTTACTAGGTATTTAATAAATCTTTGCTGAATAAATAAATAACATTTTGTTTATATATCAATAAAATAAACAAATTAATTTGGGGGAACAAAATTTTATTCCAAAATGCTGGAATAGATTTTCTTCTTAGTTCTTTCTTTTTTTTTCTTCTTCCTTTGCTCTGTAAAACAAATAAGGGAAAAAAAAACCCAAAAGAAACAGGAAGAAAGAAAAGAATATATGACTTTAGGTTAACTCTACTCAAGAATTACTAGTGTACTTTTGCAGAATATTGTAAAGATAATCATCAAAACTAATATCTTTTGGGTTGCCAGGGATCTGTGATCAGCATTTAACATTTAATCCTCACAGTAACCTTATGTGATAGATATATTACCCCATTGTACAAATGAGGAAACAGAGGCACAGAGAAGTTACATAACTTGTCCTAAGTCATCAAATTAGTAAGAAGCAGAGCTGGAATTTGAACTCAGTTCTGACTCTAAAGCCTGTGTTTAACATGAATGAGAAAAATAAAGGGGGGTTTTTAAAATATCTCTCATTTTAACCTTAATTTGGAGAGCACTAAATATAGAAATACCTTTTCAAACTTCATCTACCCATCTGGGAAAGCCTCTATGAGAATTATATTTTCTCTTTTTATTTATTTATTTATTTTTCTTTTTATTTATTTTTTCCTTCATCATCTCCCATAATAAATATTTAATTAGCCTATGGTCATTGAGACTTTAGAGATTTTAAAAAACATTGCAGGAAAATCAGTAATAAAATGATGGAGGAAGGACATCTAAAAATTCATCCCTCCATAGAAGCAACAATAACAATAACAACAACAACAAAACTGGCAAAAATGGTCAGAATCAACTTCTTCTGAACTCTGGAAATTTAACCAACAGGCTCGCAACACAGTGGGGAGCAATTTATTCAAGGAAAACAAATTAATTTCTGTAAGAACAATGAGATCTGTGTTGCTTGAACTTGTCCTTGACCTTTGCTCTCCATGCCAGTGGTAGCCTTGAAAAACAGCCCACATCCCTGGTATCAGAAGGAGCAGCATGGTCTGGGAGGTCCTTCAAAAAGACTCATTCCCAAAGAACTGTCATTGTTTTACATGTCTGGTGGTCCCCTGGAAGACCTCACGTGAAAGGCTTGTCTTTGACCTGACCATGAGCAGTCTAGTGAGAAAAGCCTCTCCTCAGGTGGCATTTCGGAAAACATTTTGAAGCAAATATTTTAACATGGCACTTGCATGAGACAATGGATAACAGTTTGGGGCAAAAAACAGCCCAACCAAAAAGCTTAAAAACAAAAGCTGAGGTATGAGATGTCCACAGAGACTGAAATGTTCCAATGTATTCCTGGGAAACTGGAAGACCACAAGACATATTCCTGGGAATCTAGGAAAATAACTGTTAGCATTAATAAATGAATTCAGCGAGGTTTCAGGATATAATATCAACATTATTTCTAGGGCTTCCCTGGTGGCTCAGTGGTTGAGAGTCCGCCTGCCGATGCAGCGGACACAGGTTCGTGCCCCGGTACGGGAGGATCCCACATGCCGCGGGGCGGCTGGGCCTGTGAGCCATGGCCGCTGAGCCTGAACGTCCGGAGCCTGTGCTCCGCAACGGGTGAGGCCACAACAGTGAGAGGCAGCATACCACAAAAAAAAAAGAAAAGATTTCTACACACCAGCAATGAGTAATCCAAAAGTGAAATTAAGAAAACAATTCCATGTGTAACAGCATCAAAACAAATAAAATACTTAGGGAAAAATTTAACCAAGTAAGTACAAGATTCGCACTGAAAAGTAAAAAACTGTTGAAAGACATTGAAGAAGATCTAAATAAATAAAAAGACATGCTGGATTCATGGACTGGAAGATAGTCATATTAAAATGTCACTACTTCCCAAATCGACCCACGGTTACATTGCAAATCCTATCAAAATCCCAGCTGACCTCTTTCCAGAAATTGCCAAGCTAATTCTAAAATTCATATGGCAATTCAAGGAAACAGAATCACCAAAACAATGTTGGTAAAGAACAAAGTGGGAGGACTCACACATCCTGGTTTCAAAGCTACTGCAATCACAGTGTGGTACTGGAATAAGACAGGACATGTAAATCAATGGAACATAAATGACAGTATAGAAATGAACCCTCATATTTATGGTCTATTGATTTTCAACAAGCATGCCAAAACAATTCAATGTGGTAAGAAGAGTCTTTTCAAATGATGCTGGGACAACTGTACATCCACACACAAAATAATGAAGCTGCACTCCTACACTTCACACCATATATGAAAATTAACTCCAAATGGATCAAATATCCAAATGTAAAGAGCAAAGGCTATAAAACTCTTAAAAGAAAACACAGGAGTAGTCCTTACATTAGACAACAGTTTCTTAGATATAATACCCGAAGCACAAACAACCAAAGGAAAAATAGATGAATGGGATTTTATAAAAATTAAAAAGTTTGTGCTTCAAAGGACACTATCAAGAAAGTGAAAAAAACATATAGAATGGGAGAAAATACTACAGGTGGGAAGAATAAGATGCAGTTGGGAGAAGAAAATATAGTAGTTGCAAGGTGTGACAGTCTCAAAATTTTGAACTATTCCAAATAAAACAGCCACCCTAAATCATGGCAAAGGGCAGACCCAAGTTATTTTTGTTTTTAGCGTTTACGCCTTTCTAAATCTGAGAAGCTGCCAGGATTCTAGTACATAGCAAAAAGTGATGACAACACCCTGAAGTGTGTAAGCTTTTGTGTGTACATAGCTATCTAAAGGAAACCAATGCTAGTTGACTGGGGGAGCGTTAGGGCGGCTCTGTGACCACAGCTCAGTTTGCCTTCATAGTGTGGCCCCCCTCCCTCACTGATATTCTCCAAAATGGGGTAAATAATTTAATAGGGATAAGGCTTTGATTTTCCTCTTATTCTCTCTTGTTCTTGGTTCAATATTGGTGTACCACAGACAAGACAGCATGTGAATGCACTCTGTCTGGTTAAGTTATATAGCCTTTATACATTGTAGAGTCCTTCAGTTTCTAAAATCATGGAGCTTGTATTGTTAGAACCAATGAAGTGACTAAAAGAATCTTAAAAATAAGCCATCAGTCTGCACCTGCCTAGGTGAATAAAGGAGAAACACTATAAAATCAGAAAGAAAAAGTATACTTAACATTTAGGATTATCAACCACTGCTCCTTTTCCATAATATATTTCATTCCTGATTTTATCTGAGAGAGATATGATTACTACCACCAGTCAAAAAGTGATACTTTAGTAATTAATAAACTCTTGGTTCATCTTTGAGGTAGATTTCGGATTTAAAATAGACTACCACGCTGCTAACTACTTCACCTGATGTTTGTCAATAACATAGAAGCTTCATTCAAGAAACCTACTGACTTATAATTACCTGAAACCCGGTGATGAATCAAGGTTTTGTGGGGCCTGAAGCTCATCTACTTTGGGAAATCCTATCTAATAAAAACATGCAAAGTTGTGAATACAAAAATTGCTAGGACACCTCTCAAGACTTTGGAAGGGACCTATGCAAGTGAGGAGCCCTGAAGCCTAAGCTTCATTGAATTCATGATAAATCCACCTCAGTTGAGGCCCTTTCCCAAACTTATTTAATGCAGGCAACTTATAAACACCCCAATAATACGTCATTATAGGTAGTAAAATGACTTAACTCGAGGGTGGCATCTTCCCTTGGTGGCTTGCCTTTGGAAAGAGATGCAATAAAGTTTTTATCTCACCATGGCAAATATTTCCTGAATCAAATTTGCTTTGTCTATTAGAAAGACTTAGCCCAAAACAAAGACTTACTATACTGTGACAATCTTTTGAAAGTAACTGTGAATGAGTTTTAGGAGTACAGTACTAATTTATTTCCAACTCCAGATAGTTCTGATTCTTTCACTAACTTTTTCGGTCATTAGAGAGGAAAACAAATTCAAAAGGAACAAGTTGGTGCCTCTTCCATTACAAATCTTTTCTAACCTACCACCCACTTTCTACTTCATCCACCCCCTCCCTTACCTTGTTACCCTGCTGCATAGATGCTAGAATGGCTCTCATCTGTGTTTTCCCATCAACTTTCATCTTTCTCCTCCCAGTATGAAAGCTTCTTGGGGACAATGTCCTTGCCCTATGTGTCTTTGTATCCCCAGCACGTAGTACACTCCTGACACACAGTGGGCATGGTACTCAGTGAATGTTTTTGAATGAATTCATTAATTTTTAAACTGTGATTGATTGATTGATTTTCACAATATATTTTCCGGTGTTGCCTACATAACTATAGTGAAACTCTGATTCTTATTAGGAACTCTTGGTGTTATAGGATGTTTAGGAAAGGTGGTGAGTTTAAGACCTTGTATTGTCGCTACTAAAACCTCCTGGTGAAGGAACCTCATCAGCCTGCTCTCCGATGTGCTGGCAAAAGAAAAACTGACCCTTGGTGCTCTCTCCCCAAGGTAGGCATCAGCAAAGTAACAAGGGAAAGGAAGGAGGCCACTAAAGATAGGCATCTGCAGGAATTTCTAATCCAGTTCCAGACACAGCCTCAACACCTTCATTAACCAAAAATGTGTGAACTGTGTGAAACTGGATTTCTGACCCACAAGACAGGTAAGAGAGTCTTTTCCAAAGCCAGGTGTAGAAGAGCTCTTTTTTGCCTTGAGTCTAAAATCGCCTTCGGTCCATTGAATGCACCCACTATCATTTCCTTGTGTCATGAGAAATCACAGAATTTTTGAGCTGAAGGGGTGTAAAACCCACACTTCTTATTGAAGAGTAGTCAGCAAAGAACGTATATTGTATTAGGCTACAGCAATGTATTTTCCTTATATTTTTCACACTACAGCTGAACACAAACAACGTCTTTTTCCATATCTCAAAGGTTCCTATTGGCCACAAACATTACACTTCAGAGATATATGCTTTTTGAAAAACAATGTTCTGGTTGGCTGGGGAGATCCCTGTGGTGGGTGTTCAGGAATTCTTTCTGCTTTTCCATTTAAAAGAGCTAATAATGGTTGGGGAAGCACCCACACCTTTTGCTCCCTGAAGAATTCGGTGCTAAACTTAGTTCTTTGCAGCTCTGTGTTGCATACATTTTAAGCAGTTAGGAACTTTGCACATGAGCGGGAATCAAAGTTAAATTCAAAAGTGGAACTTCATGGGCCATTCGCATATTGGAGAGGCATCAGTGGGTTTCCATGACAATGCTAATTTGAGTGTTTTGGCTTGGTGCCTTTTATTGCCCGAGCCAAAGTTCAGTACTATGGAAAGCAGAGGGTTTCATATATGAGTTAAACAAGTCTCTTGGCCTCTTTGTACCTAAGTTTCCTCATTTGAAAAAAAAAAAAATAAATGGCTCTCAAGACATCCTTACCAGAATTCATACTGGGCTTACACCCAGCTAACCAATAACTGCATCATGTTTTTATACACAGTTTTTTACATGTATTCATCTTCTATTTCACTTACTACTTGTGTAAAAACTTCATTCCATGCCAGGCCTGAAACGTTCCAAAGCTCAGTTCTGTGAGTAAACTGCAACCAAGATTTCTACAAAAAAAGACACAAGCAAAAGAAAAAGAAAAATATATATAGTTTCAGAATATTTATCCTTTGGCAATAATTCTAATTTATCTATGATGAAACATAACATCACTACTCCCTCCATGCACTAAAGAAATCTCACTGTGGAAGATATTATGATTTATACTTTCATGATTATATATGTGGTGCATTACATACAAAATAGTAAATGCTCATTAAATACTGGTCTTAAGTGATCTTTATTTCTCTAGAAAGGCAGCACTATAGACATTTTTGGCTGGGTAATTCTTTGCTGTGGGAGGCTCTCCTGTACACTCTTGGATGTTTACTAGCATCTCTGGCCTCTGTCCACTAGATGTCAGTAGCATATACAGATCTGACAAGCAAAAATGTCTCCAGACACTACTAAATGTCACCTGCGTGCAAAATCACCCTGGGTGAGAACCACTGCTCTATAATGATTCACTCTGATCTGTGTAATAATTCTCACACTAATCTTTGCTAGAGACAAAAAGGATTTGCTACAAAATTTTACTGGTAATTTTAATCATCTTTCAAAATGAGTAACAAATTAATTTTATAAAAAATTAAGCTTTATAAAAATTCCAAATATAATGAAGTTATATTTGTAACTTACATAAACTGCAAAAAAGGTAGTAGTTCTAATGTAATTTTTTCGACAGATGGTATTTTATTGCAGGGAAAATCTCTAGGAAAATTAAAAGGAATATATTGCTTCAATTTGCTATTAGATATCTAATTAGTAGGAATAACTAGTAGAGGTTCGCATGATAATAATAAATAAGAAGCTTTGGTCTAAACTCCAAACCTTAGGAATTACTATTTGAACCTTTCAGAGTTCCTAACCTTGCCTTCACCTCTCTTAAAAGTCTCACATTCAGGATCTTCATAAATTAAATATACAACTATAGATCCTGATGGATTTTGGAGGTAATCTTTCCTGAGAGAAGAAGCATTGATTAGATTCCACCTTTTGTGGTCTAATCAAATTCTAGATTATGAGCCCAAAGTTTTTATCTCTATATATCATTATAATTTCTAATATTAAAAGAAATATTCTTATATTTACGCACTTCCCACTATAGTTCTGCTTTTCTACGCCAATTCATTACCAGAAGAAATAAAAGATAACCTTTCACACGACTTGAAAGGAAGTTATTTCTATCATTAATATGTAATGTTAATTCAGGATTACACTTTCTATCATTTTGACTTTTATTCGAAAATACCTACTCTTGACTATAGCTGACTATCTTACTTCCATTGATTCCAGCTTAGTCTCTCATTTCACCTGGATGGGTATAACTGTCTTCTGACTGGTGTTTCCATCTCTACCCTCTCCCTTTCTAAGCCATCCTCCACGCGATCCCCAGATTAACTCTCCAGAAGTGGTTCTGAAATACCAGCATCACTTGTGAATTAATGAAGATACAAATACTCAGCCCTACTCTGGACCTCTTGAATCAGTAACTGTGGGGGTGGAGCTTCTGTTTTCACAAGCCCTCCAAGTGGTTGGTTCTCTTCCAGGCTAATGCTTGTCCTAAAGCACTGCTGTGGTAACATGCTAGCTTGGCATGTTATCCTTGGCTTGGCCTCCAAAGCCCTAGATGATCTGGCTCTAATCCCCTACTCTTCCCACTTGTACTCTACAGGTACTCAAGAGTATTTTTCCTGTGTTTTGCCTTTCTCCCACTTTCCTTTTGCAACCTTATTCTTCCCAAGATGTCTGTCATTGATACCCAATGGCCCTTCGAGGTCCCGTTTAAACAGCATTGCTCTAGTAACATCTTCCCTGATCCAATTTGAAGTCTTTTTTCCTTCTTTTGTGCTCCAGCACCAACTTGTAGCTCTCATTGCCCATATTCATTTCTTTCTTTAAATATAGCTCTTTTTGCAACCCATTTCCTCTGAGTATAAACTCCTTCAAAGTATGGACTAGATCCTGCTTATGTGCATCGTCTATCATATTTAAAGCCAACACGTGGACATAAAGCAAACTCAAATATTTATAAAATCAACAAATAGCTGGGGAATGGATAGAAGGAGGAAATGACTGTTTTAAAAGAAATGTAGTTTTATTACTTTATGGTGCCTCCACAGCACTTTGTCATTATGGTTTGAGCTTATATGCTTATTTTGCCTATGAGATCATGAGTTGCTAAGAGGAATCCTGTCTTACCCATCTTCAAGTTTAAAATAAGCCTCTTGTTTTCATCATTTGTCTCTCTTGCTTGAAAACTTGCAGTGGCTTCCCATATCTTACATCGGAACTTTCAAACCTGCATTGCCGATAGCCAAGGTTTTTCATAATCCTATCTTTCATTGTTACCTAACCCAATTATTTACAGCCAGACTAATCTATTAAATTCTGATCGTCCCTGCAGTCACACCTTTGCCTAGACTGTACTGCCTATTATTTTTCTGACAAATCACAGCCAATCTTTAAGTCCCAGCTAAACATTGAGCTTATCCATGCAGCCTTCCATGACCTCCACACCCCTGTGATTACAGGTTCTGGTGAATTACACCACCTATCTGTATTTCATTTCATACTTAATTATATATTACCTCCCTTTTAAGGCATATCCCCTTTCTTCCAACTTGTCATTGTTATTTCTGGAGACAATGCCATATACTTCTGCGGCTCCCAAAGTACTTAGCCCTGGGTTGGGCACAAATGGGTGCTACATATAGAAAGCCAGGGGACAAAGTTGAGTTCTAGATATAACTGAGGGATTGAATAATAATAATAGCTACACTAAAATATATGCTAGGCACTGATAGAAGAGCTTTACCTATATTAACTCATCTAAATCTCCCAATGAGATTGGAGTCATTGGGAGATTGAGGAGTCATAGGAGTCATACTATGACATGACTACCATAATCCCCATTTTACAGATGAGGAAATTGAGTCATAAAGCTAATAAATGACAGACCTGGATTCAAACCCAGTTAGTCTGGCTCCGGAATTTCTACTCTTAACCACTTTGTTGTATTACCACCAATGAGATGGGGAGAGGGACATGTTGCTGTAAACACGATGGAATAAAGATGAGAGAAGATTAGGTGTTAAGGAATTAAATAATGGGGTAAAAAATGGAGAAGGAAAAAACAAGGGCAATTAAAAGTAAAAGACTGGAGGAGAGGGAAAAATGGTAAGGAGGAGAAGGAAGATAAGGAATCATTGACAAACAAAAGATGAAAACAGAAAGTCAGTCAATGTGGATTGGGGAGAAAAGGAGGACCCAGGAAGACCTGAAGAAAGGCTGCCATGTCAGGCAGGATGCAGAGAACAAATGAGGAGAGGCGAATCTTACATGATGGTGAAGGTGCCATTGTAGGCGTTAGGCTCTGGCTCAGGCACTCTGTGGAGCTTCTGCTTTGGGCTAAGACCAACACACGCCAGCGTCTCATTTATGCAGGTACACAGCTCACATATGCTGATGTTTGTGGTGGCATCCTGTTCCGGCTGCTTCTTTTCTGGGGTATATTTTACACCAGGAAGGCCTGTGGATACTGAATACTGAGTCGAAGGAAAAAGAACTGTCTCAGATGCTCTTGGTTGCTGAGATATGTTAACTCCCAGGCCCACAGGTAGAACAGTGACTTGAGTCAGGTTTGGTTGTGCAAGTGTCACCTCAGGGTGTTTTGGAGGGGGAGCTGTAGTCTGCTGTAGGGATGTACAATGTCCAGCCTCCATAGTGGATTCTGGAGTGGTGGTTTGCTCTAGGTCCACATAATGAACTCTGACGCTGGATGATGTTGAATGCTGACCTTGATCCTTACTTGGATTTGGAACTGTCACATCCTGTTGGAATGGAGATTGAAGTACAACATACTGAGGTGCCTCTGGAGGCTGAGTTGGGGTGTGCTGCATGATTGGAGAAGGTACAGTCTCCATATTGGATCCTACAGTAATGGTAATTTCCACATCCATAGGTTGAATTGTGAATTGAATCAGGTTTGGCTGTGCAAGTGTCATCTCAGGGTGTTTTGGAGGGGGAGCTGTAGTCTGCTGCCGGGCTGCAGAATGTTCAGACTCTGTAGTAGGTTCTGGAGTTGTGGTAAGTTCCAGGTCCAAAGGTTTAACTGTGATACTGGGTGATACTGGATGCTCAGCATGATCCTGATCTGGTGCTGGAACTGTCACTTTGGAGTACAATGGAGACTGAGCTACAACTTCCTTAATGAGCTCTGGAGGCTGAGTATGGGTCTGCTGCATGGTTGGAGAAAGATCAACCTCCAAAGTGGATTCCAGAGTTAACGTAAGTTCCAGGTCCAAAGGTTGAACTGTGACCTCAGTTAAGGTTGGATGCTGAGCCTGAACTTGCTCTGGATTTGGAAGTGTCACCTCGTGGTATGTTGGAGGATCTATAGTCTCCTGCAGGGGATTGGAATGTTCACCCTCCATAGTAGGTTCTGGAGTTGTGGTAAGCCCCTGGTCTAAAGGTTGAACTGTGACACTGGGTGATGCTGGACGCTCAGTGTGATCCTGTTCTGGTGTTGGAACTATTGGGTTCTGATATACTGGAAGCTGAGCTACAGAAACCTCCTTAGGTGGTTCTGGAGGCTGTGTTAAGTTATCCTGCATGGTTGGAGAAGGTTCATCCTCCTTAGTGGGTTGTGGCCTTATGGTCAGTTCAAGGTCCAAAGGTTGAATTGTGACCTCTGTCAAGGTTGGATGCTGAGCCTAAACTTGCTCTGCATTTGGAAATGTCACCTCGGGCTATGTTGGAGGAACTGCAGTCTGCTGCAGGGCTGCAGAATATTCAGCCTCCGTTGTAGGTTCTGGAGCTGTGGGAAGACCCTGGTCCAAAGGATTAACTATGACTCTGGGCAAGTTTAAATGCTGAGCTTGACCCTGTCCTAGTGTTGGAATTGTCATCTCATAATGCACTGGAGTTTGTGCTACAACCTCCTTAGGTGGTGCTAGAGGCTGAGATGGGGCCTCCTGCTCAGCTGGAGAAGGTTCTGTCTCTTTAAGGGGTTCCAGAGGTAGGCCTGGGAACGCCTGTTGGACTGGAGAAGATTCCATGTTCTCAGGGGGCTGTAGAAGGTGAGGAGGGTCCCTTGAGGGACTGGAAATAGTTCCACCTTTGCAGGGAGCTCTGATGAATGAGCCTGAAGCTCCTGCTCTGTGGGAGAAGGTACCACCTCCTTAGGGGGCTACGGACATATAACTGAGCTCCCCTGGGGAACCGGAGACTGAGCTGGGGCCTCGTCCTGGATTAAAGAAAGCTCTATCCCTCCAGGGGTATCTGGAGTCTGAGTAGGGTCCTCCTGCTGCACTGTAGGATGTTCAAGCTCTTACTGGGCTCTAGAGTTAAGACAACCGCAGGATCCAGGGGTTCAACTGTGATATTAGGCAACACTGGATGTTCAACTTCACCTGGACCTAGAGGTGAGAATGTCACTTCATTATGTACTGAAGGTTGAGCTGCACCATCTGTACAGGCCCCTGGAGGCTGAGTTGGGTGCTGATGCTGGACTGGAGAAGGTCCAACCCACTCAGTGGGCTTTGGATGCTGAGCTGAGCTCTCCTGCTGGCTTGGAGAAGGGTCAGTTTCCTCAGGAAGCTCTTCAGGTTGTGTTGGGGCTCCCTGCTGAACTGGAGAAGGTTCAACATTCTCAGAGGGGGTTGGATGCTGATCTGAAGATTCTTGCTGGACTGACAATGGTTCCAACTGCTCAGGGGACACTGTAGACTGAGCCGAGGTTTCTTGTTGGGGTGGAGAAGTTTCAACGTCATTAGTGAACGCTGGAGTTACGGTAAGTGCAAGATCCACAGGTTTAACAGTGACATCAGGCCGCTACAGAAGCTGAGCTTGATCCTGACCTAGAGGAGAAACTGTTGTCACAGGATGCTCTGGAGAGAAAACTACAGTCACATTAGAGAGCTCTGGAGACTGAGTTGGAGAGGATTCCACCTCACCATGAGACTCTGGATGATAAGCTGTGGCTTCCTGCTGAGGTGGAGAAGGTACGTCAGGAGCCTGTGAGAACTGATCTGGAGTCTACTGCTGGCTTGTGGCAGGTATAACCTCTTCTCCACGATGCTCTGGATACTGAGTTGGGGTCTCCTCTTGTACTGAAGGTTTATTATGTGTACTTTCTTCTAGAGTTCGGCTGGAGCCTCCTGCTGAACTGGCAAAAGTTCAACCTCCTCAGGTGGCTGTGAAGGCAGTGTGGGGGCCTCATGTTGCATTATAGAAAATTCTGCATTAGTAAGGGGCACTGAGGGCTGAGCTGAAGGCTTGCGCTGATTTGGAGAAGGTCCCACCTCTGGAGTGGGTTCTTTTGTTATGGTAAGCTCCACATCTGCATGTTTGACAATGACACTGGATAAGTCTGAATGCTGAGTATGAGGGTGACTTGGAGGTGAAACTGTCATTTCATGATGCTCTGGAGGTTGAGCTGGCTGTTCCTGTTGAGTCAGAGAAAGTTCCACCTCCCCTGAAGAAGGTTCTGGAGGCTGAGCTGGTTGCTCCTGCAGGGTTGCAGAAGTTTCTATCTCCGCTGGAGACAGAGCTGGGATCTCCTGCTGGGTTGCAGAAGATTCTGCCTCATTAGGGGTCTCTGGATACTGAGCTGAGGCTTCCTCCTTGGTGGCAGAGGTTTCAGGTTCTCCAAAAGACTCTGAAAGCTGAGCTGGAATGTCCTGCTGGGTTGCTGTTTTCACCTCCTCAGGAGGCTCTGTAGGCTCAGAAGGCTGAGTCGGTTGATCCTGTTCACTTGGAGAAGGCTCAGCTTCCACAAGAGGCCCTGGGGGCTGACCTGTGGGCTCCTGCTGGGTTGGAGAAGGTTCAACTTCCCCAGGAGGCTCAGAAGGCTGAGCTGGTTGCTCCTGCTCCCTTGAAGGCTCAACCTCTCCAGGAGGCTCTGGAGGCTTAGCTGAGGTCTCTTGTTGGGTTGGAGAAGATTCTGTCCCCTCAGGATGCTCAAGAGGCGGAGTCAGGGCCTTCTGCTGAGCTGTAGGAAATTCAGCTTCCGTAGTGGGCTCTGGAGTGATGGTTAAGTTCCAAATCCAGAGGTTGAAGTGTAACACTGGGCAAGTTGGAATGAGCGTGACGCTGAACGCCAGGTAGAGATGCTACCTCTTCATTCACTGGAATTTCATGTACATACTCAGTAGGGAGACCTGGAGCCTGAGTTGGGGTGTCTTGACAGATTAGAGAAGGTTCACCTCCTGAGGGCTCTCTGGAGGCTGAAATGGGGTCTTCTGCTGGACTGGAGAAGGATCAACCTATTTAGTGACCTGTGGAGTTATGGTAAGTGCCAGATCCATAGGTTTAAAAGTGAAATTGTACAAGTTTGACTGCTGAGCTTCATTTACCCCATGATGTGCTACTGGTCGAACTACAAGCTCCTTAAGTGTCTCCAAAGGCCAGGCGAGGGCCTCTGGAGGACTTGGAGTTTCTAGTTCCTCAGGGGCCTCTGAAGGCTGAGATGGAGCCTCCTGCTGAAGTGGAGGTGGTTCTACCTCTTCAGTGAGCTCTGGATGACGAGTTTGGGCCTTCTTCTGGGATGGAGAAATATCTCATCCTCCTCAGAAGACTCCCTGTCGTGTAGCTTTTGTGCCATATTTTCCTTGCGTGTGGTGTGGAGAGGCCTATACGTATCCCTATGTCAAAGTGGCCGTCTTCTCCCGAAAGAGCCCTCCTAGAAACAGAAAGGGAAATATTAATTCTGCATCTCCCCTGCTTTCTCTGGCCACAGTACTTTCTCCTCCTCAAACTTACCTGACTCTCACTTTCCCCTGAGCTTCTCTTATGCAGCAGAAATCGAAAAAAGCCCCTTGAAGGAAAACACACACAGTTAGTGTTACATGTCGTTTTTCATCTCTCTCACAATGTGTTATCTCTGGTCGTATTAGGACTAAATGGGTACCTCAGTCCATAATCACAATGAGCAAAATCACAAGAGACCCGGGATCTTGAAAATCATTGCATGCATGCTGTCCTTCCAGAAGTTCTCTGTGTCTGTCCAAAATGGCCCCCAGTGTCTCTGGGGAGACTTTTACATGAAGCTTAGCATGGAGTATAGGCAGGATTTTCAGCCCCACTCACCTTTCTTGGTCCTTGGCCAAGTGACATCGTGCAGAGAAAACACTGCACAACGGCGCTGGGCAGAAACACGGTACGCTGTAGATGCACTTCACACTAGTCCGCTTTGGACATAGTCGCACATGCAGCATTTGCTGGGGGTGTGGGTGTGGGGAGAAGGTGCTTTTATTTTCCTGGCTGCTCTATCCTATAAGTTGAATCACACCAAGTAAACACCTGAAACCAACAAGCAAAGTTATCTATACCTCTCTGACTTTCATACTACAGGCTGTCACTGAGGTGTCAGTGAATTGTGGGATCAGTTTAAAGGCCATGACCAGCAGGCAAACACAAAATACTCTTTTTGAATACAAATAGAAGAGAAAAACATCAGAGTGCACAATAAGTTTGTTTCAGAAACTACTTATGTCCATATAGTATGTGTATACCGAATTGTGACACAAAACGTAGCTCAGAGCCCAGGCACAGTGCGATCAGTAGAGAAGTCCTCAGTGGAAAGGGACCCTCTTCTTTTTGATAATCACTAGCAGTATGACCATGGGGCAAAGTATTTTCCCTTTCTCCTTCTCCATTGCCTTATTATTAAAGGAAGAGACAAAATACTGTCTAACGTTTCTCCCAGTTAAAATTCTATGAGGTTTGGATAAAGGCAATAGAGAGTACGGGCATAAAAAGCAGTAGGATGAGAAGCGAAGTTTCCTTTCCAAATTACAGAAGGGACTCATATGTTCTACCTTTTGTCAGCTTTGAGTGAGGCCAGCCCCTACATCCCCAACCATGTGGCCTTCCCTACCCTGGAGCCTCCTAGAAGGCCTCTGGCCTGGCCTGGTGCATCCGGCCAGCAGGAACAGGTACAACCAAAACCTCTCCCCATCCACCCTCTTTCCTTAAAGGACTAGTGAAAGCAGATGAATCGGTGCCAGTCCTGTTCTAAGTCAGCCTGGGATGGGGAGCTAATTCTGCTAATAAATAAATTAGGGTAAACCATTAGGGTAATTAAACATTCTTCCTGCCTTTAGTCAGGAAATTGAAATAGATGAGTTCTAAGTTCTCCTCTAGTTGTAAAATTCTGCTTTCAAAACCAATATTTACCTTCTGCTTCTTTTATCTTCCTCTTTTACAATTCTATGAGAATAAATCTGTTTTGAAAGAAAACGTAATCATGATTAGCCATTACAACTATTTCCAAATCCTTATTCATTCCTTTTTACTTTAAATCTTATCTACCCAGTGAGATGATAACTTTTTTAAGGAAAGGAATTCTACCCTGTTTAATAATCCTTTGACTCTTCCACAGTACCTAACATAGGGACTTGCATGCAGCAGGCGATATATTTTATTGACTGTTTTAGATGACGTTCAACACATAATTCCTAATAAAAACTCTTAGAAGTAGGAAAAGAAAATAAAAGTATCCAGCAGAAACCTAAGCATTGTTTTAAAGTCAAGACCAAGAGTAGGATGCCCATGATTACTGCTACTATTGATCACTGTGGAGGAGGTCTTAATCAGTATGATAAGAAAAATGAAGTATTGGAAAGGAAGAGACAAAAATATTTGCACGTGAAATGAGAGAGACCTAAAAAGACCAAAAGAATCAACCGAAATTTTATTGGAAGCAACATGAGTAAGATGGCTCCATACAAAATCAAGAGATCCACATATAAGCCTCAATAGCTTTCCCATATAACACAAATAACTAAGAAACAGAAGAAGCATCCCATTTACTATATCAATAGAAATGCATAAAGTACCTAGGAATAAACTTAACCAAAAATTTGTAAGACCTATGTGATGAAAATATTAAAACTTTTCTGAAGGACATTAAGAAGATGTACTTACATGGCATGAGATACCATCCTCCTAGAAGGTTGTAAAGAGATCAATTCTCTTCACAGTAACCTCCAAATTCAATGCAATCCATTTATAGCCAAAATAATTTTTAAATAAAACCTGGCCAGCAGACATTTGGCAGACAATATATGTAAGAATAGTTATGAAATGTATGAAAAAGAAGGTCAAAGAGTAGGATCTTGCCCTACCAGATATAACATATGTTATAGAGCAACTGGAATTAAGCAGTGTGATATTGGTACTCGTACAGGACAAGATAACTGGATCACAGAATAGAGTCCAGATAAAGATAGTATATTAGACCAGGGAAGAAAGACTAAACCATTCAGTGAAAGCTTTGAAAACAATTAGATCTTCATATAGGGGGAAAATGTTAGATCCCCTACCTCAACCACACAAAAAAACAAATACAACAAATTCTAGACAGATTATTAAAGTACTTGAAGAAAAGATTATGGATTATTTTTACGTCATGAGGTGACAAAGGCCTGGCTAACAAAACCCACAGCACACAAGCCATGAGGAGAGGTCGGGCAGATATGGTGGCTGACTGTCAACACACATCCTACTCTTCACAGCCCTTGTCCCCTTTTTCCCTGGATTGTTTGTCTTCTTCTTGTTGACTTATAAAACTCTTGGGAGTTCCCTGGTGGTCCAGTGGTTAGGCCTTGTCTCTTTCACTGCTGTGGCCAGCCCGAGGTTCAATCCCTGGTCAGGGAATTAAGATCCCGCGAGCTGCACAGCATGGCCAAACCCCGCCACGCCCAAACAAACAAACAAAAAACTCATTATAGTAAAGAAATACTGGCTTTCATTGAATTTCAGTGTTTCAAAACTTTCCAGTTTTTTTTGTCTCTAAGGAGACAAGAAAAAAGAGTGGAGTAGGGAGCACAAGCTTTGCAGTCGGCTGAAGCTGGCTTCTGCTTTTGGTTTGGCCACTGGGGCCTTACATCGATCTCCTTCATCTATGAAGGAGGGATAGTAATATCATCCTTACCGGACTGTGGGCATTAAATCAGACAATACATGGAAAACTCTTCCTCTTACACTTGGCATGAATCAGTGCTAAGCTGGTGTCACAGACAAGACGGTGGAATATATCAAAGGCTCTGCTTGTGGCATCAGGCTCTGAAGGCTCTTTCCCACTATAAGATTATAAAAATATTGCTTTTATTTTCTTCTAATACCTTTACGTGGTCTTTCTTCACATTTATGGAAATATGTTTATTTAAGATGAAAAATGGGGATCTGCTATTTTTTACCCCCCAAATAGTTACGCAGCTATTCTATCACCATTAATTCATTTTTTTTCACTGATTCGAATATTAAAACATGACATTTCAAAAGTCTTAAGAAAACATGGGTCTATTGCTGGACTCTATGCTACTTCAAATAAATATTCGGCTGCATTATTCCTCACTGTGGAATTGACATAACGCCTCATCTCTCTTCCGTTGAACACCATTATTGTCTGCCATAGGAAGAGCACTGCATGGCCCCTGTCCTCAAAAAGCTTATCATATAAGTGGGGAGAGGAAAAAATGGTTAGGACTCCTCGCTTTCACTGCCGAGGACACAGGTTTAATCCCTACTTCGGGAATTAAGATCTCGCAGGCGAAATCAAAACAAAAGGAAACAAATGCAAGGTTAACCTACATAGAAGTTAAAAACATAAAGAGGGGACTTTACAGAAATTGTAAAAAAGCAAAAGGACATATGCCAGCTGGAGATGTAGAGAGTACAGTGTGGGCAATGGCCAATGACTAGCAAGCTGACCCCATGCTAGTCCCCAGCCTCCGAGGCTCAGAAATCATCCTCTTCCTCACCAAGAGAGAACTCATGTCTTCCTGTTGTGGCGGTCTCACTTTATCAATATCACAGGATTGATCAAAACGCAGAATGCCAAATTATTACTTGACAATGAGAAATACATCTGTTCTACACACAGGGCATCCGTGTCTGCACAATCAGTGAATTATTACCTTCTGTGGAGACAGGCCTCTGTGGCACACTCAAGCAAAATCACACAATCGAAGGCTACTTGGTGAGAACAGAATTAGAAAAGGAATCAGCTGAATCGAGAATTTAATGGGAACGCCTGAGGTAGCTGGATCCATCCATCTCCTCAACAGGCACAGCCTGGCTGGTGGGCCTGACTCTTCAGTTATGCTGCCTAAGGTGCCATCTCTACTCTCGGGCAATGTGAGGATGGGCACTGCCCATGTTGTTCTCTCCTCACCTTTTCTATGCTTTCACTACTGACCAACCCTCCTGCAGATAGACACATTTCTCTTGACAAGTTAGTACATCATGTCAGGTTTTATTCAAGTCTGATAGGCCAGGAAGCCATTGGTCCTTACACATCTCTGCTCAGCTCCACGATGTGCTAACCTTGCTGTTTCTCTCCTGGGGGGCTGCCTTTTAAAAAACTGCTTACAACTTTTGTGAGTTCTGAGGGGAGGGGACTGCTTTGCTATGGCCCCTAAGAACTGGTGACAAACCTCACAGGACAAGGATCAGGAGGGCTGGAGTATTCAGCGAAGGCTTTATGAAGAAAGATATCTGAACTTGAGTTGGTCTTTAAGAGGTGCATAGGACTTCCACAGGCAAAGCAAAATAAAGGAATTTTCGATGGGTAAAGGCACAGACAAAAGTAGGAGTGGGTATGGTGTAACTAGCGTATAGTGAGGAGCTGCTTTGGCTGGAATGGGGGCGTGCCATTACAAGAGAAAAGGTCAATAAAGTAGGTTGGATTGGTAGGGTAGAATCAAGATTGTCAGCTTACTAAAGTCACTCTTTTAATGTTAGCAACTGCCTGTTGGGAAAAGTAATAAACCATTATGTAACTGAACAAAAGGTAAACAGGCTAGCTCCAGGAATAGGCTACTATAAATATGACATACTTTAGGGTAGCCTGCTGCAGGATTTTACTTGCAGTGTTTTAATGGAACATATCTACACAATTCCTAATACACCAGAGAAGAAAGCTGCTAAGTAAACCTAAGCAATTGACGAGATCACACTTTTATCTTTTAGGCATGTCCTTTTAGCCCTCCCAGGGTGACTGATAGCTCCATGAGTATGGAGATCCTATATCTATCATTTCAGCCAACAAGTAAAGAAATCAACAGTACAATGAGAGTGACAGGTGAGTACAACAAATCAGCATAGTTTTTTGTGTTGAACAAATTTTACTATCATGTCAACTCTGGCCTTCTTATAAACTTCACTTGTCAAAATAGTCCAATGGCTTGTTACCATGCATCCAATTCCATAGAGATCTCCTGGGAGTGGAGTTCCTTTAAAAATCCTGTGGGGACTTCCCTGGTGGCACAGTGGTTAAGAATTCGCCTGCAAGTGAAGGGGACGCGGGTTTCATTCCTGGTCTGGGAAGGTCCCACATACTGCGTAGCAACTAAGTCCGTGCGCCACAATTCCTGAGCCCGCGTGCCTAGAGCCCGTACTCCACAACAAGAGTAGCCACCAAAATGAGAAGCCTGCGCACCGCAATGAAGACCAAACGCACATAAAAAAAACAAACAAAAGCACAAGCAAACAAACAAAAAATCCTGGGAATATACTTTTCAGTAAAAGAACAAAGTGTATTCACTACTCATGATTAAAGAGAAGAATCAAGTAGTAGGAGGAGGAAAGGTGGCTTTGATTCTCAGTTTGTGGGTTCTGAATCTGAATTAATTATCATCCTTACCTCAATTAGACAGAGAATTGTAACCAAAATCGTCACTACTACAGTTACAGATATTGCCAAGATGAGTTTGTTGTTATAGCCATATCCTGGAACTTCTTTTGTGAGCTAAAAATAATAAATAACAGTTTTTTTAAAACAAGGAGATGGAAGGGATGAAAGCTAACTATTTTTAATCCTATTCTAAATGATAGTTAACTATTCTTAAAATACTATAAAACCCAATGCTTTCAGGCGAGTAGCTTCTACAAGAACAAGCCAAATTGAATGTTATTAATCTTATCATTAGCAATTTCTTCTACACTTTATTTATCTACACATTATTTATCTTGTGTTATGCCTTTTCTCGTCTACCCAAGGAATAGTGGCACACTCTCTAAACGAGCAAAGTGGGAGATCACTGTCTTAGCCAGTTTCATGGCTGAAGATAAGATACAGACTAGGAGCCCATGGTATTCCTGCTTGGGCACGTTAATGGCATGTCCTAAACTGAGTAAAAGTCCAGCTCCCATGTGTCAGGGGTTATCCTCACCTCACTTGACTCCTGCTCTTTCTGCTCACTCTGGGTTTCTGTGCTTTCACTGATATAGTTGTCAGTTTTCCACTGGTCCGTATGCCATTCCGCTTTGGAAACATTTACTTCTTGCTGCTTGCTGAGAAGTTTCATCAGGAGGCCTGTTTGAGACATGAGGTTGGCACAGGCCAGCTGCCCGTGTGTCTCTGAGCAGTCCATTTTCAAAGTCTGGATAACATGAGAAATGAGCCTTCGCATGTCATTGTTGGGGATGAGGGACCGTAGCTGCTGGTTTAGCTGAGTTTCAACTTGATCACCTGGGGATGTGAGCCCTGGGAAAGGGAAGCCTGTGGGCTTGGAGGATAATTCAGTGCCCGTGTTGTGGTACTCCCATTGTGTTTTGTTGGTGTGTTCAACAGTTGGCATACTGTTGTCTGCAGCAACAGTAGAATGTGCAGTGAAGACGTTCCTATGGGTAGTGTTTCCAGGGCCGTTTCCTCCTGGCAGAGTAGAGTTTCCTCTGGAAATAATTTCATCAGAAACATTTTATGCAGTATTGTTTTCTGAAGTAGTGTGTTCTGTAGGATGGTCTGAAAGAGAAAATAATGCTAGAAAAGGATTTTCCTGAGAAGTCACTTCTCTTGAAGGTGAAACAGCCTCTCGTGGAGGGGAATTTATGAGACTCCTCGCTACAGAGAATGGAGAGCTTGCAAGCATCATTCTATTGAGTGAACTTTTCTTTCTGAACTTTCGACTCCTTTTGACTTTGGGTTTTCTGTGGACCCGATGAGACTGAGTTTCATGGAAGATGTATTTTTCACCAGAAGGTGAGATTAGTTCAGGAGCCTCAATATTTCTAACTCTAGCCTTTACAGCTTCTAAAACAAAAATAGTGTGGGATAAGTCTTTTGATTTGCTTTTAACCTCAGATGGGGATTTTGGAGGGATGGAGGCACAAGGCCTGCCCTTGAAGTACTGTTTCAGGGAAGAGGAGCCTGCTGCCTTGTGTTCCTTTATGAATGAAGACTCTGCATTGGACGACTTTCCCACCAGCTGCCTGGGCCTCTGCACCATGAGAAGCTGTTTCAGCTTTCTTGGGGATGGTCTCCTGAGCCTTCTTTCTTTGGCAGTGTTCGCCACAGATTGGTGGGCATTCTGTTTCCTCCTGACGCTCTCATCTCCCACTGCTTTGAGGTGCATTTTCTGTATGCCCCTTGGGCCCCTGAGGACCCTGTTCACTCTCAGCAGGTGTTTCTCTGTAATCTCAATCTTTGCTAGGCTGTCTTTCTGTGGTTGGGCAGCTTCCAATTTCTTTTGAAAGATGCAGAGTTTAAACATGGTACTTAAATGGTTGGATCGCGTATGCGTGGCAGGTTTTTCTTCCTTTTTAACCTCATCGAATTTTTCTTCAGTTTCTGCATCTAAAAATTTTCCAGAAAGTGAAGTTTCTTCAGTTTATTTTTATTAGTTGAATTGTTGGGTACAGGTTTAACAGAAGGGCTCCTTGTATTGATTTTCAAAATGCCCAGTGGCATATCTCCATCTTGTGTATTTGAGAAAATAAGTTGAATGAATGGTAATAATGTTGATTCCACATCTCCTAGATTCCCCTCTGAGATAAAAGGCAGTATGTAATTCAGTGCACTGATAATATCACTTCTATTATTAAAGTCCAGCTGCTCATTCATGAAGCCTGACAAGCTGACAGCACTTTATCTGAGGATGCACTCTCTGACTCAATAGTCAGCTCGCTGCTGTTCTTCTTCCAAGCTTGTAACACCTTCAACGATCCTTCTGCATTCCCTATAGATGTTTCTTCATCTGCTAAAAATAACTGTTTTTGATCACTGAAGACTGATGGGACAGCTTTTAGTCAGTCCACAGCCAAATAAATTAGGAATCACTCAACGTTTGAGTGCCACTTAGGAGAAAAAGAAACACACACTTAAGCCTATGACTGTCAACAACAAAATGTGAAAAAGATATCTCTTGAAAAAGTGGATATCTACTCAGAAAATTCTGTAGCGTGACATATACTAACTATATTCAGGATTACTCCACTGGTTCCCAGGGGCCAGAAATGAAGAAAATCCAAGGCTGGAAGACAAATATTCCCCTACTCAGCTGGACTCTCTGCAGATCTACTGTGACTCCTCAAATTTATATACCCCATCCTGTCCCTCCTCAGAGGCAGAGGAGTGTGAGCCTTCCTCTATCCACCTCTTTAGTGTGCTTGTGTCCTTGCTACTATCACAGATGACCACGACAACAACCGCCATTAACAGGTCGTCATCTGGACATGTCCTTCTCCACCCACCCACCGAGTCCTTTGCTCAGTCCCTGCTTCCATATATCCCAGCCCTCATAACAGAAGGCTCTATACAGAAAAAAAACGCTATGTTCGCCTGAGCTCTTTGCTAAAAGTTGGGCAGGGATCTGGGGTATAAGAGATTTGCCCAATTGTAGGCCAACGTGGAATGTTCAACAAATCAATGGAATAATACTTGAGGTCCAAAATGCTAAAGGGAAAAAGCAACTTCTGTCAGATGGCTACTTTGCTTTCATTTCATTTTACTTCTAATATTTCCAGCTTTACTTGGGGAACCATCCAAAGCTTCTGACTGTGTGAAGGTAATGTATACCATTGTGTAGCTGGGCTTCTCTTCCAAAAGGATGAAAAGTATTTTTCCTGAGGGTCAAAGGAGGAGGGAAGTGTCATGAGAAAGGAGGAGCATGGGCTTGCAGAGAGCCCCAAACTGGGGAGAGGAGATCGGGGCACTAGGGTCATAGCACTTAACACCTCTGATCTTCTTTTTCCTCACCTGTAAAAGGAAATTAAAAATGCCTTTTCTGCCCACTTCTGGGGCAGGAGGGAGTAATACAACTAGTAAAAAAATTGGGGGAGTTCCCTGGTGGTCTAGTGGTTAGGACCCGGCACTTTCCCTGCTGTGGCCTGGGTTCAATCCCTGGTTGTGGAGCTAGGATCCCATAAGCTGTGTGTCACAGACAAAAAAAAAACACATTGTGTTGAAAAATCAGCAATATTGTCTTTATATAAGTAGCAAAGTGTTATTATTTATGATGTGTTCTAGATCAGTGATAGAGACCTGGATTCAAGCTACGTGGGCATGAAAGCACATTTTGGAAGTCACCAAGTTAGTGCCAATAAATCTAATATATAGCAAAATAGTTGAAAGCCCCTGAGTGCTTTGTGGATAGAAAAGTTTGAGATTCAGAGCAAGTTCAGAGCTGGACAGTCTAAGAATAAACTAGCTCTCCCATCCATTAGAAGGGCTAGGTAGCAGCTTCCGGTTATGGAAGCAGAAATCTCAGGCTCCAAATAGAACATAAAACACCATCACTTGTACTCTTTATAAAATTGCAAAAACAAACAAAATAACAATATATTTACACCTGTCCTATAAGACAAATGGTACTTGAGACCTAATGTATATAAAATCAGTTTACAAACTGTGAGGCACTATATCAATAAGTTCTCATTTGCAGAGAGCACAGCATAGGATATGTGGCCATTAATGTTAATTCCCTTCCCGCTTCCATTCCTTTCTCTTGTCCCTTTATGTATGTGGATCAGTAACATTATTAAGCTAACAATGTAACTGAGCAACAATTAGCTTAATAATGTAACCAAGACTCTGATTCTTACCAAGGGGGGAGGTCTTAGAAACTTAGGGAGCTGGAACTCTGAATGAATTAATTAAAATAATGAAATTACATCATTAATTTTAATTTTAAATTAATTTTAAAAATTATCATTATTGATTAAAAATAAAATAAAATTAAAAACTTATTATCCCGCAGTTGAGACTCACCACAACGTGTGAAGTCTGTCAGGCATCCACTGTCACAACACAGCTTGACTCTCTTACAGACAACCTCAATGGTATTTTTAAATTGGCAGAGGCAACAGGCCATATGGCTAGGTAAGTTCCTATAAATGGAAACACAGATAATTAAATTCATGGTAAAAGAGTTACTTGAGTAGGTAGAAGAGGTAGGCCAAGGCCACCACAGACCACTGCAAAAAGGAGTTCTTGGGGCATATGGACTGCAGAACTGGATAGGGGCCGGTTGGCCAATTGCTGCTCTTGACTGTTGTAAATAAATATAGAGGAGGAGAGATGGGCCCAACAGAAGGATTAGGATGGCAGTAGGTATGGTATGCCTAGAAAAAAGGGAATAGGGATTAGAATTGGGTGACATTGATCTGTACTTTAATTCAGAAGTATCTCCTTCCAACCCAAAAGCCTCACTTTGGGTTGAGAGTACACAGGAAGAAGGCAGACTTCTAAGAAGAGTCTGAATAAGACCGCACCTTCTGGAATCCCTTTCTCAGTTCCCATTTGTGAGTAGTAATATATTAGAAGTTATTCTAGTAATAAAAAAGCATCGTGTGGTTAAACAATAACAGAGATCGCATTGGCCAAATCTAGACAAAAGGAACATTCCAAAGAATAACATTATCATTATAATAAGGTATACCAGAGTTAATTTTTTAAAAAGTACATGAGTTCATAGTGATACTCAAAAGGAAAAGTGGGGGAGCTCTTCTGTATAGAATAATGTCAGCTAATAAATGCAAAATGGATGATAGAATAGGAAAGTGTCATTTTGCAACTATCAATGTAATAGTTGATTCAAAGATTATCACTGATGCACATTTGGGTGAAGAGTTGTTTGAAAGTAGGATCTTCACTGATCCCAAAGTATCATCCCACAGATTATTTATCAATCACCAAGGGGAAAAATAACTTTACCATGGAGAGCTATGGAAGAAACCACCTTAATCAAGTGATCAAACTTAGCACTGGGCCATCCTGCTGGGATGGAGAAATTTCAGCTTCCTCAGGGGGTTCTGTAGGTTCATCTGGGCTCCCCAAAAAATCCATAGGTAGGCACGCCTCAGGATAAATGGCATCCATACTGGGATCTAAATAATCACCCTGCAACTGTTGTTCTAGACCCTGAGTGTTTTTTTGAAATTGGCCTATACTTCCAACAATAGTTTTGTCAAGCCGTTGATGCTGAACTAGATCTTTCTTCAGGTTTGGGGGTGAAACAAAAAACTTCACTGGTTTTGAGCTCTTACTACCTAGAGGTGGAACAAGTATTACAAATGACTGGTGACCTTCAGCCTCCTCTAGACCTATGTGTTTAGTCTTACTTTTGTGTCGAGAAGGGAGAACCAAGGGCTGATTCTGATTCCAGTCTAGCACTGGAACTGCCTCTGGGAGCTTTTGCTGTTGGGATTGCTTGTTATTCAGATCCTGATGTGGAACAGCAAACTGATCTGGCCCTGTAGGCAGCTCTCCAACCGAATCCGTGTCCGGGTATGGAACCTCAGTCTCCGTCAGCTCCTGATGAGGGGGAGCAAATATCTGGACTGGAGACAAGGACTTTAAGTAATTAAAGCCCACGGCTTCTGCCAGGGGTGTAAGGGCATGGGGCAATTTGGGAGGAGGGTCTGAGGCCTGTGAAGACCAAGCCTCTGTCAGCCGCGGGGGGTTGGGGGTCACCTGGACGGGGCCCAGGGCCCACTCCGGAGGCTGAACTGCCTGGACTAGAAGCCACCGTCCTTGCCATGTGAGGAAGAGTCCTGGCAACCAATGGCGCAGCCAGGACATAACATGCGCCGGCTCCAGGGGCAGTGACCCAGGCCAGTGAGGAGCCGGAAGCACATCCTCTGTCCTGGCTGAACTGCTATGCCAGCGCCAAGGCGACGGCTCACGTTAGAAACCGCGCGCCCCGCCCCCGCCTAAAGTCCCTCCCGTTATTTATGACGTCTTTAGTTGCGCCACAGTTATTAGGCTCGTGCGGAGATCCAATCCGCGCCACCAGAGTGGGCCTTTTTCCCAGAGTCCCCAGGGCGCAAGCCACCCTTCCCCTTGCAAAGGCAACAATTACCTCCTGCCGGGCCCTCTTCCCAAACCCGCCCTGCCCTCCCTGGCCCCAAACAATGAGGCGGGATTTGGGCTGCAGACCCGAGTGGCCCCAAACTCCAGCAGCCCAGGGGTGGACGCGGGAGGGAAGGATACAGAGCTTCCCGAGGAAACCAAAGGACCTGGCATTCTGGGAAATTCAAAAGTGCTAGTCCAGTTCTGGCAATCTGAACTCTTCCTCCTCAAACCTGAAGTCTGAGAGACATTCTTGCTCACTTTGGCCACACGGTTGACAAGAAAACTAGCTGACCTGCAAAATGAGCACCAGTTAGGGTGGCGGGAGGGGGACACACCTTACAATTATGCGAAAATGTTGCCATTTCCTCCAAACTCTCAGTATTCACGTCTCATTATTCATACACCACTCTGTTATTAGGGGTCACCACTGAATCAGTGATGACTCCAGAACTTATGCAGGAGGGGTTTGGGGCAGGTGAGCAATTCATTCTGGGAAAGAGAGCCTAAAACCAAGTGAATGGCCCTTTGCATTAGCATGGGAAGACTTCCCCCATCCCAACTTGTCCCAACAGAGCCATTAATCTAGAAAAAACTACAGTGAGACTTTTCAGAGGTCTACCCTGTGTGCACATATGGAGAAGACAGTTAGTTAGAATGTTAAAGTCAGCATGTTAAGTAATTTTCTTGAAATACTGTAACTAGCACGAAGTTTACTTTCTTCACAGTCCTTTTCATAATCTATTTAATTTTACTCCTTTTTAATTGTCTGCTACACCTTTAACACCTAAACTCCAAGAGAGAAGGAGCTTCACCTTATTTCCAGTGCCTAGCACATGATGGTTTCTAAATGGAACTGATTCCAAGATTGGCCTCATTTAGGAGTGGATCTGTTGTTATAATCAGGTTTCCAGAATCTTTTGTATCAATACGGAACCCTTTCCTCTCACATTTCATAGGAAGCTAGACTTCTTAAAGCCCAAACATGGATACATTTCAAGTTCCCTGGACTGATTTAAATTGATTTAAAATAATTATTTTGTACAGGAAAAAACTTTCAAAATTTTTCAGAACATAACCACCTTTTCTTTCTCTACTTTCTTGCCTTCAAAACAAACTTTGCAACATTGGGGTGAGTTAAATAATCAGAAATCTAGCCAAAAATTAAGCTCTCAATGACACGAAACACATTTTTTGCTCCTTTTGAATAAAAATCCTACATGCAGTACATTAATGTTTTCTTTCAGAAATTACGTTGACAACTTAAGCCGTAACTCGAGGCATCCATATAACTGTTTTACAGAAAGGTTCTTTGGCAAAATATTTAACACAAGATACATATGAGATGCTGAGATCTGGGTAATATACCTTACTTGAAAGGTATGAATAGTTTTTAGACAGTGTAGCATAATCACACTTAAGACCATAGTTACTTTGTTCCCAAATCCCTGCAATTCTACTTGAAGGGAGTTCTAAAAGGCCTGTGTCTTCTCCTGTGTCCACAACCATAGACGTACACTGGTGGCCCTCAATCCTGCTCTCGAAACTTCAAATAAGGGGCCAGAGACAAGGTCCGGGACTTGGAGAAGTACTAGAAATTCCCTGCCTCAAAAGCACTTTCAGAGTTTCACCTTTTCCTAAGGAAGACAGAACTGAGTAGATATGCTGAAGTCTTCCAAGCCCTGCTGGTTGTTTTGAATTATGGCTATACTGGCTGTGTACCACTTGAGCTTTTATCTCCACATGCTTGAATTAAATCCTGTAGTTCCTCTTTGGTTCTAGCATCTGTGACCTCTTCACAGGGTCTATATGCCACAGCTGTTTTACCACTTTCTGTAACAAAGTTAACAAGGATCAATTCAGAAGTTTCCTTGTTCTAAAACTTCCTGTATACAATGGTAGCACCGAATAATTAGACATTCTTTTGACTTTAAAAGCAGAAAATAAGAGCATTTTCGTAGAAGTTCCCTCATGTGACACATCAGTTTTTATTATAATTCTATGTGAAAACATATATAAGAAGTATCAACTTTGGTTCAAAAACTTTATGATCTTAGAAATAAGAACTAAGGAATAAGGACATAGAAATTAAAAGCCGTGGAAACAAAAATGTTCAATCACAATACAATTAGATAGGAAGGCATCAGGTGGGGGTCAAAGTGAGTTCAAACCTGGAAGAGACACTACTGGACTATAACAGATACTTCCGATTAGAAGCAAGGCAAGTGCCTACTCCTTGGGACCAAAATTCTACCAGATACACTGAACAAAGCTTTGGAGACAGACACAGACAGAGCATTTGAACACTCTACTGGCAGAAACTGGCCCATGTACCCTTTGGACAATACAGCTTTCCTCAAGGCAAGCTAGAGCCCCCAGGTTTTTTGGTCTAAGGGGTTTTGTGTACATATAAGGAGTACCTTGGCATATTAGGCACAAACAACTCAGGCATTTAGTTTGGTTCTTAAAGGTTGTTACCCAGAGTTGACAGTGGATGGAGATTGTGCCTGATGACCAGGAAGTCAAACTTCACTGGAAGGACTGCCCAGGCTGGAAGGCCAAGTCCAATCCAGGGTCAACTCTTACAAGCCAATAAGGTCGCTGACAACTTACCTAGGATTTCTCAGTCTCTAAGCCTGCAGGGCTGTGAAGCAGGGGAGCAATTCTGTTCCCGGAATCTACTAATCATAAAGTTTCCTTTGGGCACAGCCTCACAGGGTGACATTCTCACCGCTGTATAACTGGATAGGGAACACAATCGACGCTATTCAATAGCATGACCAGTTTCAAGGCTCACAGAAACTTAGCCGATTATTATATAAGAATCATATTCACCCAATATATCAGAAATAAACACTTCAACAAGAAAACAACGGTAATAATAATAGTCAATATATTTTGTCTGCTTACTATGTTTCAGGCATAGTTCTAAACTTTTTATATTCATCATCTCATTTACTCTTACAATATCCCCCAGTGGTAAGCTGAATTACTAACCCTATTTGCAGATAAAGAAATTGCAGCTTAGAGATATTAAATACCTACAAATGTCTCTGGCTACAAAAATCTAAAATTGCAACAACAACAATAAAATCTAAGAGACAATGGTAGGACTCAAACACAGGTGTCCAAGGCTTATAATCACTACACTATTCTGTATGAGAGGCAAGCAATTGAGGAAGAACTGGATCAAACACTTTCTGTATGAACTGAGGCCAGTCATTCTACATCTAAACACTGGGGACAATAATATGTGCTGTCGTATTTCTCATAAATGCCGCAAAGAACAAATGTAAGACTGCTGCTGTGAAAGCATCTGGTGAATGAAAGAATATGTAATGTTTTAGATAACCATTATTTTCATCCAATTCACTTTTCACATAAGTTTATTTGCTCACTAAAACTGAAGTACTTCAAGGACAATCAAAAAGGTCTTACCTAAAACCACATTCAGCAATTTCTGGAATGCATCTGTCATAGCTTTCTGAATAGCAAGCTTCTGGGTTACCTTCCTTCCCATAAGGAATGATAATGACCCTAAATCCAACCAAAACAGATGAATTTAAAATGCCTATATGAATAACTGATTTCTAGGTTATATGTTTAAAACTAAAAATGCATCTGCGATTCTTAGATCATTACCTTACTGATTAAGGGCAGGCACAACACTGGGGTACGGGTGAATGTCTCCGTTGCAGGTATACCCTGGCATGGCATATTTTTTCTGCTCAGATCTATTCTGGAAGTTCCTAAAATACTACACGGGAAATGTAAACCAAAAACGTGGCACAAATCTCATATTACTCACAGATTTCAAATGGACAAGCTGAGGCTACACTGCTACAGACCCTGCTCTCCCGTGTGTAAAGGGCTGGATTCATACAGTGAGATAGATTTGGTTGTAGTGCAGATGATCTGGACTCTACTCAACCATCACCCACTCAGGTGGATGGTGGAGCCTCCTCCACCCCATTCGCTAACAGCCCTGCCTCTGACTTCAAACCCTAAGCCCAAGTGCCATGGATTCTAGGAAAAAAACAGTACCAATCGGAATCCCTTTTCTAGGGATCTACATTCACCTATTCTGCTCAGGCCCTTTTATAGGAGGCAAAGGACTGAACATTTACACAAGAGTTTATTTCAATCTTTAGACAATGATTTTGTTAGGATAACTGAAGGACAGAAGACATCTGTATTTGAAGGACTGTTTTAGCACAAAAATAATTATTAACCAAAAAAAAAAAAATTCCTAACTAATTTTCCCTCCTCCTAAGATTCTTGACAGGCAGTCAGTTCTAAAATTCTAAAGGTTAAGGTGCTGTCAGGTATTGCCTAAGACAAAAACCTATATTGTCGGGCAGAACAATTCTGCCCAGGGCTTTACTTGCTTAGAAAAGGTGATGATGTATCTGAAAAGTTGAGTTTCAGAAAGAAAGGAAAAAAGAGAAATCCCACTCCCTCACCTCCCCACACACACACATACTGGAAAGCAGACCTTCCTCCAACTTATCCAAAGGTTCCTCAGCCATGCCAACTCCAGGACTCCTGCACTCGTGGGAGGGCAACACCACCTCTAAAGCACAGAAGAACTTCAGGCTTTGCTTCTGAAGTGGTGTCACAATATCTGTATTTTCCCTTTTTTCAAGGTTAGAAAGATCCTGAAGCTGTTAGGATTTTGAATTAAAGGCTAGACTTCAACATATTCTGTTGTTAGAAATAAAAACTAACCTCCAGCAATCCCAGGTAATAGTCTAGGTATGCTATCCCTTCAAAATCAACTGAGACTTGCAAATGAATGACTAGATATGGACAAGTATTTTTTTTTATGATATACCATACAAATACTGGAGAAAATTATGGACACCACCATCCAAGTCATTGAGATTATCACTAATTCTAGGTGGCAGGCCAATGCCCAGATACTTTCATGTGGAAGTCTCTCACATCTCCTCCCCATAGCCCTGTTCTGTTCTGCTCTCTAAAGTCTAGGAGTTCAATGTTGAAAGGAGTCTGGTTAGTCAAAGAAAATCTACAGAGTTTACCTTGATGATCCTTTTTGACCACCCACAGAAACCAAAGTTGTAATTTGCCAATTCTTGGCATCTGGAGCTCTTTAGGGCAAGCGTATTATGTTGAACCGCCTTAGGTCTGGTGCCGAGATGAACCTAAAGACATAAAAGACCTAAAAATATCACAACCCTACATAGAGACTCATTTTGGAAATACCTGAGATTTATCAATACCAATTTTACAGAGTGGTTGTGAAGATTAAGTAGGAAATTTTTAGCAATGAGTTCACAGTGATCCCTAAATAAATGTTATTTAGTATTTTTAAGTCAGTACTTTTCTGCATCATTTCCAGGACCCCTGATTAACTGGAAGGTTCCCTGACCTCTGGTGGTGAAAGTGATGATGAAAGAACAAAGGAAGCCCGGCAGAAGCCTATTATGGGGCTGGGGGTACGCAAAGGAAGTGAACTGTTTTACTCGTCTCATCCTGTAGCTCCTGCTTGAGAATATGACCTGAAGAGGAGACAAGATGGACCTGCCACTGAATTAGGACCTTAATCTGTAGCACCCCCTCCCCAAGTTACTAACCCCTCTTAGAAGAGGGAATACATATACCTCTATGAATGTTAATAAAGCAACCAAAAGAATTAGAGGTTCATCTGCATTAACAGGTTTCTTTGAGAGTGCAAATATTTCCACTCTTAACTCTCTAAAGAACTTACATATTACTGTGGAGTTTTTATATCACTAGTTCTTTCTTAAAGGTCCATTTCCATTTTGAACAGGGTGTAGTATATAAATATAGTCATAAAAATTCAAATAATACAAATAAAGTCAAAGCATTGTTAATTCTTTATTGATTTGTTTGTGCATCTTCCTCTGTCACTAGTTTATGAGCTCCTTAAATGCTTGAAGGAACCATATATTATTCTTTCCTTGTTACCAGAAACAAGCATAGATCTTGGCATACAATAGAGGAGTGATGGTCTGTCGACTGAGTGAAGGAATGAGTACATAAGAAAATGAAATTACTTTCTCCAACTGAAGCTGCCTGCAGGGAAGGAGAAATGAAGACTAATTTTTAAATGTTGAGTGTCACATGGGAGGCTATGTCCTGTGCGGTGAGTCACAATGGAGCTGTCCTGGACAATTAGGAAGCTTCAGAAGGGCTCTGAGCCCCTGGGTAGTAGAGACAGTTGACATCTGGGATAACCTTGCCACAGTTCTTGCTGGCAAACCTTTCCCTTCGTGCTACTGAGAAAAACTCAGATACATTAGGCCTTTCCTTCATTTTATTTTAAGATGTTATTCTCTTTTCTGTATTTATAAAAAACAGGGGAAAAAGATAGGAAGATACCTGCCAATGAGTAAGAGAACACATAATTGGAACTTCCGTGCTGGTGCAGTGGTTAAGATTCCGTTATCCCAATGCAGGGGGCCCAGGTTTAATCCCCGGTCAGGGAACTAGGTCTCACATGCACGCTGCAACTAAGAGTTCGCAAGCCACATTTAAGAAGCCTGCAAGCCACAAATAAAGGAGCCTGCCTGCTGCAAATGGGGAGCCCACATGCCACAACTGGGGAGCCCTTGAGCCGCAACTAAGGAGCCCGCCTGCTGCAACTGAGACCCAGTGCAACCAAATAAATAAATAAATAAATAAAATTGAAAAAGAACCCATAAGTAAAGTAGGGAAAAATTTCGGGGGTGTGGGTAGTAAACTAAGGCTCTGCATTAAATAAAGAAATCTAATACGAATGCCCTTTCCTCTCAACTCTATTGTGACTTGGAGAACATTTTCTTCATTACGGTATCAGTGATGGGCTTCATGCTGTGAAAATCTCACAACCTATGCTTATGGAATGGTCTTAATGTCCAATATAAGAAAAGAACTCATTACTCACAACTGATACCAAGTAACTGTTTCATAATCTTTCCAGGACCATCTGTAATATCTGAGTGGTACGTGAAATGGTCGCAGGGTCCGCAAATTAAAGAACGTCTGACACAAAATCATTTCAATCCCAGGGACTACAGCCAGGATTGAAGAGGGTGTTAAACAGGGTACAGAAGTGGGAGGTAGTGTACCTGGAGTCACATCTGAGGAGAGTTCTCAGATTCAATAAAGGTGAAATCAGTGAGTAAAGAAATATGGGTGAGAAGAGGCAGCAAGGTCAGTAGGAAGTAGCTAGAGCAAGAAGCCAATCAGAGAAGACACACAATTATAAAGGGAAAGGTCTGGGAAATCTAAGCCTCACTCACTCATTCAGAGGAATTGAAAAGGTACTTAACATAATGAAATGTTAATTCTGGGGAGGTAAAATTGGATGGCATGTTAATATGGAATAAGGTTTCTACAATGCATTAAAGAATATTTAACCATTTTCTGGAATCTGAAGTGAGTTCTTAATAGGCAGTTTGAGAGTGATGATGATGATGAAGCCTCCTTTATCTTACATCTGACAAAAGTTTGTCAAGCTCGGGACTTTGCTGTTGGCACACTAGTTAAGAGTCTGGGTACCAATGCAGGGGACAAGGGCTCGAGCTTTGTCCGTGAAGATCCCACATGCCGCAGAGCAACTAATCCCGTGTGCCACAACTACTGAGCCTGTGCTCTAGAGCCCGTGAGGCACAACTACTGAAGCCCGCGTGCCTAGAACCCGTGCTCCGCAACAAGAGAGGCCGTCACGATGAGAAGCCCACGCACCACAACGAAGACCAAACTCTGCTCGCCGCAAATAGAGAAAGCTGGCGCGCAGCAACAAGACCCAACGCAGCCAAAAATAAATACATAAATTTATTAATTAAAAAAAATTTTTGTCAACCTCACACATTTGAAATCCACATAAATGTATATATAAGGAAGATTCTTGTGAAGATTTCTTAAATTAAGGGGCAGCATAAAATGACATGAGGTTTAACATCAGTTAAGTTAGGGTTTGGACTCTAGTTTCCACGTTTTCTGTCATGAACCTTAAGTAAGTCACTTAACCATCCTGAGTTCGAGTTTCTTCATCTAAAATAAAAGAAAGAAACAACTGGGGAACTGGGGGATCAGTGGAGCAGTGCATGTGAGAGCATTCTGTACACCACAGTGCTGTACAAACGCTAGCCGTTTTTTTTTTTTTTTTCCCCCCTGGGATCTTAGTTCCCAGACCAGGGATTGAACCCGGGCCTTCAGCAGTGAAAGTGCAGAGTCCTAACCACTGGACCACCAGGGATTTCCAGATGGCCTATTTGTTTTAAATTCAGCACTTCATCCCAGTAGAGCGAGGAATTCCACATTTGGACCCAGCTTCACTGGAGATGTGTGAAAAAGTTGCTTCTGGTCGCATGCCTTTTGGGCTCTGTGGGCATCCCTTGCTGAATAAAACTTGATCATGGCAGAGAACCCAGGACCGCCCACTGCTGAGTTTAAGACTCGGACCGAATACAGAAGGCCAAACTGGACAAGATTGTAAACAGAGAATGCTTTAGGGTGGTCTCACACTAAGAAAGTGCAGTAAATTTCAGGCCCAGGAAACAAAACCGCCCATTCACTTATATTCCCCCAGCCCTTCGCCACAGGTAACTGTGGTGAGCCTGCTACTCCAAACACTTCTCATTTCATGAACAAGTTCCCTCTGAAATCCTAAGCTTGGAGAAGCATTAGGAGGCAATGCCTTCTGTTTGGGACTAACTCTCAAAAATCTATGGGGGTGAGCTGACTGCTCAGGTCGTCTCTAGAACTAAGATTCCTCTCAGCGGAGACCACAGGCAGATGAGGTACTGAAGCAGTACCCCGGGGCGCCCAGTTACTGGGGCGCGGGGCGGCTTCTTCCACCCTTCCCTCCGCTCCGGCACGGCTCAATTGCAAAGCCTCGGGGGTGCGTCCAGAGCTCAGCTCCCACACCAGCAAGGTTTTGTCACCCCCGATGGGAACTGCAAAAAGTACCAATTGCACCAACCCACCGTCACCGCACGTGCGCTGCTCGGGGCGCAAACGGACTACGCGTGCACACGCGCACGCGCACTCTTTAAATACTTAGTGCCAATAAATCTAATATACAGAAAAAGAGCTGAAAGCCCCTGAGTGTTTTGTGGATAGAAAAGCGTGAGATTCAGAGCAAGTTCAGAGCTTGACAGCCAAAAAATAAACTAGCTCTCCATTCCATTAGAAGTGCTAGGTAGCAGCTTCTGATTATGGAACCCGAAACTCTCAGGCTCCAAAGAGGACATAAAACAGCAGCACTTGTACTCTTTATAAAATTGCAGAAACAAACAAAATAAACAAAAATATATTTACACCTGTCCTATAAGACAAAGGGTACTTGAGACCTAATGTATATAAAATCAGTTTACAAACTGTGGGGCACTATATCAATAAGTTCTCATTTGCAGAGGGCACAGCATAGGATATGTGGCCATTAATGTTAATTCCCTTCCCCCATCCATTCCTTTCTCTTGTTCCTTTATGTATGCGGATCAGTTACATTATTAAGCTGACAATATAACTGAGCTATTATTAGCTTAATAATGTAACCAAGAATCTGATTTTTAGCAAGGGGGTAGTTCTTAGAAACTTAGGGAGCTGGAACTCTGAAAGTATGAATTGAAATAATGCAATTACATCATGAATTTTAAAATTTATCATCATTGATTAAAAATATTAAATAATTAAAAATTTATTATCCCACAATTGAGACTCACCACAACGTGTGACGTCTGTCAGGCATTCACTGTCACAACGCAGCTTGACTGTCTTTCAGACAACCTCAATGGTATTTTTAAATTGGCAGAGGCAGCAGGCCATACGGCTAGGTAAGATCCTATAAATGAAAACACAGGTAATTAAATTCGTGGTAAAAGAGTTACTTGAGTAGGTAGAAGAGGTAGGCCAAGGCCACCACAGACCACTGCAAAAAGGAGTTCTTGGGGCATATGGACTGCAGAACTGGATAGGGGCCGGTTGGCCAATTGCTGCTCTTGACTGTTGGAAATAAATATAGAGGAGGAGAGAGGTGCCCAACAGAAGGATTAGGATGGCAGTAGGTATGGTATGCCTAGAAAAAGAGGAATAGGGATTAGAATTGGGTGACACTGATCTGTAGTTTAAATCCGAAGTATCTCTTTCCAACCCGAAAGCCTCACTTTGGGTTGAGAGTACACAGGAAGAAGGCACACTTCTAAGAAGAGTCTGAATAAGACCGCACCTTCTGGAGTCCCTTTCTCAGGTCCTATTTGTGAGTACTAATATATTAGAAATTATTCTAGTAATAGAAAAGCATCGTGTGGTTAAACAATAACAGAGGTCGCTTTGGCCAAATCTGGACAAAAGGAACATTCCAAAGAATAACATTATCATTATAATAAGTTATAACATAGCTAATTTTAAAAAAAGAACACGAGTTCATAATGATACTCAAAATGAAAGTGGGGGGGCTCTTCATTATAGAGTAATGTCAGCTAATAAATGGAAAAGGAAAGATAGAGTTAGGAAAGTGTCATTTGGCAACTATCAATGTAATAATCGATTCAGACAAGGATTATCATTGATGCACATTTGGGTGAAGAGTTGTTTGAAAGTAGGATCTTCACTGATCCCAAACTTTCACCCCACATATTATTTTTCAATTACCAAGGGGAAAATAACTTTACCATGGAGAGCTATGGAAGAAACCACCTTAATCGAGTGATCAAACTTAGCACTGGGCCACCTGAAGTGATGAAGTATGAAGATTACATCACCTATATAGTATTCTTCCCCAAAAAGTTTACTTTGAATCTAATGAGGAAACGGACAAATCCAGATTGTTGGGCAATTTATAAGACAACTGGCTTAGACTCTTCAAAAATGCCAATGTCATAAAAGACCAAGAAAAAAAATAGCAGGGAAATATTGTAGATTAAAGGAAACAAAGACATGACACGCAATGCCTAATCTTATTTGGACCCTCTATCAAAGCAAAACACACTTAAAGAATGTTATTGGATTCTGGCCAAGATGAAGTTACAAGGACCAATTTAACCTCCCACCTGAAGCAATGAAAAAATAAGACAGAACATATGAAAAAACACTTTTCAAGAAACTGGACCTCAGGCAATAAAGTTCAGTAATCCTCATGAGGTGGGAAATAAATGAAGTGATCCCTATAATTGCCCTAATTTACTTCTCTGAGAGAGTTTCCAGGTCATGGTACAGGGAAGAGAAGTCCAGGCAGAGACTGGTGGACTCCCTGACTGATGAAATGGAGCTGACAGTCTGGGAAAACCAAGGTAACTAGAGTTCAAAAAGCAGAGTATCAGAGACAAAAGAAGTGCACAGACAAAGAAGTCTGGAGATATGCAGAGGGATCTCTTGAGAATTCAACAAAGTATTTGTCAGTACATTTGTGGGAGGAATTACTTGATGCCAGGAAAAGGACCACATGAAAGGATTAATCATAAGAATAACTGGATATCACACAAGGTTGTAGGAATAGTACCTGTTCTTACAAGTCAGACTGGAAAACCTCATGATACTCAGAAAAGACTTGTCTCAGTAGTTGCAAATAATGCACGCCAGACTAAAGGCTACTTGGACTCCTACCCAACGAATCTTAAAAGCTAGACCTAAAAGAATAAAATTGTTTTGAGTAACTAAATTTCACCCAAAACAAATCCCAAGCATTTTACAGGAATATAAATATATATATCACACAATAAACTAAAACTCACAATATCTGGGATCATATGAAAAATTGCCAAGCATGCAAAGAAGTAGGAAAATATGCCCCATAGTGAGGAGAAAAGGCAATCAATCAGAACTAACCCATAATCTATACAGATGTTAGAATTCGCAGAAAAGAACATTTAAAAAGTTATTATACCTGAAGTAAAGTTATAACTGTATTTCATATGTGAAAAAACCTAGACTAAAAGCTGAAAATGTTAAGTACAGGCATGGAAAAGGTAAAACAGACCAAAATTGAGCTTCTAGAGATTAAAAGCAATGTCTAAATGAAAAAGATACTGAAAGGTTAATGGCTGATTAGACACTGCAGAAGAAAGGGTCACTGAACATTAAGGCATAGCAATAGAAACTATCCAAAATGAAACAAAAAGAGTAACAAAACTAAACAACAACAAAACTTAATAGAGCATCAGTGAGCTGTGCAACAACTTCAAGTGGCCTAATACATGTGTACTTAGAGTCCATGAAGGAGAGGAGAAATGCAAAAATTTGAAGAAATAATAGCCAAAATGTTTCCAAAATGGTAAACACTATAAAGCCACAAAGTGAAGAAGATCAATGAACTTTAAGCATAAGAAACATGGACAAAACTACACCAAGGCACAAAAAATAATCAAATTGCTCAAAACCAGCAATAAATAGAAAAATTTAAAAGCAGCAAGAGGAAAAAACTATACACTACATACAGAGGAACAAAGATAGCAATGACAGCAGAATTTTTGTTGGAAACAACGTAAATGAGAACACAGTGAAATAACATCTTTAAAGTAGTGAATTGAATTCTATCAAGCTAGAATTCTATACCCAAATATGTCAAAACAAAAGCAAAATAAAGACTGTCTCAGACATACAAAACCTGAAAGAATTCATTACTAGTAGACTTTCACTTTAAGAAATGTTAAAAGAAGTATTTTCAAGCAGAAGAAAAATGACATCAGATTGGAACATGGATCTACATAAAAGATTAAGAATACAGGAATAGGGACTTCCCTGGTTGTTCAGTGTTTAAAAATCTGCCTGCCAATGCAGGCGACATGGGTTCGATCCCTGTTCCGGGAAGATCCCACATGCCACGGAGCAACTAAGCCTGTACCTCACAACTACTGAGCCTGCACTCTAGAGCCTGTGTGCCACAACTACTGAAGCCCATGCACCTAGAGCCTGTGCTCTGCAACAAGAGAACACATCCAGTGAGAAGCGGGTGCACCGCAACGAAGAGTAGGCCCTGCTCGCCGCAACTGGAGAAAGCCCAGGAGAAGCAAAAAAGACCCAACGCCGCAAAAAAATAAATTAAAAAAATACTTTAAAAAATTTTTAAAGGATTCTAGTCATTCAATATATGTCTCCGAACACAATGGAAATAAATTAGAAGTTAACAAATCTGAAAAAGCTCCAAATATTTGGAAACTAAACAACACACTTCTGAGTAGCTTTGTGGTCAAAGAAGAAATCAAAAGGGAAATCAGAAACTATTTTGAACTCACTGAAACTGAAAACATAATGTGTCAACATGTGGGATATTGCTAAATCTGTACTCAACTCCCTCAACTTCCACCTTAATCTGGGAAAATGAGAGCAAGTTAATCACAGAGTAAGAGAAGAAAGAACACAATAAAGATCAAGGTAGAAATAAATAAAATGAAAACAGAAAAATACTATGGATATGAAAAGGATAAGAGAATATATAGAATATACCAATAAATTCAAGATGAAATGGACAAGTTCCTTGAAAGACAAACACTACTAAAGTTTTTCAAGAATATAGATATTAGGGCTTCCCTGGTGGCGCAGCGTTTGAGAGTCCGCCTGCTGATGCAGGGGACATGGGTTCGTGCCCCCGTCTGTGAAGATCCCACATGCCGCGGAGTGGCTGGGCCTGTGAGCCACGGCCGTTGAGCCTGCGCGTCCGGAGCCTGTGCTCCGCAACGGGAGAGGCCACAACAGTGAGAGGCCCGCGTACCGCAAAAAAAAAAAAAAAAAAAAAAAGAATACAGCTATTAAAGAAATGGGATGTGCAGTTTAGAACCTTCCAACAAAGAAAGCTTCAAGTCCAGGTGGCTTAACTGATAAATTCTACCAAACATTTAAGGAATAAAATAATGTCAATTCTACACAAACTCTATCAGAAAGTTGAAGAGAAGGGAATATTTCCCAACTTATTTATAAGGCCAACTTTCACCATATCAAGATTAGACAATGACATTGCAAGAAAACTACAGACCAGTATCTCTCATGAACACAGAGGCAAAAATTCTTAACAAAATTTTAGCATATCAAATCCAGTATTATATAAAAAGATGATACATCATGTCCAATTGGGTTGATCTCAAGAATGAAAGGTTGGTTTAATATTTGAAAATCAATTTACCCAACTTAGTACACTAAAAAAGAAAAATCAGGACATCTCTGGTGGGGCAGTGGTTAAGAATCCACCTGCCAGTGCAGGGGACATGGGTTTCAGCCCTGGTCCGGGAAGATCCCGCATGCCACGGAGCAACTAAGCCCATGCACCACAACTAATGAACCTGTGCTCTAGAGCCTGTGAGACACAACTACTGAGCCCATGTGCCACAACTAGTGAAGTCCATTCACCTAGAGTTCATGCCCTGCAGCAAGAGAAGCCACCGCAATGAGAAGCCTGCATACTGCAATGAAGAGTAGTCCCTGCTCGCCACAACTAGAGAAAGGCTGCATGCAGCAATGAAGACCCAAAGCAGGCAAAAATAAATAAACAAATTAAGAAAAGAAAAGAAGGGGAAAATGACATAATCATTGCAATAGATGCAGGAAAACAATGAAAAGAATCTAACATCCATTCCTGATTAAAGAAAAAAACAGCCCTCAGTAGACTAGGAATGGAAGGAGACTTCCTCAACCTGATAAATGACTTCTACAAAACACCAAACATCATATTTAATGGTGAAGGACAAAGTACTTTCTCTCCAGGATCAGGACAAAAGCAAGGATGTCTACTCTCATTACTTCTATTTGACACTGCACTGAAGGTTCTAGCCAGTGCAATAGGGCAACAAAAAATAAGCCATATTCAGAAAGGAAAGGAAGAAGTAGAACTATCTTTATTTGCAGATAACATGATTATGTAGAAACCTGATAGAATCTACAAAATTGCTACTGGAACTCATCAATGAGTTTATCAAGTTTGCAGGGTACAAGATCAACATACAAAAAGATTAATTTATCTCAACAAACAATTAGAGATCAAACTTTTAAAATACTACTTATAATAGAATCAAACATATAAAATACTTAGAATAAATCTGAGAAAATATGTAAAAGACTTGCACACTGAAAACTGTAAAATATTGCTGTGGGAAATTAAGGAAGACCTAAATAAATGGAGAGATATAATGTATTCATGGATCTGAAGATTCAATATTGATAAGATATCAATTCTCCCCAAATTGATTTATAGATCAAAATCCCAGTAGGCTTTTCTGTAGAAATAGGCAAGCTAATTCTAAATTTTATCTGGAAATAAAATTCAGAATAACTAAAACAACGTTGAAAAATAACAAAGTTGAAGAACAGTAACTGATTTCAAGGCTTATGAAGCTACACTTTCAAGACATTGTGATAGTAGTGTAAAGATACACAAAAAATCAAAGGAACAGAATAGAAAGTTCAGAAGTACAGAGATGTGGACAACTGACTTTCAGGTTCAAAGGCATTTGAGAGGAGAAATGATAGTCTTTTCAATAAATGATGCTGGAACAACTGAATATCCAGGTTCAAAACAAAAAAAACCAACTTCCATCCAAACCATATACAGAAATGAACTCAAATTGGTTCAAAGGTCTAAATGTATAACAAAAAACTATAAAACTTCTAGAGCAAAACAAGTGAAAAATTTTATGGCCTTGAGTTAGGCAAGATTTCTTAGATACAACACCAAAAGCATAATCCATAAAAGAAAAAAATAGATAAATTAGCCACCATCAAAATTAAGAATTTCTACCCTACAAAAGACACTACAGAGAGAATGAAAAGATGAGTCCAAGAATGGGAGAAAATACTTAGCAACTTACACATTGGATAAAGGACTAATTTCAAGAATATATAAAGAACTCTCAAAACTCCAGAAAAATATAGATAAAAGACTCAAAGATATACATATGGAAAATAAGCATATGAAAAGATGTCTGACAAGATTAATCATTAGGGATGCTAGAGTGAGAAAAAAATTGCACACCTATTAAACTATCTAAAATTAAAAATACTGAGCATAGCAAGTGTTGGCCGCAACGTGAAGAAGATGCAACTCTCGTACACTGCTGGTAGAGATGTAAAATGATCAAGCCACTATGGAAAATAGGTATTTTTAAAAAACTTAAACATACACTTACCAATGATCCGGCCATTCTACTTGCAGGTATTTACCCAAGAGAAATGGAAGTATATATCCATACAAAGACTTGTACACAAATATTCATAGCAACTTTATCTGTAATAGACAAAGACTGAAACAACTCACATGTCCATCAATGGTGAATAGATAAATTGGGGTACAGCCGTATAATGGAATACTATTCAACAAAAAACAGAAATGAATTACTGATATATACAAAAATATGGATGAAGATTAAAATAATCATGCTGAGCTTAGAAGCCAGTTAGAAAAAAGTATACACTGCATGATTCCATTTACATAAAATTCTAGAAAATGCAAACGGAAAGCACATCAATGGTTGCATGGCGACTGGAAAGGGCAAGGAATGATTGGAAGCAATAATTACGAAGAAACGTTAAGAAACTTTCTGAGATGATGGACATTTTGATTTTGGTGATGTCTTCATGGTGTGTATGTATGTGTGTATGTGAACACAGATTACAGTATGTCAATTATACCTCAAAAAGCTGTTAAAAGAAATGATATTATATGAGAGAGAATTGGGGAAAATTGAATAGCAACTCTTTATTAGGTAATACTATTGTGCAGGAATTTAATTTTTTCAATACTGTGTGTTAACAGTATTGTAGTTACATAGGGAAATAATTTTTTTTTTTTTTTTGCCGTACGCGGGCCTCTCACTGTTGTGGCCTCTCCCGTTGTGGAGCACAGGCTCCGGACTCGCAGCCCAGCGGCCATGGCTCACGGGCCCAGCCGCTCCGCGGCATGTGGGATCTTTCCTGGACCGGGGCACAAACCCGCCTCCCCTGCATCGGCAGGCGGACTCTCAACCACTGCGCCACCAGGGAAGCCCCGGGAAATAATTTTTAATATCCAGAGAGGAGGACATCTAGCTGACAAGAGAGGGATCACAATTGTGGCAGATGCTGTGGGAGGCTGAGGAAGATGAGGCTAGAGCAGTGAACAATGTGTGATGGCGTGGTGAAGACACTCATTTCTCAGCTGACCTGACAAAGACGGTTGGAACAGACTGCTAAATGCAGGGTTCTTTCCGCATACTAATCTCATGCAATCCCCTCAACTAGCCTTGGCACAACAAAAACTTTCTATTAGCTTGCCATACTGGAGGGGCGATGGCACAATTTAAGGTGAAGTGAGTTGTGTAATGAACTGTCACAATAGGGTCCTACAGAAATAGATTTTTTTTAACGGAAAAAAAAAAGAAATTTGACCCTTCCCTCAAAACATACATGAAAATTAACTCAAAATGAATCATAGACCTAAATGGAACTATACAACTTCCGGAAGAAAACATAGGAGAAAATCTTTATGATTTTGGATTACACAATGGGGTCTCAGACAAAGATTTCTTAGATAAGACACAAAAAAGTACAAACCATCTAAGAAAAATTGCCAAGGGCCTTCCCTGGTGGTTAAGACTCCCAGTTCCCAATGCAGGGGGCCCAGGTTCGATCCCTGGTCAGGGAAGTAGTTCCCACATGCATGCCGCAACTAAGAGTTCACATGCCACAACTAAGAAGACCATGAGCCGCAACTAAGGAGTCCCTCTGCTGCAACTAAGACCCAGCACAACCAAATAAATAAATTAAATAAATATGTAAAAAATTGCTAAATTAGAGTTCATCAAATATTTAAAACTTCTAGTATTCAGAGACACTTTAATACAATGAAGATAAGTCACAATCTGGGAGAAGATATTTACTAAACACATCTCTGAAAGAAAGGACTTTTTCCATTGCTTTTTATATAAAGCCCTCTTAAAACTCAATATAAATATCCAATTAAAATTGGATTTGAACAGACACTTCATTTAAAAAGATACTTGCACATGAATAGATACTCAACATCATCAGCTATTACAGAAATGCAAAATGTGGCAAAAACCATGAGATGCAACTACACACCTACGAGAAAAGCTAAATTTGTTTTAAAAACAAATATAATGATCAGGTGACGATGTGGATCAACTGCAACTCTCATAGACTGCTAGTGGGAAACCAAAATGGCACAGGCACTTTAGAAAACAGTTTAGCAGTTTCTTAAAAAGTTAAATATGCACTTAGCATATGATGAAGCAATCCCACCCTTAGGTATTTTACCCCAAAGAAATGAAAACATATGCTCGCACAAAACATATGTTCACACACACATGTGAGTGTTTTCAGAGGCTTTGTTCATAATAGCCAGAAAACTAGAAAAAACTCAAATGTACATCAAACGATGAATGTGTAAACAAACTGTGTTTCCACACAAGTAGAATACTACTCAGCAATAAAAAGAATGAACTACTGACAGGTGCAACAAAACAGATGAATCTCCAAAGAGACTGGTAAGTGAAAGAAGCCAAAAACAAACGGCTACATACCACATGATTTCAGTTATAAGATATTCTGGAAAAGGCAACATTATATGGACAAAAATCAGATTGTTGGTTGACAGGGGCTGGTAGTGGGAGGAGGATGGATTGACTACAAAGGGACATGAGAGGTCTTTTGGAATTTCAGAAGATTTCTTTACCTCAAATGTGGTGGCTACAGAATTATAAGTTTGTCAAAACACATCACAATGTATATTTATAAACAGTGAATTTTGTGAAATGAAAATTATACATAAATAAACCTGACTTAAGAAAATAATAAAACAAAACTAAAGAAAAACAATTGAGTGAAAATAAATGTAAGAAAAATCAATTTACAGTTTTTCCAATTCAAGGGTCATCATGAGGATGCTTTCAATAGTTGTGACACTTGTGTTGTTCCCATGTCTCTGAAGGAGAAGCCCAAACATGCATGATATAAAACCCAAAGACAAAAATTCTACACTTAAAAAGATACTTAACATGTGATTACTTCAATTCTGGCTTCTTACTTGCCATAGATGATAATTCCAAAAAGCTCTTATTGAAGAAATTTAAATTTGCATCATCAAATGAATGACCTTGGTGCTGAACAGCACAATCATTGTTTATTATCCGAACTTTTCATTTTCAATTGCATCTACCTCTTTGATCACTCTTTTTAATAAAATAATGTACCCCTTATTCCTTTTTGCTTTCTGGGATAAATAATATTCCTACACGCATCTACATCTTCATAACTATATGTGTTCTTCAACACTGTCCTCATTCTCTGCTGGCTGTCTTACCCGTATATATTCTTTCTTAATCCTTTTCTTTGCCAATAACTCTTATTTTCAATAACCCAGTTAAAATCTAAATTATGACTTTTCAGCCAAAGTACTCAATCTTTGACGAAAGCAAAAAAGAGAAGAAATTATCTCATGAGCCATGAAACTGTTGCAATACTTACAAATATTTTAATGCTGGCAATTTAAAAACATAAGAATCTTTACCTGTTGTCAAAGGATTACGATTGAGAATTCTGAAAAATGGAATGGAATTAAAATTATCTGCATTTTCAATTACTTCCATGAAAGCTTATATTCACTTTTTTTAGTATGGAACTTGAAGGTGAAAAAAAATCATTTTCTATTTTTACCTATAAATCACTCTAAGAATCTGTAAAACACTCTTTCATTGGGAACTACCCAGGTCTCTAGATGATAAAGTGGAGAAGAGAAACAAACAAAAAAATAGAAAAAAAAAGTAGCTAGCAAAGAAAAAATATGCCAAAGAACTTTTCAGGTTAAAATCCCAAGAAGTGCCTATGCTGGTAGGAAGCCCTCGCTCTGTAAAAAAGTACTATTCCTAGTGTCCTCCATAATTCAAGGTGTTTTTCTTTCATCTCTACAAATTTTAAAAAATTTCATGATTTAAACTACCCAGTTAAAGACAAAAATAGGGCTAATTCCTTGGTTCTGGAGCCAAAGAAGGAGAGATAAATCCAATAGGAACTGGTGAAAGCCATACTCCCATCACATAGTACCATATGTATTCTTCTATCACAGCCTTTGTTACTGTGTATGTAATCACCTGTTTACTTGTCAGTCCCCTAGATAGTCAGCAACTTGAGAGCAGGGACCACACTTTATTGTCATTATTATTCCTCTGCCTGACACAGTGCCTAATATTTACTAGGTATTTCATAAATGTTTGCTGAATAAATAAATAAAATTTTGTTTATATATCAATAAAATAAACAAATAAATTTGGGGGAACAAAATTTTATTCCAAAATGCTGGAATAGATTTTCTTCTTAGTTCCTTCTCTCTTTTTTATTTTTTTTCTTACTTCTTTAAAACAAACGGGAAAAAAGACCAAAAGAAACGGGAAGAAAAAAAAGAATATCTAACTTTAGGTTAACTCTACTCAAGAATTATTAGCATATTTTTGAAGAATCTTATAAAGATAATTACCAAAACTAATATCTTTTGGGTTGCCAGGCATCTGTGATCAGCATTTAACAGTCAATCCTCACAGTAACCTTATGTGGTAGATATACTACCCCATTGTACGAATGAGGAAACTGAGGCACAGAGAAGTTATGTAACTTGTCCTAAGTCATCAAATTAGTAAGAAGCAGAGCTGGAATTTGAACTCACTTCTGACTGTAAAGCCTGTGTTTAACCTGAATGAAAAAAAAAGGGGGGGTGTATTAAACATATGTTAATTTAACCTTAATTTTCAGAGCACTAAATATAGAAATACCTTTTCAGTCTTCATCTACCCATCTGGGAAAGCCTCTATGAGAATTATATTTTCTCTTTTTAGTTAGTATTTATCTTTTAATTTATTTTTTCCTTAATCATCTCCCATGACAAATATTTAATTAGCCTATGGTCATTGAGACTTTAGAGATTTTTTAAAAAATATTGCAGGAAAATCAGTAAAAATGATGGAGGAAGGACATCTGAAAATTCATCCCTCCATAGAAGCAACAATACCAGTAACAACAGCAACAACAACAGAACTGGCAAAAATGGTCAGAATCAACTTCTTCTGAACTCTGGAGATTTAACCAACAGGCTTACTGCACATTGGGAAGCAATTTATTCAAGGAAAACAAATTAATTTCTGTAAGAACAATGAGATCTGTGTTGCTTGAACTTGTCCTTGACCTTTGCTCTCCATGCCAGTGGTAGCCTTGAAAAACAGCCCACATCCCTGGTACCAGAAGAAGAAGCATGGACTGGGAGGTCCTTCAAAGCCTCATTCCCAAAGAACTGTCATTGTTTAACATGTCTGGTGGTCCCCTGGAAGACATCACTTGAAAGGCTTGCCCTTTGACCTGACTGAGAGCTGTCTAGTGAGAAAAGCCGTTCCTCAGGTTGCATTTCTGGAAAACATTTTCAAGCAAATATTTTAACATGGCGGTTGCATGAGGCCATGGATAACAGTTTGGGGCAATAAAGAGACCAACCGAAAAGCTTAAAACGAAAAGCTGAGGAATGAGATGTCCACAGAGACTTTGAAATGTGCCCATGTATTCCTGGGAAACTGGAAGACCACAAGACATATTCCTGGGAATCTAGGAAAATAACTGTTAGCATTAATAAAAGAATTCATCAAGGTTGTAGGATATAAGATCAATATTATTTCTACACACCAGCAATGAGTAATCCAAAAATGAAATTAAGAAAAAAAACAATTCCATGTGTAACAGCACCACAAGAAAACAAATACTTAGGGAAAAACGTAACCAAGTAAGTGCAAGTTTCACACTGAAAAGTACAAAACTGTTGAAAGAAATTGAAGAAGATCTAAATAAATATAAAGACATGCTGGATTCATGGACTGGAAGATAATCTTATTAAAATGTCACTACTTCCCAAATCGAACTATGGTTCCATTGCAATTCCTATCAAAATCCCAGCTGATATCTTTCCAGAAATTGCCAATAATTACAAAATTCATATGGCAATTCAAGGAAACAGAATAACCAAAACAATGTTGGTAAAGAACAAAGTGGGGGACTCACACATCCTGGTTTCAATACTCAGTTCAAAGCTACTGCAATCACAGTGTGGTACTGGAATAAGAACAGACATGTATATCAGTGGAACAGAAATGACAGTAGAGAAATAAACCCTCATATTTTTGGTCTATTGATTTTCAACAAGCGTACCAAAACAATTCAATGTGGAAAGAACAGTCTTTTCAAATGATACTGGGACAACTGTACATGCAGACACAAAATAATGAAGCTGGACTCCTACACTTCACACCATATATGAAAATTAACTCCCAATGGATCAAATATCCAAATGTAAGAGCTAAGGCTATAAAACTCTTAGAAGAAAACACAGGAGTAAATCTTTATGACTTGCATTAGACAATAGTTTCTTAGATATGATACCAGAAGTACAAACAACCAAAGGAAAAATAGATGAATTGGATTTTATAAAAATTAAAAAGTTTGTGCTTCAAAGGACGCTATCAAGCAAGTGAAAAAACATATAGAATGGGAGAAAATACTACAGTTGGGAAGAATAAGAGGCAGTTGGGAGAAGAAAAGCATAGTAGTTGCTAGGTGTGACAATCTCAAAATTTTGAACTATTACAAATAAAACAGCCACCCTGAATCACCCCAAAGGGCAGACCCAAGTTATTTTTGTTTTTAGTGTTAATGCTTTTCTAAATCTGAGAAGCTGCCAGGATTCTAGTACATAGCAAAAAGTGATGACAGCACCCTGAAGTGTATAAACTTTTGTGTGTACATAGCTATCTAAAGGAAACCAACGCTAGCTGACTGGGGAAGCATTAGTGTGGCTCTGTGACCGCAGCTCAATTTGCCTTCATAGTGTGGCCACACCTCCCTTATTGATATTCTCAACAATGAGGTAAATAATTCAATAGGGATAAGGCTTTGATTGTCCCCTTATTCTCTCTTAGTGCTTATGTTCTTGGTACCATATTATTTTTACTTTTTTTTTTTTTTTTTGCGGTACGCAGGCCTCTCGCTGTTGCGGCCTCTCCCGCTGCAGAGCACAGGCTCCGGACGCGCAGGCCCAGCGTCCATGTCCCACGGGCCCAGCCGCTCCGCGGCATGCGGGATCCTCCCGGACCGGGGCACGAACCCGCGTCCCCCGCATCAGCAGGCAGACTCTCAACCACTGCACCACCAGGGAAGCCCTTGGTACCATATTAATGTACCACAGAGAAGGCAGCATGTGAATGTGCTCTGTCTGGTTAAGTTATATAGCCTTTCTACATTGTAGAGTCCTACAGTTTCTAAAATCATGGAGCTTGTATTGTTAGAACCAATGAAGTGACTAAAAGAATTTTTTAAAATAAGCCATCAGTCTGGACCTTCATAGGTGAATGAAGGAGAAACACTTTAAAGTCAGAAAAAAAAGTATACTTAACATTTAGGATTATCAACCACTGCTGGTTTTCCATAATATATTTCATTCCTGATTTTATCTGAAAGAGATATGATTACTACCAACATTCAAAAGGTGGTACTTTATTAATTAATAAGCTCTTGGCTCATTTTTGAGGTTGATTTCGGATATAAAATAGACTACGACACAGCTAACTACTTCACCTGATGTTTGTCAATAACATAGAGGCTTCATTCCAGTAACCTACTGACTTATAATTACCTGCAGCCCGGTGATGAATCAAGGTTTTGTGGGGCCTGAAGCTCATCTACTTTGGAAAATCCTATCTAATAAAAACATGCAAAATTATGAATACAAAAATCGCTAGGACCCTTCTCAAGACCTTGGAAGGGACCTCTGCAAGTGAGGAGCCCTGAAGCCTAAGCTTCATTGAATTCATGATAAATCCACCTCAGCTGGGGCCCTTTCCCAAACATATTTAATGCAGGAAACTTATAAATACCCCAGTAATATGTCATTATAGGTAGTAAAATAACTTAACTCGAGGGTGGCATCTTCCCTTGGTGGCTAGCCTTTGGAAAGAGATGCAATAAAGTTTATATCTCACCATGGCAAATGTTTCCTGAAGCAAATTAGCTATGTCTATTAGAAAGACTTATCCCAAAACAAAGACTTACTATACTGTGACAATCTTTTTTTTTTTTTTTTCATTTGCTGTATGCGGGCCTCTCACCGTTGTAGCCTCCACCGTTGCGGAGCACAGGCTCCGGACGTACAGGCTCAGCGGCCATGGCTCACGGGCCAAGCCGCTCCACGGCATGTGGGATCTTCCCGGACCGAGGCACGAACCCGAGTCCCCTGCGTCGGCAGGCAGACTCCCAACCACTGCGCCACCAGGGAAGCACTGTGACAATCTTTTGAAAGTAACTGTGAACGAGTTTTAGGAGTACAGTACTAATTGATTTACAACACCAGATAGATCTGATTCTTTCACTACCTTTTTCTGTCATTTAAGAGGAACACAAATTCAAAAGGAACAAGTTGGTGCCTCTTCCATTACCAATCTTTTCTAACCTACCACGCATTTTCTACTTCATCACCCCCGTCCCTCACCTTGTTACCTTGCTGCATAGATGCTCGAATAGCTGTCACATATGTTTTCCCATCAACATCCATCTTTCTCCTTCCAGTATGAAAGCTTCTTGGGGAGAAAGTCCCTGCCCTATGCGTCTTTGTATCCCCAGCACTCAGTACAGTGCTGACACACAGTGGGCATGGCACTCAGTGAACGTTTTTGAATGAATTCATTAATTTTTAAACTGTGATTTATTTATTTATTACCACAATGTATTTTCCCGTGTTGCCTACATAACTATAGTGAAACTCTGATTCTTATAAGGAACTCTTGGTGTTATAGGATGTTTAGGAAAGGTGGTGAGTTTAAGACGTTGTATTGTCGCTACTAAAACTTCCTGGTGAAGGGACCTCATGAGCCTGCTCTCCGGTGTGCTGGCAAAAGAAAAACTGACCCTTGGTGCTATCTCCCCAAGGTAGGCATCAGCAAACTAACAAGGGAAAGGAAGCAGGGCGCTAAAGATAGGCATCTGCAGGAATTGCTAATCCAGCTCCAGACACAGCCTCAACACCTTCATTAACCCAAAATGTGTGAACTGTGTGAAACTGGATTTCTGACCCACAAGACAGGTAACAGAGTCTTTTCCAAAGCCAGGTGTAGAAGAGCTCTTTTTTACCTTGAGTCTGAAATCACCTTCGGTCCATTGAACATACCCTCTATCATTTATTTGTGTCATGAGAAATCAAAGAATTTTTAAGCTGAAGGGGTGTAAAACCCACACTTCTTATTGAAGAGTAGTCAGCAAAGAAAGTATATTGAATTAGGCTACAGCAATGTATTTTCTTTATATTTTTCACACTACAGCTGAACACAAACAACGTCTTTTTCCATACCTCAAAGGTTCCCATTGGCCACAGATAATTCGCTTCAGAGATATATGCTTTTTGAAAAACAATATTCTGGTTGGCTGGGGAGATCCCTGTGGTGGGCGTTCAGGAATTCTTTCTGCTTTACCATTTAAAAGAGCTAATAATGGTTGGGGAAGCACCCACACCTTTTGCTCCCTGAAGAATTCGATGCTAAACTTAGTTCTTTGCAGCTCTGTGTTGCATACATTTTAAGCAGTTAGGAACTTTGCACATGAGGAGGATTCAAAGTTAAATTCAAAAGTGGAACTTCATGGACCATTCGCATATTGGAGAGGCATCCATGGGATTCCATGACAATTCTAATTTGAGTGTTTTGGCTTGGTGCCTTTTACTGCCCATGCCAAAGATCAGTACTATGGAAAGCAGAGCGTTTCATATATATGACTTATACAAGTCTCTTGGCCTCTTTGTTCCTTAGTTTCCTCATTTGAAAAAATAAAATAAATGGCTCTCAAGACATGTTTTCCAGAATTCATACTGGTCTTACACCCAGCTAACCAATAACTGCATGATGCTTTTACACACAGTTTTTTACATGTATTCATCTTCTATTTCACTTACTACTTGTGGAAAAGCTGCATTCCATGCCGGGCCTGGATGTCCCAAAGCTCAGTTCTGTGAGTAAATTGCAACCAAGATTTCTACAAAAAAAGACACAAGCAAAAGAAGAAGAAAAATATATATTCTTTCAGAACATTTATCCTTTGGCAATCATTCTAATTTATATATGATGAAACATAACAACACTACTCCCTCCATATACACTAAAGAAATCTCACTGTGGAAGATGTTATGATTTATACTTTCATGATTATATATGTGGTGCATTAGATACAAAATAGTAAATGTTCATTAAATACTTGTGTTAAGTGATCTTTATTTCTCTAGAAAGGCAGCACTCTTGGCATTTTGGGCTGGATAATTCTTTGCTGTGGGAGGCTCCCCTGAACAGTTGGGTGTTTAGTAGCATCTCTGACCTCTGTCCCCTAGATGCCAGTAGCATATACAGTTCTGACAAGGAAAAATATCTCCAGACACTACCAAATGTCACCTGCGTGCAAAAATCACCCTGGTTGAGAACCACTGCTCCATAAAGATTCCTCTGATCTGTGTAATAATTCTCACACTAATCTTTGCTAGAGACAAAAAGGATTTGCTACAAAATTTTACTGGTAATTTTAATCATCTTTCAAAATGAGTAACAAATTAATTTTATAAAAAATTAAGCTTTATAAAAATTCCAAATATAATGAAGTTATATTTGTAACTTACATAAACTGCAAAAAAGGTAGTAGTTCTAATGTAATTTTTTCGACAGATGGTATTTTATTGCAGGAAAAATCTCTAGGAAAATTAAAAGGAATATATTGCCTCAATTTGCTATTAGATATCTAATTAGTAGGAATACCTAGTAGAAGTTAGAATGATAATAATAAATAAGAAGCTTCGTTCTAATCTCCAAACCTTACGAATTACTATTTGAACCTTCCAGAGCCCCTAACCCTGACTTCACCTCTCTTAAGAGTCTCACCTTCAGGATCTTCATAAATTAAATATACAACTATAGATCTTTATAGATTTTGGAGGTAATCTTTCCTGAGAGCAGAGGCATTGATTAGATTCCAACTTTTGTGGCCTTATCAAATTCTAGATTATGAGCTCAACGTTTTTATCTCTATATATCATTATAATTTCTATTATTAGAAGGAATATTCTTATATTTACACATTTCCCAGTATAGTTCCGTTTCTCTAGGCCAATTCATTACCGGAAGAAATAAAAGATACCCTTTCACAAAACTTGAAAGGATGTTACTCCTATCATTAATATGTAACGTTAATCCAGGATTACACTTTCTATCATATTGACTTTTATTCGAAAATACCTACTCTTGACGATAGCTGACTATCTTATTTCCATTGATTCCAGCTTAGTCGCTCATTTCACCTAGATCGGTATAACTGTCTTCTGACTGCTGTTTCCATCTCTACCCTCTCCCTTTCTAAAACATGCTCCACGGGATCACCAGATTAACTGCTCTGGCCTTGGAATCAGCCTCACCGTCAGCAGGTGATTACTGAACAGGGACTGGATGGAGCTTGGACCTACCCAACAGCAAACCTGCTCTAGCAGTGGGATCAGCCTCATACACCAACAGGCACACACCAGCTTCAGGAATACCACCGTCCAGCAGTGTGTGTGACCAGAACACTCACTTGCAGGCCAGAAGCAGCCATGGACTCAGCTGGTCCTGACCCGGCCCATCAGAATGCCAACACAAGATCAGGGATGCCCCAGACCCTGCAGATAGTTGTGTCAGGAACAGTGATCCAACACCAACTCTGAGAATCCTGGGTCCCGCTGCCAGAACTCAGGACCTGTGTCTTCCTCCCAGTAGCCAGCATAGCCCCAGGACCAGTGACTGGGCACTAGCCCTGATATCACCTGGACTGCAATTCAACCCATAAATGATCCAGCACTAGATTTGGTGTCCCCCAGAGTTGTGCAGCCAGCTGCCTTATGATTTAGCCTCACCAAGCAGCACAGACAGCCTCCATACTAGGCAGAGTCTGGCAAACATGCACTCTGGGGGCAGCCAAGCCTACCAGATTACCCACAGTAGTCAGCCCACCACAACAGAAGAGCCCAAGCAGCCCACACAGGGGGTACACCTAGAACATATAGTTCTAGGGACCAGGGGACAGTGGGCTGCTGGGACACATAGGACCTCTCCTACAAAAGGCCACCTCTCCAAGGTCAGCAAGTGTAACGAGCCTACTACATACATAGCAATAAAAACAGCAAGTTAAGAAAAATGAGGTGACACAGAAACACGATCCAAATGGAGGAACGAGATAAGAACTCAGAAGAAGATCTAAGTGAAGTGGAGATAGCCAATCTCCTCAACAAAGAGTTCAAGGTAATGACTATAAAGATGATCAAAGAACTCAGGAGAAGAACCGACGACCAGAGCAAGAAGTTAGAATTTTTTTTTAAAGAGTTAGACCATTAAAGAACAACAAAACAGAGATGAGGAATACAATAACTGAAATGAAAAATACACTAAAAGGAAACTACTGTAGACTAAATGATACAGAGGAATGAATCAGAAAACTGAGGACAGAGTACTGGCAATCACTGAAGATGAATGGTAAAACAATAGATTAAAATGAAATGAGGGGGCTTCCCTGGTGGCGCAGTGGTTGAGAGTCCGCCTGCTGATGCGGGGGACACGGGTTCGTGCCCCGGTCTGGGAAGATCCCACATGCCGCAGAGTGGCTGGGCCCGTGAGCCATAGCCGCTGAGCCTGCGCGTCCGCAACGGGAGATGCCACAACAGTGAGAGGCCCGCGTAACGCAACAAAACGAAAAAAAAAAACAAAAACAAAAACAAACACAAACAAACGAAAAAAATGAAATGAGGAACATTGAACAGACTTGTGAAACAACATCAAGTGTACTAATATTTGCAATATACTGGTCCCAGAGCAAAAAAGGAAAGAGAAAGCAGTGTAGAACATACCTGATGACATAAGAGCTGAAAACTTCCATAACCTGGGAAAGAAAACAGACATCCATGTCCAGTAAACACAGTAAGGCCAAAACAGGATCAACCCAAATAGGACCACACCAAGACTCACTGTAATTAAAATGGCAAAAAAAATAAAGATAAAAAGACACTATTAAAAGGAGCAAAGGAAAAGCAACAAGTTACAAACATGGGAACTTGCATAAAGTTATCAGCTGACTTTTCAGGATAACCTCTGCATGCCAGAAAGGAGTGGCATGGTATGTTTAAAGTCATGAAAGGGAAAAGCCTCTAACCAAAAATACTCTACCCAGCAAGGCTCTCCTTCAGATTTGATGGTGAGATCTAAAGTTTTACAGAGAAGCAAAACTAAAAGAGCTCAGCAACACCAAACCAGCTTTATGAGAAATCTTAAAGGGGCTTTTCTCAGTAAAAAAGGAAAGGCCATGACTGAAACCTAAAAATTAGGAAAGGAAACTTACTAAAGGAAAAACCTCATTGGATAAGGCCAATATTCAACAAAGGCAGGAAATCAACCATGTACACAGCTAATGGGAAGGATGAAAGAAAACAGTCATAAAATCATCTATATTCACAATAAGAAGTTCAGGGACACACAAAACAAGTAGATGTAAAATATAAGGTCAAATTCAGTAACTGTGGGGGAGCAGAGTAACAGTGCAGGGTTGTTAGTGTCCATGTGAAATTTAGAGCTCAGCAACTTAAATAATCACACACACACACACAACTGAAAAGAAATCCAAACATAATATTAAAGATAGTCCTCACATCACAGATGAAGGGAATAAAAGGGGAAGAAAGGAACACTGAAGAAATTAAACAGGGATTCTAAAAATACCCAAGACAATTGAAAATGAACACACAATGATCCAAAATCTATGGGACACAGCCAACGCAGTTCACAGGGGGAAGTTATAGTGATACAAGCTTATTCTTAGGAAACAAGAAAAATATCAAATAAACAACCTAACATTACACCTGAAGGAATTAGAAAAAGAAGAAAAAACAAAACTCGAAGCTGTCAGAAAGAAAAAAATTAAGAAAACAATGCCATATGCAATCACACCAAAAAGAATAAGATACTTACGAACAAACACCCCTAAGCAGGTAAAAGACATGTGCTCAGAAATCTACCAGCCATTGGTGAAAGAAGTTGAAGGCAACAGAAAAAGATGGGAAAATATAGCAGGTGCATGGACTGGAAGAATTAATACTGTTAAAATAACCATACTACCAAAGGCAATCTACAGATTTAATGCAATCCCTTTCAGAATACCAAAGCATTTTCACAGAACTTGAAAAAGTAATTTTAAAATTTGTATAGAAACACAAAGATCCCAAATAGCCAAACAATCTTCAGAAAGAACAGAGCTGGAGGCATCACGGCACCTTGACTTCAGATTATACTGCAAAGCGACAGTAATCAAAGAGAACCGGACCAGAGCAAAAACAGACACAAAGATCACTGGAATAGAAGAGATCCCAGAAGGAAGCCCACACACTTATATTTAATTGATTTATGACAAAGCAGGCAATATGGAGAAAAAACTGTCTCTTCAATAAGTGGTACTGGGAAAACTGGTCAGCTACATGGAAAAGAATAAAATTAGAGTATTTTAGCACACCATATATAAAATAAACGCAAAACTGAATAAAGACTTAAATATAGGTCCATAAAACCCCTAGAGGAAAATACAGAACATTCTTCAACATAAATGACTGCAACAGTTTTGGGTTCAGTCTACTAAGGCAAATGAAACAAAAGCAAGAATAAACAAATGGGACTTCACTAAACTTAAAAGATTTTGCACAGCAAAGGAAACCAAAAACAAAATGAAAAGACCACCTGCTGAAGGAGAGACAATATTTGCACATGATTAGAGGTTAACACCAAAAAGATGACCAAGCAAGGGTTCATATCTAAACTACAGAAACAGCACATACAATCAATATCAGAACAACACCCAAAATCTTTTTTAAAAATATGAGAAGACCTAAATAGACATTTTTCCAAGGAAAAAATACAGAGAGACAGCCAGAACTCACAAAGATGCTAAACATAGCTATTCCGGCAATAAAATGCAAATCAAAACAATGAGATATATCACCTCAGGCTTGTCAGAATGGCTGTCATCAAAAAGGTCACAAATAACAAAGGTTAGTGAGGATGTGGAGAAAGGGAAGCTCTTGTACACTCTTGATGTGAACGTGAAGTAGTGCAGCTACTGTGGAAAGCAGAATGGAGGCTCCACAAAAAACTAAAAACAGAACTACCATAATATCCTGCAATTTCACTCTTGGGTATATAACAAGAAGACAAAAACACTATTTCAAAAACATAACTGCACACCAATGTTCATAACAGTGTTATTTGCCATAGCCAAGATATAGAGTCAAACTAAGTGTTCATCAATAAGTTAGGGGATAAAAACGATTTTCTATGATGACTTCAGCAAAAGATGAAATTTTGCCATTTGCAAGAACATGGATGGACCTGGAGGGTATTATGCTTAGTAAAATAAGCCACAGAGAAAACAAGCCTGGTAGGTTATCACTTACATGTGGCATCTAAAAAATTCAATACAACAACAACAACAACAACAAAACAAACTCACAGATTAAAGAACAGGCTAGTGGTTACCAGCAGGGAGAGACAGGGTGGAGGAGCAAAATAGTGGTAGGAGATTCTGAGGAAGAATCCACTATGTATAAAATCAATAATCTACAGTGACGTACTGTATAGCATGGGGAATAGAGCCACTCTTTTATAATAAGTATAAATGGAGAACAACGTAAACATTTATGAATCACTATGTTGTACCTCTGAAACTAATATAACAATGTAAATTAACTATAGATCAATAAAATATAAAGAAACAATAAAGAGGAGATTGTTAGATAGAAATCAATTAAATAAACACAAGTTTTGGAAATCAAGGAATTAAAAAACAACATGTAAGACACAACATTGGCATTTAAAGTGTACGATCTATTCATTTAAAAGAAATCATTTAAGTGGTGAAAAATGGTACCCATTCTCACCATTTTGTATACCTAAGATAAATTATTATCTACAAAAATATGTTACAAATATTCACTCAAAAAGAAAGAGAGAATTTGGATTAACCAATTTTAGTATACAAATTTAATATCAAAGTCTCTATGTAACATTGATTTGAATAAGTTCTGTTAGCCACTTCTAGTTTCTGATGTAAAATCTTTTAAACCATAAAAATCAGCCTTTCTACATTATTCCATTAGACATACATAGAAGTTAAAAGCAATGAGAAGACAGAACAATCAACCAAGAAGGTGAATTTACTGAGAAACAGTCGTTCGTTCTCCCTCCTCCTTTTCTTTTCCTCCTTTTCCAGGTCTCTTTCGATTACAATCAAGGGAAGTCTTGAGAATTCTGAGAATATTTCTTTCAGGGCTTCAAATCACCATACCTACATCCTCTGCCACAACTACACACACAGGAACAAAAATAAACCTCTGCTATCTACTCGTGTAGGAGGGATTCGTGCAAAATAAACTCCTACATGGAGACCAACAGGTGAGTTTTCTACCTGTTCTTTATAATGTCCTTCCATTATAGTAAATCCCACACATTATGAGGCAGAAGGGGTTATGTGAGCTCTTCCTTGAAGTCAAAAAACTTGCATTCATTTCAAGTACCTGGTGATCATAGGGTACAGCCAGGGAAGGTGCCATCCCCCTTGGGGGGAGGGCGGTGAATGGGCTCCCGCAGCCATGCACCTCCTGATGTACAGATTCTGGAGAAACAAAGGGCGCTCACACCGCAGTCAGCCTGTCAGGCTGTCGGGCCACGGGGCAACCCGACCAGCCTGGAAGTGCCCCCTCAGTTGCTGAAAGCAAAACTCTGTCCCCCCGTGAAGCCAGGTAATGTGGGCCAGAGAGTCAGAGGAGACCGGTAATCAACTCCTCCTCTCTGCTCACCTCCTTGGGGTTACAACAACCCCATCTCCAAACACAACTCTGATCCTGGAGTGCCAAAGTGGGAGTGCAGGTGGGCTCTGCCGGTGCTTCAGCGCCCTCTGGACGTTGTCTTCTCTTATGGCAACTCTCAGCCCTTCCTCCTCCTCCTTCCCTAGTCCTGGGGGCTGCCTTGCCCTCTGCAGCTGCTGGCCTGATTTCATTCTCCTTTTTCCCCAATGACAATGAAGTGTCCTACAGAGGTTTGGAATCTCTGGAAGGAAGATCTTTTAGTCAATACACCTTAACCGTAAGAAGTTGGTTTCAAGAATGAACCTGAAATACTGTATTTTTCTCCTGATGATTCCAAGGAGAGACAGCTCAAGTTTTCTAAATCATAAGAAAAACCAAGGTAAATATGATATTCTGAGCCAGAGGTGAAAAAGCAGTTTTTAGCACTCCCTCCTCATGTCATATGACCGGGATTTAAATCAATCAACTGCCACTGCTTTTTAAATCACATGACCCAACTTTAAATCAATCAGCTGCTTCCCTGTAACTCACGTGACTTGGCTCTGAATAGTAAGAAATGCAGAGGTATAAAAATGATGTTCTGAACAATAAATGGAAAAACAACATTTCAGAAAGTTTTTTTCTTTTCAAACGGACCATTCATTGCATACAGAGTAAAGGATTCTCTTCTGGATTTCTTGAACTGTAAACACATACAATGTCTCCCTTGGCTTGATTGACTTAGTTTTTTGGGGGGTTTTGCTGTTGTTAACATCTTTATTGGAGTATAATTGCTTTACCATGTTGTGTTAGCTTCTGCTGTATAACAAAGTGAATCAGCTATTCGTATACATATATCCCCATATCCCCCACATCTTGCGTCTCCCTCCCATCCTCCCTATCCCACCTCCAGGTGGTCACAAAGCACTGAGCTGATCTCCCTGTGCTATATGCAGCTGCTTCCCACTAGCTATCTATTTCACCTTTGGTACTGTATACATGTCTATGCCACTCTCGCACTTCATCTCAGCTTACCCTTTCCCCTCTCTGCGTCCTCAAGTTCGTTCTCTACATCTGCTTCTTTATTCCTCAGCAGCGACTCCTGCAAGGGGTGGATACTTACTTTTATGCTCAGGGGAAATCCCCTGGTTTGTATTTTTATTTGCAGTATGCAGGCCTCTCACTGTTGTGGCCTCTCCCGTTGGGGAGCACAGGCTCCGGATGCGCAGACTCAGTGGCCATGGCTCACGGGCCCAGCCGCTCCGCGGCATGTGGGATCTTCCCGGACGGGGGCACGAACCCGCATCCCCTCCATCGGCAGGTGGATTCCCAACCACTGCGCCACCAGGGAAGCCCCCTAGTTTGAATATGATTTGAGTTTGATCCTGTGAAACCAGCAGAACTTTCCACCAGAGATAAATGAGGAGATTCTGGCCTTTATTAGTATGCACAGTGAACACGGCTGTCCTGGCTGTACTTACCAACCCTCCTATTTTACCCACCTATTTTTATCCACCTTCTTCCCTGTGACTACCTTTGACCAACCCTGAGCTCAGACTCCTGACCTATTACAGTGACTTTGTCAGCCTTTCTTTAAAAATGGACAGGTAGGGTTTCCCAGGTGGCGCACTGGTTGAGAGTCTGCCTGCCAATTCAGGGGACACGGGATCGTGCCCCGGTCCGGGAGGATGCCACATGCCGTGGAGCGACTAGGCCCGTGAGCCATGGCCGCTGAGCCTGTGCGTCCGGAGCCTGTGCTCCACAACGGGAGAAACCACAAGAATGAGAGGCCCGCGTACTGCAAAAAAAAAACAAATAGGACAGGTAATAAAATGAATTTAACCTAGAAGCAGCAGCTTAGTAAGGGAAATAAAATCATCAGAAGTTATCTAATCACAGCCACAGCCATCCAGGGCTCTCTCTTATCTGCTGGGGCATAAGAATGGGACCTTCCTAAACTTGAAGGACAGCCAATCAAATAAGTAAAGGTGTCGCTCACCTCTGGCTCTTGGAGGGATTGCTAGGCCGTCTACCCAGTGTATACTAACTGCAAAACACTGTCATGGTTTTGAAACACCTATGTTCAAGGAAAGCTTTTTGGGGTGCATGAGGAAGGTTTCTTTTTGACATCAAGCAGAAAATAAATCACCAAGCTCTTTGAGCACAGAGGTGCTTTAGAGGGAAGTAGAAGGAAGGAATGGGCAGAAAAGACGATCTCCTCTGAAGTGAAGGTCGTTTTTCCAAAAGAGTAGGATTTAGTCTCAGTTTAAGGAGAAAACTTTTAAATAGCTGGGACAGCTCCAAACTGCAGTTTAGGGAACGAGTGCTTCAAAAGAACAGTGCTTTAAAAGTCCTGGCAATGCAGCAAGAGGATGAAGAGTTGGTTTTGCATAGTTTTGAACACAGGAGTAAAGAAGCAGAGGCATCTCTGACTAAAAGGCCCTGAGATCCTATGGCATGAATGCGTCAGTTGCAGGGGGCATGGGGTGTGGGAGGCAATATTTCTCTCTCAACAACTCCCAGGGCAGCCACCCCTCCCTACCCCACCCCCATACTCCTTTCACCCTTCCTCCCTCCACTGTTGGGTCTCCAGGGACAGCACTTCTTAAGCGGGAGCCCTCAGCACCATCTCTGCAGTCTGGATTCTTTCTGGAGCCTGGAAAGTTCTGGGACAGGAAGCCAGGTCTGCAAGGCCGCTGGGGTGCAGTCGGACCTGGAGGCCTGGAGGGGAACTGGAGCCCTGAAGTCCACCCACGTCCTTGAAGCCGAGGGAGGAACACAACCTCCTCACAGTACTTCTCAGGGGTCAGCGTGCTCCCTACCGGACAGTGATCCATACTCACTTGAGGCAGCAAGGACTGCCTCTAACTGGCCCCCTCGATTCCACCTTAAGGGTCCTCGGACACATGTGAGAGCGCAGGCCCCGGCTCTCTTTAGTCAGCTGAGGCCAGTGCTGCCGGGGACCCTCCAGTCCCATCACCCAGCCCCTCCCTCTCGGACTGTATCTAATAGAAGAAAGAGCACAGAGGAATTGGATGATTCAAGGGACCTGGGAGTCCGGGTATGAGTTTGAAGACCGAAAAGCTAAGGCGCAATTACATATTATTGGAAACTCTTGTGGAGTGTGTGTGGGGAGGTTAGGAGGCTGAGAGGCTGAGTCGACCTGGTGAGTCCAGGCCCAGGACACCACACAGCCCCGCCCCCACTTCCCTGACATCAGACAAGGGGTGCCGCAACTCCAGCCGGGACTCTGCACTTTCCCCTCCCTGATTCTCCTCCAGAAGAGCAGGTGGCCGCCCTTTGAGGGCAGGGGCAAGACAAGGCACCAAGTCCCCCCACACTAAGGCACTACTGGAAGCTCTTCCTGAACAGCAGTGCTGGCTTGGAGCGAACCCGTGCACCCCCAAAGTTGGTCTCTTCCTGCAGCTGAGGGACACAGGCTTTAAGTCAGCTGCCTTGGCTTTAAATCAATCAGCCCCCCCCCTTTAAGTCAGGTGCCCCGACTTTAAATCACTGTGTGCCCCTCAAGCCTGCAACTTCTAAAGTTGGGAACTTCGCTTTGATCCCAGCAGCTCACATAGCTGAATGCACACTGTAGTCACCCCCAAGCCTGGCTTAGAGGCAGGATATAAGGTAAGGGGATGGGCGTGCACTCATGGTGATGAGAGTGTACTTCATGTACCAGAAGGGTCTAGGTACCCTGGGGTACGGCAAGCAGTGCACGATACAGCAGCTCCCTGGCAAAGCTGGTGATGCACAGGGAGAGCGGGCACACCCATGCATGCTGAGGTTCCAGGGCGGGAGCTGGGGCACAGCCAGCCAGGAAGGTGTGAAAGCAGAGGATCTGAGCCTTCTTGAGAAAGGCAGACACCGAGGGTGTGAGAAACAAAGACCAGATGAAATATGGATTTGAAAAACACACCCTGCTCTTTAAATTGGCATGGGGGGGGCACCCCAGATTTGAGTCTTCTTACTCCCCAGTACCTACTGCTTTGTCATTTGCCCAATTACTTATGAAATTTACTGATAAGATCTAGCCCATAGAATACTGCATTTGTAGTCGTATCGCGTGTTAATGTTTCTATAGTGGAATAATCTTTTCTACAAGAAGCATGTACACTATCTGACATAAATTAAAAGCCCTCTTTATAAAGTTCTATACCGGACTTCCCTGGTGGCGCAGTGGTTAAGAATCTGCCTGCAAACGCAGGGGACATGGGTTCGAGCCCAGGTCAGGGAAGTTCCCACATGCCGAGGAGCAGGTATGCCCACGTGCCACACCTACTGAGCCTGCAGGCCACAACTACTGAAGTCCGCTCGCCTAGAGCCGGTGCTCCACAGCAAGCGCAGCAAAAGAAGCCACCACAATGAGAAGCCCGCGCACCGCAACAAAGAGTATCCCCCGCTCGCCACAACTAGAGAAGCCCGCGCATAGCAACGAAGACGCAATGCAGCCAAAAATTAATTGAATTATTTTTTAAAGTACTATATCCTTCTGTACAACTTCTCTGGGAAGAACACAGAGATGGCATGGTAGAGTGAGAAAGACAAATATTTAGTCCACATCTCTCATGCAGGTGATCTGCGGGCTCAGATACATTTATCCCCACTTTACAAAGGAAGAAATAAGCTCAGAGAGGTTTCGTAATTTTCCCAAAGCCAAACAGCTATTGAGTGGCAGAACCAGGATCTGAACCAAGTCTGTTACCTTCAAAGCCTAAGTCCTCATCACAACAAAACTCAATTAATATTTACATTTATCGAATTACATTGAAAACTGGGGAGTTCTTGGCACAATCCTGAATAAGAGTGAGAAAGAAAGAAATAGCATTGCTGCTACAGTCAACCAAAATTTTTGGAGAAGCTGCTAGATACCTGGCCCTTTTGGGGGTTCAGCAGTGATCACGACAGGAAGAGTCCTGCTTTCATGAACCATGCAGTGGGGAGGGGAGACGGGTGCAACTTGGGTGAGGGATTTCACCTTGCTGGGCCTCTGTTTTCTCATCTGGAAAATGGGACGGGTGCTCCTCATTTTGTGGGATTGTCCAGCCCTCACATTCTCTGATTCCATAAGAAGCATTTGTTTTCCTGTTTCTTTAAACTTCATTCAGGCCCTGAGCCGTGATGAATGATGTTAGCTGCTCCCCAAATCACTCTATTCCCACCCTTTTCCTGTGACCAGGTCTTTCCCGAAACATGACTCACAATCAGTCAAGTCACAGAACCTACGGGGCACCCAGGAGAAAAATTCCAACCCTTGCTTCTCAGGAGCTCTGCGGTCTACCTGCCAGGTCAACTTAACTCACCTGGCACAAGGTGGCCATCCCTGGTTTCACATCAACGTGATCTCAGGCACAAACCTCCTTGTTTTTCCATTTTGTCTTTACGTTACTTGTTGAAACAACTGTACAAATATGACAAAGATATAAAATCAGGTGTCTTCTGCCCCCAGTGTCTACTAATATATGATTTTCTGCCACTTTAATGATAAAGATAGACCATTTCAACATTCTGCTGCCCTTATTATTTGTCATTTTTGTTGATATTTCTATTGAAGAAATCTTTCAATATTTTAACAATGGAACATTTATGTAGGTTGTTCCAGACCAGCCTTTAGTGGTCAAGGTTTTGTTGTTATATTTCTATTATGTTTCCTTTAAAAATCATTATCCTATTTAAATGGATTAAGTCAATTCTATAGGCATTTATCTTATGATATTGCTGAAATGAATACCTAGAGGGCAGTAGTACAAGTTGATTGGACTTGAGAACCTCTATTAGCACAGTTAAGTATAAATATTATCTATATGTAAACCAAAGTACATGCTGAGTGAGATTCTCCGACTCTTTCACTGTCTGCCCCTCAAGCCTGTGAGAAATGGAATATTTCTTGCCAGCTCAGTAAACAAAGGATGTCACAGTCATCAGCACTTGCAGCCCTCCAGTGTGAGCCGCGGGCCCTAAGTAATTCAGGATATGCAAATAGAGAATGCAGGCCCCTGAGAGCTGAGGTGCATATGAAAGGATGGATTTCAGTGAGCCCAGACTCTGGCATCTTCCTATACAAAGAAAAGCGCTACATTCCTCAAGTTGGGAGAGCTGGTTTTCTTTAGTTAACAATCACCTTTTAATGTTCCCCATTACCTGCGCCAGGCCCCTGCCCAGTCCCCTCCCCCTGATACTGTAGCTCAGGGAGGAAGGAGCGCAGAGACTCGGCTGAATAAGGGGCCTGCGACCTTCGGGAGGAGTTTTCAGCCGGTTTCCCCGCAGTCGGGAGGAGAGGCGCTGAGGCTGCAGCCGACCCTGCTCCACCCTTGCCCCGTTTCCCCTCAGGACACTCAGGCCAACCCCCCTCCCCACGCCCCACAGGCCCCGCCAGCCAGGCCGAAGCCAGGGGCGGGAGGAGGGACCGAAGTTCCCCGGGACCAGACGCTGGGGGCCGCTCTTTCTGCACGGCAGCGGCGGGTGGCCGCGAACCCCTGTCCCTCAGAAGCTGGTCTTGCGCTGCCGCCCGGGCACCGGACCAGGCGGAGGGTCGGCGCCCACTTACCCAGCCCGCCGTCCGCACGACTGTCACGGCTTCGGCCGCCGGGGCCCCTCCAGAACCGGCAGCCTCAGTGAGGCCGCCCACCCCTCGGCCTCCGGGGAGTTCCGTGACGGCGGAGGGAAGAGACCCCGAGCTGCGGGAGTTCCAGCTCTGCGGAAACGCGGGCTCCGTTCTGGGCGCAGAGGGTGGGACCGCTCTGCCGGGAGGCCTTTCGGGAGGGAGGGGGGCGCCGGGGGAGGGAGCCGCCAGGAGCGCAGGGCCCCGTCGGGGTTCCTGGAGGGGCGACCCGGCCTGGGGCCCCCCCCACTGTGACCGCAGCCCAGGCCTTTTTCCTGGAATCCTACACAAAAAAGTTAGAAAGATACACGGTCTATAGTAAATATTCACAAATGATTGTTGCTGCTGTGCTTACTGTCCTATTAAACGTGTAAAATCCATAAAACACTTTAAGTTCAAAATTAAATATGAATTTTTACCTTTCTAATTATGTCTCTGATATTCACAATTGTCCTTAACGGATCAGAGACTGTGGCATCACTAGTTAAAAATGAGCTTGTTAAAAGAATAGAACTCAGGCCCACCGGACCTCCTCAATCATACACAATCTGCACTTTTATAATCTCCCCAGTGTACTTGTGTACCCAAGAATCGTTGAAAGGTACATTTCTACTTCGACATGTCTTTTCTGTCTGAGAAATACACACATTTTATCCAATTTGATATAAATAAAACATTCAAAAATGCATATGCTTGTGTTGAAACCATCATTTTATCATTTCTTTTCCAGATAAGTATAGTCTCTATACTGGTTTTGTGAATCACATGCCATACTCTTTTCTTGTAGTTAGAAATAAGGCAGAGAAAGTTACTTTGTTATATATATATATATATATATATATATATATTTGTGATAATTGAAGACATTCTTCTAAATTAAAACCAGTTCTCTTAACTTGCTGTTTTCTTCTTGGGTCACATTATGAACTCTTCCGGTGGCCACATGGCATGTGTACCTTTAATTTCAGGGACTGCTGACATTCCAGGATATGGCCATAGATTTCTCTCAAGAGGAGTGAGAATGCCTGGACCAAGATCAGTGGGAATTATACAGGGATGTGATGTTAGAGAAGTATAGGAACCTGCTCTCCTGGGGTGAGGATACCTTCCTTCCAGAATTCCTTATCCAACCACAGTGTTTAGAGTCCTTCGTTTGTAGAATGTCTCCCAGAATCTTCTGCTTCCTACAATAGAGTTTCAGATTGCAATGTTTCAGGAAATATTGGGAGTTTGTGGGTATAATTTATCTTATTCTTTTAAAAGTGCAGCCTCCCTCAGCCGCATAGCACAGGGAGAGCAGCTTGGTGCTTTGTGACCACCTAGAGGGGTGGGACAGGGAGGGTGGGAGGCAGGGAGATGCAAGAGGGAAGAAATATGGGAACATATGCATATGTGTAACTGATTCCCTTTGTTATAAAGCAGAAAATAACACATCATTGTAAAGCAATTATACTCCAATAAAGATGTTTAAAAAATAATAAAAAATAAAATAAAATTGCAGCCTCCCTTTTCATATACTTTGTAACTGCTTGGGATGTGTCTATATGAGCTGTGTACTATAGGCTTCTGTTATAGTCCTTACAATATTTTATTGTCTTATTTTCTGTAACAATGTTCCATGGATTCTTTGGGCTTAAGGTATATTAAAAGGGAGACTGCGATTCAGGGACTTCCCTGGTGATGCAGTGCTTAAGAATTCGCCCGCCAATGCAGGGGACACGGGTTCGATCCCTGGTCCGGGAAGATACCACGAGCCACGGAGCAACTAAGCGAGTGGGCCACAGCTACTGAGCCTGTGCGCCACAACTACTGAAGCCGGTGCACCTTGACTCCGAGCGCCATTTATTTTTTGG